>NC_139173.1:10428032-11062055 GCF_965202585.1 Thalia democratica | reverse complement strand
AAAGTTTAATTTTGTACTAAAATTGACAACTACTAATTAATTATAAAGTTTGCTGTATTAAAAGTCGAACTAAATGCTAGATAGATAATTAGATTAAATAAAAAACAGTTTTGTACGATACACCATTAAGATTTACTTGTGACAAACATTATTAAAGCCTATTTTCATTTTTTAAGTAACAAAAACTTGAACACAACCAATAAATAAGCAAAATCTATAATCAATAGGCTAGCACATAATTGTTATTAATTTGTAAACTTGTCACAAAAACCAACAGCAATCACGCGAGATTCAATCAAACGCCAACAAACTCACTTTCTAAACATGACGTCATAATAAAAAAAAACTCTTATTTAAAACATGACGTCACGATTAAACTCACATTTTGAACATGACGTCGAAGAAAAGGGCGACGAAGGGGAACATGAGGCAGCCGAACCAGAAGTGGGGGGACATGGCGATGTTCCAGAATATTCTGAAGAAGAAGTCGCCGAACGAGGTGGCGGGCCACATGTACTGGTACACCACGCAGAACAAAAACCATAACGCTATGCTGCCCCACACCGACACGTGAGAGCACTGTTAAGAAGTAAAATAGTTTAATGTACAAGGCACAATGAAACAATGGTTAAATTTAAAGATTAAATTTTTTCTGATGTGTTTACCACAGTACAGTAGTAGGAATAAAGTAGTCGGAAATTATTTCAAATCACTTATTGTTGAAGTGAATGAGAATTTATTTTAATTCGAAAATAAAACAAGCAATGAACTAAATCCATTAATCGAAATGAAAACTATAAGACGTATTTTTCAAATGCATGAAAACATTTCAATCACATTAAGTTAAAAAATAGAAGAAATATACCAAAAGTTTTATAAAAAAGTATAATTTACTTCCATTAAAATAATTTACTTCTTAAAACTTAATTACGAATTTTCATTTTGTATACTTTAAGACAAAAAATCTTTCAAAAAAAAAATCAAGTTAAATTACTATATTCCAGGAGTCCATTAAAAGAAGAGCTTTCAGTGAAACGGTGATTACGACGTACTGTAAAAAATAGAATTGTTAGAAGTAATTTTAATTGCTAACTATATTTTTTTTTAACTGAACTAACACTTATGCAAAACGTATTATGAATGCTTTATGATAATTTAATAACATACAAACTAACCGTGAATACAAAATTTCCAAGAAATAAATAACCATGCATTTTTCCACTGGGCAAAAGAGAACCTAGTTTTTTGTTGTTGCTTATTATTCATAAAATAGAACTAAAACTTAAAGCACATATTTTACTTTGTTTTTACTACATACATTATATGGCAATTTTAACAACAAAAGTTACTATACAAGCTTAAAATTGATTTAATATGGTATAGCTACTTTATAGAAACACACAGTTTATAAATAGTAACTAAATGACATTTAAAATTTTCTCTAAAAAAAGCTAGAATGTTAAAAGTAATGTTTAAAATGTTTGAAGTAGAAAATAAAGCATTTACCCTTAGCTATATAGAACTAAACGTTTTTGAAAAGTAAACCTGATTTTCATAAGTCTTTGATTATTTTTAAAGTATAAAAAGGCAATAACTTCAATTTATGACTATATAATTACACAGTCAAAATACTTAAAAAAAACTTGTGACCAAAAATGTAATTAGTTTTAGATGGTTTAATTAACTCATGTGGTAAAAAAAGCAAGCAAACTTTAAAAATTAAAACCTTCTTTATCTGCATTGCTACTATTATTCAATGAATTATAAAAAAACAACAAACATTCTCCAAAAACATAAGTAGGAAGGAAAAAGAGCAGAGCTGAATGCCACAAGGCATTTACGACCATTTTCCAAAATACAACCGAGTTGAAATCTATTGATTTTTGCGTGTCCCGGTACAAACTTGGATTTTCGTACATCATTTCTTTTTCGAAGGGACGATCAAATATTCCAATTGCGAAGGGTTGCAAAGCAGTGAAGACCTGAACAACAAAAATAAAAGATATAAAAATAGAGTATAATCAAACTCAGACTAGAAAAACTTAGCTTGAACTTTTTATTCACTGCTGAAGTTAAATTAGGAATATATGAAAATTTATCTTTTGTAGAACTTAGCTATGTAATCTTTTACTTTTATTTAATTATACAATTTTACACCTCTGATAAAAACAGTGTTTTAAATATATTTAAAACAGTATAATTATATTAACTACCTTTTAAATTGATGTAGCAAATTATATAACAGCCATGTAGCTTAAAAAAACTACTAAAAACTTGATATATTGGTTAACGCAAACTATAAAGCTACAAATTTGTAGCTCAGTGTACCTTTCAACTAAAGTAAACACAAAGTTTATTTAAATTTTAAGAAGTTATCATAAGCTTAATGAATAAATTTGTATTCACAGCGTTAGTTTCTAAAAACATTTAAAGCACCAAATAGAATTAACTTCAGAGTCAGAGTGGTAGTCTTTAAAATCGTAAAAACTACATTTAACATATTATAAGTTTCATAAAATTCAAAAATAATGTTTGGTGTCTCTAATACAAAATATTACTTAAAAAATCAAAATTAAAACACCATATTGGTTACTTAATAACAAAACTACTAACGACGTTGTACAGGGATATTGCCCACCTATCAAAGAAAATCTGTCCAGTGAATCCGTTGTAAAAGGCGTACCAAAACTGTAAAAAAATATAGTTTAATTTTTTGTTTGTAGAAATAATTAGTATTACTTACTAACCTGAATCATGTAGAGACAAATATTTTTTTCGAAGCAATACAACACACACTTAGACAAGCGAGTGTAGTTCCAGCATCCGTGTTTTAGTAATAAAGGCTTCAAAAATCTGAACTGAAATTAAAATAGAACTTAAACATGATTTCAATGATTCATGAAGAATATCAGGAGTTAAAATAGTCTTTAAACAAAATATTGCTAAAGAAAATTAAATATATAAACATTCACTCTAAACTGAATTTAAAATATAGCTTAAATAGAATTTATATGATTTATGAAGAACATTATGAGTTAGAAGAACTTTTGATAAATTAAAAAAGCTGTTCAAATTTAATTTTTATAAATGTTTTTATATTTATAAGGGTTTAAAAAATATCAAAAACAAACGTGTAAAACAAATTCAACAAAAAAAAAACATTGATAAACTTGTACAAGTATTTTTATATAAAAATACTTACCTGGGCGAATGAGTAATCGCTGGCATTGGCGGCTTGCAACCCTTCCTGCCCCGATATACCGACACCTACATGCGCTGACTGGATCATCGAAACGTCGTTACCACCGTCTCCTATCGCCAACGTCGTCGCTTTTATCTTGTTTTTTACCTGTTAACAAAAAATTAAAGCTTTAACCAAAAATTAGCACTTAAAACTTTATTGAGCTGTTATACTAAGCATTTTTTTTATGAACAAAAAAGTTGTTAAGCTTATTTACAATGACTTTGTATTGACAACTTTTATTTTTATTTTAAAGCTATTACCATCAAATTTGTTTTATGTAAGGTTATTTGCAAATTACTAATTGTTGCTTAACTAATGCTTTAAAATTTGCTAATCATTAGTTTAAAAACAAGTTTAAATATAGTAAAAAAATAGTTTTGATTTTAATCAATATTGTAGCTGCTACTTAAGCAAGCTTATGAACTTTTTTAAACACTATATTTGTTCAAAAAAGTCCATATAATTATTTTTATAAAAGTTTTCACTCTATTTAAACCTTGTAAATTAACTTTATATTCACTCTAAAGTACTGCTAGTTCTAGTAAAAACAAATACAAAGCTAAAAATGTTGTTTAAATAATAAAAAATGTTCATTAATAATGTACTTTTATAAAAAATGTATCAGAAAACAAGATAAAAGCTTAAATCATATAAAAACTTTGTACCGAAAAAAAGGATTAAATTAAATCTTAACACAATAAAACATTTTCAAACCTAATGACGAACTGAAAAACTTACTAGCATAAGCACAGACTTACATACTTAATTAAATATGAATATACACTTTACAAAACGTATATTTATAATACTACTTTAAAATTGTTTATAATATATAACACGAAAATAACAAAAACTCAAGCTTTTGCTCTTTGTGGAAGAAACATATGGTCAAAAAAACAAATTATAGTCGTAATTAAACTATTTAGGAAACATGTTTAGTTATAAAACTAAAGTATACATAGTAAAATTTAAAAACTATTTGCCAAGCATCAAAAACATCTACAAAACTATTGCTCTTTTTATTATAATATTGTTTGTAAGTACTTTCATTTCATACTCAGACAAACAAAACTTAATGAACTGAATAAAATGTATTCTATGCACCAGTACTTCTAAACACAAAGTGACGTCACGATTAAAGTTGATTTTAAGCAGGTCAGTTGATTGATTTTTTTCACTTCTTATAATTAGCTATATGTATTAAAATAAAAATATTGTTGGATGATAAACGTCGTGTTTAAAAAACTGTATTTACTTCCAATTTTTTTTACAGTTATTTTGACTAAAAATAGTTAAGTTTGAGATAGGTAAAACTTAAATAGTATAAATTCCAAATTAAAGTAGTAGAACATATAAAACAAAACTAATTAGTTAAAAGTAAAAATAAATTATTTTATAAAACCAAATTGTCTTTTCATATGCAAAACAGTAATATTTTTGATAATATTTATTATTGCCTAGCTATTTATCTGTTTACTCTCAATAATTTCCAATTCCTATTACTTTTTGTGTATATAAACTAAATTAAGAATGCTTATTTTAATACTTTGCCTGATATCATAGAAAAACACAAAACATTCTTGACTGTATCCTGGACGGATTTAAAAAATACATATTATATTTATAGATTAATAACTTGTCCTGAAATCATAGAAAACATTTTATTAGTTTCATTAAGCTTTGTTTGTCTGAAAATTAAACGAAAATATTTACAAACAATAGTCTTACAAACAAAGCAATAAACTTGTACATTTTTGGCATTATGAGATAATCTCCGGATAAAAAAATCTCTAGTACCAGATAAAGGCAAACATTAAGTACAAAAAACAAATCGCACCAGCTCGACGATGTCTGCTTTTTGTATGGGAGACACGCGGCAGCAGAGCACCGCCTTGCACGACAGAGCGACGTCGAGGAACTTGTCGACGTCGGAGATGGCGTTGGAGAGGCACGGGCCGGCCACCACCAGCCCGAAGTTGGACTCGTCCGCGCGTCTCACGTTCCCTTCTCCTATCTCCAGCAGCGCGTTGTCCAGCTCGTTCTGAATCTCCTGCGACATTTTGAAATTATAAAAGCACTAGTTATAATTATTATTTATTAAAAAACGAAATTGTGCTATTTCTACAATTAATAGTCTTAGTTAACATGCACATAAAGAGCAAGTATCAAAAATTTTCATGACCTTTGCTTTGAATATTACTCATAATTATGTAAAAAAATTTGTGTACATAGACCTTCAACAACTTAGTTTTTCATTTGGAGTTATCTTTTAAAACTAATTTTACAACTCAAACTTATACTAACAATAAAATGGTAATCTATTTCAAAAAACATTAAGAAGTTGTTATAAAAAAAGTATAACGAAATTTTAAAGAAACTATGTTTCACTTAAACTGGTAACAACTATCAAATCACTCTAAAGCGTAAACGAACATCGAAATTGTTTTTGTCGAGCACGAACAGCTTCATGGTCGGGTTGACGAGCTTGCAGGAGTTGGCGATGTTGACCGCAGTTTCCACCTTGTCCCCGGTCAGCACCCATATCTTGATGCTGGCCTGCAGCAGCACCTCTATCGTTTCCGGCACTCCGTCCTGCAGCTTGTCTTCGATGGCGGTCGCTCCGAACAGCTCCAAGTTCTATCAACATTTTCGTAATAATACTTCAATGGTGATTTAGTTTAATTGGCGATATTGCAGTTAAAGATATTTTGAAATCGTTTTTTAACTACTTTTATCTTCAAAAAAATGTTTCCTTTTTTTTCTATTATTTCACACTAATTATTTGTTAAAACTTTTTGAGCCATTCTAAGAAATTTTTATAGGTTAGACGTAGCTATGATACTTTTGAAATTTTTAAGGTAGGCTAATTTAAAAAGTCTCATGTATTACAAAAATAGTACATGTTTGCACAACAAACCTGTTCAATTTTGTCATAAGCTTGCTCGAGCAATTGTTCCCGATCTATGATTGCACTGTTGGCTGGCTGGTAGTGATTTTTATTCCATCTCTGAAAATTAATAACTATGAAGCAAAATGACATCACAAAACAATGATAACTCAGCTAATCATTTTAAACTTAGCTTACTTATATTTTCATACTTTAACTGATGTTTAAAAAAATAATTCCGTTTAATGGTTAGTTTTTAATAAAGCAAAATTTAAATATATTTATGCTGTCAAACAATAAATACTGTACAAATGAAAAATTTTACTTCAAAAACGTCCTTTGAAATTTTAGTTTGGGCAAAACAGAGTGTTCGAAGCCCTTCGCTAGCATATTCCTTCAAATGACTGACTGTCTCTTCTGTGAATTACACATATATTACTAAATAAAATTTTTTGAAGTATTTATACAAAGCTTATTTATACTGGTTTATATAATTCTCATTTATATTTTAGAGTCCTTAAAGAAACCAGGACATAGTTTTAAGTAACGAACATTTAAGGATTACACTAAGAATTTTAATCATTTTAAACAAGAAAAACTGTAATAATAGTACTTAAAGTGTTTTTAGTAACTATTAGAAATGTTGTTTAAAGAAAAGACAGTAGGTATTTCATTTAAAGTCTATGAATTTTTTATTAAGCTATGTAAGTATACATAAAACTAAACAAAAAATTATAAACTTTAACAACACAAGAAAAGTTAATAAGTGTTTTCAGCGAATATGCGAACATATGTTTTTTTTACTTTTTTATCTGAAATTTTCTTTTATTTACAGCAATATATTCATGCAGATAGCTCATTAATGATATAAATTATAGAATAAAAATGAATACCACTAAAGCGCAAACAATATTTTTATAATTTTATCAAATAAAATAAAACAACTAAAAAATAAAAATTAATTACACTCCCTTTGCCCTTAACAACTCATATACATCAAACATCAAACCTTCATATTTAGATTCTTTGGAGAGCCGAGACAGAATGACATCGTCAGCACCCTTGCACATCAGCCAGATCTGATCTTCCTCGTTGTCCCTGACGATCACCGACATCCTCTTGCGCGTCGAACTGAACTCCAACACTGCCAGTATCTCGTACTCCCGATCTCTGCCCAGCTGTTTTACAAAGTTGTTGTGCGAAAGTTATGCGTTTAATGCTGTTTAGCTCTTATTTTTGATTAGATTTGATCAAGTACTTGTATTAAAACTTTGAGAAAAATAAATGTTTATTACTTCTTAGCAATTGATTGGAAACTATCCCAACTAAGTTGACTAAACACTGGTACATTAGTTGGTGATTTTTCACAGTTATAATTGAATTTAAAAAGAAGCACTAGCCAAAACTTATAGGGCGTTAATCTAATACTTTTACATTAGTATTACTTTCATGTAAAAACTTACTACTTAGAATTTTACTTAATTACAACGTAAACTTTATGCTTTATACTTTTTAAAACTTAAATAAAAAAATCGAAATTAAAACAACAGAAATAAAAAATAAAAAATAATTTTGAAAACTTGAGTTATAAAAAACTCAAGACATTTTTAGGAGCTTATATTTGACTTGACATTAAAAACAACTAATATTGTACATTCTAGGAATAAAAAAGTGTAAGTTTTAGTTTAAAAAGATATAGAGGTTACTACCAGAATTGCAACTTTTAAATACAAAACAGATTTTTAAATATATTATTTATCCTAAATTTATCCAGATTTACATCTTTTTTTTTTGTTTCTGTAAACCAATTGCATTTTAATAGAAAAAATAAAACTCTCACCTCATCAATCATGATAGTTTCTGGAGTTCGAATGCAAAATACATATCCGAGTCTTTTGCTGGCTTTGATGATGGCGCTTTCGTCCGGACTTGACGCTTGGTAACTGTTTTAATTTTTAAAGTTAATTTGCATCACCCATAATAAAGAAACTAGGTATAAATAGAAAAACTAAAGGCAATTGTAAAATCCTCGACAACTACCAAGAAGAAAAACTAAAAGTAAAAATTGAGTTAAGATAAGCTTTAATTGTAGAAAAACTAAAAAATTAACATCAAGAAATCAAGATCACATCATTATCACAGTCTTCTAATCATTAAGACATCAAGTTTACAATTGAATCTAAATTTTCGTAAAACTTTTGTCAAACTGCCGAAACTCACTCTAAATTTTTGTACTTGTGGTTTTTGCCCTTCCTCATGGCCGCCAACGCCTGGTGGGTGACCAACGTCTTGCTGGTGGTGCCTTCAGTTAATATTTCGGGAACAACAGTGTGGCACACCGACATCATCCGCACAAAATTCACCACGTTGCTGTCACCTTCCCGCTGAAACATTTTGAAATTTTTTGTTTAAAAAAAGTGCATTTGAAAACTGAGAAATAAGTGTTTGTTGAATTACTCAATGAAAAAATTAACTTATCTATTTGTTAACAGGTTTCAATGGGAAAAAATTACGACTTTGTCAAACATATCAAACATTTAAAGATGATAATAGTAATTGTCATTAAGTACTTGATAAATAGAAATACTTTATTTTAAGTAGAAAAGTTTTATACGTTTTATACGTTAGTTTATAAATCAAATTTTATAAAAGGTAGCTTTTAAGAAGTATTTAAACAGTTTAGAAATTAGAAAATCAATTAAAATACCAGTTTTTCCTTAAATTCGTCGTCGTCGAAATGTTCCGTTTCATTGTTGTCACTAGAATATAAATTAAGTAAATAATATAAAAATACGAGAATTATAAATAGTAATATAGAACATTATTCTTAGTAATTGATCTTATACATTTTTAAACAAGCTTTAATTTTATGTTCTATTCATAGATAAAAAACTTTCTTTAGTAGAAATCAATAAAACAGAAAGTTTTATTTTAAAATTTCTTACATATAAACTTTTTATAAACAAAGCTAAACTTTAACTACTTTTATTACGATTAATCTATTCTTAAACTACTTTTTTATCAAAATAAATATAAATTACTTTATTAATAAATAAACGTTTCATCAAAACAACTAACCCGTATCTTCTACCGGCGACGGTCACCCGCTTCAGGTCCATTACGTTCTGGGTGAGGGTGCCGGTCTTGTCGGAGAAGATGTACTCGATCTGCCCGCACTCCTCATTCAAGTTGGACGACTTGGCTCTGGCGGGCGTGTCGGTCTCCGCGTGGTACATTTCCAAGTCCTGTCAGTTTGAAATACTGTGGGTTGAAAAATAAGGGCGCAATATTTCGTACATCATTGATTTTACATGAAAAGTTAGTTCAGCATCAATGATTTTTGGTAAAAAGTGAACGGTATTTTATAGACTGTTTAGTGAACATTTGTAATAATAAATAAAAAATACTAACAGTTAAACCCCTTAAAAGTTGACTAACGTGATGTGAAAATTGCAGGCTTGAAATTTAGCTACAATTTAGCCTAAACTCAAATAACATAAGTTCTAATTTCCATGTAATAAATAGACGTTGCTTTTTAAAAACCAAGAGTAAATAACAAACAGTACTGATATATCTATAAATTTATTAAAAAATATAAATATAGAATAAGACACAAAACTGTTGTTAACGAAACATGACAACAGCAGTTTGTCTTATATGTGTTTTATTTTTACTTTATTATTTTAAATTTAAAAAACTAATATATAAAATATAATAAATTCCAAGAGTAAACTTTTGATTACAGTTAAAGTAGTACAAAGCTATACTCTGTCCTAGAAAGTACAATAAACTGTATCTTGGTGTATGACTCGATAACCAAAAGGTTTTTTCGTACACCAGATCCTTTGACCAAAATTTTAGGTGCTTATTTTTTGTCGTTAAATAAACTTATAACTATTTTAATGAAAGTTTTAACGACTAATATATGTCTATAAATAATCACAAAGTAGAAGTCATAATGCTTACTGTTCTAAAAAGGCAAACTGTTACTAACTAGGTAACAATAAACAATTACATCATATAGCACACTTAACAATTAATCTTTTTTTATTGAAAACTAACGTCGTTGATAAATGATGCTTGCAGATACTTGACGATTTCAAGAGTCACCATCAGTGAAATTGGCACCAAGTTGTTGTACAAAACGACGAAAGTCAAAAGATCCCACCAAGTGCTTGTGGTCTCAGCTGAAATTAAATGTCGCACGAATGAGTATCAAGAGCCATGAAAAAATTAATTTTAAACATCGACGACTATCAATATGCAGTTCCTCAGTAGATTTTAACTTTACAAACTTTCATAATAGCTTTATAAAACATTATTAAACAAGATTAAAAGTACTAGTGTAAACGTACTGAACACATTAGCAAAAAATAAGGTTTGTGTATATTTTACCTATTTTATTATTAATTGATGATATCTTTTTATGAGTGAAATATTGTTTTGAAAATAAAAACTTAAAATATTTAAAGTTTTATTTTTCTCCTTGTCAATTTAATGAGATCTTTAGTTATTATCTTTAAAAAGAAAAGATAATAATTCTAATTTTCTTCCATAAGTTAAGGTTTTTCGTACAAAAATTATAGATATAAGATTTTTTTTGGTAAAATTACTAACTTAAAAGTATTATAACATAGACACTTATAAAAAAATAAAATAACCATTAAATAAGTTTTATATTTTAAAATTTATAAATATTTTCCGCCTTAATGTCCACTTACAATTGCTATTTGGAAGATACCATAGCGAACTTCCAGGGTTGTTTCTATGGAAAGCAGCAGATCCAATAGTAGAAGCTATTGCCACGACTAGTAAAATTATAAGCAAGTAAAGTATCTGAAAAAAATTAAACGCTGATTAAATCAAACAGTAATAAACAGACAAATGCATGACAGTGTTAATCATTTTTTGACCAATCATTTTTATGATTATTGAAAATAAATATTTATTTTATAAACTATTACATAAAAAAACTACAAACTCAAGTAATAAAAGCTTTAACTTTTCGGTAAAAAATTTTTCCCAAAACAAAACACGACTCGAAGTCGTGTACGACTCGATATTCTAAATGTTTTTTTTCGTACACCAGGTCCTAATACTAAATATCTTGAGCGTTTTTTTGTTGTTCAATAAACAAATACGCACTTCAATAAAACAAAACGTTTTACGTTCAAACCTGCATGTTGGTGAACTTTTCAATACCGGATCTCTTGATGGGAGTCTCCTTCGTGTTCATCATGATCTTGCTCTCGTGCCCGGTGTACACCACCACCCCTACCGCCCACTCGGTATTGCGAAGCACGCAACCCCGCAGCAGCACTTGACCGTTCGACAGAGACAGCCTGGAGATAACACAGGAGGTTTTCAAACGCTTGATACAGGGTTGAAACAAAATAAGGGATATTTTAGAGCTCATACTATAAATCAGGGACCACCAAAGTGGGTGATATAGCTTTTTGTAGGTAATTGAGACTATAAGGGTGGCCAACTAGTAAGGTAACTATGTTTAATAAAAGGTGGCGATTAGTTTTAATTTTATTTACTAACTGGACGATTATGAAAATGAGACCCTGCTTTAAACACAATCGCTGACAAAACTTACTTTTCGCTTTCTGCCGTGAGCTGCACACTGCCGTTGAACTCGTACAACTTGTTGTTGGGCAGATCGCACTCGAACACCGGAGTGAAGTTTTCGAAATCGCCTTCGTTCGTTAAATGAGCGGTTGCAGTGACGGCCTGGAAAAATAATTTAAGTAAAATTATTTCTAAACAATAAATGCTGTAAACAGATTTTTTGAAACTTGATTATGAATATTTTTTAAACCGATGCAGACTGTAAACAGATATTTTTTACCACAAACTGACCTGTCTGATTTTGAGGTTGGTTTCTCCATCCAGCATGGCGGTTTCGACGTAGCACATGCTCTGCGGCTCGCTCGAGGACAGCAGGACCAGGTCGGCGGGAAAGGGCTGACCGTTCAACACTTTTACTATTTCACCAACTTTCACCTTCCAATTTTACTTTCGTGAGGCAAATTTTTTTTACGTAATTTTCAAATGTAAGGTTTTTTTTTTTTATTAAACGTTTATAAACGAATTTCATTTTCAAAGAACACTTGGTTAATTGTTTCCATTATATACCATAAAAAAAGTATTTTACGTCTAGTACATAAGCTGCTGCATACTAAGCTAGTTGTCTTTAAGGTTTACACCTGTGCACATTAGTGTGCATTGGAATTATTCTACCTTTCACAAAAATTTAATTTTCTTCACGGTAAAAAATGTATTTTTAATGACGATTGTTTTGTTATTTTTTACTTTAAAAAGGTGATTATAACATAAATTAAGTTCTCTAAGTTCTATAACTTAAAAATATGAGATTTACAGTGTTTATCAATAATAATTTATATTTTTATCGTCCTATTTAGTATGCATAGCACTGAAAAAAAGGTTGAAGATCACTGATTTATGGAGATTTAAAAAGATTAAAGTATTTCTATGAAGCATTAACCAAATACTTTGTAACTTTTGTGGGTCTTTTACCCAGAGATAAGTTTAAAATAAATAAAAATATTAAGTGAAATTATTATTCAAACTAAAAAAAGGTTATCTACCAAACTTTAAATTTCTAAAATCTTTTATTTTAAAGAACTACTAAAAATAAGATACTTTTAATCACTTTACTGTAAGATTTTTAATTTTTTAATACATAAACAAACAGAAATGAGTTTAAAACAATACAAAAGTTATCAAGTGTTCAACATAAGAATGATATAAGTTTGTAAATAATTTGTTTTACAACTTTTGATAATTATTTACCAATAAATTTCTAAATCACTAAATTTTTTTTCGACAACAAAATAATTCTATAAGGTTTTTTTCTCATTTTTCTCTTAGTATCTAAGGTGCAAATCAACAAATTAAGACCAATTTGTAAATTATACTTTATTTACTTACTACATTTTTTATCAAAAAATTAATAAAATTGAGGTTAAAATCACCGTCCGAAATTGTCTTTTTAATATCTTTTTAGAGTTGAATACTTTAAGAATCTAAGTAGGAATGTACTTAAAACTGTATAAAAAACCATTTAAAATTGAAAACACTGTCATATATTTATACCGTTACCATAATAATTGTATTTCAATCATTTTGTTTCAAATACTTATGTGCTCAACAACTTTCAAAAATAGTTACACAACATACCATTTAGTAAAACTTCTTATTTAATTTAAAATTACATCATCAAAATTTGAGCATTTATACTTAAGAACAAAAATTAACGGTGAGTGAACTACCTTCCTGTATGCGTCATACTAAATTAATGTAAAGTTATTACTTACTTAGCTTTATTTCAACCAAAAAATATATAACAATATGTTATCATTTTGAGGATATTTCAAATAGATCATAAAATATATAGCATTTATATTTAATCAGACGTAACAAAAAATATATAATCAATAACTATTACTTAACTTGAGAATTTATGAAACAAGATAACTCTTTAAAGTTTTTTTTAATAATTCTAATTAAGCATATCTAACTTTTTTAGTCTAAGTTTGTACAAGAATTATTAAAACTCTCCTTTTTATTGTCATCTGTTTAAATTACTTATTGTCTTGTTTTAAGTTATTATAAAAGAAACTCAATACAACAGTTTAGTTCATAAACTTAAGTCTATCTTATGAAAACTTGTGAATTTCACAAAACTGTAGTACAAACTGCTAAAGTGTAATGTCTAATATTGGCTGTGCATAAATTCACAAACATGGCAATAATTTTTATATTCACATATTGCTCAATTTTTAACCACATAAAATCTAAATGGAAACAAAAAGTTACAACAAAAGTACTAACATCTTTCCAGGTCACTTTTTGGAAAGTTTTGTTTCTGTAAACTAAACACTTTTTATTGTTTATCTCCATATCATCTGCATGGCGCCTCTGTGAAAATTTATATAAGTTTTTATTTCAACTTTTTAGAGGAGATTAAGAAAAACAACCGTGTAAAAAAAAACCATGAAAAAAAATTTACAAATAAATGTTTGTTTTTTAAAAACAGTTTTTAACAATTAATAACTTAAAGTATTTTTTTAAATCATGCTAAAGCAATTGGGGTTTTAGAAAGAAAAAATTTATTTCAACTCAAAATTTTTTATAAAAGTTTAAATTTTTTATTTGAAACATTAATAACTTTAAAAATATTTATTAGAAATTTGTAGAATATTTAATAGAACATTATAATAAACCTTATTCAAATTTTTAAGTTCTTGTAAGTAAGACATGAATTTAAAAATGAACAAACAATCCTATCTATACTTAATTCTACATTTTTTTGAGTGAGTAATACACTACTACTTTTTCTTCGCAGAAAAAACATATCTACGATAGAATAAATCTTTGAAAATAAGTAAACATTATAGTAAGTAAGATACTTACAATTTAATTAGTATAGAACAGTTTTATGATTATGACATAAAATACTTTTATTTAGTTATTGATGAAGATCATAGTTATTATAACAGTTTTTTATGAACTTTCAAAAAAGTAAAAATATTTATATTTAAAGGTAAAAACTTTTTTACTGACAACTCTACAAGCACTTATTATTATTATAACTTTTATTTAAATGTTAATGTCATGACTAAATTTATGTGTAAGTTGTTAGCTTTTGTGAATTCGAAAACTAAGATGCTTTTTTACCAAAAAAAAAGTATTACCTAATTTGTAACTATTACTTTTTAATCTATTTAGAAAATCTAATTAGAATTTAAAGTAAAAACAGTCTTTTAGGAAAAAAATATCAAAATTTCAACTGATTTTCATTAAAAATACTACAAACTTCTTATTGAATAACAATATTGGTACTAGTATATAGTAAACATTTCAAATCGCTGTATCAAATAGAAGGTGTATCTTCTTTTTTTAAAGGATCTTCTAAAACTCACTAGCTAAAACTGTTTTAAAACTTTTTAGTTTAAAAAGTATCAAAATTTTCTAGAGTTTTTGTCTAAAGGGATTAGCTCTTGAAAACTTAGTCTGTTACAAATTAACTTTTATCAATAGTAAGCTCTAATATTATACTTTTACTTGCTGTAATTGTAAAACTTTAATTTTTTTCAACATACTTCCCTTAAGCTTAATAGTTTGTGAGGGCTAAATAGTATTAAACTGTGCTTTATGTACATAAAACATAATTAATTTTTGATAAATTTACTGCTAACGTTACTAAATACAATGCTTAAAGTTTTAGATTGCTAATGTGTACCCACACATTTTAGTACACCATTTTTTCTATTTAAAACTGCAAAACCGTTTTGGCATAATTTGATCTAAAAAATAAACTATTTAAAAAAATTAGTCTTTTACTATAGTGTATGCATAAATGAAAATACAATTAGACCGTAATTTTAAACCTAACATTGTTTAATGACAGCATGATATAAGAAATAAAACAAATACTTACATAGTCTTCAATCATTTCCTTTACTGCAGCTACAAACAAAATAATAATTAACGGAACCAATGTTGTGAGTCTTCCTGTAGGAGAAACATCAGGTATTTGCTGAAATGTTTTGAAAAATTGTATATTTTTATAAAACTTCCAATTCTAACAATTTATACAACTAACATTATTAAAGTGGATTATAATGTTAGAATAAGTTACTTTTAATGATACCATGAACATATTTTTAAAGTAATTAAAAATAGTTTTAGCAGGAAATATATTACATTATTAACAGCTCACGAGAAAAATTGTAATTTAGATTTAATTGTTATTCTAAAACTGTTATATTAGTTTTCTGACAACTTTTTAATAATTGCAAACTTTGAGAAATTTTTGAGATTTATGTTTGATAGAAGTTGAACTACTAAAAGGATTTTTAACAGAGAAAATAGAGTAATAGATTAAAATAAAAAAAAATTTTATGATCAGTTCTTCTCCGTGAAACAAAATTAAAAATTTATATTACAAAATGAAGACACCTACGGTTAAAACAAACTTAAAATTATAAAGCTAACATATTCTAAAAGTTAAACAACAAAAAAATATTAAATATAAAATATTAAAAACAATAAAAAAAATATTTCGTATACATACATAAACATTCGGTAATCTACTTTTTAAAGTTTTTCTTGAGTTTATATCATTTTTTATGTGTAGGAGTAGAAAGAGTTAATATTTGGATTCATTGCTAAGTTTTTTTTTGATAAATTACAAATTAGCAATGAACTAAACGGCCATCAACTACAACTAATGAGACATTAGACGACTTCAACAATTCGAATGTGATCATGTCCGCCTGATGAGTCCTAATGAAGATGATACCAAGTCGCATAATGTCACATGAATTGTTGTTGATGGTCGTTCATTGCAAATTGTGATGGCGGGAAAACATCTTGGTATTGCCTACCATCATAGAAAGTTAACTTATAAAACTTTTACAGAATACAGACTAAATTGTTTTATAAACAAGTTAAAAAAACTTAAAGATAAATTATTTAGTATTATTTATAATTATCTGTAACAAAAAACCTGTATTAATGATATGATGAGGAAAAAAATGTTAGCTGCTTTACAGAATTGAATAAAAAGGAATTTCGGTAAAAACGTTAACACATTGTACTTGGCAGTTCTGTTGAAAATTATTAAAATAACTTACTTTTACACAAATTTTTGAATTTAAAGTTATCTATAACAATTTATTCTCTTGTTTATTTTTACTGATTTAATAACTACTTAGCTTTTTTAATAGTTTTTTGTTGAAGTATCGAAACTATTTCTTTGTAACTTAAAAAAAAGATTATTAAATAATTGTATGAATTGAAGAAATTTCAGTTTTAAATTTCATTAAAAAGAAACTATATAATCTAAACAACTATATATCAGTTTAATTTTTGAACATTATTGATAATTATTTGAAGTTTTTAAAATTTATATAGATTATAAAGATAAATAAATTTAAATAAGGTGTATACACTTTTCAACTTTATATACTTTTTATTGTGTAAAATTCTACTTGATAGAGTTATTTGAGATTAAAGTGAAAATTACAGCATATTACCAAAAGACAAATAACTCACGCAACAACATTGTCCTTAAACTTAACACTAGGCAGGCCGAGAGAAACTCTTCTAAGATTACCTTCTTCATTTCGTGAACTTCTTAAACCTAAGTAATAAAAATGTAAAGTTTAACGTTCATTAACACCAAATGAAGTATCATTACTATCTTTATTAATTAATAAAATCTTATTATACGTCAACAACTTAAATAAGGTAAGTTTTATTTGTTGTATTGAAAGAATGTACTAGGTATCTATGTAGAAAAAAAATCACTTTTATCTTTTTAAATGTAAATAAAGTTTAAACTAAAACAGTAATAAAGATTATATATTTAATTATTAATTTTATTGAAACACTTTATAAAATAAATAGACATGCCAACTTGTAAGTATAAACAGGGTTGCCACTCGTTTTTTCAAAACTTTTTCCATGCATTCCAATTTTCTTCCAGATTTTTAAAAGTACATATTTTTAGATCTATTTTTAACTATTATAAGTTAAGTTTAAGGTAAAAAACTGTGTTAAATAGTATAAAAACATTGAAAAGATGCTGTAAACCTACTTTAAATATGTTTTTTAATAATAATAATTTTGATGATGACCAATTTTTTTATTTATATGACAGATTTTTAGAGTCAAATCGAAATTTTTTTACTGAACATATGAAAATTGTTAAAATTCCAGGTTTTTCCAGGTTTTTTTTTTTGCCTAAATTGTCAAATTTTAGGTTTTTCTAGGTTTTTCCAGGATTCCAGGTAAAGTGGCAACCCTGTATAAAGTAAAAACAAACAAATAATAAAACAAAAACAACTTATTTTAATTTAATGTTCAACTACATTATCTTTAGTATTAAGGTAATTAGAAATTAGTTCGAACCACAAAATTTAAATAACTAATAAATCAAGTATTTATAAGATGATCTTTAAATAAACATGTTTTATTAATCTTAGAAAATAGACATAAACTTTATATGAGTTTGTAATAAATACTGTTAGAGCACACTAAAACAATATTATAAAAAAAATAGTAGCACCCTTAAACCAAACGTAATCAAAACTAAGTAACTAAACTGAAAAAAATCATTAATTTTATTTTTAAAACAAACTAAAAACTTAAATAAAACTATTTAAAAAATATATGTTTAAATAAAAAAACGAAAAGACTTTTTGAACTTTTGTCAATTTTGTTATAGTTAAAGACTAATATAGATTTTAAATAATTAACTGTAAAAACTACTCAATTCCTAAATAAAATTATATCTTATTTGAAATCAAATAAAATACTAAATCTTAAAAAATAACAAATATGACAAGGCCAAATATTAATAAAAAAAAGACTTTCATTACTTTACTTTCTTACTTTTATCATCTTGACCTTGACTCAATCTTTCTGTAAAAAAATCTTACTCTTTAAACTTAATAGTTATGAACTATTTTTGTAAATAGAAACAAAACAAATAAAAACTCAAAACTTTAGTTTTATTAATAAAACTGTAGTAAATACCAGGAGTGACGCTTGGTGTCATAAGGGATGCTGAGCAACATAAACTACCTTAAAAGTTTTTTTTTATTTAAAAAAGCAGTTAATGTTATAATTAAAAAACATTGAGAACTAAATATTTATGTAGGAAAAATAACTACTATATTTATTAATTTTCTAATTAGAAAATGTACAAAATTACTAATAAAAATATGTGCTTTGTTAACAATAGATATATAGTTTATAAGACAATAAACTTCTTAGAATAATATTGAAGAGAAAACAATTTAAATTTTCTAATATACAATAATTTCCAGCAAAAACCTTCTTAATATTAGAAAACGTTCTTATAAGAACGTAAGTTAGATAAATACACTTTAAACCCTAAGTAATTTTTATTTTAACAAGAAAAACAAAACTCTATTGGTAATTAAGAAACAAAATACAATGAATGTTTTACATGTAGGGGTTTTTAATTCATTAAAACAGTTTTCTTTTGTTAAAATATAGAAACTGATAATTTTAGTTCAAGTATATTACTATTCCTAGCCAATTAATTAAATGATGTATGCATGTTTTATACAATACTTTTATAAAACAATTGTTCATTTAATACAAATGTAATGATGTGTACTACTCAAAAAAAGAATAGTAGTAGTAGTAGCAAAAATTTAACTTTTTTTGAAAGAAAAATTTAAATTTATTTTTTAAAGCATAAAAAATTAAGAAAACAAAGAACCTGTGCATGGTAAAATTCAATTCAAGTCTACGTAAAGAAAACAATAATATTTGTTTAAAAGACACAATTATTAGGTTTATTTTATATAATTTAAAATAGTTCCTAATTACTTAAATGAAATAAAAAATAAATGAATTTAAATTCAAACTAACCAAGGCGAAAATAATTCATTTTATAAACTTGTATTACTTTAAATTTAAACGCTGAAATTTTTATGTACAATGGAAAATTCCAACATTGTTAGATAAGCATGAAATAAAGTTACCAAAAATAATACTTTTAATACTAATAACAAAAAATAATTTCAAAAGCTAAACAAAAATTTTTTTAATTTACTACATATTTAAGTTTAAAACATATATGAAATTTAGATTAAAGTTATTTTCATTTAAATAAGACTCAGTTAGTGAAAAACTTGAACAGTCACTTTTTTTCTCAAGGTTTTTCTTAATATAAGGATTTCTGCCCATTTATATTGTACACTTGAAATTAAGACAGTTTGAAAGAGTTTTTTATTTTATTTGACTTACTTTAAAATAATTGTTAAAACTTTTTTGTGTCTCTTATTTTTGTTGAAAAAATTGTATATAATCAAGGTAGCATAAATATACTAAAATTTTCTATACAAAAAATAAAGTTTAATCAGAGAAAAGTCAATAACCAAAACAACTTCTTTCATTTTGGACAAATTAATGACTTATATAGATAAAAAATCACTTTAATACTGAGTACTAATGACTTTTTATCTAACTCAAATGTAAACTATGATAAAATAATATTAAATTGTAAAATTTATAAATAGTAATCAATGTTTTATTTTAATCAAAAGAAAACATTGACAAAAGTCATCAGAGCTAAAGCCAGGACAAGCTCAAGTTAGCTATACTTTTGATCATACTACTTTGCTTATCAGACCACTAACTTAAGGTAGGCTGAGACTTAGGTTTTGTTGTTATTAAAACTCATCAGTCAGTCATATTCAAAGAAACTTGTAATTGACAATCTTCAAATAGATCAAGACTTTTTTATTCTGAAGTTATTGTTTACTGGTATAATTAGTGAAACCAACCTTGTCTAATTGTCAAGTAACGTTTATACATTATCCCCTTTGCAAGACTGGTACACTTGTTTGTAATACTATTAACAAGACTAAACTTTACTACATAAGAAAGTACAGGCTTTGGCTCTGATGACCTTTGCTAATATTTTCTTTGGTTGTATAACAAACAAACATACCAGCTGTCTTGTCAGGTGAACAATATATAGCCTCGCACGGCAACTAGACAATGCTGATCATACCAGCAATCAAAATATTTATGGTAAAACAGGTTTAATTAATTTTAGAAAAACAACTGCAAGTTTTTTCAGTTGCAACTGACTGATGAGTATCAATAAAAAGAAACATTTTATGTATACTGTTTATAGTAAAAAAAAAGTTTTATTTAATTTTACATTTAACATTTATGTTTATTTTACAATCTAAAGTCTACAGTATTCAATAAGAGCAGTGTCTGTACAAGGTGCAGTAAACAGTTTTAATAGACCTTAATTACAAGTTTAGATATCCTAGGTAATTTTTAAATGTAATAATTAAAATAAAAACAACTATCAAACACCAAATGATGAGAATATGGCCTGAAAAACTTGCACTAGATATATTCTTGGATTTAAAATGAAGAGAAAAAAGGCAGGGTTGCCACAGATCAAGCTGAGAAAAATTTCCTGACTTTGTGAATCAAACTCTTTATATAAACTTATTCTAAAAAACATAATCTAACACTTGAAACTATATAAAGCTTTTAATCTTATTTTAATACAGGTTAGAACAACAGTTTTTTTGCTAAATTCAATCATCACTTGAACCATCTGTGTATTCATGGGATATACCTCTCTTACAACTTATTTTAGAAATTCAAACAACTTTAAAAAAATATTAAGAGGTTAAGTATACATATCAACTTGTTACATAAAATACTAAACAACTGCCTAATTATAAAGAACTAAATCATTTATATACACAAAAAAGAGTTTAATTCTATAATTATGCTAGATAAACTTTTGTGTATTTTTCACAGTTTCACTCTGGAAGTGTCCTTGCTACAGATCATCAATACTAAAAAGCTTACAAAAACTGCTTGTTCAAGTAGGGTAGTTGTTAAATATGTTATTAAAAAAACGTTGCAGTTTTATAAAGGATAATTTATTAATCTATACCAAATGAAGGCATTAAAAATTAAACAACTTTGAAAATTTATAGGAAAATTTTGCAATTTTAGTCTGACTTTAAAGGACTTGTAATTAAATTTCTACTAGTTGAAGGCTTTGGAAAATAAGGAATTTTGAATTTCAGGTTGTTCCAGGTTTTCAGTTTTTTTGGCAACCCTGTGGTTTAAATGAAGAGAACCTTAAGCCTTTTTTCAAACCAAACTTGCAGATTTTCTGTATCAACTTTGCTTAAAAACAATGACTTTTATTTTTTCTTAGATTTGTTTAAACCATGTTAGTAGTTTAAGAATATGCTAATTTAAGTCAATGTCTAGAATCATAGCACCACCTATTTAAAAAATATTTTAATAGAAAAAGTCCATGTGTAGTACTTAAAATTTGTAAACCTCAGACGTAAACAATGTTTTTTTTAAGAAGCCTCTTTACTTAATAAAAAAAACTAACCTCTACTGAACTTAAAAAATTTCTTTCCATTTGCAGCAAAAATCTAATTAGTCATTTTAGTATTCATTAAAATACATTTTTGTTCAATTTTAGTTTAAATGTGAAATTAGTATTCAATGTAATATTATTTAACATTTCATTATTAACTGTTGTTTGTATTGAACTACAAAATAATGCTCAAAAAGTTTAGTCTTATTTTGGTTAAAGGACTTGGTGTACAAAAAAACTTTTAGTTATCCAGTGATACTTCACAAATACAGTTTAATGTTTTTTCCAAAAAATTATACAAGAAGAACAATTAAGTTGGACAAACGTTTCTAGCTCTATGACTGAAAAATATTTTTCCACAACAGGTTAATTGAAAATAGTTGCATTAACTGTTTATTCTTTTAATAAACTTTTTTACAAATCTGATAAATCACTTTTCAATAAAAAATTACTGTAATGTTCAAGTTTGTTTATATATAAAAGCTTGCATGCATGAATGGGAATGCCTACTTCAAAATTTGAAACAAATATGACTTCTACAGAAAATGTTTTTAACGCAAAACTTATCAACTAAAACAACTATAAAGGATGGGTGGGTGTCACTTTTGCACGAGCGTCACTTTTGCACGAGCGTCACTTTTGCACGAGGGGACACTTATGCACGAGAGTCACTTTTGCACGAAGGGTCACTTTTGCACGAGCGGACACTTTTGCACGGCGACTCTTTTGCACGAGCGTCACTTTAGCACGAGGGGACACTTTTGCACAACGTCACTTTTGCACGGAGGGTCACTTTTGCACGAAGGGACACTTTTGCACGGCGACTTTTTTGCACGAGGGGACACTTTTACACGGCGACACTTTTGCACGGAGGGTCACTTTTGCACGAGGGGACACTTTTGCACGGCGACTCTTTTGCACGGAGGGTCACTTTTGCACGAGGTGACACTTTTGCACAACATCTCTTTTGAACGAGGAGACACTTTTCACGGCGACATTTTTTCACGAAGACAGTTTTTTACGGCAGCATTGTTGCACAACGTTACATTTTTACGATGAAATTTTGCACAGCGACATTTTGGCACGATGACTTTATTGCACGGAAATTAAATTTTGCATGCAGGCTGATTAAAAGTTTTTTAGCTACTACCAAGTTTGCAACATAAAAAGAAACTGAAAACTAAAATTTTATAATAAACCTATATTAAAGACAAAAAATAAAAGATCTAAAATCTTATACAGTAAAAGTTAATGTTAGAAACAAACTAACGAAGAGATAAAATAAAATTATTTATAAAAGATTTATACCAGGGACAATAAACTTAATTTATTAAAAAACTAGGATAAAAAATACTTTAAGTGTAAGTAAGTTGTTCAGTATATTTTGAATTTTAATATATTTTCAATATATTAATCAACAACTATGCCTTTTTATATATTTTACTATACGGTTACAAGTTTATTGTTCATATGATTAACCTAAGCATCATAACCTAGACCACTTAAACTGGAAGACACAAAAGGAAAAAATAAAATAACATATATAGTTTATTTATTATAACAAAGATAAAAACATAATTTGATGTAAAATTTATAGGTTAACATAAAAAGAAAAATTTTAACCACAAACTTATATTTATTTACGCTTTGATGTAGAACGAACAACATCAAGTATTTAAATGCATTGACTAACAAGAAAAACAAAAACCTTTCGCTCCAAGGACATTAACGTTAGGCTCTCATTGGCTTATTTCACCATCATGGAATGCTGGTATAAGCATCTCTTGATACTTTCGATGAACATAAGTTCAAACTTCTAAATGTTACTCTCTCATTGGCTTATCATTATCATGCAACATTGTTGTAATGAAATAATCCAAGTTTAAATCATGAAAAATGCGCTATTTTATTGCTTTTTTTATTCTCACGCTAAACTAAAAAATGAAAATATACATCAGGTAAAAACTTAAATACCTTTACACTTCATAAACTAACTAAATCTTTATTTTAATTTAACAATTGTTTGAAATAAAAATAAATTCAAAATATTTTTTTAACAACAATATTTGCTAATTATAACATCGAGAGAAAATAAGTAAAAATAATACTCAAAATTCGTGTTTTAAAGCCTTACTAAAGTTTATCTTTCGGTTTAAAAAGTAACAAAATTCACATTATTTTTATTTAATGTATTCAAATCGTTTTTATTTAAAATTAAAAATGTGTATTCAACTAATTTATTTAAATTAAGCTAATAAATATAAATTAATGAATTGTTGTACGTTATTAATTATTATATAGTTCTACGTAAAACTTCAAATAAAAGCTGTGAATTAAAATTTCATTAAAAAATTACCACATTTTATTTATTTAAAAAAACTTCCGTGTAAAAGCGAAAATTATTTGAGTAAAAAATTTTTTTTTATTTAAAAAAAAGTCTTCGTGCAAAAGTGTCACCTCGTGCAATAGTGACCCTCCGTGCAAAAGAGTCGCCGTGCAAAAGTGTCCCCTCGTGCAAAAGTGACCCTCCGTGCAAAAGTGTCGCAGTGCAAAAGTGTCCCCTCGTGCAAAAGTGACACTCGTGCAAAAGAGTCGCAGTGCAAAAGTGTCCCCTCGTGCAAAAGTGACCCTCCGTGCAAAAGTGACGTCGTGCAAAAGTGTCCCCTCGTGCTAAAGTGACGCTCGTGCAAAAGAGTCGCCGTGCAAAAGTGTCCCCTCGTGCAAAAGTGACCCTTCGTGCAAAAGTGACCCTCGTGCAAAAGTGTCCCCTCGTGCAAAAGTGTCTTCGTGCAAAAGTGACGCTCGTGCAAAAGTGACCCGTTCCCATAAAGGATAGTTGTAAATTGTAATATATAGCGATTTAAACATAATGTTTATCACACATAAACATTCAATTGCTTATCTTTTACAAATCAAATACAAATACAAAATACTTGAGATTTTTCGTTTATTTCTACCTACTTTGTTTAAAAAAAATTAAACTTGAATTAGTTCTCTAAATATAAAAACAAACAGTTCTTTTTAGTTAGTAAATTATGTGCTTGTTTTAATTTAAAATTCAATGCTCAAATAATTTAAGCGCTTTTCTCATAGAAGTCTGGCAAATAAGCACTTCAGTAGTTAATTGTTCCCAGATAATAAGTAGTTTATTAAATACCTGCAAACTATGTGTGTTGACTACTTATTCATTTGCTTAACTTTAGAACAAACTTTTTTAACCTATAATAAAAGTTAATAGATTTATTTTAAACAAGTCTTAGACATTTAAAGTGAAAAAAATGCACAGTCAATTAAAAAAAAGGTACAAAAGCAAAGGTTTATATTAAGTAGGTTCGTTTCCTTAGACCATAGAAATTTTTTAGTTGGCGGATCATTTAATTTGAATTAAAATTAAAATTAACACCTATTTTATATCTTTAAATTAGTAGTTTAAAGTAAGCTTTTTAAAACAGTTCAATTGTATTTTACTTAAATAATGGTGTTTAACTCTTAGTCTATACATTTAAAAATATCTTTTTTTATCAATAAATAATTATTATGTAATTTTTAAAAATTTAAATTTTAATAAAGATTACAACAGTTTTTTACTTTTTTTTACAAAATTACCAAATAAGCTTTAAAGTATACTTTTTTACGCATACTTTTCCAAAAAAGGTATTTAAGGAGCTGATTTGAAAAACTTAAATGACAATAATAAAAAAATTAATTAGAGTTAGTTGTTTATAATAGTTACCTAAAAATTATATATTACTAAAAAATTTGTTTTGACTTGGTAGTTGGTAGTACCATAGATGCTTAGTACAGTGCTTTTTATTTTGAATTTAACTTGCTGATGGTTAAAGATTTATGAAATGCCTGTAAATGTAGCCAATACAACATCTACAGGCATTTAAAGAAGACCTAATCAAAATGGTGCAAGACGTGGAGTTCAGAACAACTAGAAGCCGTTTCCAAAATGAACTTTCAAAGATTTTGCAGGACATAAGTAAGTGCAAAAATTTGATTGTGCCTTCTGATAAAACTTCTAATTTTTACGAAATTTCAGTAAGTGACTATAAAAAATTATTAAAAGACAATATTACTAAAGATTACAAAAAATGTACTGATAAAACTTTAAATGATATTAATGTAGAGGCTAAAAATTTAACTAAAAACTTAAAAATACATGATAGGATCAAAAAATTGCCTTTGGAAAACGCATACATATCGGTCAAAGACCATAAAGATAACTTTTTGACACATCCCAAATGTATTAATTAATACTTCTAAGTCCGATGTAGGTCGCATAGTTAAGGTTAAGATTGACTGCATTAATAAGGCTGTGCGTTTAAAATCTAAACTTATGCAGTGGACTGATACAGACCAAGTCTTAAATTGGTTCACTGGTTTGGAAAAACAAACGTACAGCTTTTTTAAGTTTAATGTAGTTGATTTTTATCCTTCTATCAGCGAAGAATTGGTAATAAAATCACTAAAATTTGCTGGTATTTATACTAGCGTACCTACTGAAGACTTAAGTCTAATAAAAAACGCATGTAAATCAATACTTTATGGACAAGGAAACCTGTGGCAAAAGAAGAGAGCAAATAACACCAGCTCTCTTTTTGATGTAGCGCAGGGATCGTTCATGGGTGCAGAGTTATGTGAATCAGTAGGTCTTTTTTTGTTAGATGGATTGAAAAACATCTTTGGTTTAGAAAGAGTTGGGTTGTACAGGGACGATGGTCTAGCTGTACTGCCCAATTCTTCTGGCTTTATAGTTGAAAGGCCAAAAAAACAAACGCACGCCTTCTTCAAGTCTATGGGGTTACGAGTCACTATTGAATCACCAATGTTGACGACTGACTACCTGGATGTGAAGCTCAACTTGTATGATCTCTCCTATATGCCTTATAAAAAGCAAAACGCAAAAATTATGTATATAAATAAATGTTCTAGCCACCAAAAAATATTATAAACCAAACACCAAAAATAATTAATCAACGTTTTAATAAAAGATCAAGCAACGAAGAAAACTTTTAAAGACTAAGCAAAATTACGAACTAATAATGAAAAAATGCGGTTACAATGATAAACTTAATTTCGAAACAACGGAGCAAAAAAACAAAACGACAAATAAAAGTAAAAGAAAGCGAAATATAATTTGTTATAATCCCCCATTCTGTACATCAGTTAAAACAAACATCGGCAGAGAATTTATAAATCTAGTAAAAAAACATTTCAACAAAAATAACCCATTATCAAAGATATTTAACAAACATAATATGCGAATCAGTTATTCATGTATGGCGAATTTGGAGAGATTAATTAAATCACATAATCAAAGGATTTTAAACAAAATTACTTTAATCAAAAATCAGTGTAATTGCGCTGGTTGCTGTAAATATAACTTGAAGGGGGGCAATTGCCGGTCAGAGAACATTATTTACAAGGCAACAGTTAACTCTGACCTTTAAAAGAAGTTCTACATCGGCTTATGCTCCACTCAATTCAGATTTCGGTATGCTAACCATAAAAAATCCTTTAAAGGTGGTGTATACGAAAATGAAACTGAGCTTTCGAAGTATGTTTGCGGCCATAAGCGCAAAAACATTGATTTTAAATTAACTTGGGAGGTGATAAAAAGAGCACAGCCAATAGCAGATGGTAACAACCTTGTTTGTAGGCTGTGCTTCAAAGAATCAACAGCCGTTATGTATGCGTTAAAAAGGAAGGTTGTTTAAATAAGAGGAGTGAATTCATATCGTCTTGTCGACATATGAAAAAGCTCCTCTTAAAATACAACAAATTTTGAAGTATTTTATAGTCAATTAACTGTTGTTTTCGTTAATTTTAGTTGTTTGGTTAGTTAGATGGTAGATCGATTTTTGTACTGAATATTTGTAATGTACAATGTTCAATTCTTATGTCATATTGTTTTTGTTTTTTTGTAAACTTTTGCATCTTTGTTTACCCAAGTGCTTTTTATTTTAAATTTGAACTGGCTGAAGATTAAAGACAATTTTTTTTGTCTTTATGAACATATGTTCCAGTATTTTTAAAATCGTCATTTCAATAAATTATTTAAAAGCCCTTCAAGTGGATTCAGTAGAAGGTGTTCAAGTTTGAATATTAACCTTATTATATATATATATATATATATATATATATATATGCTTTTTTTATGAAAAGAAATAGCAAATAAACCAAAATCCTGAAAACCTAAGGATAATTAATATTTTATTTAAATCCAAGGCTATTTATCTGCACAAAATCGGCACTTATATATGCTATACTCTGGAGTCTGATATGCAAGAGAAGAAAGCTGCAACTTATTACCAACAATGTCGTCGTCTTACTCTTAGAACTAAATAACAACGTAACACTAGGAAAGAATAAGTGTTAAAACGTATCAACTGGTATCACTACTATACTACTACGAGTGACGAGCACATTATAAAGGATTATATTAACTGGCAATTGACAAAATTAAAGTTGGTCGTCCAAGACGTGACAAAGACGTTTGCAGCGCGACAATGTTTTTGAAGCTAAAAAAAACTCATTTTTACTTTACAAACCTTTCTAGCAATTTTTTATTTTAAAACTGAAGACTTAGTAGAAAATTACTACATAAACTTCGGTTCATCTTCATCTTGGTAGAACATTCATAGGTTCTTTTCAAGGCGGTTGACCAGATTAAGCAAAAAAAGTCTTCCAAATGCCGAAGTAGTTAAAAGTAAGTCTTAGCGAGCCGCATATTTTTCAAAAATTCTACTTTTGAAATTTAAAACGTTATTTCATATACTAAGCTTTAAAGAAAAGTTCTTTTTATTTATGTTTGTTTAAAACGTCAAAAAATTTAGTTTAGCTGTTTTAGATTAACTTTATCTGAATAATGATTACTCTTGCGATATTAAAGTTTTTTACTAACTTTCGCTGTGAATAATAAGAAAATTATATGTATTTATAGACGAAAATATTGGTTTTTCTAATTTTTATAGTTGAAATATTAGTTTGTGCGTTTTTAAATAAAATAGACTAAACTTAAACTGTTTTAAAAATATGTTAATAAAACTTAAAAAAATATATAGATCATTTTGTTGTTCTCAGTTTTCGTAACATATTAAAAAAACATAAGAACTAGCATTTTTTTTTAATTGTTTTACAAATAACTTTAGTTACTATGTTATATTTTCTTAAATTTTTTTTTTGACAAGTAAAATGATCTTAATTAACGACTAAAACCGAAAAAAACAAAATAGCAAATATTTGAAAAAACTATTAGTTTAATATAAAAACAGGAACACTGGTCAGTGAACTTGAATTTATTCACTCAAGAGTATGATTAAAAAATCAATGTAAAGCTATATGTACTTATTCGAGATATGATACTTAAAATGAAAAAAACAAAATGTACCATTAAATTTTTTAAAATAAAAGTTTTTAAAAATAAAATTAAAATAAACATGAAAAAAAAACGTTTTTGCTTACTCAGCAAATATTAGGAGAAACACCTCAGCGTTTCAAAAAGACTCCTTTTTATAAGGTTGCATTAATAAGGTTTACTATTTTTTTTCAATCATATTTATATGCATATGAGGATAGTAATAATACAGCAGTATATTAATAACATCTAAAAACCCTTGTCCCTGACCAATTCTACCCAAAAACTTTAATCTATACCCTTACTCCTAACTTACCTTACTTAAACATACGAATACAACAAATGAATCTAAAAAAGTTTTACTAACTAATAAAATAAAAGTAAGTAAAATTTTAGGCAATCAGAAGCGCCTAAGATTTGCAGTTGACAATTTTTTAATAGGCTCCACCACCGACTCGATGAACCCTAAATCAACAAATGCATTTATTATTACATATACTTTTAAGCTATTAAATTTTGTATAAACTATACTTTGAAATTAAAAAAAAAAAGAAATTCTTATGTGTTGAAGTTGTTAAGCTAATAAAAGTTTCTTAAGTTTCTCCTTATTTTAGAATTATTGTCTTTATTTGTATAGTTTTGGTTTTTCAAGACTAACAATTAGAGTTCTCAAATTGTGTTGAAAGAGTCAGCACTTTAAATAAAGTTTTACTAATAAACAAAGTTTTTCACTAAGCTTATTATTATTTTTTTAAACATCGGTTGTAGAATTAAGGCTTAATGTTTAAGATTGTTTTATTTTTTTTTTAGTTTAATTATATTTCAAGAGCCCTACAGATCAAAATACTTTTTTGTATTTAAATTCTTTGTAACACTTTATTTATACTGTTATTTGTATATTTTATTTTAAATAAATTATATATTTTTTGAAAACATTATAATGTAATACAGTTGTAAGCAATACACAAATGTGTTAACTTTCAAAAATACTAATTAAATTAAATTTAGTTACTGCAAAATTTTAGTTGCAAAGGAGTTTTAAGAAATCTAACACAAAAATATGTTATATATATAAAATTGCTTTTCTTTCTTTGCAACGTGTCAGATTGATTTTATGCAACTTACTGTTGCAAGCTTAACATATTTTGTATAAAAAACAGTTAACTTTTAACTTGCACCAATCATCAAAGAAAAAAAACTTTTTAAAGCAAAACCTTAAGAAAATGTCAGAATGTGTATTTAAGGTGCTTATAAATAAGACGACCTTTAAGTACTAAGCTAAAAAAGTTTTTACATTTAGCAAATACTACAAAAACACCTTGTGCAAAGTTTTAGATAATTTTAATAAACCAACCAATTCAATTTTCTTGAAACCAACTAAATGTATAGGACTAAAAAAATGCAACCTTAGAGTTTTTAGCTGGAATTTTTTTACATGTGGCGGTACGAATAGTTTCAAAAAAATTTACCTACACCACCCTTTTCCGACATTGTGAATTTTAAACTCTAGTTTTACATGTTTTGTGTCGTTAAAAACGATATTTACTTCTAATAGAATATAAAAATAATTTATACAATTTTGTACGATCGTTTTTAACGATTCAGCTTATGATATAGATAATCAATTTGTTTATCAAAAAGCTAATATTCAGCATATAAGTTTTCTTTATGGTTTAAAGATGATATGAAAAATTAAATACTCATAATATAATTTAATCTTTAAAATAAAATGAACTCTGTTTTACTGACTGTACGTTTTGCGAATGAGTAATTGAACGAAAAACGTGACTAAATAATTAGTATTACAGGTTTACAACACAGCATTACAACCGAACAAGTATTCTAACAGTTAATTGCAATAAAACATTTGTATGAAGTAAACTAAATACAGACAAAAAGAATAAAAACTTCTTTTTTATAAAACTCTTTATATTAGTTTGGAAATTATACTATCTAGCCTGTTTTTATTTAAAAAACTGTAGATCAGTTTTAAGTGTAGTATCGTTTTATAAGTTAAATATTAGTATGTATATTAAAAATGATCAGTATACCAAAAGCACTTAAGAAAGTTGTTTTAATATAGTTGATTGTTAGGCAACTATTTTGTTTTTTTAACATTATTTTAATTGGTCTCAAATTGTTTAAAAGCTATGCATCTTAAATACAGAAGTAAAATCTCTGTGCTTACTAAATGTTCAAATGTTTATTGTTTTACAAGTAATATAGTCTAAATTTTTCTAAATAGGCTTTATTTATATGTTATACAAAAAACTTAAAAAAACTATTCAAGACATAATACATGGAAATATAAATTCTACTAATCAAAATTTTATATGCACAATAAAACAAAATGCATGCAATTTTTAAGATAAACTTTCGTAAACTTTTGCATTTAACATTTATCTACATAAGTGTAGAAAATATTAGTGACCTCAATTTTTTTCGAACTCTAACTAAGGACTAAACTAGTAACAACCATTTACAAAATAAACAATGGTTGTTTGTTTCTAAGCTAACAGAGAATAAGAACGGTTTATTTAAACCTGTTGCCAATACCAGAGTAAAGACGCTCTATAACTTGTTACTTTTGTTTCACTTCGGTTAAAAACAAAATTAAAATTGAATTAAATAAAAAACAAAAATAAATTCAATCATTTTTTTTTTAATTTTCAAATTCAACAACAACAACTGCGAGTAAGTATATAACTGCCGTTGTTGTCAATAATACAAATTATAGCATCAAACAGTCTAGTCAAACTAAATAATTCATACGATAACGACATGTAGTTTTACATAGTAATTTACATTATAATAGAAAAACAGATGTTTACGTTTATTTGTTTTATAACGGACTTTTTTACAACTAAACTTATTTAAAGCTAAGCTTTTTATAAAAATAATTACTTGGGAAAACAGTATTCGATTCCGCTTAAAATAAAATGGCCTTAATCTGAAAACAGTTATTGCTTCAGGGTTAAATGTTTCAGGGTGTAAAAGTTTTGCTAATTGATATAGGAGAAAACTACTTACTCCTGGTCCTGGACAAGACGTTAAAAGGTATCCGTGGTGTGGTTAAAAGGTTTGTCGCGCACCAGGTTCTTGACCGAATATTTCGAGCGTTTTTTTGTCGTTCAATAAACTAGTTTTTACTCAGTAATAAAAGTATGTGTTTTTTTTAAATAGTCATACTAAAGTGAAAAAAACTAAACAGCACATATTTTTTTAAAGTTATTATATTGTTATTATTAAGTTATTATATTGCTTTTTACTGATCAAATAGTGTAAGTTTTTTATTTTTGATAATTTAATAACTGCTGACTAAGGATAGCTTATTTTCAGTTTAATAACGTTTTGACAGAATTCAAACTTATTTTAAAAACTGTTGTTATATTGACTAAGTTTTAAGATCATTATATCAGATAATTTATGGTTAAATATATAAAAAACTCTAAAACTATAACTATTGGTTTTTCAATTAATTACACTGTAATTTTTTTATTCTTCTAAGGTTAAGTTTAACTTCTATTAACTATTCATTAGTACATTAGTAGATTAATACAAAAAAAGACTTATAAACTCTTAGTTTAAGTTTAAACTAATGTAAATTTGACTAGTTTCAATAATTAGACAAGTTTATATTGGCACACCAACAAAGATAATTAATAAAAACAACCGTATGCTATTTACTGGCTAAATAATTTTCACAAACTGTAGTATTTTATTTAAACTCGATTGATGTAAGTTATTTTATTTTAATACGCTTTATCTTTGAAAAACTGATTTTTTCGTTTTAGTCATAAACATAGCACTATAAAAACAGATAAATAAATCTTTTAAATAGTTTTGATTTTATAGAATTGTTAGCTAAAACAGCAGATAAAATTTTGTTTATTAACTCAGTGTATAAATAATCTAAATGCTGAATGCCTAACATTTTAAAATTTATCTAAGAGATTAAAAATCTACAGTTTTCGATAATTAGCATTTTGTTTTATCATTATTCAATTTTCTTTTGTCTCTCACAATAGATACGGATTTTCGAAAATGTATGAAGGTTACTTAGTTTTACCTTTTGTGTTTATTTTAGGTTTTTAGAGCGCAGTTTTTAGAAACTTTGAATCAAGTTATTTAGAATTTTAGTAACAAAAGTTGTGAACAAAATGTTAGATTAAGTTTTTCAAAATATTTTTTATCATTGTTTTTAAAATAGCATTTTTATTGATTATATTTTATTAGAAAGGTCTTATTAATTCTAAATGATTAAGATATGATCAAAACTTCAAATAAAAATTCTTGATTTATGAATGCTAGTTAGGAAGAAAATAATGTATACAAATTGTTTGTATAGCTTTGCACTGATGCGCAAGTTACTCAAGCGTAACAGCCCGACTCACGTGACCAATACTTTTTCTTCGTGCTGTACAGTAAGAACGTCATTCTATCTTATACGCATCGGTTTGGCTTTAAGCACGAGGCAAACTTTTTCTTTGAGTTTCTTTCATTCAGCTCAGTCAAATACTTTGCTTCATTTATCGATTTCTATAAACCCGGTAGTTTGAAACTTTTACATAAGCTTTAAACTTTCATAACTCGTAGCTGCTTAGTTTAAAATTGTTTTGTTAACTTAAAATGGTATAACATATTAGTTTTTGTTTGTGTTGAGAAATTTTATTAGTTTTAGTTTTCTGTTATTAGTTTTTAGAATCTTCTTTAATATTAAAAACATTTTTTGACAAACTTTAAACAGCTACGTATTTCTTGCTAAAAAAAACTTTTCACTGTTTAAAATGTTCTCAAAATTATCTTTATAGATCTATATAAATATAGTTTGTCAAATATTAAATTCAATTATTTTTATTTTCATTTAGCTTTAATTTAAAGTTTAATATATAATTCTAAAATGGTCTAGCCTGAGGGCGGAAATTTAAGATTTATAGGAAAAAAATGTTAACAATTTAACTAAGTCAATTAGTTTAAATAAAGTATTAGTTTAAATATAAACAACTTTTGCTTAAAAAGCATTGAATTCTTTTTTAAATAACTGTTGAAAGAATTACAACATATCCTTTAAAAATATAAATGAAATTTAGTTTCAAAATTAGTCGCTGAGAATTTAATAAGTTTAGTTATAATGACTTATATATATTTATATAAGTTTTTTTGAAAAAAAAAAAATCTAAATGTAAAAAATCAAAAACTCTAACTTATAGGGATGGTTTATGAGAATAACATGCATTGAAGCATGTTATTAAGTTTTTTAATCTGTTAAGGAATGCTTGTATATGCAAATAAGGTTCAGTACAGTGACACAATTTGAATTCGTACCCCTAACCGTTTCGCCCAAAAGTTGGAACCTAAAATTTAGCCCGTAAGCTTAATTAAGTACATTTTTTTAAACAGACTTAAAATAATGGGAAAGTTTAAAAGAACGCTATTAAAAAATATGTAATATTTAGTTACAGAAATAATAACTTTTTCAGAAAAAAGTATAACTTTTTAAATCACTATTAAAATAAATGAAATAATGTGAACTATTTTATGCTACTTTTTTTGAAATTCTGGTAAGAGTAAGACTATTATTTGATCGTTTACAAGATCTTTTTTTAATTTTAACGATGTTTAAAGGATGTATTGATTTTCTGTTTTATGCCTTAAAAGTTATTATTTTTATGAATCACTTCAAGATTGAAAATCTTGAGGTTATATAAAGTTTAATTTATCTGAATATAAACTATATAGTACTATCAACATGTTATTTATATCTGTAATAAAAGAATAAAATGTTTTTTTAAAAACCTACATTAAGTATTTTTAGGTCTTGTTCTCTTATGTTTCCAAAAAAGATATAAAAGTCAAATAACCATCTAAAATGTATAAATATATTTTATATCTAGCTTTTAAGTAGGTAATAAGGTTTTTTAGTAAGTACTTTGATAATAAGCTACAAATAAAGATAAAGGATAAATGTTAAACAACCAAGCTACTAAATATAACGAACTTTTTCAAGGTATTTGTTACTACAAAAAGCTTATTTGTCTAGGACAAAGTCTTGTTTTAAAAAGTACAAAAAAAGTTTAATTAATATCATTAAAAACGAAATTTATCTATTTTTCTGGTTAATGTGTTTTTATCAGCAACTATTTCCGCTTAAACGTCCAAATAAACTTCATACCAGTTTATTTTACAACTTCTTACCTAGGATTTAATAATACGTTTGGAAAAAGAACGCGCATTCATTTTTTAAATCAAAGCTATATAAGTAGTTAAAAAATACAGCGGTTAGTTTTTGTACAAACCTCAACAATATTAAAGTTTTTTTTTTATTCAATTACTTGAAATTTTTGATGCATTACGAGTATATTTTATACATTTGCTAATAATTTTATGTGGATAATTTTCTTTAGTCAGGTACTTATCAACAATTCCTTATTTAAACTTATTTATCGATTATCTTTATGAATTATTTAATAAAGTTATGAACACTATATCTAAAACTATAAAACTAGAATTTATTAGAATAGTTTCAATACAATTAATACAGGATATAACTTAACAACTTCTAAGTGTTATTAATTCTATAAATTTGAATTATAGTCTAGCTCTAAACATATAGTTCAATAAACTTTATCGAAAATTTTCAATTTTCAAATCAAAAACATAAAAACCTTTATTTTAGAAAAAAAATAGTGCAAAGAACACAGATAAAACACCACAGTTTATTTTTATATTTAAGTAAAATGAATTATTTATTTTGATTTTAAATTAAGTAAGGTTTCTCAAATAATTTTTAATAAGTATAAAATGTTAGAGTATTTAAAATTCTCAAATCGTTCATGTATTTTTTGTAATTTTTTTGTCTTTATCTTAATACTATATATAAAAACAATTATATTTAAAAAAATCACAAAGTTTTCATTTCATACTCATAAAGTTTGGAGTACAACTAGTTTTTTTATAGTTCGTTCTCTTCAATTTTATTTATAATTTTCATAGATTTTAAAAAGTTACCGACAAAAATCTCATTTATTTCTATTGAATTTTGGGTGTTGTGATCATGTATGTTTTTTTAAATATCTTTAAATATCCTAACACATTAAAGTTAAAGTTTAACAACTTAAGTTTCGTTTAGTCACTTGTCTTTTGTTTTTATTTGAATTTACTTATATTTTCTGGTTTAAACTAGAAAAAACATAATATTCTATAATTTCTAGTGGCTTTCAAAGTTTCAATGCAATGTCAACCAACTATTCAAATGTAAGCTTCAACTTTTAAATTTTATAGGTACGTCATGGTATGTTTTTTATAATTTTTCCATATGCATGAAAACTTTTGTTCATTCAATTTGTTTGCTGAAAAAAATCTGAAAGTACTTAAAAAAATATTAGTATATAATAAAAATTTTTTAGATTTTTCGAAATAACTTTTTTTTTTATATAGCACAATGAGTATTTTAAAATGTCTTAAGTAACTTAAGTTTTTAAATTGTTTTTATAAATATATGTATTATTTACGCATCATAGCATTAAAATTAGTACAGACCGTTTACGACTTCTACAATGGAATTTTGTATTATAAAATAAAACTTACAAAAAATTAAATAGATTCTTTTTTGAAATATAAAAAAAAAACTACAGATGTCTTATTATAAATTAGAATCTGTTGTATAATGAAATCGTATGTGAAACCTTTAGTTATTGTATCATCTTTAAGTCTTTTCATTGGTTATGTGATGTTATACCAAGCTGAGAATGTTTCGAACTCGTATAAAGTTTTCATTGCACCAGTACGCAACAGCACTGTTAGTTTTAGAATTTCGAATTGTTTATTTTACTGTAAAGGAAAATTATAAAAAAGTGTACAACTATTTAAAAAAAAAAAAAAGAATAGTTACTAACTTTGATTTAAACTATAACAAAACTAAATATAAATTTTTTCTCTATTAAAACGTTAAATTTTAGGACAAACAAGAAGAGTTGAGGAATGAAACTGACCTCTTTCCTTCGTACCAAGACCAAAACGACACGCTTCCTGCAGTTAAAGACAGTCTGCTTGGTGTCAATGTGATTAACTTCAATGTGAGTCAGCTACAAAAGCGCATGGAGCCTGTAGAATGGAGCAAGTATTATGTAACAAAGTCGAAATTTTGGGTAACTTTGACGTCTGCAGGTTCAGAATTACTAAGTTAGTTTCATATTTGCAATGGGAAATTGGTAGTATAAGTCAGTTTTGGTATTTGTATAAAATTTCATTAAACTTTTTTGGTTTGTTGTGCTTTAACTATGTTTGTAACAAGTACATTTGTAAAGTCTTAAAAAGCATGAATTTATTCTAAGTAGTAAAACTAAAAACTAGTTAGCACAACTTAAACAAATTAGAATCAAACTACTTACTTTATCCATATTTTTATTAACCTGTTAAGTCTAATGTACTTTTATATTTTAAATATATAACATTTTCTAAAGTATGAACTTTAAAAAAGTTCTTAAAAACTTATTTAGACAAATTTATACATAAACTTGTGTTAAGTATAGTCAATAAAATTTTTAACTTTTAACTATGTTAAGTTGTTTCATGGTCAAAATACATACAACACTCTTTCATATCTGAAACGGTTCTAATTTTATAAAACTGTTAAGTTTGAATTAAAATGCACAAAAGTATACATACTGAAGTCGTAAAAAGTTTAATGTTCACAGAAAACGAACGTTTAGATTTTATATAATTATTAAAAAAATGTTGTTAGGAAAAGTAAAGATTTTAGAAAGGTTTTTTATATACAAGTTTTGAAAAATATTTTCAATAGTAAAGTAGCATTTGTTTTGTTTGAATTTTTAATCTGTATTCAGTTCAGTACCACGCATACTTATAACATTAAACACGGAGTTTTCTCTTCCTTAATTATTGAAAGGACTTTTACAAGTATACAAGTCTGTAGTAGTTATAATTAAGCAAAATACTAAAGTAAATGAAGTTTTTAAAGTTACAGTTTAATAAAGTTGTTTAAATGTTGGCTATTCTTACACTGGAAAAGTTAAATTTATAATAAATGTCTACTGACTGCTAGAAAAACTCTTTTATAGAATTTAGTTTCCCAAACTTTTTTCATAAAGCAATAAAACCCTGATTTAAACGGGAAACATATGCAGAAACTTCTGGCACGCGACGTATTTTTTAATTAAAAAACATTGTTTAATACAAATAAAACTTAGATTTTTCGTAATAATTTTTTTTTAATGTACTCTTAGTTTAGTTTTTTAGTACAACTTCATAAAAGAGCAACATTTTTTAGTCTTAATTGAAAGTATTTTTTAAATTTTACAATATTTATATATTAAATTAAATGGCCAGTAAAGACTTATTTTAATAAGTCTGGCCCACAAAATATTTTTTCAAGCAAATCTGGCTTGCCGACTAAAAATTTTCTACCACTATGTAGTTAAGGCCTTTAATTTTATTTTAGGTATCTTCTTTAGCTTTAAAATTATATTTGACTTGTTTTAAGTAACTCCAAAAAAGTAAATATTAGTCAAGTCTGGAAAATGTTATTTTTAGTTATTGCAAGTTTTTCAAAAGACTATAATGTCAACAGATTTTTTCTTCCTAATGCAGTAAATGAGTTTTGCCGATTGAGCTTTAACAACAACCATGTTTTTGTATGTAAAGCGTACTTTCATAAGAAACATACTTTCTACTAGTTGTTTTTTATAAAAAATGTTAAGTTTTTAGGTTTTCTGTAATAGAATTTTATTAAATAAACGTCTCAACTACCATTTAAGATTCTTCTTTTTTTTTGGTTCAATTCCTTTTTTATTTATTTACTATTTACAAAATCATTAATAATTGGTTTGTTTTAAGCAGCTTTCTGAGTAGTTGTACAATTTAAAACTTTTTGTCAGCGATTAATAGTTGTAAACCTTATATTTATAATAACTTTCACGGATAATTGTTTAAAATAAATTAACATTTAGATTTTTTTTTTGTTGTGTTTGTAGTAGATAAAACAAACTAATTTTAATATAAATATATCAAATATATAACATATTATTATCATGTTTTTTCTAAAAATACGTTAGTTTAAAACAATTTTATAGAGCAAATCAAACTACAAAACTTTTTACATGTAATTTAGGTATATATTTTTTATTCGTTCATCCATATAGTATTTATAAATTGTATTTAAGACAGTTTGATAAATTTTGGATGTTAATCAAAGTTGTAAATATTTTGTAATTTATTTTTAAACAGCGACACACTTTGGTAACAAAGAGTTTTATTTTCAATTTATTATTAGTGTCAATTGGGAACAGTGTAAGTGTTGTACTTAATTAAACAGAAATACTTTTATTAAGCTAATTACTTTACAAGTGTTGCACGCTTTCACAAGTAAATAGACTAATAAATAGCAATATATATTTGAAATATGTAGCATTAGCTTAATAATCAGGCAATCAAGTAGTTTAAAGTAAAATCATGTTGTAATTAATTAACACCAGCTTTTTAAACACGACTAAGGTTATAAATTATCTTTTAAGAATAAAAGACTAACCATGAATTCCATGTAGTGGTTTTATTAACCTTATTTATTGAAAGTTTTTCCATTACTAATATAAAGTTAGCATTTTATAACGTTAAGACTAAAGAAATTTTGTTTACAAACACTCAAAAAATTGTAGTATTTAAAAGATTTTAATGATTTTAGAAGCATGTGTTATTTTAAGACTATTCTTTTTACTACTACTTTTAAAAATAGTTTTAATATCAATATTGAAAAAAAAGAAAATTTTAAATGTAGAGGCTTACTTTAACATCAAGCTCTTTTTAGCCAATTTTAAAGTAAAATCCTAAAAGCTTTATTCTGTGCATAGTGAGGTTTTAACTTTTATCATAAATAAAGTCACATTACAAACGATTAAATTTTTACATATGTTGTTTTGAAACTTTTAAAATACGCATTCTTGTCAGTAAATTGTTTACGAACACCAAACTTTTCAAAACTTTTAAAGTTTGTAACTTACAATTACAAAAAAATTGTTGTAAACTTACAATACGCATACTTTTAAATATTTCTATGACTTGAAAGTTTAAGAGGATTAAAATTATGTTGGTTTTTGAAATTTAACATTGGAATTTATTTAAAAGTAAGTTTTTATAGCAGGATTAAGTACAAAAAAAGTTAGGTAAACAAAGTAAAATATTTAAAGGTCGTCAAAACTTGCTAATCAAATCTATTAATAATAAATAAAAAGCATCTAGTTCCTAAGTAAACATTCTTAAAAATTTAATAAACAATGAAGACAAATTAGAACTTAGTAACTACTAAAATAACAGTTTTGAGATGTACAAACATTAAAAAACTACTTTGATATACTTATATTTTCAAAAAGAACTCTGTTGTTTTTTGTATTATTTGCAATATAACAATTTGTACATTAAGAAATTTATTTTTAACTATTAGTATATAGTTTGCCATAAATATCATATGTGGCTTAATAACTTTAAAAAAAATAACGTTGGTTCAAATAATTTTCAAGTAGGTTTTCAGTGTTAAATAAATAAAATTAGAAGGTAATAAAAAAAAACAGATAATAGTTAGAACTTCATCATTTTACATGAGCTATAATTATTTTTCATCATATAAGCTTACATCTAATTTTATTTTACTGATTATAATTTTAAAACTAACTTTCCAACAAAAAAAAGAATCTTAAAAATAAGTTAATAGTTTTTTGATAATAATTAAAAATGACCATTTTTTATTTAATGCAATTGTTTTACTATTATTAGTACAGCTTAAACTAAACTTATTTTTTAGTCTATTTATAATATATTTCTTTTTCTGCTATGCTTTTTTTTGATTGTTTGTTTTAAAAAGTAAAACAAAATACTTGTTTATACTTTAAATAGTCTTTTTTATTTTTATACGAAATCTATAAGATAACTTTTTAGTTTTTTATGATAACATAGTACTACTTAATTATTTTTTTTTATACAAACTTATCATATATAGCAGATAAGCCGACCCATGAGTTATCTAGAGAAAGCCCCTACAAAGAAAGAATCAACTCGATGAAGGAGAGATGCAAGTCGAATGTAAATAGCTTCGACAAGAACATCGATCTTTCGAGGTTTATCTATGATGACAAAAGAAAAGTAGTTATGTGTGTTGTACCTAAGGTATGTTAATGTGCTCTCATTAAATATTTCATGTTTTTTTGTTTTTTTTTTTAAAGTTCATAGATAAAATTTTAAAATATTATTGTTCATGCACAAAAACTATTAATAAAACAACTGATTTGTTTTACAGCATTTTTGCTCCGTTTAAAACAATGTATACAATTTGATCGTAAAGTTAATAAATATTAAATACTTCTACTTTCAACTTAGGCATATGTTTCGTACGCGCATAAAAAATTTTCCACAGAATGCCTGCACCACGTGGAAAAGGTTTTGGTGGCACTTTCAGGGCTTCGAAGACTACAAAATAGTTTCCACTAAAAAGCTAGTTTTGAGCGCCGGCAACATACCCCGGCTGAGCAAGTGAGTTTATTAGTTCAATTTCGCTCGCCACTCTTCAAGTGCACTTAAGCTGTTTACTTCAGGCTGCCGAAAAACGAAGCGTTCTCGCGGCTGGCAAACTACACAAAGTTCTTCGTTCAGCGGCACCCCTTCGAAAGGCTCACCTCCGCCCACAACTCCAAGTTCACCGACAGAACCCCCCAGAACGAATACAAAAAGTACACCGGAGTTCGAGCCGCCAGAATTCTCCTGCCAAAAGTAGTGGGAGGGATATATTTAAGGTTTAAAATTGTTAAGTTTTTGTTTATTTTTGTCTACGTTCTCACATGGATGTTGTGAAGTTTTTATGCTTCTAATTTTGTGTGCATTCTTTGTGTTCAATGCAATGTTGTTTACAATAGGTTTTTATGGTCTAGTAGAATTTTAGAATTCCTTAAAACCAGTTTATAAACCGCACATACATGTTCATAAACGCGTACTTTAATAAAACTTCAAGTGAAAGAAAATATTTATGTTAAAACGTATAATATTTGCTTCTTTCAAAATGCATTTTGATTTTTGTTTTTGTTGTTTTAAATGTATTATCAATTAATATCAAGTCTAAATAAGTACTTTTAATATAACTTATTTTAATCTTCAATCAAATGTTAACAAACTAGCTTCCAAACTTAAGCATTCAAAGTTCAACTAAAGTTTAAAAAATAAAAAAACCATAAATTCTGACATTTTAATTTCGTACAGCCTTTAATATGACTGTGTAATTTTAACAAAAAATTAAAGCTCCATGCAGTGTAGATATTCTTATACCTTTGGGAGTTTTCTTTCTAAAGTTAGTCTTCGAGCTATTTTCAAAAATTCAACTATATCTTTATTTTCATAAGCAAGTGGAATTTAACTTTAATAAAATTTTATTAAAACCACTAATTAAAAGGGTACCTTTTGTAATAGAGAATATAGTTTTTTTAATTTATTTTTGTAAATCTATTTAAAATTACCAAATGTATTTTTTGTAAAAATGTTGAATTACGTTTATTGTAACTTTTTTTTTAATACTATGTGTAAAAAATAGTTTATAAACTAAAACTTTTTAGTTATTCTAATAAGTTACAAGTGATGAAACAAGCAGATGAAAGAAAATAATTATCTAGCTGTATAACAATTAACTTCAAAAATTTTTTATTAATTTAAGTTATCTAAAAAATTTCAGCAATACTTCCAAACATGTGTGAATGGAACGCAAGAACAGTATTTTGATTTCAAGTATAAAATACTTCAGTTTTTTAATTATACTTTGATCTAATTTGTTTTATCAGACGCTACATTGGACTTCAAGGTTTGAAACGATTGCAGAGCGAACCGAACTTTATCAGACTCTCTGATGATATAAAAAACGAGATTTATCATATTTTGTCTGTTCAACGGACTGGAAAAATAGACTTTGAGTTATTCACCAAGTGAGTGTTGCTTAATTATCAATATTTTTAGATGTGGTTTTCTTGAAATAAAACTAATAAAGCTCTGTTAAACTTTAAAAATTTTTTTAAACCATTACTTTATATTTTTTACAATTAAAAATATATTTTTTGATTTTTATTGGTACGAAACGTTGTATGTTTTTAACATTGACAAAAATTATTGTTTATTTAATGTTTTCAATTGATAAAATTTTTTGTTAGAAAACTGTATATGTAATTTAAATTGTTTTGTTTTGTCTGAAATTTGTTGCATAAAAGCTCATTGCGATCTATTGAAAGAATTATTTTGGTGTAATAAACAGAAAATAGAGACATTATATCAAGTTTTTATTAAATAATAGAATTGTTTAAATACTCCCTGATCTATTCAACGCCAAAAAACACTTTGAGTTATAGTTAAATTTATTTAATTTTTTTTTTTTGAAATGCGTTTTAATTTTATTTTTCTTAAGTTTTAGTTTCAAACTTGTATCTAGAATACTTTTTAACACAAATTAAAAAACCTTTATGTATATAAATATGTATGTAAAGCTAAATAATTTATAACAAAAACTGCATTTAGAATTTTGTAAACGCATGTTTATTGTATTCTTACATCGCTGATAATTTATATAACTCATGTTTGTAATTACTCTGCAATAAATAAAAATTTGCTGACGACGCGCACTGTGCGCTGAAACAGCCATGAAGAGTATGACTTTGTTAAATTTAGTCTTATTTGTATGTATATGTAATACTTAACTTCAGCTTTCATCGGTACCTTCAACTCAGACTTTTATCGAGATTGGGTAGCGAACAACTGATTAAAAGAACATTGGTACAAAGTTATTTTGTCTTTAAAAAAAAAGTTCAACCAAAGTTAATTTCTCACAGGTACGTGCTGTACCAGAATGGTCGCGTGGGCCACCGCAGGCTGGACGTGCACTGGCGCCCGCAAGTGGACCTGTGCAACCCGTGCGCGGTCAACTACGACTACGTGGTCAGCTTCGAAGACCTCGCCCGCGACTCCAACCGCCTTCTGCGGTGGATGCAGAGGAACGACGGTGAAGAAGTTCTCATGAACGAGATGAGCAGCGCGATCAACCGCACGGTGGCGCTAGAGAACTTTAAACTGATATCAGACGACTCGAAAATCAAGCTGAGGCTTTTGTACAAAAAAGACTTTGACGTTCTCGGTTACAGCTAGCGAGAGTTTTTTGAGTTTTTATAAGTTTTAAGTACTAATTTATATGTTTCGACCTTGACGGCTTTTAAAGTTTAAACATACTTTTTTGATTTAATGCCTTAAATATTTATTCAACAAGCTGGCTTCCAATACGTTTTAGTATTATTTGAAACTAATTGATTGCATACATTTGTTAATATTAGAATTTATATTACTTAAACATTAATATACTTTTTTCTATTAAATAGTTATATTTATGACTTTATATGAAAAGTTTTTTTTTTCAAAAGGCACAACCTATTTTACATTACTTTTATCAGTTGTATGATAATTTCGAAATATTTTTTGACATTTACTTTTGCTTATTTTTTTGATAAGCCCCCTTTAGACTTTATTTTTAGTTCAAAACTGAATTTTAACTTTTTTTTGTATTTAAAACAGACTTAAAAAGGCTTTTTAAGTTTGAATTTAATAACTTTCTGTTACATGAAAAACAAATAAACAAAGCTGCTAAATTTTACATAAATGATTTTATAACTTAAATGTAGATCTATTTAACGTATTAACTTCGACTATTTTAAAAATTAAAACGCTTTATATATATTTTTTTAGTATGGAGATACAAACAGTTTGATGTATTAAAACTGAACCCTTTTTTTTTAAAACTAAAAATAAAACAAAGTCATCAGTCACAATAAACTAGTAAAACTATTACTTTCGAACGAAAACCATTGAAATTTACCGTTTAAGGATACTAACTTCAAGCATTTAGATACTTTTCTAAGGCTATCAAAAAAAAGTGTATCTACACTTTATAAAACTATACTTTGAAATTTAAAAAATGACTTTTGTTTTTATTGTAGTGTGTTTATTTCAAAATACACTAAACTAATTTTTTTCGAGTTAAAATAATAAAACAACAATAAAAAAATTTAAGTCTTATCAACTGATGGCTTACTAAACAATTACTTGCTAAATTATGTTCAAAAACCTTACCTAAAAAAGCTATACTAGTAATAAGTAAATTATATTATGTCATTTGTTCGTTAATTAGTCTAAGTTAAACTATGTTTTTGAACTTCTTAATGTTATTAAACATTTTAAAAGTATTTGTAATTTAAACTTTAAAACTTTAAAAAAGTTTTTGACATTAAGTATGTTGCCACACCTGAATAAAAAGTAAATGAGCAATATTTATTTTTGTTCTAATTTACTAACTCAAAGGTAGCTTAACGCACGATTAACTCGATGTGTATTCAGCTTGTTTACACGACTCTTCTCCCCATTCATCTTCATCAACGTCATGAACAATTATAGCCGGTGTATAGTCTTGAAAAATAAATACTTTACTGCCGACTGAAACAATATCAAGAGTATAGGAACTTATTGAATAGGAACTTATTGGTAGTTGAAAACTTACAAACTTTTTGCAGATGTTGTCAAATACCTCAGACGTAATTACGTCAACCCCATCAAGCTTATTACCTTCGAATACAAATAAGTTGCTTCTCACTGCAACTAAACCGTGTTTGATTCTTCTTTCCATCATGCTAGGCATCAGTGTCCAATTACCAGTGAAACAGTTGAATGATTCTACTATTTTTGAAGCATTATTGTTCCCCAGGCCACCAGAAACAACAATGTTGCCGGCAAATAGTTTGCAAGCAGCAAATGACCTTGGATCGTTCATTCTAGCAGTTTCTATGAATTTCAGACTTTTTGTATTGAACTGCATGAAATTTGTACATACTACAATTATCGCCTCGAATGAGGTTTATGTTATCCATAAATTCGCAGACACAAAAGTTTTCTAGCTTATCGGGCATATAAGTTACTTGACGCAAAGTTTTAGTAGCAATGAATATATTGGCTAAGGTATGAGCCGTTCCGCCAAACACATTAATTTCACTTTTTAAGCAAACTGCTTTAACAGTGAACGGTTGGTGTTGGATATTTGGTAGTAATTTAAATTAACTACTCTAACAGTTTTTAAAACTTGACAAAACTTATACTTCACATGTAGAACACCACAAATTAGTATTTTAGAGGAATACTATTTGCAGCATTTATGGGAATGCTAGACATAATAGGACACAAACTTTTGATATAATTTAAAATTTTTCTTAAATTTTCATTGATTTTAAATGAGGAGCCTTATAAAATTTGTTTTATTGTATCATCAAATTTAGACGAACTTTTGACAAATATCTTTTGCAAACTTGCTAAGTTCTCCTATGTTGTAATTCAACAGTTTGTTTGCTGCAAGAAGAACTTAAACTTCTGAATCAATTTGTAACTTCGAGCTGCCAAGTATTCTTAAGACATTGCGGTAATCCAATTTTAAATAGTTTTAAGTTTCAACTACAATCGAAAATCAACGTTTTATATAGCTTCATGTTAAATTTTGAACGTTTTGTAAACTGAAAACTTTTGATACCCGATAAAATGTTGCAGCATATTGAGCTTGTATTTTTTCTTTTATAGTACTGTAATTACTACTCTGCACACTTTCAAAAAATTTAAGTTTGTTTGTTGTAAAACTTGTAATTAGTTTAAGTAATTTTAATTCTTCTTACCTGAACTTTTTTAGTTTATAAACTAGTTTCTAATACTATTTATTTTAAAAATGATTGAAAAACAATTGTTATCACTATTGATTAATTTTTAATACAAAATCTTCAAGGTATAAAAAATATCATTATTTCTTTTGTAAAATGTATTTTTTCCAAATAGTCTAAATCAAGAGTAGGATTTTGTTATAAATTATTTAGTCGTTTTAGAGATACCTATAGTATTTCTGTATTTTCACTATAATTTTTTAGTCAATTCGTTTAAACTAAAGCTTGCACGCAGCAATTATTAACTTTAAACAACTAAAATTTATTTTGATGATTTACTATTAGTCTAAACTCTACATAAAAACGTCATTTAACAATACTTAGTTATTAGCAGCATATTTATAAAAATTTTTGCTAAATTTTTCAAGTTTTTTTTGTCAAAGGATATTTTTTTTGTAAAAAAAAATCATATAATAAAAAAAAATTGTTTAATGGTTATGAGTTTTGTGACTTGTTCTATTTTTTAAGAAATTTAACAATGAAGTACTATAATCCGAGCTTATAATAACAAACTAATAGCAGACGTGAACTTTCAATCATTTTACAACTGAATTAAAAAATGTAAATTGCAAAACTACGGTTTTTCTAGTTTTGAAAAATAAAAATTAGTGGTTAGATCAAAAGTTTCTGATTAAAAATAAACCGCTTAGAGTTGTAAAATTATTCAAAAGAAGATTTTAATTACTTTTGATTTGCTAATTTTTAAATGTGTTCCGTTCGTAATTATAAAGTTTTTTTATATAGATAGTACAGGGGTCGGCAGCCGTTTTTAACTTGCGTGCCATTTTTTAGTTAAAATAGCTCGCGGGACGCACTATTTAGAAAATAAAATTCGAGGGCCGCAGTTATTAAAAGACAGTTGTAGTAGTCAGTAAAAACTTTTGACGTAGTTCTTTGAAGAAAAAAACTTAATTTTACTTGTTATCAAAAAGTTAACATATAAATGTGAATTTTTAGTCAACTATTTTGAAACAAAACCAATTTAATCGGTTTGTCATTACATTTATACCGGTATTTTTTCAGGGGTTGCATAGGAAACAAGAAACCAGTCAAAACACGTATAAAACACCCCGGCTACACATTCTAACATTACACATGGAACTGCTTTTTCCATTTTGTACCAGGAAAGGTTTTCTTTAAACCAGATATTTGAAAATTTTAGCTTTTTTAAAAATACTAAAAACTGCATTATAAACCATTAAAAGGCCATTAAAGTAATTTGAAATCAGCTTAAAGTTTATTTTTATTGTATCAATTTAGATAACTCAGCTTCAAATTTGACTTAACAGTTATGTTATTTTTAACAAAGTTTCTTAGATAGATTGTTCTTCTTAGCAAATCTTCATATAGCTATAGATAAATTGGGTAGAAGTCAAGTTTTCACGAGGGAAATAAGTTACACGAAGACATTTCTGCACGATGGGACTAAAATGCACGAACACAAAATTGCGCGAAGGATCACTTTTGCACGAAGACAATTTTGCACAAATTGAATTTTTTTTTTTAATTTGTAATTATAATTATTTTTAATTAATTTAGTTTCGTTTTTACTAATAAATCTTTATTTATTCATTTTTCTTGTTTTTTTTTTAATAATAATTTTCATTAGTTATTTTTCTATCACCAACGCTTACCCTTGGTCAGTAGCTTTTTTTTTGTTTTTATTAATTTGTCTTTTAGTTAATTTTTTTGTTTTTTTTTATATATTTTTTTTCTGTTATTTTTTACTCTCGTGCAAAATTGACCCTTCGTGCAGTTTTTTCCCCTAGTGCAATTTTGTACTTTCGTGCAAATTTGTCTTCGTAAAAAATTTACCTTTCTTGCAATTTTGTCTTCGTTAATTTTGGCCTGTTCCGAGATAAAGTACATGCCTCAAGTTTTTTAATGTTTTATACTGACTAATTTTAAGAAATTATACAGGACAGGAATAATTGTAAATAAAAATTAAATTTGTAAGATGCATATTTTTACATGGTCACAGAGATCAAAAAAAATCTGTGGAATACTGAGTAAACACTGGTTCGTTTTCTTTTAAATTGTCATGTTCAGTCAATTTTTTACGATTTGCTAACAGAAAATCGGTAAAATGTTGGCTTAAATAGTTAGTTTCTGGAGTCAGTTTGTCAATAATTGGTTGTATATAATATTAATATTTTTCAAACATTTCGAGACTCATATAAATTAGAAATGTATGTATAAGATTTACTCTAAAGCTGTTTTGAATTTATACTTTAAGTAATATTTTTTAGACTCTTTAACTTTATGTTTCAACTTTTATTTATTTTGTCTGCTACTTTTATTAATTTTTTATGTTGTTAATAGTAATATTAAAACTTATTTAAGCTGTTTAAGTTACACATTACATAAAAAAGCTCTATGTTTTGTTTTTTAATACTTTATTTTTGATCTAAAACTAAAAAGCACTTAAACATGTATTCTAAATTCTAGCCTAGAATAATTTGACTATTCGGAATTTTTATTCAACAAAACAGCTTGAGTGTTCTGTAAGATTAACTATCTATAGATTTAATTATTAATTAACTATTTAATACAAGTTTTTATCACAATTCATCTCCGTACTAATAATTGTTTGTTGATTTATATTCTACTAAGATCTTCTACAAAGTATCATATCATAATAATTGTTTAGAAATAATTTGTATGGAGTTATACTTTAATTTCAACAAAGTATATTTAAAATTTATTTTTAAACATTCAACAAGTTAAAAAAAGTTTGGTTCCTTTAAAAATTTTGTTCAAAGCAACATCTAAGACATAAGTATTGCTAACAAAGTAGTTAATAATATTTTGTGTGTCAAATATTTAAGAAAAACTAAGATTGGAGTAAGAAATTATCAAACTTTAAAAACATTGTTTAAAGATATTTACATTTTATCAAGATTTATATTCTTTTAATATATATACTTAATTTTTTTTCGAAATAACTTAATAACTCTTAAGTTTTAACTAAGATTTTAATAAACTTGTTTTTAAGTTTAAATTATTTAAATCAATTTTCAGTATGTTTTAACATATGAACATGTTTTGAAGTTAATATTTCTTTATTTTCAGTCCTTAAGCTATTTTCATAAATAAATGAATAAAACTACAAATTAAAAAGTAGCAGTGAAAATTTTCGAGAAAAAACCTGATTTGAAGAAGAAAAAAGTTTAAGATGACTTTAAAAATAAACTCAATTGTAGGGAATTTTGTAAAAGTTCAAAAATGCATTGCTATGTACGTACATGTAAAATACAAGTTAGAAAAATTTGTGATGAAAAAGATATTCTGATGACAGATGATTTTTCCAAGTACAGTAAGTAATTATTATAAGTATTAGTTAGCTTCGTAATGCTTTCTTATTTCATACTAAGTTATGTGAAGCTTGATTTAATTCTAAGTACACACTGTCAAACAAAACTAGTGAGAGTATGTCTGCCCATATACGATTTTTTATTATATAAAGAATTAAATCTAGTGAAATTAAATAACTTTGTAGTTTTTTTTTTTTTGACTTAAGTTTCTAGTATGTACTCGTTTTTATCTAGTCAAAAGCAAAGTTGGGTTTTATGTTTTTATCTTAACTTTCAGAAAAAGCTTTTGTCTTTAGCATTACTACTCATGTTTACAAAATATTACTGAGGTTTGATATATAAACAAACACACTTTCAAAATCATACTTTTTGTTTGTCAATCTTTTATGATTTAATTTAATAGAAAGTGTTAATAAAATGTTTTAAAATCTTTTTATTCGTAAACTTTCATACGATTTTTAATCGTTTTAGTGAAATAACTTTTCAAAAAAGCACACAACTGCAATTTTTTGACAAAAAAAATGCAATCAAATTCATCAATAAAAAAAATAACGTTTGAAAATATATTTAAATTTAAACAAAAACACTAGAAGTTTGACAGATACCTTTAAAAATATTCGATAAATTTGTGTTGATGTTTTGATTTTATCAGTAGTAATGTATTTTAGCATAAACAGTTACTGGTTTTATTATAATTATTTAACATTTTTAAACACGTAATAAGTTAATAAATAAGTTAATTTAAGTGTCACGGTTTTATTGGAATAATTTTATAAAGTTTTATAACCATTCTAAACTGTTTTTCAGATTTAGCAAAGAAGAAAGAGTGCGAACTTTTATCAGAACTAAATCTGAGTAAGGTAATGCTGTTAAGAAGGGCACACTTTAAGATAAACAAAAGTATCAAAAAAAACATAACTGTTCAAAATGCAATTTTTCACTACTGTTTGGCTAAAACCCACAAACTTATACATTCCAGCCATTTTTCATTTGAATATATAGAACGTTGTTATCCGATGGTAGTAGAAACTCAAAACTTTTTATACCTTGACTTAAACCTTGTTTTAAAAATACTATCTAGCTCGGAATTAAACATTCACTCTGAAGTTCAAGTATTCAACGCAGCAAAAAGTTGGTTAGAAGTTGACAGTGAACAACGTAGCAAACATGCAAAACAGTTGTTGCAGAAAGTTCGCCTCACACTGATTTCAGATCACTATTTAAATGATATTTCTAAAATTAAATCTCCTTTCACTGAAAACAATGAATGTGTTAGCATATTGAAAGATGTTCTAGCAAAGAAGAAAGCTTCTCTGAATAATTCAAGCAGTTATTGTGCTAGTAGGTATTGTAACCAGAACAAGTTTAGTATACTCTTATGCGGTGGCTCAGAGATGTGGAATTTATGCTGCGGATTAAAGAGAGTAAAACAAATTGATGTGCGTGATTTTAGCATCGCAAATTGCTTGCCACCAATGTCAGTTCAGCGGAAAACATTCAAGGTAGTTTGCTTGAAAGGAGAAGTTTATGCGTTTGGGGGTCATCGTCACCTTGATGTGGAAAGATATTCACTTTCTACTGGCTCATGGCGAAAACTGTCAGTAAGGCATGACGAGTTCCGTCGACTTTTTTATGCATGTGCATTCGTTGATAAGATACTTTTAATTGGAGGTCTTGTTAACAACTATCCGTTTGGTCCTTATAATGAAGATCCAATCATTAGTAATTCTTGCTTGCAGTTTGATACAAACGAAATACAGTGGAAAGAAGCTGCTAGGATGGTAACACCTAGATCACGTGCTGCTTGCACTTTATTCAAGGAAAAGATCATTGTATCAGGCGGATTAGAAATAGGCAACTACAAATTAAACACAGTAGAGTCATATAATGCGTTTGCTGATAAATGGAAACCAATGCCAAGCATGATAAAAGCCAGGTATGGGCACGATCTGGTTGTTGTTAAAGACAAGATGTACGTCATCGAATGTATGCATGGGAATTGTGAAGTGTTTGACTATTATTCCGAAAAGTTTGTTTCTTTTAAGAAACCTTGTGAATTTAATCTCAATGGATCTCTGGCAATAGGTAACGAAATAGTAGTAATCCAAGAGAACAGGTCGTCAGTATATTGTTATGACGTTCGTAGAAAAAGATGGTTTCGACAACATCTTGAATATACAAATAGTCTTGTGGATTTTTCGTGTGTAAAGATACCCCGTTGTTAAACTAGAATTGAAGTTTCATATGTTTTTTGCAACCTATCTTGTATCTTATATATTTTTTAGAAACAAACTAAATATTAAAAGAAGTTTAGTTATTTTTTATTAATCTAAGTTAACTTTTTTCGAAGGTGGATGTAGAGTTAAAATGAATAGCATGCTTTTCTGTAATTCCTTGAATTTCCTTACCAATTGGTTAAATAAATTGCTCTACTTTTGAAATTCTTGCTTATTTGTCTTAAAAACTGCAAACTTTATAAAAAATGGTATATTAATGAGTAGTTTTTATTTAACTTAAATTTCTGACTATGATTAATTTAAAAGGATTAATTCAAAATATTAAAAGAACAGAGCTAGAATAAATGTATTACTTTGTTCTAAAAACCATTGTTCAAATTAAGCAATTAAAAATGTCGTTATTCATTTTGATGTTTTAACTAGTGATGTACCGGACCCACAATTTCGGGTCCGGCCGGACCCGGATCCGGACTTTTTTTTCAAATTAGAATCCGGCCGGAACCGGATCCGGACTTTTTTTTCAAACTAGAATCCGGCCGGAACCGGACCCGGACTTTTTTTTCAAATTAGAATCCGGCCGGAACCGGATCCGGACTTTTTTTTCAAACTAGAATCCGGCCGGAACCGGATATCAGAAAAAAATAGCAATATCCGGCCGGACCCGGACCCGGATAGTGAGTGCTGTACATCACTAGAATAAACTAGCCTGAGTCAGAATGAGGGTTTTAGAAACTGAAAAAAAAATAATTTTGATCTAATAATAAGTAGAACAGCTAGCCACAAGGTTTACAAATTTAGGTGTTATTTACAATTGAAAATCTGAAATCAAGTTCTTAAACAAAATACACTAGAAAATTACAAAATATTGAAAACTGGATCAGCTCAAACTCATTCAAAATCTAAAAGAAAACTAGCCTGAGTTTTTATATAAAACTAAACTAGCCTGAGGCAGTCCAAGATTTTCTAAAATTCCCAAAAAATTTTTAAACTAGCAGGGTTGCCACTGTTTAAGTCAATAAAATTAGCTAAAGTGAGTATAAACAAGCCTAAGTCAGAGTGAGGTTTTTAAAAACTGAAAAATTACTTTAATCTAATAATCAGTAGAACAGCTAGCAAAGGTTGACAATTTAGTAGTAAAGTTGTGGACTGATTGTGGTACACTTAACTTATTAGTACTACCCATCATAGTTAAATCCTACCTTATTTAATTAATATCTAACAAACACTAAGTTCTAACTGAGACTACTTTCTATAATCAGACACGACAGTTTTGAGTGATGAATATTTTATATAAAACACAACAAGAAATACTAGCATATACAAAATTATTAATTACTTTGGTAACACTTTAAAAACTGGAAGCTATTTAAATCTATATAAAAGACTTAAAACAAAAAACTAAAAATTAAATAAAGCTATTCGTAAACAAGAAACTGTAAAATTTTTAATAAACTATTAAACTATAAACCTGGATTAAATATTTAAACAATTAATTACTTGTTGAAATATTCCTTTTTTAAAACAAAACACTACTTACAATAGGAATTAAAATAAACGTTTAAAATATTTTGTTGCTTCAAGCTACACACCAAACAAACTAACTAACTGCTTACATATAAACTGCCTGTCATGTTCTGATGTTTTGTTGCATCAGTATTTAGTTTGAAACGTTTCGTCATATGATTCTCATTGGTTCGTACATTCAACCGTATTAAATCTAAATATTCTCTGAGCTGAACTTTAAACAAAAAATTATGCAAGTATTCATTCCAAAGTTTTCAATTTTATAATATATGTAAAGAGTTGCATTTCATGAAATGTTTATTTCATAGTTTAAATGTAAACAAATGTAAATTAGTCACGTGTACAAAATGAGCCAATCACGGTAGGTGTTTAATTTTAACTGACGAAAATGACTCTTATTAATTTACACAGGGTTTGTTTTTGAAAAAAATACTTTTCAGTATGCTCTTTTTTACTAACTAGATCCGGGTCCGGCCGGATCTCTGTTAGGATCCGGCCGGACCCGGATCCGGACTTTTTTTTCAAACTAGAATCCGGCCGGAACCGGACCCGGACTTTTTTTTCAAATTAGAATCCGGCCGGAACCGGATCCGGACTTTTTTTTCAAATAAGAATCCGGCCGGATCCGGATATCAGACAAAAGTGGCATTATCCGGCCGGACCCGGACCCGGATAGTGAGTCCGGTACATCACTAGTTTTAACAAACTGAATCGTACTAATGATCACCAAAAATAAAGACAAAACTATCTATAAATTGTTGATTTTATTATAATTAAAAAATTTTTAAGCATATTATTAGTTTGTTTTAACTAATAACGTGGATATCCGTTAAACATTGTGTCTTGAATGTGAAGAAAAGCAACAGTTTTATTGTCAGCCATTTTAATATATAACTCTACTATTTACCGTATATCAAAGTATATTAACCATGTTTAAAAAAATTGTTGTTTTACAGTTACCTGTTATGTTTTCCTGTCAAGTCTCTGACAATAGGTAACCATTTAATAATAATTCAAGGCAAAAGTTCATCAATATATTGTTATGACGCCTCTTAAGATAAATTGCCTGAAAAATTTTTGGGAATTAACAAAACATCTTGCAGACTTTTCGTGCTTCAAAACACCCTGGTGTTACATTTACAACTAAAACTTAATTTATTTGTTAGAAGTTTTTTTGTATTGATATAGTTTTTATTAGTAATTAGTTTTTATTTAAACGGTAATCTATAAATAGTTCATTTTTAATTTTAGCTCAAAAATAAATAAGTTATAAAACCTTTTTGTTTTTGAAATTTAATAAATAGTTAATAAAAATTGTCAAATTTGTGGAAATAATTGTATTTTCTAGTAACCACTTTTTTAAACCTTATACGAACGATTATATTTTTGTATTTAAAAATTAAATACTTACAGTTTTGAACTTTTTAAAGTTCTTGGCAATAATAAGGCTAATATTTTCTTCTTCAAACAAGTATAGTTTTACATATAATTTAAAATATTATAAAATATTTTATTGACCATGAATGTTTTGCAGTAGTAAGATTTTCACAAAATGAGCTATTCTTTATGGAGTGTATTTTTTCAATGATCAAAAACATGTTATATAAACTTTTAGTTTGTGAAAAAACGCATTTACTCTAAATCCTATTGATACAAATGTATAATAATAACTGTTTCTGAAATCATTTACCCTAGATACGTAAAAATTAAAATATACAATATAGTTTTTATGTCGGTTTTAATAAGGCTTATTTTCACAGCTTAGTTTCTAAAAAAATAAGTTAACTAATAAATATCAGCCTTAGAAAGTTAGTATTTGAAATATTATACTTTGATAATTTTTGTATTAATAAATTCATATTATTATTAACTTACTGCGTTTAATATATTATCAATGTGATATTTCCTAATAAAGTTTTAAGCCTATCTTACTAAAGTATTACAGTATAAAGTTATTTAAACTATTTAATAATTTTATCGTTCAAACTATTCCTCTATTCTCTTTTGATATTAAAAAAAATGATAAAAAGATTACTAATTAGGTAACTGAAATCTTTAAATTTTTCAATGTAATTAAAATGTGTAGAACTTGATATATATATTGAATACTTTGAAATTTGAACTTAAAATAATATAACAAAGTATCCAACTGTAAAGATTTTTTTTTTTGAAAATCACTTTATTACTGTCAAGTTGGCAACTTTTACACAACTTTCAACATAAAAGATTAAGCCAAAAGAAGTCTTACTTTTTTACAAATTACGACAATAAAAAGATAGATTTGTGATTTTAGACCATCACAAACAATAAATAGTTCAATAGTTTTTTTAAGTAAATTCAAGCACGTAGGACTCTTAGAGTATAAAATTAAAGTAAATATTTAAAAACAAACAAACTTTAAGTTTATACGAATAACAAACACTTTGATTACTTATTTTTCTAATTCGAGTTTCTTTAAAGTTTAATTATTACCAAAACAATGTTTTACTCGCTTGAACCTAGTCAAACGAGATCATCAGTTGAATATAAATTTATTCAAACAGAACTCCATTTGATAGATTCTGTTTGAATAAGATTTTGTTTAACTGATGATCTCGTTTGACTAGGTTCGAGCGAGTAAAACATTGTTTTGGTAATAAAATTTAAAAATTTGAAATTATCATTCTCCTTTTAACTAAGTTGAGAACTTTGATTGTTATCTTTAAAGTAAAAAGTACACAAAGTTGAATTATTATAAAAATGTATAACAAATAATAAGTATATAGAAATAGTATCAGAAGCATAAACCAACTACTATGGAATTCATTAGCTTCCTAATCATTATAATTTTTTTAGTTACTCTATATTTAAATTTAAACTTGTGTTTTAAAATAAAAATTCAAAAATTATATAAATTACCCAAATACTATTTACCCTAAAAATTTTTAGTTTTGTTGAAATAACATTGCTATTCGTTAGCTTTAAAAAGTGTTGAAGTTTTTTCTACCTCCTACAGCAAGCATAAATAATCAAGCAAACATTAATAGCAAGTAACTGCTTAAATATTCTAACCAAGCGAGCTTTTGTATGTTAGCACTAAAAAATTCGTTTGTGGGTGTAGTCAAGATAGTAAGGACGAAATCGGTCGTAGATTGTCCCGGAAACTGTTGTTGATAGTCGTTTAGCGCATTCTATTGTTTATTTAATGGTAGCCAATAATTTCAGCTTTGCTGAGGATAGCAGAAATGTTGCTACTTGTATAACTAACTTTTTTGCGACACTGAAGACTTTTTATGTGTGTTAACTTTAAATTTTAAGCAAGTTGAATTATTTTGAGCGAAAAATATATATTTTTAATACTTAACTTTCTCGAAATAATAGTTATTATAACTACTGTAACTAGCGAGTGCTGTGTATAGTTAATTTTAATACTGATTAAAACTAGGTATTAAAAGAATTTTTTTATCCCATACTTTCAACCACAACCAAATTTGTATTTTTAAATAAAAAATCACAAGTAGCAAAATACAATTTACTACAGTTGATATTTTTTTTTTTTTTACTTTGTTAATATATACTAAAAATAAAAACAAAACTCATTTGTAGATTTTTAAACAAAAAAACAACAACTACAACAACAAATTACCTTTTGTAGAGTATTTAAAGATCTAAGATTTTTTTATAATAAATCTAAACTGGAATGACAACATTAATTACAGTATTAAATATACTTAAAGCATCATTTAATATTGAAAAAAGTTTAAAAACTAGTGAAATCACCACAGTTGAAAGGTTCTATGTGGTATATATTTGTAGAATACAGTGCTCTAATCTACTCTCCATGTCTAAAAAAAGTGTATACTAACTAGAATTAAGTAATAAAAGACATACTCGTTTTAGAAATATGACCGCTGTATGCTGACACGTCTTACATTGAATGACTAACGAAACTTGTTATTAACTTTAATAAAATAAAAGCTAGGCAGCTTTTTTAGCCGGAAGCCCAGATATAGCAGAGAAAATTTTTTATGGTCTGGAATTGTATAACAAAGTTTCTTAAATTGTACTAAAATGACAGGAAACTATTTAAAAGCAAGACTGTGATAAGACAATCATATATTAAGTACGTCGTACTGAAAATATAAATTAAAAAGTTTTTCAAAGTATTTATTATTAAAAATCAGCTATTTTTGTTTTGTTGTTAAGTTGAAAGTTACGTGCAAGCCAGAAGTATGTGCTTGGCGGGTCAGATCGCGGGTCGTACTTGTCTATACCTCCTATATTAAAACATAGTAGATTTGAATTAATGGCTTTCTATGTACTGTTTTTTATCAATTTGTTCCTTTTTCAGATTTGAGTAATTTGTTAATATCGCTTTCACTTAAAATAAGAATCACTTTATATTATTTATTGAACGACAAAAAAAATGCTCAAAATATTTGGTCATAGGACCTAGTGCACGAAAAAAACTTTCGAATATCAAGTCGCAAACCACTTAGATACCTTTTAACGTCTTTCCAGAAATATAAATTTTAACAAGCTGTGGAATTGTTCTTTGACTGGTTACTGCAAAAAACTTTTAAATCTTTTTTTTAGTTATATTTTAATGATTTTACTTACTACAATTTATACGATATTTAACCTCTGAAAAATTTGTTGTATAAAATCAACTCAAAGTTTTTTTTAATTGAGTTTATAATGCGTTTTTATTGTATAAGAGACAACGTTGCTTATTACAATTTTATACGTATGGTGCTTTTTGCTTTATAAACATGTTGTACTTTTATGCTTAGTTATGATATATCCCGTATATTTAGTATAATGTTTTTTTATAATTTGTACTTTTTATTTTTTTAAACACTTTGTATACACCTTTTTACGAGTATCTTTCTGTTTAAATTAACAAGGTTTTAATGCCTGAGTCTAGTATTAACAATTAAAGTTGTATTAACAATTAAAGAAAATAAGAATTCAAAGTATAGCGTTTTTGAAATTTGGCTTAATAATAGTCATGTTTTTATTTGTCAAAAAAAAAAGGATATTCGAAAAATATAAAAATAGTATTTTAAACATAAGCTTATTATCTTTGATATTAAAAAAAGTTAAAAAAAGGATAAATACTTTATTAAACTTACCTATTCATTGTGTCGACTATAAAAAAAAAACTTAATGTTTTCTTAATTTTCATTTAAAAAAATTATAGTGAAGTTTACTACGTGAACAAAAATTTTAGTTCATTTTAAGTAGTTAGCTTGGATATGATTATAAACAGTCTTAGAATTTTAACAAAAAGTTATTACTTTTTTTTTAAGCGGTACGGTCAAATTTATAATACTATTATATTTAGTAAGTAACAAATTGATAGTCCGTGTTGAGATAAACTGATAGTCTGAGATTTGAAATTAAACCATTTATAAAATTTTAATGCAGTATTTTTTTTTGTGAAAAAACTTATAACTAACCAATAGAGTTAGAGTTTTTTTTTCTTATAAGCATATTGAATATTTTTTGTATCTTGTGATTTAAATATAAAAATAAACAAAACAATTTTGAGTCAAATATTGTTTTAACATAAATGTTTAACATTTTTTGAGCATTGTTATGTGTAAAGTTTAACAAATAACATCATTGTAGTTTATCTCTACAAGCCAATGTTCATTACATTTGTGTATCTAAATTGTTTTGAAAAACTTATTATAAATCATTATACATGTATATTAAAATAAAAAAAACTATTTAGTAGCTTAAATATGATTAGTTGGTTAATAATATAAAAAGATAAAAAAAGAGTTTTTATAAAGTTGGATCATATGTTTGAAAAATCTAAAAGTTAGTAAAAAAGTAACTAATTTAAAGTATACAACTATCATTAGACTAGCATTTACTTTTACTAACTAATTACACATAAGTTTAACTAACTATAAAATATAGTTAAATACGGTTTTACATTAAGTTTTAAAGTTGTAGAAGTTACATTAACAGTTTTACTATCGAACCGAACAACTTATTAGAAAAGTAAATTAGTTCTATAACTAGCAGTCTAATAGTTAATAAAAAATGTTAGTAAAATTATTTTTTAATTACATCAGTTAGACAAGAGTGTTTTAAAATAAATACATCATAAATAGCAGAAATTTCATAAAAAACACATCAAAGTATAAGTAGTATCATTGCATTGCATGACTATTTTACTTCAAGTTAGTTCTACTGTAACTAAAAAGATTCTTTATGTGTTCTTAGGTTTAATATCCTTAGAATCTTATTAATAAGCATTTTTAAAATGTAATTGAGAATGTCTTTAATCTTTGACTGTTTATTGAAAAACAAAACAAAAAGCTCAAAAATTTTGGTCTTAGGTTCTGGTGTATGAAAAAACCTTTCGGTTATTAAGTCATAAACCCTAGGGCACATATACAATTTAGTGTCTTGTCCAGGTCATTAAACTATTTTTTTTTAAATATTGTTATTTGTTGTTAATTAAACTTTTTTTAAATTTCATTTTTGTTTAGAAATTTTTATACTTAAAAACTACTCAACCAGTAAATAAACAGTATTTATAGTGTGTGAAAACTTTTTTTGTGATCTTCCATGAGTCAAAAACTTAAGTCTTGTAGTTTAGTGTTTCTATAGTTATTATCTAATTGCAAATGGCTGAAGACCACAATCATGAGATTTAGTTTACTATACCTAATGCTTATTGCAGCTTGTGTTTTTAACCTACATAGACTGCAAATGGTCACTTTTAAAGTTGTACTTCAAAAAAGTATTATATGATATTATTAAATTTAAAACTTAAACTCATTTATAATGATTTAAAGTTTAGCTAGTTAAAATTTTTATTATATTGTAAAAAGAAAACTTTAATAAATGATCAAATAAAAAGTATTTAATATAAGGTTCCTAATTTAAAAGTAAACGTTTAAATTTTCCTAAAAAACATTTTATACTCCAGGTTAATTATAAACCATTATACAAAAAGATTTTTTTTTATCAATGCAAAATAATTTTAAATAGATAGTCATGATGTATATTTGTTACTAAGTGAAGTATGATTTAAATTATATTTTATTTTCATATTTCAGTTTTTTCACTATTAATAATATTTTTTTTATTATGTTGTTTTAGTTATATTTACAAAAACTGTCTCTTATCAGGGTTGCCACCCAAGACTTTTTTTTTCTTAAATTTTAGGTTTTCTTTAAAAGTCCTACAGTCATTGTCAATTATTTTGAAGATTAACGTTTGTTAGTTTTGTTTTTTTTATTTTTAAGTTTTCTCATAAACTCAAGCTTGATTTTTTCCTAAAAGAGTGGCAACCCTTTATAATTATGTTCTAAAAATGGTTTCTTTATTGAAAAATATAGTTTCAAAGCATGAGTATATATTAAAGCAAAAAGATTAGTACATTTTTTCTTAGCCTTGTTTTAAAAACCCTTGTTTCAAGTCCATAGTTCCTAAAAACAAAATCTATGATTAAAAGTCAGTTATAGAATTTTTGTGTAGTCAACAAGTATAAAATTATTAAAAATAACACTGATGTAATCAATTATATATTTTGTAAAAAGAAGTAAAGACTTTTGTTTTAGAAAAAAGGCTACATACAAGCTTTTGAGAATTAAACTTCACATTGTTTAGTTTTCACCACCCATAAAAATCTTTGTTTAATCAAGTTTGATCAACATCTTTAAAAATTTTAGTTCTTTCTTAACTTAATTTTAAGTCAACTTTTCAGCATTTAAGATTTTATAACTATGTAAATTATTACCCACTGCTTTAAATATTTTTACAATACTATGTGATTGTGATAGCAACTTGAATTAAATAATATTATCATTGTTGCAAAATTTAAACTTAAACAAAAAAAATATTTAAAAAAGATAAAATATAAATAAAAATTAAATAAGACTAACATTAAAGTTCAAAGACTAACATTAAACAGTTTTCTCTAAATAAAATTATTTTTGTTCAGTGTTTAATAAGTTTAAACTGATAGCTTGTCTTGAACTGAAATATTATATTCTTTTACAGGGTCTATGCATTAATAAATAGTTATCTTACTTTCCTGTCTACAATTGTGTTTAAAAATGGCAACTCCATCCAAGAATATACCCATCAAAAGGGTTCAGGTATGTTTTGTGATTTATTAAGTTCTAAAAACTAATTGTGAATGGAAGCTACTGACATAAACCACTTTTTTGCTTTAGTAAAATTGATTTTTTTGTGGCTAAAAATTGAATAATTTAGTGCATTTATATAATCTGTTTTTGTTATTTGTATTCTTCTACTTGTTGAATCAGAATTGGGTTTGCTCTGTAACTAAGGGTTTATGATTTTTTGGCCTAGTTATAAATCTCAACAATGATGCACACAAAAAAATAACAAATTGTATTTTAAAATTCTAAATCTAGCAACTTGATCAATTTTTTTTGAATATTCTTACTTCAAGTGATTTTTTTAACTGTAGTACGAACTTGTTTATTTTTTTTTAGTTAGCATCTTAGCTTAAATAGAAAAAGTCTTTTGTTAGCCACATAATTCTGAAAAGCTATACTATCAAAATACACTTACAATTTGTTTCATGGAAAGTGTTTCATGGGAGTGCAAGGAACATTTTCCAAAAGTTTAAGGTCAATAGCTTCAAAAATAAATGATAAGATAATTTTTTATCAATTTTTTCAAAGCTCTTAGTTAGTTGAAAATGAAAAAAATTGCTGTCCATACATCAAACAATTTTTCAAATTTTATAAAATTAAATTTTCTATAATGTGCTTCCTGTAAGTTGTTTTTAATATTTAAAAGAACATTTCTTGAAAATTTGAAATAAGATGCTTTAAAAATTAAGAAGGAGATGGTTTTATAGTGATTTTTTTTAATTCCTAGAAAATTGCCTTTGAAAATTTTTGATTCCATATGGTTGCATGAGTTTTTTTTTATACAAAACTGGTTAAATCTAGAAATTAAAACAATTTTTTTATTCTATAAAAATTATCTTATAGCTTATACTCTTGACTTATTTAAAAAATATAACAGAATACATTTCATTTTCTTTAAATTTATTTTAGTACTTTCGTAGTAAGGCCATCAGAAATAGTTTCTTATGAATTGGAATGAATACAAATTGAAATAAAATCATACTGAAGTTAAAAGTTTTAAGATATAAAATGACATAATAATCAATTGTTAAAAATTAAATAAGTGCTTATACTAAGTAAATTTGGTATACTAAAAAAACTCTTTAGAATTAAAACAATCTAAATAAACAAGCGATTAAACATAAAATTAAAACTATACTTAAAAATAAAATTTAAAGTATACGTATACCAAACTAGATTTTTTAAATTCTTATATAAGTAATTTTAAAGTAATTAGTTTCTTGTTAAATTTTATTTTTAAGTATAGTTTTAATTTTAATTTTTATCGCTTGTTTATTTAGATTGTTTTAATTCTAACAAGTTTTATTAGTATACCAAATTTACTTAGCATAAGCACTTATTTAATTTTTAACATTTGATTATTACGTCATTTTAAATCTTAAAACTTTAAACTTCAGTATGTATGATTTTATTTCAATTTGTATTCATTCCAATTCAGTAAGAAACTATTTCTGATGAGCCTTACTACGAAAGTACAAAAATAAATTTAAAGAAAATGAAATGTATTCTGTTATATTTTTTAAATAAGTTATGCACCGGAAAAAAGCTACTCTTAACCTAATAATTAGGGTCAACTTTTATTTATGTAAAAAAAATATTAGACCCCTTTTGCCCTTAATACCAATCTGTAAAAGAGTATCTGCATTCTTACATAAGCAAGTGCATATTTCGAGTTCAGCACCTCTAAAAATTGCCTAACAAGATATAAATAACAAGTAGTCAAAGTAGATGATAAATGTATATAATACTAACTAATTCAAAAAAGTGATTCACATTAGTTAGGCTTAAAATTTAAAACATTAGATTAAAACATAACATATTATTTTAAATAAACTTTTACAATGTTTTACTGTATTAAATGAAAAAAAAACTGCAGATTAATCATCTATCAGACCTTCCTGATGACTATGGTACTACACCTGGTGGAACTATGTTTTCTACTACCCCTGGAGGTTTGAATGTTTAAGTTTATATACAAATGTTGTGTTACATGTAACAGTGTTACTACAATAGTATTTATAAGTCTGTCGTACGTTAAAAAGTTTATTTAAGATAATCTTGAATAGTTTTCTAGTTAATAGTAAAACAGACTAAAATTAAGCGTAGTATAATAAGTTAGCTTAAAAATTGAAATTGAAAAATAATGTTTGAAATGTAGTTTCTGTTAAAATTTAAATAATGCTTATTTTAATGAAAACTAAAAGCTAATGATGCACAATTCAATGATTTAAAACAAGGGGTAGGCACCCTTTGGTAAGTTTCTTGCCAATTATCATATAAAAAATCTTTGTTGGCTACTTATGTAAATCTATATAATTTTTTAAAGTAATTATACAAATCTATATAAAAAATTTTTTCTTAAGCAAAAATGTGATAAAATATGCAATGATTAAGCACTAGTAAAAATTAATAATTAAATTAAGAGCCTTAATGTAAGTTTTGTTTCCACATTTGGCCCACTGGGCGCAGTTTTCCGGCCCCTGATTGAAAAGCTGTTAGCAAATTGATTGATTAAAGTTTTTTTTAATTTTTAACTGTACTTAAATTACTATATTTCTACCTAATGTAAAAAAAATAACAACTAATATTCTACAGGATCCAAACGCCAGAACTTATGTTTAAAAAACCTATGTTAAAAATGTAAAGAAAAACTATATTTAAAACATTCAGAAAGTTATTTAAAATAAATACAGTTAGGTTATAAGCTTTATTTTCTAAATACTGAAATATTATTTATAAGTCTGTCGTACATTACAAAGTTTGTTTAATATAGTCATGGATAGTTTTCTAATTAGTAGTAAAACAGAGTTACTTTTTGTTTTCAAATGTACTGAAAAATTTATTGTTGTTGCGTAAGGGCATAGGGGGGGTAAACCTCCTTTTTTGGTTTTTGATCTTATTTTATTAAGTTTTTACTAAGCTACAAGATGCTTTTTACAGATTTAAAAAATTCAAAATATTTTTTGAGATACAGCCGGTCAAAGTTGGAGGCAACAATAGGATCCTTATGGGAGGCGCAAACTAAAACGGCAAATAACTAGAAATCACTAAAAATCTATCTCCTCCTACGTTTTTTGAGATAACTACTTCAAATTTTCAGGAAATGTTTCTTGCAGTATTCAGAAAATTCTGTCGGAACAGAATTTTAAAAAATTAAAAAATAAAAATTCTATAACAAAAAAACTAAAAAAAAACTGTTTTTTTTGTTTAATTTTTATATAAAATTTTTATTATTTATTTTTTTCAAAATTCCTTCCGACAGAATTTTCTAAATATATCAAGAAACATTTCCTGAAAGTTTAAGGTAGTTATCTCAAAAAACGTAGGAGAAGATAGATTTTTAGTAAAATAGTCTATTTTTGCTGTTTTAGTTTGCGCCTCCCATAAGGAACCTATTGTTGGCTACGACTTTTACCGGCTATATCTCAAAAATTATTTTGACTTTTTTAAATCTGTAAAAAGCATCTTTTAGCGTAGTAAAAACTATAAAATAAAATCAAAAACCAAAAAAGGGTGTTTACCCCCCCTATGCCCTTAAGTTTTTATTGTTTGTACTATAAAGTTAATGATATAATCTTCAAAAATTCTGAATTTTTGACATTTAAGTAAAAGTTTTTGACAAAGTTTTTTTAATAATCTAATAATATACTTAAGAATTCAGCATAATAATTTTCTTAAAAGAAGAAAAGTTTTTTAAAAATAAAAGCATTAAATATTTAATTTGTCCTGCATGTTTTATTAGTTAAAAATTCTTAAATTAACCGAAACCTTAAAATATTATAAAAAGAAATTGGATGCCTCTAAGAAAAGTTTATATTAATAATTCAATGATGTTTTTTGAGCTACAAGTTGTTTTGGTTGAATTTTCAGTGAACTTAACTCATATGTTATGAAAAATAAACATGACTTAAATTTAATTACCATAAATACATTATAAAATACTTAACTACATAAGAGTGCACTGTATTAGTTTTCAGGCAATTAATTGTTATAACTGAGAGTTTAATATACTGTTTTCTTAACTATTTTTATTTAAGTAAATAAGTATTTGTAATCAATGTTTGATTTTAGGTATTATGTTTAAAAAAAAAAGTCCTAACCAACAATCTTGTTGTAATACAATCATATTATTTTTTAAAGTACTTCATGAGTTTTAACAAGTTTTTGTAACTGAATTTCAACTGCTATAATCTTAAATAATAGTTGTTTTCAATTGTTTTAAAGTAACAATGGTTCTTATAATTTTTTGTAGTTTTTACTTTGATCTGAAATCTGATCTGAAATTTAAAGTTTTCTTAAATCTAAATAAACTTAATTTTTCTAGTAATTAAAAAAATAAAAATCTTTATAATATCTAATACTCTTAAAAGTAAAACTACAGAAAACTTAAAATGCTCTGGATAATTTTTTTTTTGTTTTTTTAAGGTTTTCTAAAAAAAATATCCATCTAAATAAATTCGTTAAGACAAATTAAAAAAAAAAAACTAAAGATGTATTAATGAAAATACAGTTTTTAGCTCAAATAGTAACTAACAATTTTGTTTACAGGCACACGTATAGTTTATGATAGAACTTTTCTACTAAAGTATAGAAGCTCAGAGCTCGGCAAAACGCCTCCCACAAATTTGCCTGAAATTCCAGGAGTGACTGTGCCCGAGAAAAAACATTCTGAGGTCAAAGAAGAAACCACCCCAAGGCCTTCTGGTTAGCTTCAAATTTTATAAAAAAAGTTATATTGTTTTTTTTTGAACTTTTTACCATTAGCTAACTAACTTAGTTTGGTTTCAAGCCAAAAACGTTAATGATTTGTTCAATTAATGTTTTAAAAAGGTTACCTAACTAATTTGTACTCTGAGCCAAGTAAATAAATTAGTATTGATTACATCTGGAATTTAATAAGCTGTAAAAACGTTGAGATATATAATGAAAACAATTGATTATATTTAAAAGTTTTGTATGCAAAATTACAATAATTAGATAATAATTTTTTTTCATTCACTATATTCTTTTAACTTAGTTTGCATTATTAAATTCAAGATAAGTCCTAGGTAAACGTATGTATTGATAATCTATGCTGATTTTATTATTTGAATTAAAATATTTGTAGCTCAAGTATACTTCTTTATTTTTAAATAAACCTACAGATACTGTAAGTCTAGTTCGTTTCTTAATCAAAATGATATTCTTAATTAAAATATTTCTCACTGAGTATTTAAAAACTGTGCTTAATGATTTAAAGTTAAGAGAATAAAAGATCCTTAATTTTTGTAAACTATTATAAGCAAACTGTAACTGAAATGATAATCAATAATGATTCTTTATTTGTATAGTCATTAAATAGAACCAATATTTTATTATTATTATTATCATGATAGCAAATATTATACTGCAGTTTAATTTTAGTCAACTATCATCCAAACTCTAAGGAACTTAAAATGTACATAGCTAATTATAAATAATTCTTAAAAGTTAGTCAATAATAAAAAGTTTTAGGACTTGAAGTCAACTTTGTAAAAAACAAAAGTAAAAAGTTTATGTTTTTTGTACAATAGTTGTATAGACACTAAAACATGTGAAGTTTTTATATTTATTTGCACCAATTCAACTAATTAATACACTAACTTTTTTTGGGTAATTCAGTTCAGATGAAAATTAAGTTTTAAACAAAATTATGTTTCTTTTTTTTGTAGAAAAAAATAACACAAAGGTAATAATTGATAAACATGTTTGCTCGTTAAACATGGTGTAAAGACTTATTTATAGTTGTGATAAAAAGTGTTATTCACAAAAGGAAACAAATTCTGCATTTCAACAATTTTTGTAAACTTTGTTGCCTTGAGGCGAGTATAAAGTCTAAAAAGTGACTTGATTTATAAATTTTGTAGTTAAAAGTGTTTTAGCTAAATTTATTAAGAAAAAGATTTAAAGCTAGAAAGTTAGCTCAGCAAGCAGTTAAAGTTTTTTTGTGGGCAACAAAGTATGCAAACTTTTTTGAAATTTTGATTTATTTACAATCAGAAATGAAATTATATACAGTTCACATAAAATATTTTTTTTGAGTTTTACTTTTATAAAAGTTTTTTATACGATAATCGTATATAAAAAATAGAATACAGAAAATAAAGCTAGTTTTGTTGATTGTTTTTACTTTTATTTTGAGTAGATTGGCGTCAAGCATTGCCATTCATGAATAGAAATCCTTTACACCAAAATCAACAACAAGGTTTTTGGTTTTTTGTTAATTAATGTTATTTTTGTTAGTATAAATTATTTTTGTTTATAAATAGCTAGCTTAAAATTCTTAATATTTGAATAAAAAGTCGAATTTATCAGCAGCTACTTTGTGAGAAAGCAATACAGATTTTAATAAATATATTAATTTGATCAGTTCAAAAATTGCTAAGATTTTTTTAAATTTATTTTATTTAACAAATTAAATTTTGAACAGCACAAAATGCCTTATGTTAAAATATTTTCAATCTCGTTGAATATTTTTAACTTTCAAATGTAAAAAGAAGTGATTTTTTTTTAATTTAAAGCTCAGCTAATGCATTTTTCTTTTTTGCACCCAACAGTCAGGCAGCAGGCCTCCCAGCTTCCCTTCATTCCGGGGATGCCCCCGATGCACTTCCAGCAGGACCACCAGATGGCGCACCACGCGGCAGGTCCGCTGCAGCAGTACCGACAGCGCTCGTTCATCCAGCAATCGTCGCAATTGTACAAGAACATGTGCGAGCAGGTGGCAAGCATGCACGAGGCTTTCAAGCAGGTGCTGCAGAAAGACCCCAACTCCAGCTCGGTGTTCGTGGATGAAGCCAACAGGCCGCAGCAGAGCTCGCAGTACCAGCAGCCGTTCGATTTCGCGCCGCCCAGGAGCCAGGGCGACGGCCCGTGGCAGGACGGCGGTCAGGAGGGAAGGCCGTCGGCGGGTCAGCCGAAGAAGAGCCAGCTGTCGGCGTGGCGCGAGGCGAAGATGCACGCGGCGCTGGAGCAGTACTTCAACGCGGCAGCGACGACACAGGCGGCGGCTGCCATGGCGCAGGCGGTCACCGTCAACGGGCAGCACCTGGCGTCGGGTCAGGGCAACAGGAACTTCGTTCACCACCAGCAGGTCACCCCGCAGAAGCAGCATCCCCAGCAGATGTTCAGCAATAACGGCGAGGCCGCCACACCCAACTCAGTTTTCAATGAAAGTTGAATATTTCAACTGTAAGCGTTTTGTTGCACTCAGATTATTTTGTTATAGTATCGAAAGAAGTGTGAGAAAGTTATAGTTTTTCCGTAACATTAATTTTTTTTCGGTTTCGAACAAAGCACAAAACAATGTAGTAGTGAATAGTTTTTATTCTAGAGAGGTTTAAGATGTTTAGTTATGTAGAAAGTTAAAAAAAATTTTTGTTAGTCTACCATCTTAGTATGTTGTTTTGATTTAAATTATTTTAAAATACTGCCCATTTAATTAGGTAAAAAATTAACATGTTAAGTATATATTTTGTAATGTAAAAATACAATTTTTGATTAATTTGTCACTTATTAACGTAAAAACTAAAATTTATTATAATTAAAATTTTGTCTTCAAGATCACAACAAATAATTCTCATAATTTCATGCTAAACCTTGAAATAAATTAAATTGGAAAATGCATAACTGAAAGTTGTCCTCTAAATGTATAAAGTATACTGTAATAAAAACAATAATTTGCTTATTAATCTACTTATGTACCGTTTCAAATAATTTTTAAAATTAAATAAAAATTCTTAAACTTTATGTACTTAGTTTTTCAAAAAAAGTTGTTTCTTTCATCACTAATTAGTAGATTAAGATTTTGAATTTGAGTTGTTAACTTCAACAAATAAAGTTATGATAGATTATAAATGGTTAACATGATATAAACAAAATTTTTTTTATTGTATGATTACTTTTTTTAACCGAAAATTTTTAAAAATTAAAAATTCATAAACAATTCTGCTTTGTCTGTTTTTCCTAGACCATAAATTTCAAATTTAAGAAAAATAAAGTTTTTAAATAATAAAACAACAATGAGTTCTGTGTTATATTAAACCATCAGAAACATAATTTATTTTAACAGAAAACCACACTGCAGAAGAAGAGGGCAGCCAGTTCGAAATGGAAATGTAACATTTTCATTAAATCGCTCTCATCAATTTCATTTCTACTCAAAAACCCTCCTTCTGTAAAATCGCTCTGCTGTAAACTCTCTAGTTTTTACAAACAACAATTTTTTTTCCAGGATCGTTTGTTAAATTTTTATACTTTTTTCGGGCTTACTCTTCGCCTCCCAAGAGCTTCGCTAAAGTTATTTCTCTATACAACAAGCTTCTGTTTGCAGTGACACAATATACGTTCAAGAGATTTTACCGAGCAGTTCTAAGTAATAAACATGTGAAACTGTCTTAAGTTAGTTTTTAATTTTTGTGTTTGTTTATTTTCAGTGAAGCCTTGAAATACAAACCTTGTTTAAATTGGTTTATAAAGTTTTTGTTTTAATTTTCTAATAAAAGACACTTACTTTTTATCGTTGTTTTTTCACGTTTTTGTAAAGTAAATTAAATTTTAATATTAGCCTTATATATAATATTTTTTAAACAAACTTTGCTGCTATCATAACCTATAAGAAAAATAAACTATTAAGTGTAAATACTAAAAACTTATGGCTAGAACTCGAATATAAAACAAAAAGATAAATATTACATATGAGTAAAGAAGCCAGGTAAATTAAGATCCTTAAATTTTTAAAATACTAAAAAGTTAATTACTGATAAATTGATCCTAGTATAGTTCATAGTTTTATAAACTCTGACTATCTATAAAAACTCAGACCAGTTTTATTTAATTCTGAAAGCTTGCGGCAAGTTTAATTTAAAATAAATGGTGACTTAAAAAAGTGTAATGCTTATAGTTAACACAGCAATAAGTCATAAATAAAATAATAACCTTGCTACTATGACTGCTCTTAGATATTTGTATTTACTTTTTAAATTAAAAATCAGCTGCAATATTCTACATCTAATAATGATTTTTTACTTAAAAATTTTAATTCTACTCCTTGAATGATTTTAAGTAAACTAATTTAAGGTAACAAATTAGTTATAGACATTGCAATCAAATGATTTTGTATGTTGAATTTTTCTTTATCATAAGACATTTAAAATAGTTTTACAGTAACTTTTCAGAATATTAAACTGTTAAAGACAGTTTTTTACCTTAAGTTTCACTTTGTACTAGAAGTATTTCCAAAAACTTGAACTTTTGAAAATCTGGAAGAACTTAACAAAAAACCATTGGCAACCCTGAAACTATAAGGTTGCACTACTCTGTTAAAATAGATTGAAGCTTAAAAATTATATTCCGGCTACATGACTTAATTGATTTATATGAGCTTGACCCATTGACTAAAATAAATTTCTGGCGACCAAGGCTGCTGTTTTTTAACTAAGTAGCAACCCTTGAAAAAATACAACGTAGTATCGAAGTTTTGTAAGTTTCCACTTGCTAAATATATTTCCAGTTACGAGAAATAATCAATTTATTAATAAGTTTTCTAAACCAAAATAGTTTAATTATAAAGTTTACACGAAAAGAAAGTACTAGAAAAACAAACTTTTTTAAGTAAAACAAAATTTCTCTAATATAGTGTCTGTAAAAATGTTGTATGCATTTTAGATGTTTATTTACTGTTTTTATAAAATATTTTTATAGTTTTAGCCACATTTAAAAATCAGTGATTTTTTTTGATAGCCTGAAAAAGCGTAACTTAAAAGTTCGATTTATGTTTAACTTGTATTTCCAAAAGCTAAGACTGCATACTTGAAAATACTTAATCATTAAAGCTTTAACAATTTCAGTTATTTAAACTTGAGAACATTATAAATTTTTCATAAGAACAGTTTATACTGATGTTACCGATTCTACCTTATAACAACTCTCCATAAGATTGTAACATAAATTAATTTTAAAAGTAAACGATGAAAGTCTATATCAAGACAGTTAGAAGAAGAATTATAAAACTTATCAGAAAGAAAAAACCGACGGTGAATGACTACTAAATCTCACCAAACCGATAAAAAATACAAGATTCTTTGAAAATAACCGAACTAAAAGTGCTACCAAAAAAGCGAGTTAGATGTAGCAAAAAAGTGTTTAATGACAAACCAATACTTATTTTGTTATTTGTTCTGTACTTTATTTCAGATTTTCATTTTAGATTTAAATTCATTGTCATTTAATGAATTTATTCTTTCAAGAACTTATTTTTCAAACTAAGTTTCGGTCAAAACCTCGTCAGTGCTTAGATAAATCTTATTCAAATATGAAATGTTAGTTTTTAAAACAAAAACATATAAAATTAAACAATTTAATGTAAAGTTACTAAAACTATTGTAAAAAATATACAATGGTTGATTGCAGTTAGGCTTAAAGATTTTCACTTTTTTAAAGCTAAATAAATAATTTTTTAAAAAGTTAATACAATTCGATTTTTTTTTGTATAATTTGTAGCTAAAAAATCAAACTTTTAGATGTCACTTGCGTAAAATAATCAATTTGTTTGTTCTTATATTTAAAACCATTAAGTAAAGAACTCATTCTTTATAGTTGAAAACTAAAATGGTTCTATTTAAACTTTAACTATAAGAATTGAAGAATATTTTGAATTCAAAATGAAATGATTACTAGATATTTTTGAAGATTTTATAAATATGTTTATGTCTGCTCAATAACATTAGTTTATTTGCTTCGCAAATCCAAAAAGGCTTGGAAGCTTACTTTGTACTTAGAAGGTACCCTTCTGTTTATTTCTAGTGATCTATTTGCTGGAACTTTATTCAAATCAAGATCTGGCTGAAACTTGATCCAGATTGTTAAAATTTTCTAAACTGTTAGTGTTGAACTAAATTTAGCATAAATTATTTTAACTTGTTTTTTATCTGTAAAAAAAGTGAGCTACTTTTCAAGTCTGAGGGGTAAACTTATCAGAAAAACCTTTTGCAAATATTAATTTCTTTTTAGTTTTAAATCATTTTAAAATCGACAAGGCTGCTTAAAATCTAAAATTTTGTAAAAAAAAATTTGATCTTTTACAACTAGCTCCTATTTAGTAACAAACAATCTGTTAGTCAAAACCTACCCTTAAGAAAATACTATGTTAAATAAGTGCTTAAAAAATGCTTTACTTATTTTAACTAAAGCAATAACATATATGATCTATTGTAAGATGATATTAAATATTGATTTAAAGTTTTATTAATACGAGACGTACGTAAAATAGATATGAAAATAAAATTACCATGGCTTAAAAAAGTCTTAACATAAAAAGAAAGAAATACGACCATAGTGATACTTTGAAACGAATTTAGATAAATCTATAAAAAAAAATCAATAAAAAAAGTATTTCTGATTTTCTTTTTTTTACAAACTACTTAAATTATTCATAGATAACATGTTTCTATGTTTGACTGATAAAAAATAAGATATACAGTTAATATAAATTTAGTGTTGTACTGAGTACGGATTTTTTTAGAATTAGGATCTGTTCGGATCTGGATCCAAGCAAAAAACGGCCAGATCCGGTAGATCCCTAAATATTATCTAGATAAGGGTTAAAAAGCTTTCAATCAAATTCATTTATTCCACTGGTAATTTATTACAATTTTAATCGCTTTTTTCATATTTAAGTCTTTCATAAATTAAAACGATTAAAGATACGCATAATTTTTTGTTTTAGACGACATTTCGACTTTACATTAGTTATTATCAACAATAAAACTGTGAAAAATAGCTAAAATTAGCGCCAAAAACTGAATATTTAAGAAATCTTAGCTACAAGTTGTATAAAACTATACATTGTAAAGTACAGTAAGATTACAAGACTAATAATGAAACTAATGTAAATGAACATTTATAAACACTAAGAATATTTTAACAAAAAATTAACTAAATTGATTATTACCCACATATTTTGAACATTTGAATAAATGTTTTTTAAGTGTTTTTAAATGTTTGTTTACCTAAATTTCATTTGAAATTTATGATTAGAGTAAAGTTTACAAAATTATTATATAACTAGTATTTATTTTAGCAGTATCTATGCAAAACAATAGAAGCTATTATTTAAGATGTAAAAATTATCAAGTTATTAACACTATACATAAACAAACATTATAAGTTAAAAGCTAAAACTTTTTTAATTTATAATGATTTTATTTAAAAAACAATCAAAATTAAGCAATGGTAAGAAGTTTTCCGAGCACTGTTTTATACTTTGATAATCAGCTAACTTTTAAATTGTTTATGCATTAAAATTGTACAAACGAACAAAATTTATAATTTTTGTTGAACAAAATATGATTTTTAAATTTAAAAAATTTATGTGTTTTAATAATAGAACTGAGCTATTTATAATATTTTGTTTTAAAGTTTTTAAAAAAGATACATTTAAGTCCTTTAAACTTCTTTATCAAGCTTAAACACAATTTAAGAAAATATCTGCACTTAATTTAACACTAAATTATAAGTAGCACAAACAAAAACTTAAAATTTTTTCAACTAAATGTATTAGTTAAAACGTCATAGAATAAAATCTTCAAAAAAGATAGTTATATGAGCTAAAGTCGTATTTATATTTTTCAATGGATATTTTATTAATAAACAATATTTTTAAAAGGATATAAATATTAAAACATTGATAAAGAACTTTTATTCTCGTAACTAGTAAATAGAAACAGGTAAAATTTACCTTTAACATAAATCAATAAATACAACAGAATTTATTGTTTGCCTTGTAGAGTGACCAGCCTACACATGAAATTTTGCTATTAATTTTAGCTTACATTAGTGAGTGTGGTGATGTACAATGGAAACTAATTGAATTACTTATTGTACATTGATTTGTAAATTTTTCTTAATAAAATTTTTTTTTAATTTATTATACACACCAGTGGCGTAGCGCGGTATTTTGGTCAGGGGGTGCGCAATTTTTTTCTCAAAAAATCCCCTAAATTAAAACTTTTGGGCTGCAAATTTTTCTAGGTCAGTTTTCTCGTAAATTTAAAAAATTACTAAAAAACTATCTCCTACTTCATTTTTCAAGCAATCTTCTTCAAATTTTGGAAAATGTTTCTTAAATTACAAAAAATAACATTACTTATGAGTTTAGATAATTATAATAAATAAAAATTTTGTAAAAAGACTAAAAATAAAGTCTTTTTTTTCAAAAAAAAAATTTTACTACAAATTTTAAAATTCACAAGTAATGTTTTTTTTTATTCTATAAAAAATAAATATAATTGTTTTATTATTGATTTTTTATAGACTGTATTTTGTATGATGATTTAATTCATCTCAGCCATTACGTTTACTTTGTATAAAATAGTTCTTGAAAGTTAAAAATATGTAATACTGAAAGTTTTCTACAAAATTAATGTAAGTTTTTTTAAAAATCAAAGTTAAAGTTTTTTTTAAACTTTTTCAAACTGTTTTTAAGGAAAGTAGTTTTTCTTTCTATATTAATTATACTATAAACGAATCACTTATTTTATGACATTTTAAACTAAATTAAATTAAAACATATAAAATATATACGTTAAGATAATTAATTTATTAAAACGTTACAATGTCTGGAGTAGACCAATGTAATAGTTTCAGTATACATATTAGTGGGTAAGTTGTAAACAACGTTTATTATCTTTTACAAAATTTGTTTAAATGGTGTTTGAAGAGTTAGATAAATGAAAAATAGCTACAGGTTGAAAAAAACCATCTGATGTTCTTACTATATTGCTAGCAATTACTAAAATACTTGAAACAATTTATGTTTGAAAAGATCAGAACATCTTTCAAAGTCTATATGTAGATATTAAAGTTTAGAGTAAGTTTACCTGTTGTTAAGTTAGTTATATATGTCAACAAATATTTTAATTTGAACACCAAAACAAATAAGTTTTGCAAGCAATCGAAGAATAATCAATGTTAACCTATAGGTGATGACTATTTAAACGAATACTAAGCCCGATGCCAGAACCCGAATCGTCAAAGACCCACCGCCTAACAGTGACCCAAACCACAAGATCTTTAAAGTTAAAGGTAAGATTCATAAATAAACCGCCATCAATTTTGTTCGAATTAGTACAAACAAAAATTAAATTACAAAAAAACATTTCAGGAACATTAATTTTAAATCTACCGCCAGCTGATTCAGGAAAATATTGATAGCAAGTTAAACGGAAGTTTACCACGACAGGCCTCCTTAATCTCCTTATTGGTATAAGTTTTACAAAAAATTCACAACAAAGTAAAGTCTTTGTCAATACATTTAATATATATATATATTAGTAAAAAACTTGTGCAACATTAAGTTAACAGGCAGTTGCAGCATGCAAGATATGTTCGGATAAAAAACAGTAGTGTACCGTACAAACATTAATACTAATACTTAACAACTAATAAGCCAAGTTTATGAAACAAAAACTTGTTTATAGTTCTATTTTGTTTAAATTGTTGTAATTTTGTTACTAAGTTTTATTTTTGTTGTTTAATTTTATTTAAAGAAAGTTTAAACAAGTTTGTTTCCTTTTATTCAAATTGATATCAATACTTTCAATTTCGAGTACTCTAGCTTTATACTTTAAAACTTATTAAATAAGTTTTCTTTTTTATATGTGTTTACGCCGTATAAAACATTTATAAAGACGGCATGTAAAATTTTGATAGATTTTTTAGAAAATGTCTTAATTTTATAATTTGTTTATTATCTGATAGTTTAGTCTTTTGTTTCAAAGTTTTCCATTAATAGTTTCAAAATTACTTTACAATAGCATTGCATTGTACATATAATTTTATTTACCTATCATAACGCATAATCTTAAAATTTTATTAAGTTTATTGTTTTACAAAAACATATTTAGTTATCTACATGAACTTTTGATATACGTAGATCAAAAAATTTTAAGTTAACAAAAAACAAATTGCAAAATATTCCTATTTTCTATATAGATGTTAAATTTATAAAAGCTGTTTGAAATTTCATTTGAAATTAAGATTTTTTTTATACATAAATGTATGTATCATCATTACTGTACTAGTTTTTATACGGATTAAAGTACCAATTTTATATTTCAAATAGCCGTTATGGAGATGATTAATTATAATACAGTGCGAACTTTTTACTGTTATTGCCTTCACCGTCAAATATTAAAATAACTTCTGTTTATTATTATTATGATACAACTACCTCTAATCTTATTTATAGTTTAAGAACAGTTTGGTTGTTATTTTATCTTTACAATACAAACTATGGTTGCTCGCACATAGTTTTTATTTTCTTATGGAGAACAAGCTAAGCTAGTATCTGTGTTTAAAGAGCAATGTAAATAGTCCAAAAGTTTTTTTTTGTTGCAGTAAAATTAAATTTTTTTAGAAATAGTTTTACATGTTTCTTGTTGTACTCTGTCTGTTTTTTAATTACATGTTAACGTTTTTAATCTTTTGAATTTAGTGGTACATAAATAAGACACAGTTTACTGTATTTTTAAGGACTAATATTTAATAAACATTTATAGAAATTGTTGTAAGTTTTTCAAATGAATATTTATAAAAAAACCCGGTTTATTTTTATTTATTTAGTTGTAAGTCTTCTGCTTATAATTCTTTAGTTATTATTAAAGTTTTTAGCTGACTCTCTTTGTTTTTTTCATTGTTATTAAATATCTGACATTTCTCATAACTGGGACTTTTATTTTTCAAAACTTTACATAAATACAGCTAAAGTCTCATTATTTATGATTTTCAGATTATATTGCTGAATGTAAATCTCATTAAGTTAAGTATTTCATTGATAACCAAAAAACAATCTATGCTCAAAACTAAAGTTGTTTGACCTGGTGCGTAAAATGTCTTTTGGTTATTGAGCTATATAGCACTCATTTACTTTAACTCTTTTAAATCCTGGACAAGACATCAAAAAGTATTCATGGTGTACAACTCAATAACCAAAAGGTTTTTAGTGCACCAGGTCCTAGGACCAAACATTTAAGCGTATTTTTTAGTCTTTCAATAAACTATAAGCTAATAAGATAGTAAAATAGCTTGAACTTAAATCAAAACAAGCATAAAATTTGTATTAAGTAAAACTAAAAATACTAATCTCAATAACATCATTTTGCATGAGAAGAAAATTAATCAAGTTAGAAAGTATGCTGAAAAATATATATTTAGGCATATAAACTAGTACAACTCTGTTGATAAACATTAAACTAGAACCTATTAAGTCTACTTACAATATTAGTTCCTATTAAGTTACTATTAAGTCCTGGACAAGAAGCTAAAAGATATCCGTGGTGTGCAACTAAATAACCAACAGGTTTTTTGTGCACCAGGTCCTAGAACCAAATATTTTGAGCATCTTTTTTGTTGTTGTTCAATTCATATAATAAAGTTTTAACTATCAAATACAGTTTTTTTAAACTAGAACCTATTAAGTCTACTTACAATATTAGTTCCTATTAAGTTACTATTAAGTCCTGGACAAGAAGCTAAAAGATATCCGTGGTGTGCAACTAAATAACCAACAGGTTTTTTGTGCACCAGGTCCTAGAACCAAATATTTTGAGCATCTTTTTTGTTGTTGTTCAATTCATATAATAAAGTTTTAACTATCAAATACAGTTTTTTTAATTTTAATCTAAAATATAAAAAAATTAGATTTGCTACAATCTAGACTGGATCAATGTCATTAGAATCCAACCAACATACTCAATAATGATACCTGTTGTATAATGTAACATAATGATATAAATTCCTCTTTCAATTTCTTATATCATATTTGTTCAATAATTTTTTTCTTGTAAAACACCTATAAGTTCAATCTGGAACCTTCCATAACAGCTCTTGTATTTTAGATTAATATGTATTTCAGTCCTTGGCTAACTACCATATTAAGCTAGGGATAGTCATGTACCAGCAAATTATGTATGGTATTTGTTAATAGGTTTGTGAAGCAAAAGTTTGACTAGTTTAAGTTTGCTTAGTTTGTTATAAGCTTAAGAAAGTTAATACTAACAGAACATTAATTCTTCTTATTCTCTGTATTTATACAATTACAAAGGCAAGCAAAAAAGGTTGCTTGGATGCAGAGTTAATATATATAGAGTTTTTGATTATACTCAGGGTGGCCACAAAACCTTGAATCCTTGCAAATCCTGCAATTTGAGAAATTTTGAAAAAAAAAACATAGAAAAAATTGGAACTTTGAACAAAAATCACTGAAAAATCTGGAAAAACTTGGAATTTTAAACAATTTTTACATGATAAGTAGTAAAGTTTTGATTTGAAACAAAAAATCAATCATATAGATAAAAAAAAAAATTGTCATCATCAAAGATTTTTTTTAATCATAATACCACTTTTAAAGTAGCGTAGTAGTATCTTTTCAGTTTTGAAATACTATGTTACACCGTTCTTTACCCTAAACTTAACTTTAAAATAAAAATAGACCCAAAAAAGATTACTTTCAAAAACCTTCGCTGAAGAATTTCAAAAGACTTGAAATACATTCTCAAAAACCAGTGGCCACCTTGTATATATGTGATTGTTTGAATTAAATGTTTATACATTAGATATAAAAACTTATAATATTAAACTTTTAGTTGTTTTTGCCAAACAGTAAGAAGTTGAATTTCAATAAATTCAAGGAGATTTGTTCAGTTAAAAAAAATATTTATTTTGTGAAAGCAAACTTAAAATTTACAACAAAAAATACTGTAGTCCCAACTAATAAAGTTAACCGATAAAAAGTAGGTGGAACAGTAGCTTTAGGTTGTGGTTGTTTAATTTACAAAAACGCTTACACTATATATTATCAAGTAAACACATTTCCTATAAAAATTTACTTTATCCTTTTGTTACTACACAAGATTTGAAAAAAACTATCATGATGAAATTTATGAAAATGTATTAAGTTCAAAATGTTGTAATAAAAGTTTTACAACTTATAAACTGTCTTTGTTCAGTACTAGTTTCTGTACACACTTTTGGTACACTTTTAGTGGCTACTTTACTGGTTTTGATTAATTACAAAAGATCTATTAAATTTTGAGTTTAAAAACAGTTTTACAAACTAAAAATACTTTTAAGGAATTTTTACAATTAGCTTCACTAATATAAACTGTATAATAACTTTTATTTAAATGTTCCATTAAAAAAAAACTAAAACTTCTACTATTTACTAAAAGTAAAAAGTTTAACTTATGATATTATTATCTTTATACCACAATATTTAATCTGCTTCACTCAAAAAGTTTGTGTGTATTATTAAATAAGTTTTATTGTAATAAAAAAGTATGTACACTCATTATTTTTTAAGCCTTTCTCTTACCTAGGGGTAGGTACTATAATATAGCCTGCGGGCTAGCTTGCAAGTAGAAATTTTTAAGCATTTTTAAATGTGCAGTTGGAGTTTAGTAAACAGTAGTGTTTTTTAAAGTATTATCTTTTGTGGTTTTAGTTTTATAGAGTTCTTTTAGTACAATTTTTCAAAATAAATTTGCCCCAAAAAACTAATTTTATTAACAAGTCTTGCTTGCACAATATTTTTTTCAAGTGAGTCTAGTCTACTGATTAAATTTTTCTTCCACCCCTACTATACCAGGATTGCTACACAGTCAGGATAACTAAAGGTTTAAAAAAAAAAAATTTTAAATCAGGCTGAATCAGGGTTTTTAAAATAAAAAACTCAGGATAACTTTAAGATTTTAAAAATTCACAGGACAGTTTTGTTAATAGATTTTTAATGAGATTTAGTTTACCTCTTTGCAATATTTAACTATTTTATAACCAATTTAGTTGAAGAACTTAGTTTTTGTTAGTTTTTAAAAGTTAAAAAAGCTTTTATTTAAAGATTAAAAAAAAAGACCACTTCATATTTTTTTTTGACTCTAAGTGGGAAACCCTGCTGTAGTTATTTTTTTTACAAAAATATTCAAAAATGATTTCAAATAATTGGTCATGTTTTAAATTCAGTGGAAATTTTCCAGCAAAATTTTGAAGAAATTTCAAATTAACTGTGTAAAATATAAGTTTTTAAAGTCCACCCTTATTAATTTGGATTATTTGCTTATATAAAAGAAACCATCATAATATTTATATATATATATATATATAATTTAATCAATAGTTATATATAAAACCATCATAATTTGTGCTCTGGTACATTTTTTATCAACTTAAAATTATTTTCAATTACTAAACTAAGTTTTTAAAAATATATAAAATATGATTACTTGTAGCTATAATGAAATTTATGTTTTATTAATTTCTATCTAAATGTATTTTGTTATCATATACTTTTAGTTTGTCCTTATAGTGCATTTTTAATCTTTTCTTTATTGATTTAGATTTTTTTTATGAATGCCCCCTTGAAATCTCATTAAAACTTGTATTGCTTGAATTTAAGTTTTTGTATTTGTCTTACAATCATAAACAAATGTTTTAAAATTATCTATTGAAATTAGATAGAAAGGCCACCAATTTATCAACTAACTTCTACAAAATATACCTTATAATTTTTAAACGTGTGTATTAAATCTATTTATCAATACACTTTTTTTGTCAGAATAAACAAGAGCTTTTTAGTAAAAAAATACTCTAAGTTGTAAACAGTTCTTCTTAACCTCTAAAGCATGAGTAATTTTAATGTATATTTAAACTTTATTTATTGTTTGCTTTCTAAGTAAAACATTTAAATAAGTCAATTCATATAATTTGATTAAATTGAAATTTATACAAACTTTAAAACTTAAATGATTTAGTTTCTATTTACTTTGCAAGTAAGCATAAATAACAAAACAAACTGTTTAATGAGTCCTGTTTAATATCTGTAGTTAATTATCTTTTATTGAAGACTAGTGAACCTCCACCTGGTCTTTTGTAAGTTAACCTTATATTCTTTTTACAGATAATTTTTAAGAGTCTAAAAGGTCCTTTGTGGAAATTGGGATCTAAAAAGTTTGTTTCCTAAAAAATTTTCTTCTACAGTTTTTAGGCAACACTCTTCAATTTTTTGTATGGAATTAATAAACTGGTCTGTGAGTGAAAAATTCTACTTAAAAATAATTACACATTTTTAATAACATTTGTTTCATTTTTTTTTCTAATTTTTAAAAGGTTTTAAATTATCAAAGGTTTTGTCTTAAAAATTTTTTAGGCTTTAGCTTCTAAAAAGACATATTTTTATTTTTCTATTAAAAAGATTAAAATTTTTTATATTTATGCAAAGATTAAAAATAAATTTGGCATTTATATGTTTTTACAGGAAGTATCTGTTTTATTTGTTCTAAACTCTATTGTTAAGTTAATAAAAGTTGCCTATATTGAAATATGAAATTGTTTATGTTTTTAAATGCCATGGTAATTATCTTTCAGCTCATACTCTAAGTATTTATAAAAGGTTCAGTGTTATTTTACACAAAAAATATTGAACTGTCTGTATAGCCTTGAAACTAGCTTAACAAAAACAACCTATAGTTTATTTATATGATACACATTAAAACTTTTCAAGATTGATCTGTAAGCGAATTTGTTTTTTTTTTCTAAAATATTTTATAATTCTAAACAATATTTAAAGATTCTATCTAGTTTTAATTTAACTAAAGTATTTATTAATTTATTATACTTCAGTTAGCGTAATGTTTTTTTTTACTTTTTAACTATTAATCACTTTATAGTTCTTAATTTTAAAAATGTGCGATTGTACACTTTTAAATGTTTTACAATTTTTTTTAGGTGAGTTTATTTCTTTACAAGCTGTTTCCTGTGTAATAGCCAATGATAAAAAAAAACTAAAAAATATATTGTAAATGTACTAATTTTGGCTCCTATTTGTACTGTAGTTCTCTATAAATTAGTTGTAACTCAAATTTTTATATAAATTTTTAGAAAAAGACTTAAGTTAAATTAGTTTTTCTAAAAATATTTTAGAAGTTTTGTGTATATTGTTTGATTGTTAAAAATAATTTATTGGTCTCTTAATAAAACTTTTGCTTTAAGTAGCAATAACAAAGTAGATGAGTTTTAGCACACAAATATTTTATTGCAGTTAGTAATATTGTATTTTAGTTGAGGTTTTAAAGTATCTATATGTTTATGTGTACATAATTACTGTCTTTTTTTCAGAATGATGATTAAAAAACACTTTTTGTGGATGATCCATTTCATCACTTTATCTGTTGCACATCAACTATTAAACATCAATAAAACACCAAATCTTCTACAAAATGCTACTGATGTTACTGTAGAATTCAATGCTGCCACAAATAACAAAAGCTCAACAAATAATGTGAGTCAATAAGAAAAATTATAAAGAAATTAAACTAGATTATTTTGTTAATAATAAAAATAATTTTTAAATTAAGAAATATTTTAAAATAAATCTAAAATACGTGTTAATTTTTAAAAGATATAAAATAATGAGGCGTTAGAGATCAAAACAAGCAGAACCTTTTTGAAAATCAGAACAACTGTTTTTGTACACAAATACTTTATTTGACTGACAACAACGTTTTGCTGCTTATCATAAAATATGAAAATCTCCAAAGAGTTTTTAAAATTTTTTTTTTTTAGTTTTAACAAAGCGTACTTTAAAAAGCATGACTCTTTAGAGCTATTTAAGTATTAAATATTAACTTTTGCCTGCGATAAAATTTAAAAATATGAAGTATAAAGCTGTTTTGTATAAATATATTTTAGATTTACTCTAAAATTAGGTAATATTAATAAATTTACCGTATATATTACTATTAAAAGTTTATACTGAATAGTTCAGTATAAAAATTATTGCTAGAAAATTCACTCTCGTTAGGATAACCAGTCATAGTCAAAAAAGTTATTCAAATATTTTTTTACTTTTATCAAAACAAAAAGTTTTTTAACTTATTAATAAGACAAAACTTTTTGTTCTGAGTAACAAAGATATTTAATATCAAGTTTATCTGATTTTATTTAATGAAAATTTTAATAGTAGTCTAGAATAAACAAGATACTAAGTATATTGTCCTAGTTAAAAAGGACCTAAAGTGTTTGAAAGAGGATTAGCACTATGTTTTCAATTTATTTCTACAAATTGTTATTTTAAACTTTTACAGTTTTGCTCAACTAAACTTATTACTCTACTACGTTGTAAGATTTTCATTAATGTTTATGTAATTAAAAACAAATTTTTTGAGTTTTTTACTTAAGCCTTGTTTCAAAGATCTATTTTAAAGTTTATTATATATTTTTTATTTTATTTTGCAAACTTTTCCTAAGAATGTTTGCGATGTTAATGCCTACCAGTTTTACATTAAGTTTTAAATAAAAAAAGTAACATGATACGTTTTAAAATGTTGCAGAATGTTTTACAACAAAAATTTTTCTTTCCAATACATAAAAGCAACATATGTAAATGAAAATAAATAAGTCTTGTTTTTGTTTTAATCAATGTCACCTCCAAGTTAATGAGTAAAATGATAGACAAGTCGTATGTCTAATTAAAAAATAACATTTTATAACTTAACATTTTTCAAATTGAATACATATTTATGTCTATATGTATATTAGGGTGTTTATGAAAATGTGACCTTTGATTTTTTAGCTAAATATTGTTTTAGAAGTTGCAATTATCACAAAAACAAATTGTGCAGAATTTAAAACGATTTGAAGAAATTTTCATGGAGGCACTTCTTAATTAAAAAAAAGTAATAATAAAGAAAAACCACTGAAAAAAAACCTTTGTGAAACTTTCTTCAAACCATCTCAAGTTCCTCAAAATGCATTTTTGTAATAATTGCCACTTTTAAAACAATTTTCAGCTAAATTCTCTAAAACTTCATGTTTTGGGTCACATGCAGTTACACTGGAGTTGTATTTAGAAAGTCAATAACCGTACAAGTTTTTTTAAACCAGCTAAAATTTTGCACAGGGTGTTTTTGTGGTTCAAAATGTTAAACTTTTTTTCATTTTAAAACTTAAAGGTTGCATATTTTGTAAGCATCCTAATGTATATATAAACTTGACTTTGATTTTTTCCAGCTAATAAATCTATTATACTGCTGATGGTTTTAAAACTAGCTTATATTAATGGTTTTAAAATGTAAGTTTTGTTTTAAAGTTTGATAGTAAACACCTCTCAAGGAGATTTAATAATATATTAGTTTAATAGATTTTTATACTTATTTATTTTATGTTAAATAAATATTTCTCAGATTTTCAGAAATATAGCTTTTTTTTCTCTATGAATTAAATTTCTCTCTTAAAATTTTTAATTTTATTATTAAAACAATGTTTCACTCATTTGAAGTTAGTCAAACGACATCCTCAGTTGAATGATAAATCTGTAAAAAATAGTATATAATTTGTAGAGTATTCGAATTAATTTAAAAGAGTTAAACATAAATTTTAAGAGATTTTTTACCTTACTATTAAGTCAAAAACTTTTATATTAATCTCTAAAGTAAAAAGTATGAAATACTTTTTTTACAGACTACTTTTTATTATAACTCCAATTATTGTTTTAATATAAATTTTTATGTGTTTAACTTTTCTAGTGTATTTATTAATTTTTTTTGATATAAGTTTGAGGAAGTTAGTTCTTGTTTTATATGGAAATATATTTAATTTCAATTTACTATATCTATCTATTTACTTTGCAACTGATAAATCTCAGTTCTTATACTGACTAATGAAATAAACTGCAAAACGTAAAGAATTTCGGAGCAAAATTATTATACTGAAAACAAGTTACATAATTATATGTTTAATTTCAAATGAATCCCATGTATACTAATATATTAAAAAAAAAATTAAAATTAAATAGAAACAAAGAAATGTGTTTTATTTTTTAATGAACTGAGGTTAATTCTACGGAAAATTAATGTACATTTTAATTAATTAATTTTTACTCCATCATCATTGTAAGTTCAATTAAAATATTTTAATATTCTTAGTAACAGTTCATGTAAAAAATTATTATTACAAAAAAATATAGATTAAACATGTATATTTCAATTACTCTGTAATTTAGTCAGTTCAATTAAACAAATATATATGTTTTCATTTTAATACAGTATAATAATATAGGTTTACTCAAATCTTTTTAGAATGCAAACATTTTTTAAACATTTTTGTACCAATCATGTACTTTGTAGTTTGTATGTGTTTATGTAAGTTTCTTAATTTTTTAATCTTTTGAGGACGACAACATCAAAAACATTTATAAACAAAAAATAATAAGCTAAGCCAAAGATATGTAGATTTTTTTGATATATATTATATTGATTTGTGAAGTAATTCTTAGTACAGGGTTCTCATATCAGGGCCGCAAAAGTAGGTAGGTAATTAAGTAGTAAAGGGGCGATATCCAATAAAGGGGCGACTGTTTTTTAGACTTCTGCCTAAGAGGCATTTATGAAAAAGAGTTTAAAAAAAAACTTTTTATAGTAAAATGTCTTATTACTTTTCTAATAACTTAATTCATTCAGAATACAGTTATATTTAAACGTCAAGTCTTATATTAAAAATAAATAATAAATAAATACAAACCAATTTGTAAACTGATAAACTTTAAAAAAGGGTACAAAGTACAAAGACCTGCCAACTAGGTACGCACCTCCTAGGTACAAACACGAGGTTTACTTTGGCTCGAATAGATTTATTTTCATTTTTTTTTAAACCAAATTTTAATTTTTTTAATGCTAACTTGAATTTTTTTTTTTTATTCTAAAGAACGTTCTTTTGCTTTGCTATTCACATTAATTTCCATCGAATTGGGGTTTGACTTTAGTAGTGCGGCCCCTTTAAAATTTTAACATTTTTTTTCTCTCAAAATTAATTAATATATTTTTTTTAACTTACTTATTAAACTAAGTTTATTATAATAGAATTATATTTTTTCCTTTAAATTTCTTTTTTATAAAATATCCCCATATAAAATTTTCCAAATATTAAAATTTATCATGGCTCAACTGCAAATATATAATAATTTTATATTAATTTTTATTTTCAATATTTTTATTTAACTAAGTTTTATAGTAAGGAAGTATTAACTTTTTTTTATAATATATAACCTATGTAAGTTTTACATAAATTCATAGAACTTAAGCCATATTTGTTAACATTATTTGAGGGATTTCTGGCTCAAGTGCTATGAATTTATGTAAAATTTGCATAGGTTATATAATAAAAAAAAGAAAAAATTAATACTTCCTTAATATAAAACTTAGTTGAATAAGAATATTGAAAATAAAAATTAATACAAAATTATTACCACATATGTTTTTGTGTTAAAACTTTATTTCGACTAACGGCGTTTCACTGCTCTCAAATAAATTTAAGAACAGATCTACGGAGTCTATAAAATATTAACCCACATTAGAAAAAAAAGCAGAAAAAGCATGTATAATTATGTATAATGTTTATGAAGGTAGTAAAACTATAAATGGACTTTATGGTTTAAGTTTGGAATAAAAACATAAACTTATAAAATTGTCTACAAAAATACAAATTTGATAAAAGTAAGCACTAACCTTAAAAATTGTTAAATTTATTATGACGTAACATTTCTGCACAACTCAATTTAATTTTCATATTTAAAAACTTGCCTATTCTTAGAGATTTTTGAGGTTAGTGCTTACTTTTATTAAATTTGTATTTTTGTAGACAATTTTATAATTTTATGTTTTTATTCCAAACTTAAATCATAAAGTTCGTTTATAGTTACTACCTACATAAACATTATACATTAGTATACATGGTTTTTCTGCTTTTTTTCTAATGTGTGTTAATATTTTATAGACTCCGTAGATCTGTTCTTAAATTTATTTGAGAGCAGTGAAACGCCGTTAGTCGAAATAAAGTTTTAACACAAAAACATCTGTGGTATATATTCGATAAGCTTAGCTTATCATGATCTCCAGGATATAACGCCTTTTAACGTTACATCTTATAAAATTATTATATATTTGCAGTTGAGCCACGATAAATTTGAATATTTAAAAAAAAATTATTATGGAATATCTTATAAAAAAGAAATTTAAAGGAAAAAAAATCCATCACAACAAACTTAGTTTGATAAGTAATATAAAAAATAACTTATTATTTTATTTTTGGAGAAAAGCTAAAATAAGTAAAAAAATTGAAAAAAAACGTTGAATTTTTAAAGGGGCCCCACTACTAAAGTCGAACCCCATTTGATGAAAATTATTGTGAAAAGCAAAGCAAAAGAACGTTCTTTAGAAAGTTCCTAAGTTAGCATTAAAGAAATTTAAAATAATGGGTTTTAAGGTTTGGTTAAAAAAAAAATTGAAAAAAAAAGCTATTCGATCCAAAGTAACCCTTGTGGTACAAACTGCTGTTATGGTACACACTTTTTAGCCGAAGAACGCTGTGTTCAAAATTCATAATTTTCTTTGAAATTTAAAAAATAAACATGAAATAATACAAAATTGTTATATTATATCATAACTTATACTCAATTGAATGTAAATATGTTAAAATTAAAGGAACTTAAAAAAGTATGTACTTAAAAGTTGTATATCAAATCAATATTAAAAACAAACAAACTACAAATAAGAGCATAGGGGGGGTCCACCTTGATTTTTACAATTTGACCTTATTTTATAGAATTTTATCTGAGCTGTCAGAAATTTTTAATTGCTTTAAAAATTCAAATTAATTTTTAGATGTAAGCAATCAAAGTCAGTGACCTCTATAGCTTCCTAATAGAAGGCACAACCAAAAATGCAAAAAAAAAAAGACTATTTCATTAAAAATCTGTCTTCTTCTTCATTTTTTAATTTTCTAAAACTTTAATTTAAAATATTTTCAAAGTGGTAACATCCAAAGTCTTTAAAACTATAAAAGGAAAATTTTCTGAAAGTTTGAGGTCTCCAGCTCCAAAAATGAAGGAGAAGATAGATTTTTGTGATTTTTAAAATTTCCAAGAAAATTGACAATTATGAAAATGAAAATGCAATTTCGCAAAAGTTAAATACAATTTTTTAGTTCTATAAAAACTTGCTTGTAGTATCAGGGTTGCCACAATGTCAGGAAAGTCAGGAAAATGGGATTAAAAAAAAAAGTTAGGAAATTTGAAAAAAGTCAGATTTTTTAGTTAAAATTTACAAAATTCCTTATTTTGCAAAGCCTTTAAATGGTAAAAAATTAATTAAAAATCCTTTAAAGTCAGACAAATTGCAAAATTTTTCTAAAAATTTACAAAATTACTTAATTTCCAATGCCTTGAACTGGTAAAATTGATAAAATGAGTGCAAATAGAAAAGAAATGAAGCCCACAAACTGTGGCTAGATTTAGAGAAAATATTCTCCTCAGCAAGTGTAGGAGCAGCATATGAGAACGATTTAAATAAAATGAGGAAAATGGTTTTAATTGCCAATAAAATTAAGTGGGATAGATAAGATAGACCAGATAAAGAATACCATATCTCCATTAGATGAAGAGGTTGAAGTGCTAATAAAGAAACGGAGAAAAAAAAAAGTACATTACTAAGAAAAACTGTGATTGATTAAGTTCTATTTTGTTTTAAGGTTTTGTTTGTAAAGGTTACTTATATGTTCTTTCGTTTATTTAGATCAGGGTTTCCCAAAGTGGGCCAAGTGGTCCCTTTGTGGGCCATGACAGATACTCCGGGGGCCACGAGCAGCAAAGGGGTAAGAGGGGGGGCCATGCGCAGTAAAGGAGCCACAGGGGGGCTATGAGGTCATAATTTGAAACTTACACTAGAAACTCTTGAGTTGCAGATGAAGAGCAAAAAAAAAAAAAAAAAGTCTTAAGTGTTTTTATGATAGTTTATGAGTAATCTTGTTGAAGGGGCAATGGCTTTAACTATTTCTAAAAAGGGGGCTATTTGCAAAAAAGTTTTGGAAACCCTGATTTAGATACATTTATGTTAGGATATGTTTTTTATTGCAAATTCATCAATCATGTATAGACGGTTTAATAAATGTAATGGAAGTTAGATAATTGAATTCAGCAAAAAAAAAAACTGTTGTTTTAACCTGTATAAAAAATATATAGTTTTAAGTGTTTGATTATGTGTTTTACAATAGGTGTAAATAAAGAGCTTTATTTAGAAAAGTCAGGAAAATTTTAGTAAAAAGTCAGGAAAAGTCAGGAAATTTTTCTCAGCTTGATCTCATTGCAACCTTGACATTTACATACCAATGGTTGCAACATAAATGTAAAAAGCGTATAAATAAGCGAAATACGAACACGAAAACAAAGAATGTTGCAATTCAAAATTTAGTAACTTATGTACTTAGTTGGCAGGTTACGGTATTTTAATATGTTTTAATACAATTTTTTTTCATTACAGAGTAAATAAATAGTGAGCAATAAATTTTCTATAATATTTAATCAGAATTGTAGCAAAATAACACAAGTTCTATTTACCAAGTAAATATAAGTCTACCTCTACAGTTATAGTTTATAAACAGAAAAAAGTACTAGTGCTAACTGTCTATTTTTAACTTTAAAACATAACTTAAAAATATATTATCGTAATAAAATCATTATTTTTAGGTTATGAAGCTAAATGGTGAGCTGATCTCAAATTATTATGATGTGGTTGATGCACGTCTGGAAGTTTTGAACGAATGCTACAATGTCAACTCATCAGTTGCTTTGAATCATTCCAAAAGCTACTTGACCAGGAAAGTTGTGAAGGTGGCGTTTCTGCCCAAGTCTTGTTTGATAAACAATCTTAAAATATTAGTAAGTTTAAATTAGTTACATATTTATTTTACTAAGCATCTAGCCTTAAATAAAATTCAAAAAGTAGTGTACTAAAAGTGTATTTAGCTTTTTATTTTTTTAAGACTTTTAAAATACATTATTTAAATTATTAAAAGTGTTTAAGTGATATTAATTGCTAGCTTAATGATATTTGGCAATAGTATCCGAACAATACATGTTCGTTGAAATATACAACTACAATTTTCAATATACTCAAGTTTTTAAAAACTGTCACACGTTTCTTTATGTTAAACTGATATAAAAGTAAACCTAAGTTATGATTAATAGTACATCAGTAAATAGAAGATAATGAGTTCAAGAAGTTGTCATACTCTAGCTTTAATTAATTGAGTATAACTTGAAAGTTGTTATTAAAATTATTTTAGTAGTTAAATTATTTTAAATTAAGTTCTAAAATATACATTTTACTTTTAAATACGTTTTTATCATAAACAAGGGTTTTAATTAAAAACTTTTTTTTTGAACTATTTATCGTTTAGAACTTACAGCATTTAATTATTTACTTATTTAAAATTAATTTTATTTAGGAAAATCAAATTATTGTCTACTCAGCTTTTATTTTGTATCCAAGCAACTATTCAACACCAGAGGAATCGAAAAGCCTTAGAACGCTTTTAAGTAAGTTTAATGAATGTTTATTGTTTAGTTTTGGTGAAATTCATTATTATAAAAAAAAGAAGCACTTTCTATAGACAGAAAAAAAAAGTTAAAAAAGTTATAGTATTTTTTTTTAAACGTTAATGATTTAAGATAAGTAGTTAAATTGTTCTTAAGTTTATATACTTATATACGTTCTCCTAATAATTTAGATTACGTACTTCTGTAATTTTATCAATTGCTTTATGTTAACTTAAATAATTTAGCTTTATTAAACATTCAATTTCTTTATGTTTAAATATTTTTTAGTTAAAAGTTGTTAAGGCTGAAAATACTATTATAAGTTTTGCCGAAAACAAGATAGTTTATGTTTATAAGATGTAACGTTATAAGGCGTTAAATCCTGGAGATCCTGATAAGCTAAGCTTATCGGAATGTATACCACAGATGTTCTTGTGCTAAAACTTTATTTCAACTAACGGCGTTTCACTGCTCTCAAATAAATTTAAGAACAGATCTACGGAGTCTATAAAATGTTAACACACATTAGAAAAAAAGCAGAAAAAAGCATGTATAATTATGTATAGTATTTATCTAGGTAGTAACTATAAATGGACTTTATGGTTTAAAAACAAAGTTTGGGATAAAAGCATAAAATTATAAAATTGACTACAAAAAAAACAAATTTAATAAAAGTAGGCACTAACCTCAAAAAGCTCTAAGAATAGGCAAGTTATAAAAATGAAAATTAAATTGAGTTGTGCAGAAATGTTACGTCATAATAATTTTAACAAATTGTTCAATAATTTATACAGCTTAAAAACATGAAGTATTAAACTTGCAAGTATATGTGAGTTTTGTGAAATAAATTAGTACATAAATAGACAGAGTTATTTAAAGTAGAATCGTCGGTTATGGGGACAGATATTCGATAAATCTTGCCGCTTATTCAGAAGTAGGTCTTTATCTTCTGCTGCAATTACTGCTCTTTCTGTATTGCAAGTTGGGCAAATTCTACTTACTCCGTTGGATGCATGTTTGATCTTTGAAACAATACTCCACTCCATGTTTGGCCTTTTACCGTACCTGTGAAAAAAGCTCCAGACATAATCCGATAAACGCGTGCTTTGTTTAATCATAAACATACTTTTAAAAATATAAATAAAAAACAAAGCACGCGTTTATCGGATTATGTCTGGAGCTTTTTTCACAGGTACGGTAAAAGGCCAAACATGGAGTGGAGTATTGTTTCAAAGATCAAACATGCATCCAACGGAGTAAGTAGAATTTGCCCAACTTGCAATACAGAAAGATAGTAATTGCAGCAGAAGATAAAGACCTACTTCTGAATAAGCGGCAAGATTTATCGAATATCTGTCCCCATAACCGACGATTCTACTTTAAATAACTCTGTCTATTTATGTACTAATTTATTTCACAAAACTCACATATACTTGCAAGTTTAATACTTCATGTTTTTAAGCTGTATAAATTATTGAACAATTTGTTAAAATTATTATGACGTAACATTTCTGCACAACTCAATTTAATTTTCATTTTTATAACTTGCCTATTCTTAGAGCTTTTTGAGGTTAGTGCCTACTTTTATTAAATTTGTTTTTTTTGTAGTCAATTTTATAATTTTATGCTTTTATCCCAAACTTTGTTTTTAAACCATAAAGTCCATTTATAGTTACTACCTAGATAAATACTATACATAATTATACATGCTTTTTTCTGCTTTTTTTCTAATGTGTGTTAACATTTTATAGACTCCGTAGATCTGTTCTTAAATTTATTTGAGAGCAGTGAAACGCCGTTAGTTGAAATAAAGTTTTAGCACAAGAACATCTGTAGTTTATGTTTATATATAAATTTGTTAAAAATGTATCTATATATTATTTTTTTATTAAAAAGAAACCATAAATTTAAAACAACCTAACAAAAGTTTAATAATTTCTTAAATAAAGACTGTAATGAATTTGATACGTTTGTAACATTTGTTGTTGTAACCTCAGAAAAAAAAGTTAAAATAAACTTCTTTTGATAACTTTAGTTTTTTGTTTGTAGCTGAAAAATTTCCCGGTAAAATGATGGTTGTTTTGGATTACGAAAGTTTTGTAACTTCAACTTTGCTTCATGAAATTGAAAATAGCGTTTTAATTAGAACAAGTTTTCATCTACTAAACAACAAAGAATTAGTGTTGTACGTAAGACCTAATGATAATGTTTACTACTACTCGAGTGACCAGTAAGTTTGCTGTATTTTATAACGCTTTTGCCAAAAAATACAAATTATTTATTTTTGAATAGTGGTTTAATGAGTAAAACTTTGGACCTTTTGTTGTGTAACCTAGAATTTAAGTCAACCAAATAAATTTGTGTTCTATAAATTTAAGTTATAAGAAAAAAAATAGTTGAAAGTTTTGTTAATGTGTTAATGTTGATATAAATTAAAAGTTGATTTTTTTTAAATATTATTAAACAGAAACTTAAGCAATTTTCAACCTGTATAAGAATTGTAACTGTTTTAACTAGTTTAGCTAACTAAGTATAACTATGAATTGTTGGTGAATCTGGTCATTGTATGCCTCTTATAGAACAAAAATACGGAAAAATATGCATTTCAAAGAAAATTTACTTTTTTATTTATTTAGTAATTATTAAAAAAGACTAATTGAATCTCAAGATTTGCTTACTTATGTCTTAAAAATAAAAATAGTAAAAAAAAAGATAGTTTGCATGTTAACTTTCTAAAATGAAGTTTTAGTTAAATAATGAAATATTAGTAAAACTTGTTAGAATGTTTTGAGGTATGTTAAAAATTGTAATAACTAACTATTTGTTAAAACCAAAAATAACTCTATTAAAATATATTTTTATGACTTTTATATTCAACTGTAATGCAGATTTCCTATCCACATGGCTTCCTTAGTTTTCGTGTCCATCTCTTTCATGGTTTTAGTCCTAATGTGCTTGGCATGGATTGGACTTCATTACATTAACAGATTCAGAGTGACTTCTCTTTTCAGTTCTAGAGTATGTTTTTATACTATTTCAATTGAATTTTATTGTTTAGTAAACACAGTCTTATGAACACTTAAAGCATATGCAAGTATAGGTTGTTTACTCAATTAACTTAATTTCCAACTAACAAATTAATACAGATGTATAGTTTTTTTTTTTAATGATATACGAGTTACTATTCAACATTTTATTCAATAATTAAAAAGGCTTCTTGTTATTTATTTTAGGAAATTTAGTAATAGAATATCTCTTTGGTATCAGTAAAAGATTAATTGTGCTATTAAAATTAGCATTTTAGACATTTAAATTAAGCACAGAATTGTTTATAATACGTTTGTTTGTGACTCACTGTTTAGGTAAACATCTTTCTAAATATCTTTCAAAATACCTTTTTGAGAAGAAATAAATTTCTAACCTACAACTTTGTTATAAATTTTAAGTGTGAAAAGTATTTTTTAATCACAAATATGCTTGACAGTTTGCAAACATAAATTGAATATATTTTCTATGTTAACCAGTACAACTCCTAGTATAAAAAGCTATCACAAGTATAAAATAAATTCCAAAAAGTGTGTAGAACATTGAAAAAGTTGCATTAAACAGCTTTTTTTAAAGTTTGTAATAGTGCCGTTTATTTTGAACTACAGCTGTAGCTTGCTTTGTATAAGTAAAAAAAAAAACTTGTGCTGATTTTGTTTTTAAGTTTTATGATTTTAGCCGTTAAGCTGAAATTTAGAAGAAAACAAACTATCGATTAGTGCGTATTTATTCAAAAACAGATATTGTTCAAAATGTTTATGATGCTCATTTGGAAAAATATTTTTTTATTTATTTTTTCATTAATAGTATGTAATTAGAAACTTTTTTATACAAAGCTTAAAAAGTTTTTTTATCTTAATTATATTTTAGAAGCAATATACTGTATATTTTTAGTTTTTAATTTTATTTGTACTTCAAAACTTTATTTGTTTGATTTTGTGTTAAACTCGGTTTTATGAAAACAAGTACAATTTGTTTTTTACTTATTGAAAAAAAGCACCGAATTAGATACGATTTTGTTTATGTAACTTCAAACACAAATTCAAGTGTTCACGTATTTTGTATAAGATTACGATTATTTTTAGTAAATTTTTGTTTGCAGTAAAGGTAAGGTGATTCACTTTATTGAAAATTAAACAGGACGCTGTTCGGTAAAATTTAAAAAGTATTATGTTCTGGTCATTCAACACTTTTGCTTAGTTATGATGTATAAAGGAAGCGTTAGTTGATGTAATATGAGAGCTTGGTTTTATGTTTTGTTTTGTTAAGGATGCATGGTTTTACTTATAAGCTTCACTGATTTAATGAAATAAAGTTTTTGTTTGATAAGTAAATTTTTTTAACTAAAGTTAGAATATTAACGTGTTGTTACTTAAACTACTTTGTAAAATTGTTTTTTTCTTTTAAAAGTTTTTGTAAAAATGTAGTATAGTTTTGGTTAAAATATTTTATGAAGTTTCTGTAGATTACTTAAACGAAAACTAAAAAACAATGTACTGAGATAAATTGTAACTTTTTACATTATTTAGTGAAATAGTATATATATATATATATATATCATTTTTTAACATGTAACGTTAAAAGGTGTTATATCCTGGAGATCCTGATAAGCTAAGTTTATCGGAATATATACCACAGATGTTTTAGTGTCAAATTCTTAGAGCTTTTTTGAGACTCCGTAGATCTGTTCTTAAATTTATTTGAGAGCAGTGACACGCCGTTAGTCGGAATAAAGTTTTGACACAAAAACATCTGTGGTATATTATTTTTTATTATTTTATTATATTATCTAGAAAGGTTTGAAAATTATTTATATGATTTAATTAATAGTTTAAAGTTTAGAAAAAAAACCGTTGTCCACAACAATGAGAAATGATTTATATAAAGTAAGAAAATCAAATAAGTTAATTGCTTTTGCTGATAAGTCATAAAATATTTATAAAATTGAACCTAAATATTTCAAAAAACTACTAGAAGAAAACATAACAGCAAACTACAAAAAATGCGATAGCAACGCAGTAGAAATAATTAATAAAGAAGCTCATAAATTATAAGTAACTTCAATTTCCGGTAAAAATCCAAAATTACAACAAAAAGATGCATTTTTAACTTTAAAAGATCATAAACCTGGATTTGCTAGTAAACCTAAGTTAAGAGTAATAAACCCGCCTATAAAAGTATTGGTCAAGTGGCTTAGAAAATTTTAGATAGGTTGATTAATAGAATGAGGTATGTTATGAAGTTAAACCAATGAAAAAATCCGTTATTAACTGGTTCAACTATATTAAAAAAAAACAAAAGCATAGATTCATTAAGTTTGATGTCAAAGACTTATACCCAAGTATTTCTAGAAATACGCTGCTAGAAGCACTAGCATTAGCTAAAAACTATTGCACAACGAAATTTACACAGTAGTTCACTGCTGCAAATCAGTCATTGTTTATAATAATTGTGCGTGGTCGAAGAACGATATGGCTTATGGTTTTGATATACTGCAGGGATGTTTTCATGGTGCAGAAGTATGCGGACTAGTAGAGCTGCGTATACTGTATGAAATTGAGAAGGAAAATATCTTTGAGCAGAACAAGTTTGGAATTTATAGAGATGATGGCTTAGCGAATGTAGAAAATAAAGCAAGTCAAATTATTGAGCAGCTTTTAAAAATACTTAGAAAGGTGTTCAACAGATTTAACTTAAAAATAACTATAGATTCCAAACTTGTAAGAACTAATTTTTCTGGATGAAGAGCTAGACTTTCGCAATGACACTTATGCACCATTAAGAAAACTAAACTTTCAAGAGACATATGTCAATGTTCAATCAAACCACCCTCGGTATGTTGTCAACCAAGTACCTAAATCCATCAACAAAAAGTTGACCACAATATCTAAGGATGAAAACTCTCTTTAATAAAGCGAAAGAGCACTACCAGAAAGCATTAATAAAATGAGGTCACAAACACGAGTTATAACGCTGGTAAAGATAAAAACACCAAAAAGAAATTGAAAAACATCCTGTATTTCACGCCGCCATTTTGTTTGTCGGTAGAGACAAAAACCGGTAAAAGCTTCCTGGAAATTGTTTGCCGAAACTTTTGCCCAACGCAGCCGTACCATAATATTTTCAACAAATGAAAATTTTGAACTCCTGTATCCCAAATATGAAGAGCTAGATATTGTCTCATAATCACAAAATGTTAGAAGGTGGGTAAGAAAGCAACGCAGCTGCAGAGATAAATGCATGGTGGATGGCAATAGTTTATTAACAATTGTCATCTATAGAGCGATGGTAATAACAAAATTATTAAAATTAAAAGTAAACAGTATGTTGTGGGTCATCAGGTTTAGCGTTTAAAAGAAGGTACACACGGCATAAATGTTCTTTTAGCAGCAGTAAATACAGACTAAAAACTACGCTTTTGAAATATATTTAGGATTTTATAGATAGAAATGAAGATTTTAGTACGAACAAAAAACAGCTTCAATTTAAAACATGGCTGCACTCTCTGCAATATGGAAAAACACGAGATCTCAAAATTAAACTCAAATGTAGCTTTAGATACACGAAGTGAACTTTTAAAAATTTTTAAACATTTTTCTAGCTTTTATTTTTAATAATTTTGAATAAATATGCAAACTTAGTGTGTCTTATATTTTTTAATGATTTATTTAGTGACATAACAATCCTTAAAGTTTATTTGTAAATTTCATGGACATCTTGATTTATGTTTTAAGATACTATTGTAATAAACTAACTGAAGAGCTGTTCTGTCCAACAGAACAGTGAAACATTTGTATTAGTAGAACATAGTGCTGTATTAGTACATATATATATATAGTTTTATAGTATTTTAAACCTTTAACGCTTAAAAACAAATATTTTTAAACGAACTCTGTTTGTGTTGTTGAAAATCTTAGCTTAACTAATTAAAAACTAAAGTACAGGGTGTCTACAAAACACAACACCTAAACTTCTTGAGTTTTTTAAAGCACTGCAAGCCGCCATTTCAAATGCATAAGACATTTTTTTTACAAACAGAGGCAGAAGACTGCGAAGAAAACGGTGAATTCAATCCACTCGTTCACCATCCAGAAGGAAGACTCCATGCTGCACAAGTCGTGCGTGATCTGCCTCGAAGACTTCGTTCAGGGGCAGAGCATCAGGCAGCTGGTGTGCAAGTGAGCTGAGTGTTTGAAGTATTGTGAAGTAACTTTTTTTTTAAATTAAGAGCTGATGTGAAGTTTGATACAGTAAAAAAAACGTTTAGTGTGAGTGACAATTAGAATACAGCACTTGCTTGTTTCAAAATTGTTTTTTAGACACCTTAGGCTAAGTGTTTAGTTAACCATTTGATATTTGAAACAAACAATGCTTGTCGTTTTAAATACCTATCAGATAGTTTTAGTAGATTAAAAAAGAAGCTTAATTTCAATATTGTTTTAAGCTTAAGTAGTTGTTATTATTATAGTTAGACAAAGAAGTTCATGAAACGAGTTTCAATACGAGCTCTGAGCTGAACTTTAGTAATTTCATTTATTATCCTAATTAATTTTGAGTAAATTGTATTAAAAAAGTGCTATATTTAAAACAACATATAATTTATATTTTATAAGCATAAAATTGTTTATTTATATTGAATATTGTTGAATAATAAACCTAAGTATACCTAAAAGTGTAAGTTACGAACAAAGCACTTATCTAGGCATTCGTACCACAAGAGCTGTGTTGATCCGTGGCTTCTGTCGCACCATTCGTGTCCACTTTGCAAACAGAACATATTCTCGCCCATCGCTACTGTCAGCTCCCAAGTTGTTAGTATTTCAAAACAGTTTGTTTTTTAAAGTGTTGTATTTTTCTAAATATATATATATATATATTTGATTTTATTTAGTTTTTTTCTTAACCTTATCTGAATAGTAAAGGTGTAGGTTTGGTTTACTAGTAAAGAGTTCAGAACTAAACTAGGTAATAAAGTATTTAGCTAAAGTTGAAAAATTGTTTTTACTAATTGTTTTTTTTTTGCTAGATATTAGGGTTGCCAAAAAAACCTGGAATCATGGAAAAACCTGGAACTTAACAATTTAGACTGAAAAAACCTAAACTTTAGAAATTTGGAAACAAAAACCTCGAATTTTTTACAAAAATCACTAAAAAAACCTGGAGTTATAAAAAAAATTACGTGTTAAGTTATAAATTTTTGATTTGACCCAAAAAATCTGACATATAGATGATTATTTTTAGTTTTTATTAAATCTTTATTTTATTATAAAACACATTTAAAGTAGCTTTACAATACAATTTTAATGTTGTAATGTAGCGCATAAGCGACTCTGATTTTATAAGTTGAAAAAGTAAAAACTAAAATAATAGCGGAAATATGTAATAGAAAAGCGCATTTTATTTTAGACGGTAGTAAAATAATGCGTTTTGTCTACGTTTTTATTTGCGTCTTTAAAGTTTCTTAGACGGATATGAGTTACTGTTAGTATAATAAATAAGTTTGTACGTAAGAAAATAGATCATTTCTTTTCTTTCTATATAAAAACGTTTTGAAAGTGAACGAGAGTCAGGTGGTGTGTTGTAAGCTTAATAATTCGGCTTAATAAGTTGGCTCTTAAGTTTTAAGTATGTGCTTACTAGTTTATTAAGCTGTATATTGTATGTTGTTATTACAGGGCTACCTCAAGGTCAGAAAAACCAGGCAAAGCCAGGAAAAACTAAAAAAATGTCAAAAGTTAGGAAATGTCAGGAAAAATGGGGGTTTGAAAAAAAGTCAGCAAATTAGACAAGATTTGAAAAACGTCAGATTCTGTCAGTTCAAATTTACAAAATTCTTTATTTTCAAAGCCTCAATTGGTAAAAAATTAATTAAAAGTCCTTTAAAGTCAGACTAAAGTTGTAAAATTTTCCTAGAAATTTACAAAATTACTTAATTTCCAATGCCTTCATCTGGTAAAAATTAACAAAATATGTTTTATAAAACTTCAAAATTTATCTATTAACATAATGATTGAATTCGGCAAAAAACAGTTGTTTTAACCTGTATAAAAATAAGAGTTAAAGCTTTATATAGTTTCAAGTGTTTGATTATGTATTTTAGAATAAGTTTAGACTAAGAGTTTGGTTTAGAAAAGTCAGGAAAATTTTAGTAAAAAGTCAGGAAAAGTTAGGAATTTTTTCTCAGCTTGATTTTTGGCAACCCTGTTATTATTTTTAGTCTAGCTCTCTGTAGTATACATTTATTCTTTGTGTCTTCCAGCTTGTAAATAAAATATAAATTTAATGTGCTTTTTATATTAATATAATCTTCTGTAACCGGTAACCACACATATCCTCCTTTATCTAACCCGTAAGCACTAGTATGCGTTACAGTTATACTAATTAAGACTGTTTTTACCTTAGATTTAATTTTCTAATAAAAGTTTTGAAAACTTTTGAAAACTACTAAAACTTTTGAAAACGTGGAAGAAATTTCTCTAAATCCTTTGGCAACCCTGTGTTATGTTTTTAGTTTGTCACCATTGAAATGTTATTATTTTATTTAAATTGTAATTTAATTATATTTTTGTTTTTAATGCAAAAAAATATTCTAAATATCATAAACGTATATAAAGTTAAATTAACTAGTTATTCTAAATGATACAAAATAATTTCTATATTAACTATACGAACACCCTTTATTCAATACTGTTTGAAGTGATTTTTCATATAAAATAACAAAAAGTATTTTTTGAATGCCTTATGGTTTTTAAGTATAAAACATTAAAGATTTTTTCATTTACAGTAAAAAGAAGAAAAATTTAAGAAGTCAGTATAATAATTTATAAGTGACTCTAAGTGTTTTTACTTAATTTATGACTTGACAATTTTAGGATTAATTCCGACTGCATTTTTTAATTCCTAAACTAAACATAATTTGAAGATAGTTATGTTGTGAGGGTTTTCTATAAATACTATATGAAAATAATCGTACAGGTCTCTAAACAGTTATGATCGTTAACAACTGCAGTGCCGGATAATTAAAACATCATACTGTTTTGTAATTTAGGTTTTCTTATTGCCTTGAAATAATTAAAAAAAATCTAGTAGCGATGATGATATAAACTACTTAGACTGTTCAAAAAAAATTTATTAAACCTCATACAATTTTATAATTTTCAAGTGAAGTTTTGTAGATTATAAAACCTTAAAACTTTTGTTTTCTTTCAAATGCGTTAAAAGTTAAATATACTTTTGTGAGGATTAACTTGTGCAAGTTTATATGATTTTCTTAAAGTTGCATCTACGATATAGAAATTTTAAGGTTTTATAAGTACATGTAAGTCTGTCATCTTGGCGTTATGCAATTTTTTAAAAATAAACAATCGCAAATGAGTTTCACCTAACAATATTAGTGTTTGAAAAAACTGATATCACCTTGTTGAGAGTTGAGTATGCTTGGCGGTGAATTATTAATGAGTGGTGATTGTAATGCTCGTATTTCGCACAGAACGTCGAGTCGGACGGTGAAAATTTGCACGCCAACGCCGACTCCACTGAACTGCAGGAACACCAAGTTTGTTTTGATTACTTTTTGTTTACATTTAAAAAAAGACAAACTTTGTTGTTTTATGTTTTTATTCAAAAGAACTTGCAAGAGTGTCGAAAAACACGTTTTGGAAAATTGCTATTTTGCAGCTTTTTATTTTTTTATGAAGTTTTTTGCAATGTTTTGACATAACATATTGACATGATGCGAATAACTAAAAATATAAACACCAGAAATTTGTTTTAGAATTTCTAACAATGTACAAAAAAATGAACGTTTTTTTTCAGTCTCTCGAAATGCGAGAAGTAACTGTGATAAGGAATGAGGGAATTACCGTACACGAGTGAACCTGAAGTAAAAATTGTTTGTTTTAAGTGTTTGTAGCGGTTATCAGTGGATTTTTATGTCGCTGTTTGGTTTAAGTTTCAAGATCACACATTACCGAAATACTTTTCTCCATAAATCATGTTTAGAGTTTGCGCGTTCCAAATCTTTCATTGTCATCAAAAAAGAATCATATCGTAGTGGGTAGAATGTAGATTAATTTACTTATAAAATGATATATTTTTAGCAAAAGCTAACAATTGAAGGTAAAGCAATTTTAAATTCTGTAGTAGAAAAGCCTTTATGTTTTTTAGTTGTTTTATAACCTTTTTATTTTAATAATCCATTTGAAATTATAATCATTGTATTTGCAATATTTTTGTGCTTTATTGAAAATTGAATTTATAACGTTTGTTTTTAGATCGTGTATGTTTTTTTTTTTTTTTAATTTATAAGACTGTCAATTTCCTTGAACAAAGTTTGTAGTTATACATGTTTTTCAACTGTTCATGTGTGCTAAAAATTAATGTATTGTAAATGTTTATTATTTTTGCACTTAGATAATTGGTTTTGTATGAGTATTAAATTTTGTACCAATTTACATTTATTCCCTTTTTAAATCTTTTGAAATCATTATTTTCAAATTTCTTGATCTTTTTAAAGCTGCACTCAAATATTTTTATACTGCACTCGTAAAGTTGGAAATAAATAAGAAATTTCATCTCTTATAAGTTTAGAAACGGTAAGGAAATTGAACATTATTCAACGCCTTGAAAAACTTTTAAAAACGACCGCGCAAAACAGTTCATTAACGCAAGCGTTTTATGGCTTTCAGAAAATTCTATGAATTACTTTTGAGGATAAATTTCTGGGATAAAAGTTCTAGTAAGTAGCTCTATAGAACAGTTGTTTTTGTTAAAAGCCATGGGCAATGAATCACCAGAAAATTCACTGCATTCTACGTAATTAAGTACCAGCTTCGTTTAAAATATCTTCTATTATTATTTTTTTTTCGTTCAAAAAATATTTTTTATAACTTGTTTTAAATAAAGATGTGCAAGTTAAATATTTTTTTTACTACCAGGTTTCGGTGGCAAAAAATTGCTACCTTTTTAAGTATAATACAATAGTAAACTGCTTTGATTAAATAAGCTCTTTTTATTTCAGTAAATTGAGCAATATTTTTTAGTTAAAACAAATAACTATATACGTTATAAAAAATTTGAACATATATTTCGAAAGTGAAATAATAAAAAAAGGATTACTTATTTAAGATGTACTTAAACTGCCCATTAAAAATTTTGCATACAGTAGTCTACTTTATTTTCAAAATACTGTGGACTTTTTAAAATACACTGCTTTAGAAAAATACTTCATTAGGTTTAGATTATAACTTTTGATGAAGTATAGGTTGAAAAACAATACTTAATATTTGTTTTGTATAGATGTCAGGTGTGGGCTTGGTATTAATATTTTCTTTTTTTTGTGTCATAAAGATCCTTAAAGCATCATTCTGTTTCATTTTGACTGAAACATTTGTACATCTTGTATTTACGACCCAAGAATCTGTGAGTAATTTTGTGTTCTTTCAATTTATGTGTCAATAAACTTTTTCCAAAAAAAAAGTTTTTATTTTCTAGTAGACAGTAAAAATCTTGTTTTATAACTATATTTTTAAAGTCTTTTAATTAGTATACAAATAAATTTTGAAAATGTCAACCTCAAATAGAATGCGAAGTCAGTTTAATATTTTCGCAACAAATATGAAAGTGTTTTTGAATTTTTTGCCTAAAGTGCTGCCCAACCAATTTCTTTTTCTCATAAATTGCTTAGGTAAAGCAGAAGACAAGGTTATTTTTAGAAGCAAATAAATATAGCTTAAAATTTAAGTTAACAAAAAACAAATGCTGTTAGCAAAAGAGACTCAAGACCAACCATTTATTTAGTTTTCAATTTATAGGTAAGATAGTTCATATAACTACTAGATTTAGACTCAATACCAGTCAATAGATAACTAGCACTAGGAACTGCGTTGCCTAATATAGCTATTAACAATTAAAAAGGGTAAACGAAGCTGTATATATTAAATCAACTATACTAAAGGTTAATTACAAAAGGTTTTGTTGTTTAAAACTGTTAAAAATCAATAGTTCTAGTAAATGATCTTAAATTGAATCAACAACAGAAAATTATGCATTTTATGTTGTTGATTACATAAGACAAGGACCTTTATTTCACATGTGTGAAAATTTTATTTATAAAATAAAAGTATTTTATAAATTGATTTTTAGGTGTTAAGTTCTAATTTGAATAAAGTTATTTATTTATTTAATGTTGTTGATAGTTTTCAAATATAGTTATTTTAAGTAACTTCATATCATTTTGATAAAGTAGTAAATATTATTTATTTGTTTTTATGAGTTGCAGCATAATAGCTGACTAAACTTCGGAAAAACTTCTAGTTGTTTAAAATTATAACTACTAAAAAAAAGTTAACTACTTCAAAGAAAACTAATCTAGTTTCATAAGTTTCTGTTGTATCATTTCGAAACAAATTTGCTTTGGTAGTTGAACTTAAGACTGCTCTTAGTTCCAGGTGAAATATTAAAGAATAAATTTGAGACTATGTACAACTAATAATTATTTTGTCGAATTTTTATTTTTATGTTACAGAAACTTATCATAAAAAAAATGGGTGCCGATCAATTATCAACTGAAAATTTAAAAGTTGAACTACCGTATAAATTTTTATACAAAATTAAATCAGTTTCATCTTAATCAGATATTAATAGGATTTTTAAGTGACACTTTTATCACTCCGACAAAACTATTTATAGCAAATGCACTTACTATTCAGAATTTGGCACTCCAATTTGATCGCCCTTACTTAAATAAATATTAAGAAAACCGAATTAGTACAAAGAAAATTATACGCTTAGTTTATAATCGTTTGCAATATAAATAACTTACTGTATTAAATAAGGCTGACTAAGCTCGACCCAAAGTCTTTCAAATAAAGAAGATGGGAATATGGTTTATTAACTTTCTTCAAACTCATAAATCGTGTACACTGTACACAAAGTTAAGTTTGATAATTTTTAATCTTGTCATGAAAAACACGTATTAAGAGGAAACAAAACAATAACATAACACATTATTTTATAAGTCTTCAATGTGAAGTCTTTTTTTTCTACAGAACAATTTTATTTTTTATTTAGCGGATGCTATTTATTAGTGTATGCCGGTTTTGATTAATACAATATATTTTTAAAAACATATGTGATACGGTTTTAAAAATAATAGTTAAATATATTTACTTTTTTTTTTGTTTATATTAAGCTAGCTAAGATACGTTGTTTAATTATAAAACCTTTAGTAATTGAAACGTCATAATACCATAAGCACAAATTAACATACTCGTTATCTAAAATGTAATTTTACCTTTATCTATTTGTTTATCACTTGATAAGAACAGACAAGAAGTATAAAAAAAGTGCTTAAACCAGTCCAGGACACAGTCAACTATTTAACTGTGAATGTCCTTAATAAAGTTTTAATGAACTAATAATTTTATTGATACGGAAATAAACTGGTTTAGAAAAAACTTGGGGAAAATAAAACTCTAAACAACTTTAGAATGAAAACTAGTTTCAATAGCATTAAAGCACAACTTAACCTTTCGTAAAGTATTCCAATTCCAAATTAAAAAACAAGCTGTTTTTACTGATAGTTAGTCTTGTTCAAAAACTAAAGTTCAGCAATTTTTTTGTTTCTAAAACTCTTTTATTTTACGTGGTGTGTAGCTCGACCACCGAAAGTTCTCTTTGTACACCAGGTACTTTGACTTTGCTTTTTAGTTTCAACGGTTTTTTGCTTTTCTTCTTCCAGCTTGCATATTCTATTTGAAAGTAATTCAGACAACTTTGATATTTCCTTCTATTGGATGTTTGGATTTAGTAGTTATTTAGTTTGAGGAATCTGGTGAAATTTTTTTGACTAATTTTATAAATTCAAGTATTGTTGTGTTTCCTTGCTTTTTTTCACTTATGATGCTACTAAAGCATATAGACCTTTTTTAAAAGGTTGTTTAAGTAATTAAGCTTTACCACACTTTTTTATAATTTGTCAGTTGCTTGTTAAATTTTTCCAGTTCTGGCGCAAACTGACACCTTTTATTTCTTATCACATTCAATCTCATAACTTCTTTTACAATCATTTGTGTGGCATTTTTCGATTGATGTTTCTTTTTCGAAAGGGTTTACTTTGTGGTTATAACTGAAAAAGTTAATTTTCAAAGTTTTTAAATACTTCAAGTTGTTTCCTTGCCTGGTTTTAATACTTCAAGTTTTAGCCATATGTTTAAACGCGTTCTCTTTAGATTTTCTTTCTTATTTTAACAGGTTTGCTAGGAATCGTTTTTTTCGCAGCTTTAAATAATTGTGCCTAGGATTTTAGCAGTAAATTGTACTTATATTAGCTGTTTAAACGTTTTTTTACCTGTATTGTATATAAGTTGTAGTTACTAAAAAATAAAAATAGTAACAATGTTGTGGAAAAGATGTTAAACTGTATCCAAGTGGTGTACGACTCGATAACCGAACGATTTTTTCGTGCACTAGGTCCTAGGACCAACTATTTTGAGCGCTTTCTTTGTCGTTCAATAAACAATATACAACAAACTGAACTCACATAAAGGGTTGTTGTAAGTAAAGAACATAAATAAACTTAAAGCTTGTACTTGGTAAAGGTTTTATTTAATGATATAAAAATTAAAAAACAGCTTTAGTTAACTCAGATTGTTGTTGTTGATTTTCGAAAGGTTTTTTGTACAATGAAACACGTTTCTTCTGAGTTGTACTTGTGTATGGCATAATTGCTTTAGAAAAGCCGGTACACTTTAAATTTCACCATATAACACTTTTTGTACCATTGTAACCTTTATTAAGTCTTCCACACAACAAAAGTTCTTTGTGACTTTCTTTTTGTTCAAGGCCTTTTTTCTTCTCAAAACTTGAATGATTTTGTATGGAAGTAACTTTGCACACATTCTCATAACTCAACAACTGATCTTTTGGAACTTCGAAGATTTTAACTTCAACAATATCTTTATCATAACTGATCTTATTACTTATAAACTGTCATTCATTTGATGATGTTTTCTGTAATTTTCAAAGAGTCTTTATTTCTACTTCAAGTACAATTATAGTATCAGATGTAGATAGTTTAAAAATATCGCTAGGAATTTTTACCATATCTTTATTTCTACTTCACGTATATTTTTTATTGCATTTGTAGTACTTAATATTGATATTATCAATACCTTGCAAGGTTTTTATACCTTTTGCATTTCTTTGATACCCATCTTAGTACTTATTTAAATAGTCAAATTTGATTGATATGTGAAATATCAGTTGCACATTTCTTTTTTATTGAAAAATTTCAATAGAAATTTTTTTGCTCAAGTACATTAAACTTGTTTGATAAGTTGTATAGTCATTTGATTTCATATTTTACTTATTTTTACATCAAAAGTTTTAAAGTGGTATAAATTAAAACTTGGTGTACAATAGCTAGTGCGTTTTCTTTCAGTATTCTTTAGTAGTCCACACAAAATATTTTTCCTGACTTAGTTTATTTTAATGAAAACAGACATTAACACTTTGAAGTCTTTATTCTTCAAGAAATATTTAGCTTAACTAAAAGTTTTGTACTATTCAATACCAAACAGTCTTTTTGTATAACTGTAGAATAATATTTATTTAAAATTACAAATAAATAAAGTGTTTTATTTAAATTTCGTATAGATTAAGAAAACTAATGTGCTAAATATATTAATATATTATTTATGTTATGATGATGTACAAACCTTTCGTACAGTAGTCCAATTAACGTTTAGAAAACTGTTTTTTTATAGATAATTAACGTTGCCAAAAACTTCAACAAAATAGTTTTATGGTTTTGAAACTTTTATATTTTGTATGGTGTGTAGCTCTACAGCAGAAAGGCATTTTTATACATCACCTACTCTGACAAAACTTTTGTGCTTCGATTTCTTTATCGTGTTCAATAAATTCTGATACACTTTTTTTTGCAATAAAAAATACTAAAAACTTATTGCTTTTCTTAATTTTAGAAATAATTTAAGTTTGTACAATTACTTAGAAAAGGATCGATTCCTAATGATTTTCAGTTTATTATTAGATTTTTCTTTAATTAAGTAAAAAAAATACCAAGTAATTATTTTTTACGTGTCTTTGCAAGCATGATGTTAGTTTTTTCTTCCAGCTTGCATATTTTTTTTCAAAATACTTCACACCATTTTGATATTTCCTTTTTTTAGATTTTGGATTTAATATTTCTTTAAATTTGAGGATTCTAGAGATTTTTTTTGACTTGTATTCAGGACTCAATTGTTGTTGGGTTTCCTTGCTCTAAGCTTATGGTGCTAACAATGCATATTGACCTTGTTTTTAAAGTTAATTTGACCGCAATTTTTTACATCGGTTTAATTTGTCAGCTGCTTGTTTAATCTTTCTTGTTCTGGCACAAAATAACTTTTTTTATCACATTCTAACTTGGAGCTTCTATCACAACATTTTGTGTGAAGCTTTCTGATTGATGCTTCTTTTTCGAAAAGGTTTACATTGTGGTTATAGCTGTAAAACTTATTTTAGAATACATAAAGTTTTTTTCTTATCTGATTTTAATATTTCAAGTTTTAGCGATATTTGTAATGTAGCTTTTTTTTAAAGAATTTTGCTGGAAATTGTTTTTCTCACAGCTTTCGATAACTGTGTCTTTGACTTTAGTTGTAAATTGCATTTAATTAGCTGTTTAAAAGTTTTAACATGCAAAGGAACTATTAGTAATCGTTAACCGAACTCTTATGAAGAATTGTTGTAAATATAAATTAACTTCAAGCTTGTACTTAGTAAAGATTTTACTTAATGTATCTAAAACTAAAAATTACTTAAATATTGTTTAACATCTAAAGGTTTTTAGTATTATGAAACACGTTTCTTCTGAGTTATACTTGCACACGGCATAATTGCTTTAGAATAACAGGCCGGTATATTTTTAATGCTTTTTGTAATATCGTCAATTTTATTAAGCCTTCCACGCAACTAAAGTTTCTTATGATTTTCTTTTTTTTCGAGACCTTTTTACTTTTTAAAATTTTTTACAAAGGTATGAGCAAAAAACTTTACATGCATTCTCTTTACTCAACAACTGATCTTTTGGAATTTCGAAGATTTTAACTTGAACAATACCTTTATCAGAACTGATCTCTTTTCTTATAAACTCCTATTCATTTAATGCTGTTTTTTGAAATTTAAAAAGAATCTTAATTTCTACTTCAAGTACATATTTAGTATCAGATGTTGATAATTCAGAAACATCGTAAGGAGTTTTTACTTTTACCTTGTTTTTACTTCAAGTATATTTTTTTATATCATTTGTAGTACATATGATTGATAATGTTAAAACCTTCAAGATTTTTATACCTTTTGCATTTCTTTGATACCCATTTTACTACTTATTTTAATAGCCAAATTTGATTGATATGTATAATATCAGTTACATTTTCCTTTTTTTATTCGAGAAGTTTAATAGTCAACTTTTTGCTTAAGTACATTAAACTTATATGCTAAGCTGTATATTCATATACTTTACTAATAGATTTAATATTTTACTGATATTTAAAAAAATAATCAAAAGTTTTAAATTGTGTAAGATAAAAACTTGGATTACAGTAACTGCAACATTTTCATCAATATTCCTTTTGTAGTCCACACAAAACATCTTATTTTCTGAAAAAGTTAATTTTTGCAAAAAATAGATTGAAACTTTTAAGCCTTTATTTTTCAAAAAAAAAAAGACAAATAAGAGTTTTATAGTAATAAAACTAAATAGTTTTCTTGTATAACTGTACAATAGGTATAGAAAAAAGAAAAAAAAAACACTATAATCTTTTGATTAAAAAAAATTTAAATACTAAGATTATCAATATGTTGTTTATTTTATAATGAAATAGTTATTACCAATAATAATGACTCGCCTCCATCCGAAACCGGCCATACTTGCGAACAAAATTTGTCTACACAACAGCATAAAAAAAGACAACACACAGTTAATGTGGTAAGGTTAGTTACAAAAACAAACTGTCAATTTTAATAAAACTCAGTATGATGCAAATTAAAAAAAAAAACTGTAAGATTAACACAAAAAGTTTAGTTATAACAATTATATATATCCCTTCGTCCTCTTGGGTTTGATAAAAAACTTATATCTTTTTCTTCTAGTTCCTTGCTAGTGAAGGATCGCCGAATGTTTCAATTGTCAGTATGCTTTTTGTCAACTCCGAAATTTTGCAAACGGCTAACTTGTTGCAAAGCAAAGCCTTCGGAACCCGCCTGTCATTCAACGCAATATATGAACAAGCCAACAAAACTTGCACTGGCTTGAAGTACTGTACATAGCGACCAGTACGCCTCAGCACTTATTCGTTGCTAGTCTCATGTTCAATTTAATTTTGAGAACACGACGGTGGCATCGTTGGTAGAGGATGTTTTGTACTTTTGCACAATCGAGGTTGTGTTGCTGCCGTGCATCAAAGCACTGCAAACACATTACACAGCCGACTTTGTGCGGGTAATTTGGGATTATTTCAAAGTCCTGCAGACAGTCAAGCAGCCTAGCTTATATAGTGTTATTACCTTCTTTATTCTTAGATAACAAAAACTTTTTCGTAGATAAAAAGTTTATTCACGAAGTTTTTGTACATCAAATAGTTCGTGTATAGAATTGAACTACAAGTGTTTGTATTTACTAAAACAGTTTACTATTACTTAAACTGTTTATTACGATAAAGTTATGTTCATCAAAACAACTCAAGTAAATTCAACAAAAAGTTAAACTTAAATTTTTTTTATAAAACCAATGTCTTTAATTTAAAAAAAAACTGTTTACATGCTGTAACCAATATCTTTCAAAACGGTTTAACAGTTGCGAGTTTAAATTATTTAAAAAAATTGTTTAGGTTTTTTGTTAAGGATGATGCTAGAAAAGTTTTGTATTGTATTTATGGGCTGAACAACTTTACTTTTAGCACAAAAGTATAAGGCATTCAATACCTTAAACTAGGGGTGGGCAACGTAAATAGTTGACGGGCCGGATCCAAAAAAAAATAGTCCTCAGCGGGCCGGAGCATTTCAAGTTAGTGATCTACCGGATTCAGCTGGATCCTTTTTTAGATCCGGATCCTTATTTGAAAATATTATCCTGATCCGGCTAAACACTTATTTAAAAAAAAGAGATCCGGATCCGAATGGAAGCTAATTTGAAAAAGATTTCGATCCGGCTGGATGCTAATTGATCGGGTATTTCAGAATTTGGAATTAATATTTTAAGTACCAAGGTTCTCAAGCATGAAACTTTGTGTAAATTTTTATTAAGTATTCATAACTCTATATTTATTATAAGTCTGGACCGAATTAATACTAGTTAGTCTTACAAAAACAATAGCTTACTTACTAAAAAATACTCGAGCCTAATATTTCAAGCTAAAACATTGAAAAATTGTTAACTATCCGAAATTATCTAATTTTGCCAATCCTTGGCTGGAGTTTATATTAATAATAATATTCAGAAGTTAACTAATATTACAAAATTAAACTATTAACTTATAATTTGAACAAACTAATAAAGATTCATTACATATTTTTGCACGTATAAAAGAAACCAAACAACAAATAATTCTGATATAATAAACAGTTTTACCATAAAAAGCGAAAAAATTAAATTAAAAAGTCTCGATGAAACACTTAAGGTAAATCATATAATACAGTTGTTTAAATCTAGTTGCATGACGGTTTGGGAAATTCTGCAAGTGTACTGAAATACCGATTAGTTTTGAAATTAGCTAATCCTTTTTAAATGTTTATGGTCGGTTATGTTTGTTTTCAAATGTATGAAGTCTCGAACAAAACAACTAGTTTCATAGTCATATTTTGAAGTTGACAAACTTTGGCTCGTTCAATAATACATAAAAATATATCTAAAAATCTACTAAAAGCAACAAAAATTATATATTTGATTTAAATTTTCATATCAACATATTAAAAAACAGTTAAACCTAGATAAAAAACTACTTTGGCTTAAAATTCTTGTACTTTTACTTTCAAAATATCAATAATGAATCAACTTATGAAACTTAACTAAGTTCTGTACTCGAAAAATAATATTGTCAAACAATTCATCTAAAATACTTTTATAAAAGTATAACATAAAGTACCGAAATACTAAAATAAAAAAGAGATTAATTAATAATTAAACATGATAACTATATTAATTTAATAAACTTTTGGATTAAGATAAGTTTCACTAATGAAAATAGTACTAAACGAAAAACTAAAATATAATACTGTCATATTATATTTTAAATGTAAGATTAAAAAGTTTAGCAAGAATGATTACACTAAAAAGAAGTCAATGAGACATTTGTGGATCATCAAAGTTTTTAACAAGTTGTTTAAAATCTGGAAGTATATTCGAAGTAGATATTCTCAGTAATGACTGCAGATTGGTATCAGTAAGATTTGAACGCAGCTAACTTTTGTTTATATACATGGTTAAGAATGTTTGTTCGCAAATATATGTAGACCCAAACAGAACAAGTAACTTCATTGCCATCTTTTTTAAATTAACAAACTTTGACTTGTTAAGTAGGGCGTAAAATCTGTCAAACTTATAAGGTTTGAATTTTTTTTAGTGTACTGTCACATTGAAGTTAAGCAGTTCTAACCGTATAATACTAGGTGCATTTTCGGTGTCAAACGTCAACTATGATGACACAATATCAAATCATTCTATTAGTTGTTGAAAGTCTGAAAAACGACGACCAAACTCATTATCAAGTGAAACTATTGTCATCAATTGCTTATCACTAAACTTAACCATATAATTAATCAAAAAGCCAAAAATAAAAAAATCAATAGCAAAAAAGAGTGGAAATTGTAGTCTAAACTTATAATATTTTATTAAAATTTAATATTGAGCAGTTTGACATAAAATAATTGTCAATGCTTAAAAAGATTTTTTTTTACTTTTCTAAACAAGTATAAGAACAACTCACTACACATCTGGGAAAGACAATTTTTAAGACATCCATTTTTTATGAAAGTCATTATGGTAGGTAAGATCATCAAAGTTAGTTCAGCAAACAATTGTTTTTGGATAATTTGAGAAAGCATTACTTTAACTGACTCGAAACAGAAAAAAATACTTTAACAAAACAGTGTTATTATAACCACAAAAATAAAAAGCCAATTTTACAAACGTTTTCAGGGTCAAAGTCTTACATTTTTTTTTTATTAAAATAATTCTAAAAAGGTTTTTTACAAATTTTGTAATATTTACATTGGTTGGCCGGATTTCATATAAATTTTGAAAATGCTTAGCGGGCCGGATCATCCACTCGCAGGCCGGATCAATTTTGTCCGCGGACTGGATTCCATTTAAATTTAAAAAAGGTTTGGGGGCCGGTCATTTTCACTTCGCGGGCCGGATCCGGCCCGCGGGCCGTACGTTGCCCACCCCTACCTTAAACTGTGCTTTAAAAAAAAAAAAAATAGAAGTTAATAGTTAGCGGGTAAAAGGTTTTATATTTTAAAAGGGTAGAAAGAGTAAACCGTTTAACATACCAACTAAAAGTAGGGTTGGCTTTAAGTTATTTTCAGTACTGAAAAAGATTTAAAAAATACGACTAAATAGGTATAACTAATATTGAAATTTCAGATTGAAAAAAACGCAAATATTCAGTTTAAGTTTAATGAATGATGATTTAACAATGTTTTATGAATATAGAGAACATATTATATACAAGAGACTACTTTTTTAAGTTCGACTTACTTTTAATATAATCTAAACACAAATAGGGTAAAAAATTTATAACGTCTTTAATTAACCTCTATGTTGTCGAGCATATAAGCTACTACTGTTTTTTTCTATTTCAAAAAAAGAACAATATAGTGCAGAGTTTCCCAAAAAGTTCCATATGGCCTTCTTTCGTATGTCTTTCAAGCTTACACAAGCTTTATAATTTGTTGCAGACTTGACACATTAAAACCCTATGGGAAACTGTTTTAACGACAAAAAATGGTTGAGTATAGCATTCATAATTATAGTTTGGGACCCGTAAACACAACAAGAAATATTTTTTAAACTGAATATTTTTATAAACACTTCTTTTTTATCAGTTGGCATGCTTGCATCATTTAAAATTCAAATTTATATCAAACTTGGTTTAAATGCAATCTTTTCATAATTGTTTTTCATATTTTTAAAAACTGATTTAACGTGATGAAAACAAACATCATTGCTATAAACTCACATGCTTATAAACTTTTGTCAGAACATGGTGCCTTACAAGTCAATGGACCACTGCAAGACGAAGGCTTAAACTTAAACCGAAATTTTCACCTTTCACGACGAAGACGTTTACAAATGCAAGGCGAAGCGAATTTTTGCAAGAAACGGCAAAATGTTGGCGCCCTTAACAAGGTAGGAGGTCAGAGAATAACTCAGGGCCACCCTCAATCTCGACGGCATCGACTGCTTTGAATACAAAAATCCCACATTGGAGTCGACAAAGAGACGAACGAGTGAAAAATTCGGAGGACTTTTAACCGCTTAAAAAGAAGAAGTAACAAAAGTTGTCAAAAGTTTTATTTTTGCCCTGTGTTTGATGAGGACTACAGTAACGTCGTTGTTGCCGAAAAAAAGGTATGTTTGTTTAAACACTGCAACCGGTGACACAACTGCTGAGCCTCTGAAAGAGGAAACGCCGCTTCTGCTTGCTGTTTTGCAGCTACAACAGTCGACCTCGCAATTGCATTCTTTTGGTTCAGGAAAAAGAAAAAAAACAGCGGAAACTATGAGAAATTTTGAACAAGAGTTTTTAGCTGCTGATGGAAAAGAGATGATTTTTTTAGTGTATTGTAATAAACTATAGATAAACTGCCTGATTGTGTTATAAATATAAACTTAGGCCTTAAAAGTTATCTTTTTATGAAGGTATGCTTACTCTTTAGTGTTATAAGAATCATTTATAAAGGTATGTGCATTTTACGCTTAAAATAATAATTAATAAGTTGATTTAGTAAGCAATTGTAAAAAAGAACACGGTTTAAGCTTTTCAACAACTTAATGCTATTTAAAATTAATAAAAAAAATTGTTTAAAATACAAGTTCAAAGAATACTTAATGAGCTTAGCTTTTATGTGATATTCGTTCTATTTAGTTAGAATTTTAATTACATAAAGTAATAAAAAAAAAATTTGCCATATGTATAAAAATATAGTTTACTTTTCTAATACTTAACTAGTCTAATTGAAGTTTTAAAAGAATAAACTATATAAATTTTCTCCTATTGAAGAAAAGATTACTGTTTTTTTTTTCAATAAATCAAAACATATAACATATGTACGAAGATTTAAGTTAAAAACCAAGGATTTTTTTCATAACGGTTTAGTTCTAGTTGTAATAAAGTAATTTACAGTTTTTGACCATCACAATTTTAAGTTAGTTATTTCTTATTACTTTGTTAAAGATTTGAACTTTTTTTTAATGATTTCAAAATAGTTTTTATGTAGCATCATGATACCTGAATAATCTTTTAAATTCTAGTTATACAAACTATTATACACTACTTAATTAAAGCTAAAATAAAAATAAGTATTTAAGTTTCTTAAGTCTTTGTATATAAATTTTAAATTAAATTTGCTTTGGTAGTTAAAATTAAGACTGCTCTTCAGGCATGAAATTTGTCAATCCGAAAAGTTAAAAAAATCACTCGGGCATACCAATTTGATTTAAAACTAACTAAGGTAAATCATTCATGTTCAGTTAAAAAACTCATTATTACTCTGGCAGCCCTGCTGCTCTTTATTTTGGAACGAGTCAGAAAAGCACGGCTTCAATTTAGCGCAGAGTGAAACTTTGGCACGTAATTGACTTTGATTTTTTTATTGCTTAAATAAAATTTGTACTGCTATGTTTAAAAGCTTAAAATCGACTTATGCAACATGCAAACTAAAAGTTATCAAGATCTAAATGTGCTTTACAAGAGTAAGTTTTAATGAAACTAAATTAAAATTAAATTTACAATTTTTGTTAACTTATTTTCTATGCAATTTTCAACAAAATTTTTTTTTTTTACTTTCATATTTTCAACTTAAGCTATTTTATAAAGCTAACAATATATATAAGGTTTAGGCTTTTTCTTAAGTTTTCAAAAAAAAACTTTAATTAATTTTGATAAGGTGAAACTTTAAGGGTAAATTTAAAATAAAAGTTAATAAATATTTATAAACAATTTACTTTCGTTTTTACAAGCTCAAGTAACTTTATAGCCTATTAAAAATTATTTGTTCCATTAAAAAAAAATATATATCTATAAACATCACGATACATTAAGATGTAAACTTCCTCTTATTTCTACATTTTTGCGTCTCGCATCTTTTTTTATATTTTTCTATTTGACAGAAAAATTATACATAGACTACTACACGACAAATAAACTAATTCAATTTTTTTTTACCCGTTAAGCTTTATTGTTATTTCTTGTTTAGAAAAAAAAAATAAAGTGCTACTAGTAAAAACTTAATTTATACTTTTTTAGGAAGATATTTTCAAAGGAGTTAGAACTAATTTCCGCATTTATTTGTTTGTTAACTTAATAGTTATTGAGTAATTGAACATCATGTTAATGAACATTTTAAAAGAGCTTAAATTACTCCGTGCTAAAGTGACGCCGTGCCAAAGTGTCACTCCATGCCAAAGTGTCAGTCTGTGCTAAAGTGACGCCGTGCTAAAATGACACTCCGTGCTAAAATGTCACTCCGTGCTAAAGTGACGCTGTACTTTTTGACACCAACCCTCTTTATTTCGCATAAAAAAATTAAGAATAAACTTAATGACTAGTACAATTAGTAATTATTGTGTCGGTTTTTAAATTTTGAGCAGACGATAATACAAAAATTTATTTTAAAAAATATATAAAAGTTTCAAAAACCACATTTTTTAAGAGTATTTAATCTTACAAACTTCATAAAGTTGTAATTTTGTCATAAAAAGTCTTGGATAGGGTTGGCAAAATGCAGCCCGTAATGTATTTTCCTGCAAATAACATACTTATTTGTAAACGATAAGAAAAAATTGTGGCAAAAGTTACGATTAGACTTTTATTTAAGTAGATATTAAAAACTTATACTTTGTTAGTCTTATTTTCTGACGTTTTTGATCAAAAGTAGTACTTTTTTGTGGATTAAGAATTGTTTTTAATTACTGCTACCAGAAGACTTTTTTCTATAGAGTGTGGACCGCGAGAAAATTTTTTAAAGAAAATTAGACAGATATCTGTAAAAATATTCCGACCCCTGGTCTATAAGAAATAGTTAGAAATTTGTAGTCAATCTTTACTAAAATGTGAGCTGTTTAAATACTAAAACTAAATACAGCAAAAGAATTTATGAGAAAAGTTTTAGTTTTTGGAAAAAAAAAATTATCTAATTTTTTTTTAATTTGCGGTTTTTAAGTCCAGACAGAATAAAGGATTTTTCAATCTTCTTCTTTTACGTTCTAAATTTACTGAAGGTAGTATTCTAATGTTTTATAACAAGACTCAATTGAAATTTTATAATTATATTTTCAGAAAACTAAAGTTTTTTGATAACCAAAACAAAAAGTAAATAATTTTAGCAATATGAAATCTACAAACTATCTTTGTACAAAATAATTTTTAAGCATATGTTTCATCTTTATCACAATAAATTTACTATAGAGTATAGACTATAGAGATTACCCCAGGTTAAGAACCACTGCTATAGACCATGGGTCGGCGCCAGGCATTTGGTGGCCTCGAGCCATTTTTTTAAATAAAAATGTTCCCGGGCTGTATTTGTAGTTCTAGTATTTACTCTTCATAACAGACCCAAAAGTACTAGTGTAACTTTTTTTTATTTCTCGTAAATTGTACCTAACACTTTTTTCCTCTCCATTTCAAAAATAAAAATGCCTAGTGTAAGTTTAAATTGCCCTTGAAATTTACTTTAGACCTTTTTTTAATCTTCACTTTAAACCTTGGGAAATCTAGGGAACGTTTTGCAAGCCGAAGTTTAACAGGTCGTATACGGTTGAAAACAAAAACATGCTCGAATCGCACTTTAATCCTTAGCGAGTTGAAGTTTGCCAGCCCTTGGTATAGGCCAACAAAAAAAAAACAAAAAAGTAGTATTTTGAATCTCGATTATCGAGAAGCTTATTTTTAAACCAGATTCTTTGACTTTATATGTTACTGTTGACTTTTTTTACTGTGTTAAATAAACTCTACTACTTTTACACAAAGAAACTAAATTATTAAGCTACTTACTTAAGCTTAACTAAACACGAAATAATACTAAGTGCTGAATTTTAATATAGCAACCGTTTTCTTCTTCATTAGTTTTTACCAATGTTCATTTGTATGATTTTGGTATGTTTTTTTTAGGTCGTCAGATGTATTTTTTCAACTTTAAACTTGAGTATTTAAAAACTTATATATGGTGCAAAACTCTTTGTAATCAACTTATATTCTGTTGTATTTTCGTTTTGATAGATCTTTCCACTAAGGTTTTGATAAGACAAAGAAGTGAATAAGTTTGTAATTTGTTTTTAAAAATAGTTTAAAGGATTTCAAACTGTACTGAAGTGTAGTAGACTGTATTTTAAACGTTTGCTTGAACTCAAGAAATAAAAGTTCTGAATACTGAATAACTAGCTCTTGTCTTGATTTAAAAGTCGTGCTCGAGTAATTACTTATTTGCTCATAAAATTCTGGTAACTGTGCTTTACTTACAATGGTAGGTTAGGAGAAAATTCAAGAAAAAATTAAAAGTAATTTATTCTAGCAAGTGTGGCCTCAACTTAACTCAACAGCTTGAAGTTTTAAGTTTGTTAGTAACAACAAACTTTCTTAATAAAAGCTGATTCTAAATTGACTTCTAAACAATTTATTCTGTTACTAATTTATTAAAAACATATACCATTTAAAAATTAAAAAAACCTAAATCTTTAAACTTAAAAGAATTTTTATTAAAAAATTAAACTTTATCTATGTAAAGTGTTTAGAATACAGTTGTATATATAATATGGTAAAAACCCAGATAGTTTCTTTTTATAAAACAATTATATTTTAACAAATGTATGATTGTTTGCCTCTATAAAACCAAAAAAAATTACAGGATTTTTTTTTTAAAGGAACAAGTTTAAAGCAATAAATTTAGATTAAGTAGTTTAAGCAAACTTTCTATGTAATAAACTATTTATTTAGATTAGTAAACATTTGTACTTTGTTTGTTTTGTTTTTTCATTTAAGCAGTGTAAAAGTGACAGGAAAATAAAACTAAGTTTGTTTGTATACTTTACTTATTTCGTCAATGAGAGTTTTTCAGACTTTTTAAGAAAAAAATAAAAATCTGTGATTTTTTATGAACAATAAAACTAAAATAAAATCTTCTTGTATATTCTGTATGCAAATGTGGTAAAATTTTCCTTAATTAATAAACTTTATAAAAGAACTAGAGTTTTATAGAGTAATATAATAAACATTTTTGTATAATAGTATTAATCCTTTATTAATACTTTTATCTTTAAAAACAAAGCGGAAAATACAAAAAAAAAAGTTTTCAAATAAGCTAGATTTCATTTTAAGAGTCGAAGTTTTTTTACAACTATTTAGAAACTTAAAATGTCTTATTTTTAAATATATAACTCACAAAATAAAAAAAGGTTCATTAAGATCAAATTTTTCAAATAGTCCACCTATACACAGCACAGTAGTACATTTATAAAAATGGTTTTACTAAGTACAAAAACTGTTAAGTTAAAAAAAACTTTCCAACCGTAGAAAAAAAAGTGTCATTTTGTTGTTTGAAAAATAAATTTTTAAATTAATCTTTACAAAATTTGTTAAATTATTTAGAAAGAGATAAATGTCCACAACCTTATTAGTTTTAATACTAAGAGCTTATATACCTAACTGTCTAGTTTAATTACAACTTATTCTTTAGTTACTTACTGTGCACAGGCTTTTAAAAATTTAAGAACCACTGTATCAGATTTCGCTAAATTTAAACCATAAAATTATGTATTAAAGCTCAAACAACAAAAAATAAACTTAAATGAAATATTTTATTTTGTTTGCATGTTAATCATTAATTTAAATGTTACTAAAAATGCTACTATAAGTAAATGCATACAAATAATATTTGTATGGATGCATAAAATACTTTTTTAATGTATCAAGCTTAAATTTTACTTTTTAAACATTTTACTTAAGTATAAGACATTTAGCTTAATGTTAAGCAACTGTACAGTAAACTTTTGTGCTTTGTTTAAGAAGTCAAATAATTTTAACATGTATCAGTTTTATTGTGTTTTGTACTTAAGATCATCAAGCTTAACTTGGAATAAAAAAATCTTTTTAAGAATAGTAGTGATTGATAGTTTTTTTTTTTTGTTATTTAAAACCTACTAATAGTTATTAGAATTTTTTTAAACAGAAAAAGTATTAAAAAGTTAAAAAAATATTTATGTTTTAAGTAGCCTTAAATATTGCTCAAATATTTCAGAGAAACACCAATAACTAGTATAAAAAAGTTACATATGATTACAACTAATTTTATTTGCATACAAAATTTATTAGTCAAATATATCTTTATAAACTCTTTTGTTTTAACTCGTGAAGTTTGTCTTTTTTTAAACAATGAAACAACAAAAAAAAAATAAGCGTTTTGTTTTTGTATTTTTAGCTTATCACGTTATGAACTATGTTTTTATTATCATTTTACAACAGCTAGTATTTAGCTATTTGTTAGTGTTGCTTAACCTTACTTTTAAATATTTTTTAATTACTTACTTTATCTAAAAAAAAATATTTAATTGACAGTAGTTAAAAAAAGACTACATGTAGTTAAAAGGAATTTGTTAGAGTTAAGTGCATTTTAATTAAAACTTTAAAGCTAGTTTTGTTTGGTAGTAAGTAGAAAATAGTATGCAGTATGATAAATTCAATAGTAATCCGTTTATCAGTGAGCTAAATATACTATACATGAAATAGAAAATTTAAGAACAAGATAATCATAAAAAGCTGACCAACATATTTTATTAGATTTTTTTTTATACTATTTTATATGTTTTCTTTGTAGGTTTATTAATGTGTTATATATATTTTTTTTACATTGAAACAAATGTTGTTGTCAATTTTTGTATTTTATGGAATAGGAAACTAAACTATGTTTTTTTTTATAATACTTAATTTAATAAAAGCATATTCTAATTCATTCATAGTTGATCAAAAACTGCTTATTTATTGTCCTATAAATCTGTTTTAGCTGATAAAACAAAATTTCCATGTTATTTACTTTACTAGTGTATAAATATTTAATTTTTAATTCGTGTATAGTTTAGTAAACAACTTTATTTTATAGCTTGTATTTAGTTATAAATGTAAGTAGTAACTTATATTTTAAAATGGTTTTCACAATATGTTAAGGTTTTAATCGTATTTTACTAAAGCTTGAAGTTTTATTTAAATCTAATTAAGTAAGTAGTTTATAGTTATCTTTAATTAGTAAACTTTATGAACTTTTACTTATTTAATAGTTTCTAGTTACCTAAATACTCCAATTAAAGACAAGATAATGAACAATAAAAAACACTAAAAATGAATTAGAAAAGCTTTTATCCTAACATTTGAAAAAATCTAAATAACTTAAACAAATAATTGTTTTAAAATATGATTGAAATTGTGTTTTAAAAGTAGTTTTATTTGACGAAGTTTTTTGAAAGTTGGTCAAGAGTAAAGATTTTAGTTTGTTTTAAAATGTTTTTTGTTTAAAAAACGTAAAACTGACTAAAAAACACTTAAATTTTTTCTTAATAGAACAGTTTTTAACTAATCTGATAAAGCTTAAACTCTTGGTTTAATTTAAATTCATTTTACAAAGTTGAAAGCATAACAAAGATTACTTGTTATATTCTGTTTTTTTTCTGTATTAAATGCAAAGCAAACTAAAGAATTTACTTAAAATATTTTTATAAGATTCAACAAAAATATTTTTTTTTTAAAAGCAATGTTACCGAAACTGTACGCAATTGTGTTAAAAATTTAAATGTTAACATATTTCAAAAATTAGCGTAGAAAATTTGTAGGTAGTAAAACTACTTTTAAACTATTATAATGTTATTCTATTTGTTTATAATATATTTGTAGGTTCTTGATAAGTTAAATAGTTTTTATTATTATCTGCAATACAACAGTATGATTAGCTACTTAGTGTTAATCAAGTAAATTACTCTACTTTAAACTTTTATTAAAATAAACATTATTCAAAGTTTTCTATTGTTTTAAATCTAATATGTTAAAAAATTTTATTTATTAAAAACTTAAAAAATTGATGAAGTACTAGCTCAAAAGGTCAACTTGTAGACAACAAGTGCACTCAGTTTTAACATTATGCAAAAACTTAATATATAGTTATTTATGTTGTTTATAAATCAAAACATTTTACGTAGATTGGCAGTGTAGATATTTGAAATATGACAACTGATGGATCCGCCATACTGAATGTTAGTTTTGAAAATCGAAATAATAGTAACGGATCGGTTAATGATGGTTTGTTTAAAGATTTATTTTTTATTTTTAACCTATAGTTTCATTAATTTGACTTTAATTAAAATAAAAGATCTGTTTTCTACTTGAAACTTTAAATCAATCAGTTCAAGCACATTTTTTATTCATGTTATGAAGTTTTATTGTATTGATTATTATTTTTGTATGAAAATAACACAAATAAATTGCAAAATTTAAAATTTAAAATCAGTTTATAGGGTTACTTTCTGACAAAAATACTATTAAAATTATTATCGTGTAGTACACTCATCTGTAGAATTATGCTCATCTAATTTCTTTTAACAGCATTTAAGTATACGCACATGTAGACATTAACTTATAATTTAAACTACTTAAGGGCTTAATAATATTACACTTTATAACTATTATTTATTTAAGACTTTAATTTTTAAATTTAGTTTAAGAAGTCGTAAAGTACAGTTATTAGAATTTTTTTTCTGTTTACAGTATTTATTTTTAAATATCTGAACACCTTGGTTTAAATTTTAGCATTTTATACTTTGAAAATATTTTAAAAAGAACATCTATATTTTGAGTAAAAAGTAAAACAATCATTTAGAATAAGTTTAAAAATCTTGTAAAAATTTTTAATTGTTGCATTAATAGTTATATCAAATTTAATACTGCCTGTGTATTACCTACTTTATATCTTTTAATTATTTTTGTCTAACTTTAAATAGTATTTCTTTAAATTTATTCTATTTCTAAAAGATAATATTTTTTTAGTTTATTTTGATTTAAGCGTCATTTAAATATTAATTGCGTACTTTTGTAGAAGATATCATGATAACTAAATGTTATTTATTAGCTTTTACTCTTTAATTTTAATGATTAATTAGTTTAAGTTTAGTATAATATTTATATTAGCAATACATATATTAAGTACTTTCTTTTAACAAGATCAAAAAATTTTACTCAAATAATCAAGTTTAAAAAACAAACAAAAGAATATTTTATCTAAACAATATAAGAACGTTTACTAAATAGCTTAAACTACAAGTTTGATTACATAAATATAAACGTACACTTATACACAATTTAATTTAACTAATTTTATTTATCACCAAACTGTAATTAACTAAACACATTGAGTTTACCCATTTAGGTTTTGTTTTTTTTTTTTTCTATAGATTGTTTAAACTAACTACTTTACTTTAAACTTCAGGTTTTTTTTTTCCTTTATCGGAAATAATATAAGAACTATTGACATCTTTGTGCGTAAATGTTTTCTGCCCTGTTGCTAAGAAAAAATCTATTGTACTTGCATAGTAATAAAAAAAAGAAGTAACATTAGTCTGCTTTTTCAACTACTATATAAAAGATGCTAAACTTAATAAAGACTTTACTGTTTTTAGATATTGAACAGAAGAACGTAAATTTTTCAAATAAAATTTCATCCCAATGGAACTTAGACCCAATAGACAATGGAAGAGAAAGATATAATGCTGAAACTAAATACGAGTTAGTTTTTCAAGTTGTGTAGGACTTAAACTATTAAAATCTCTAAAATAAAACTTTGGTTTTTTACAAAAAAATAATAAATCTTCGTATAATGAGAAAAAAACTAAAAACAAACAAAAAATGATAAATTAAGTCTAGTACATTATAAAGCTATAAACAGCACTGTTTTATTAAAAAATGAATAACATGTATATACTTATATTTATTACGTTTTTCTAATTGAAATTTTACTAGTATTGAAATAAAATACCGTAAATGTACTTACATAGTTCTTAATTTTTTAATTTTTTGCATAATGTACCACGTATAGATGATTAATATGTTAATTTTTTGTTAACAAAAATTTAAGCATCTAGTTTGAATGATTTTTTTTTAAAAGCTTATAAAATACTAAAATCTTAATTAAAACGCCTAACTTGTTATATCACAGACATTACCAGTTTCTGGTGAAAAACCAAGTGGACAGTTTTCGATGGATGCTCGGAATAGTCATATTGATCGTCATTGACATACTTCTGATGATAATCGACCTCTCCACTTCTAACGGAGACCCGAAAAAAGTTGCTGCTTTCGATGCTCTTTCCTTGACTTTTTGCTGCATTTTCCTGTGCGACGTCGGCCTGAGAATTTTCGCTTACGGGTATTTGATTGCTTTGAACTTTAAAGTAAATATTGAAATATGTGTTTATAATTCAAATATAAATTTTTTAACTTTAATAACGAACGAGCATTTTCTTAGAACCTTTTGCGAGAAAATAAAAGCCTTTGAAAAAATAAAAGATATGGTTTTGAGTAATAAGATAAGACACGATTGTAAAGAAGGACTTTTATAAATAATAACCGATCTATACAAAAAACATTATTTTATGCATTTAAACAAGGTTTGAGAGACGTGTAAACAAGTATCTATATTATGTTTAACTCTACCATATAAATAAAAATAAATTGAACTAATATTAAATTAGTTAAAATAAGTATTTTTTAGATAAAACACATTTTAGTACACCATAAAACTAACAACAAAGCTAATAAACATCAATGTAAAATAAGAAGAATTTTTACTAAAAAATTAAAGATTTACATTTTTTAGGTAAATATTGATAACTCTACTTCCTTTTTTAAAGTAAACATCAAAGTTTAATTTTTTTTTAGTGGTTTTGCTTTCAATTAAAGAGTTATAGATTAACGAGTTTTAAACTTTTTTGATATATCTAAAATACTACTTTGCTTGAAGAAATCTTTAAATTGTAAGAAGTTTAATGTACAAACTTTTGATAAAACTTAATACTCTCAAATGTATAACCAAACTCAAATGTATAATTTATAGCAATTTAAAACAGTAAAATGAATTTTTTTTCGATAGTTTAAAAAAGTATTTAATTTAATAAGCTAGAGAGATGTTATTTTTTACTTTATTGTAATTTACAAAACAGTTTAAGACTAGTACATTTCAGGTACAAAAAGTACTTCAGCTTAAAGTGGGAAATCATAGACTTCAGCGTGGTCATCGCGACGTTCATTATTACGATCGCCTACGTCACAATCGACAACCAGAGTCTGCAACAGTACGGCAGTATCGTGGTAGTCGTGCGAGCATTGCGCGCTGCAAGAATTTTGAGAATTTTCTCCAAAAAAGAACAGTTCAAGAAGCAGGGAAGAAAAATAATTTCGCAAAACAAAAGGAGATACAATGTTTGTTTAATATTTTTTGAAGTACTATTTTTTTAATAGTCTTATACTTAATACAATATAAGTGAATCTGTTTTTCAAGTTTTATGATTTGTTCGTTTGTGTTTATAAAGAAATGTAATTAGAGTTACAAAATTAATAAAAAACTATGAAGTTAAAATAGCAATACAGATAACACCAATATAAACTCGTTAGACTTATACAAATAACAATACAAACAACTATTTAACTTTTTTCTTGGCTAATGACGAACTACTTTTAAATAATTATTAACAAAATGTAAATTTAACACTTTTTATTTTAAATATATGTGTCTAAACTTTACTTTAAAACATATTAGTAACTATCAATTGAAATTACTAATTATTAATGGTAATTTTAAAAAAGATGCTGTTTGTTTTAGAAAGACGGTTTCGATTTGGATCTGACGTACATCACCGACCGAGTCATAGCCATGTCTTTTCCAAGCACAGGAACTCAACAACTGTACAGGAACCCGATAAACGAGGTGGCAAGATTCTTCAAAACGAAGCACCCGAGCCACTTTAGAATTTACAATCTTTGTAGTGAGTCAAGCTGTTTAAAATTCATTAACTCAAACTATAAATACTTTAAAACAAGTAAAAAAATGTTTATGTTTTCTCAATGGATGATTTATAGAAATGTACACTTTCTACGTTTTTTGTTAAAAGTGTTTTTAAATATAGCAAAAAACAATAATTTAAGGTTTGTTTTTGATAGATAAACACATTTTTATACAATTAGCGAAGTTCAATCATATAAAACGACAAATAAATGTTTTAATTATAAACTATAAATTTGAATTATCTGCTTAAATATTTCACTAGACTGTTGAAATATGTAAAACCAAACTTAAAGGTTAACAACAATAGACACAAATGGTAAATGATGTTTAAAAATTAACCTTATCATATCTCTATCTTTTGGTTATGTTATTTGAAAACTTTTATCTTCTTACTTTTATATTTAATAAAAATCTAAATATTGTGAACTTAAATTTAGTAACATATGATGTAACATTTTTTTAAACGATTAAACCATTGACGAAATTTTGTAATAATTCAAAAAAATGAATATTTAAGTTACTTAAAAGTGTTTTTGTTTATCTTCAAGTATTTTTAAACATACCTTTTTTCAATATAAATTTTTGTTGTTGCTTAAACGTTTATATCAATCCTTTTAATCAAAAAAAGTTTTAAAATTTTATTTATTTCTAAACACTTTAAAAGTAATTTCGTAAAAGTAAAACTGTGTTATAGTAAAACTTTTTTTTAAAGATTTTATTTATTTTCTGAAATGATTTAAGAACCTCCTAAACTGATTGTTTTTTAAATTAAAGGCGAACGTGGTTATGATGAGACTAAATTTGACAACAAAGTTTATCGAGTTTATATTGATGACCATAACGTACCCACGCTCAAGTAAGTATTTGATCAAACTTTTGATGGTTATTATGAAAAGTTTACTCAATATATCAATGTTTAAGCAATTGTTTTTTGATTTATCAAAGCAAGTTATGAAAACAAAGTTTTTGCTATTAAGTAATCTGCCGCAGCCCGAAAACTAAAAATAAGTACTAGCAGTTATCAAGTATATGACTAACTTTCATAGTTTTGTAAAAGTAACCAGCTTTCAACCAACTAAATTTAAATAAATATAATGAATAAGAAATCTAACACAATATTTTATTACTTTGCTCACATATTTTAGTGATATGTTCAAGTTTGTGAACGATGTGAATACGTGGATGAATGCGGATGATTCAAACGTGGTTGCGATACACTGCAAAGGGGGCAAGGGCAGAACTGGTACCATGATATGTACCTGGTTGATTGAGTGTGGGCAGTTTAGTGAGGCAAAAGTTAGTTGACTAGCATTTAATAAAAAATTGAGTTTTTGTGCTATGTTTTGACAATTTTTTTTGTTTTTTGATAGTGTCTTTTAAAACAAGTTTTGCTTAGCTTACGTTAAATTTTTGAAACTAAATTAAAACTGCATGTTAAAAAATTTCTAAAACCTATAGCGAGTTATCTAAATTGTTTAACACAATTTAATATTAAAAAAAAAAGTTTTTCTTTTGTTTTAAAACTTGAAATATATATTAAGTTAAAGAAAGTGTTTTATCTTAACCTACATCTTTAAACTGTAAGACTAATAAAATCATTTGTAAGGTCAATTCCTTGTAAATTAAACTAGTTTTAAGCATGGTACTTGACTTTTTTTTTAGTATTGTAAAAAATAAAGTATTAAGTGAATTTTAATTTACATCGAAAAAAAAAAAGCGTTAAGATAAACATACTATTAGCAGTATATACAGCAAATAGTTGTTACAGAACTTTAACTTATACAATTGATTAAAAAATTAAAATAGAAAAATCTTAGCTGTTGTTTTTTATAATTGGTTTAATACTTTTTACATAAAAAATACAATTAGGTTTGTATTTAGTAGTGTAACACAAAACTTATCTTGTAAAAGCAATGCGGTACAAGTTTTTTTATCTTAACGGCAGTAATTTTGTATAGCTTTTAGTAAAGGTTATCGTAGGTTTTTATCGAAATTTAAATGGTTTTTAGTAAAACTTTTTACTAAAATGTTTTAGTTTAATTTTCATATCTTATGATAAATTTTACTTTTAAACAGTTCTATGAAAACTAGTATTAAAATATTTTTTAAGTTTTAATTTTAGTAATTTTAAATGTTTGACGTTTTTATACGACTTTTACTTTAAACTATAACTTTGCATATTGTTGTATACAGATAACTAAAATTCTTAACATTTATTTAATGGTTTTGAAAATCAAGTTTTTGTTTAATTTGCTTTAAAATAAATAAAGTAAGTTTAAACTATCACCATAAAATTTTTGACATGTAAAGTCATGGTTTATTGGTGTATTGTTTGAGTTTTGATCTAGTTAATGATATCCTATAGACAATACATACATGATATTTTATTGAATGCTGAAATTTTATAGATAAAAACCAGGTTGATATCAAGTAAATCACTCATGATTTTTTACAAAATTTTTAAATAAAACTCAAAAAGTAGTTACAAAAAGCCAACTAAAAACTAGTGAGATAAGATGAATAAACTCTGTTTTTTTTGTGACTATTTGCAATTTATAACCTACAGATATTCGTCGTGCAGAAATTTATATGCTTTAAATATTACTCAAAATATATTCTAATACAAAATGGCTTAATGTTATAAACCAGTATACATTTAAAATTATAATACACATAAATAAAACATTAAAAATTAATTAATTTTGATCACAACAATTTATGTTTTTTCTAAAAACTGGATTTTATATCTGAATATTTTTAAAAGGAATGCTTAGAATATTTTGGAAAGCGGAGGACTGACTTAGAAGTGGGTGAAACCTTCCAGGGGGTGGAAACAGCGTCTCAGATTAGGTACGTGGGTTACTATGAACAAATAAAAAAGGTTTACTATGGAAGTCTGCCACCCCCGATGGAGTTGCAAATCAAAGAAATTGAAATTACTTCTATCGCAGGTTTTTTTTTTCGATTTATGTACCACATATTACTTTTATTATTTTAGTTTCCAAAAAAAAACAATTAAAGTTGTCAAAATTAGCAAAAGAGATTATTTGTTACATTTTTTTTCAGAAAGTTAATTTTATAAAAAAAATTCGCTAAATGTACTTGTTTATGATTAACCTATGTATACTTACTTTGTTTAAAAAAAATGTTATTGTAGCTTTATTAGTAAATAAAACAATTAATCAGGATTAAAATACCGACTAAATTGACTCAAACTATGAAAATAAACGAAACAGACAACTTGAATCATCTTAATTTGTTACATTAGTAATGCTTTCCCTTCTACTAGCTTGTCACTTTAATCGTTATGATAAGCTTTAGAACAGCGAAACAATTACAATTTATTCAGCTGAACAAATCATCCGAAAAGTATTGTAATTGATACTTGAAAACGTTTTGTATTGTTTATTCAAAACTCCAATAAATACTAACATATACTTCATTTGATTCGAAATAAAACTTTAAGCAACGATAAATTAATACAAACTGTTTTTGGTTTTACAAGGAACTCGAATGTTTAAAAAAAATTTAACTTTTATATACAGTGTTAAGGTTTTGCAATTTTTTATTAAAAAAGTTCAATCTTAAACAAGTTTAATGTTCTTTTTTTCAACGCAAAACATGGTTGTCTTGTCAATTTTTTTTAGCTTAGTTTTAAAAATAGTAAACAGTCTTTACTAATTAAAAGAAAGTTAAGTAATTTTACACGCATTTTCCTGTATCTTTTAAACTATAAAAACTTTTAACCTAAAAAAGAAAACTTATTTAATTGTTTATAAAATTCTTATCAATTTTTTTCATAAAGTTTACATAATATTATCCTTAAAAACCTAGCGATTGTTGAAATAACTCACTATTTCGTGCTTATAAAGTAATATTGTTTCAAATTTACTTCACTTGGTAGTGTCACCACTGTGAAACGGTAGTTTTGAATTAAATCAAGTTGTTTAGTTGTGCTATGAAACTATAAAACTTTTTAAAAGGTGTTGGAGATGGCAATGGCAGCGACTTGACCATGGAAATTATAATGAACAAAACAGTAGCTGCGTCGTACACATTTAACAACACATCAACTTGCGAGGTAAAATTGTTTAATCAACTGTTTACTTAAAGTAATCAAACCCTTTAAGTATCAATTAATATCAGCCGTGTTTATTATTCTTTTAAATAGTTTTAAGTCAAGAAAGTCAAGTAGGATTAGTAAAGAAGTATACATAATAGCATGCTCTTAATATACAACTTACATGAAACTGTTGGTAAAAGACTAGTTTTTAATATTTCACATTTTTGCTTACAGCTCAAGTATGATAGAGGATTGAATAAAATTTCAGTAGAACTCGACAAGAGTCCTATTTTAAAAGATGACGTGAAAATTAGATTTACTTCTACAAACGTTAGTTGATTTAATAGTTAAGCTTTACATAACAAAAAATATAGTTATAATAAATTTAACTTTAATTACTTTAAGTTTTAAGCAACAGCTTTTGTTACGAAATTTTAAGTTCAATCAAAAGGTTTTGAGTTTTATAAAAGTTAAGATGTATATGATAATTTAAAAATATTTCAAGTTCTAACGTTTGGACTTTATTTTTAGTTCATATTAAATAATAGAGTATTATAAATCGATACAAAGTTTTATTCAAACTTACACTAGTTATTACTTCAACAAATACAAGTAGATCAATCAAAACAAATTTCTGATAACACTTTGAAAAACTGTTTGCTGTTTATTGTTTTATGTCATACAAAACCTATCATTTGTCTTTCTTTCAGAAAAATTTGCCCAAAGGATATGATCAGTGTCCGTTTTACTTTTGGTTCAACACGCGTTTCGTGAAAGACGGGCAGCTAGTGTTAACTAGAGCGGAACTTGATAACCCACACAAACCGAAAACATGGCACATTTTTAAAGAAGACTTTACAATATGGTTGCATTTTAGAAAAATTATGTAAAAAGTTTGTTTTCTTACCGATCATGCTTTTTTAATAAAAAACTAAATGATTAAAAGTATTGTTAAGTGTATCAAAAAAAAAAACTATATAAAAATTAAATTATATAAAAAACCGAAAAAAAGTTTTATTGCTATAATATTTAATTTTGTAAATTTTCTAATTAGTTTTTAATTTGCTAACTAGTTTTTAATTTCTACAAAATTTAAGTTTTTATGATTTAAGTTTTTAAATCATAGTCTATTTATTATTGATGGTAATCTTGCACTATTAAAAAACATGTATAACTTTACTATTTCCATGACTAATGCCTTTAAAACCTGTACTTTTTTTTCTAAATAAAAAAGTTATTTTGTTTGTTTTATACAATTTTTTTAAAATTAACTTGAAAGCTTTACAGAAACATAAACTCTCTTTAAAATTTTGGGGTGGTACTTAGTTTACTTTAGCTTAAAAAAACTATATTTTTATAAAATAATCTAATTAAACTACAAAGAAAAGAAAACATTTTAATTAAAAATAGTACATAATTGGATTGTTTTTTTTTGTTTTTTAACTATTTATATTGCATTTTAGAATAAGCAATTTTATTTTTATAGATTAATTTTTCTACATCTCATGGTAAGCATTTTGTTTGTTGTCGATTAAAACTAAAAAAACTCTTTTAGGAGACATACTTTGATAAATAGTTTGAATTAACTTAACCATTTTTTAGTAAAATAATCTTGAATAAGAAAAAAAAAACTAAACCTACTACTTAACAAACAAGAATTAGAAATAATTTTAGCATAAGTGCATCATCTAACTAGCCAACTTTTGCATTTTGTAAACAATTTTAAAACTTGTTTAGTGACTTATAAACTTAGAAGTTTTCGTTTACTTAAAAACCTAAAAAAAATACTTTAAAAAAGGAAAGCTTGTATTTTCAACTTTTATTATTATCATTATGTTGAAAAATATTTATTCTGACCAAAAGATATCTAACAAGGCAACTTTATATTACAGATATTTAGTTGTAATATATTGTTCTTTTAATTTAAACTATTAACTGAGTTTTTTTTTTTTTCCGTTTTCTTACTTTTTTCAAAAAAGTGTTTGAACTATGGAATACTTATAGTTGTTTTTATTGCAATCTGTTTCTTAATATATATTGTTTCACAAATAAATTCAAAGTATAAAATTGTAAGGCTTTTATGTTTCAAAGTATATATTTTTAACTTGGACACAAATTGTTCTTAAATATTTCTTTAAAAATGTAAATTTGAAAATAACACTTTAATTTATTTAGTTAGATTTTTTATAAAGTTTTTATTGCAATCTAGTTTTGAAAAAAAACAGATTTTTTTACCCCAAAGGTTTAAAATGTTTTTTATCAAAGTAAATTTTTTTGTTGCAACTTTTCTATTGTATTCTGAAATTTGAAAACTGGTATAATTTTAAACACTGCCGTGTTAGAAAACGTTAACTTAAAAAAAAACTAGAACTAAAATTAAAGTATTTTGTCTTTATAATTAGCTAAAAAACAGAACATTTATTGTATATATTCAATTGTAGTTGTTTTTTATTATTAGATATTACTACACATTGAAAAGAAACGTTTACGAAATCAAACGTTCATGAGTAGCTGATGAATTTCTTAAAATCAATTGTTACAATACTAAAGGTGCTATATTAAAAAGTTTACCAAATTTTAAACAAATTATTTTTTCAATTAAAATCTATTTCATTTAGATCTATTACATTCATAATACAAATCTAAGACTTAATTTAGGACCATGTCTTAAATTTTCAATTTATGACTTTAATCTTAATTTTAACAAGCTTTATAACTTATTCAGAAAAATTGTTCTTACTTAACTTTAGTACTAGTTTTTTTTGCTCTTTTTAGTTCCTGAAAAAGTATATAAATAGAATAACATAGTTTTTCTTTTTGACAAACAGTATAAAAAAGTTGAAGTTCAGTCGAAGTTTAAACTTTCACAATTATTAATTAAAGTAAACCCATGTAAAAAATACTTAAGCTACAAACATACAGCTTTAAAAAAAAGTAGAAAGTAAATTCTACGGTTTAAGAGTTAGTCCAAAATGTATGTTTAAAAAAATTGCATTCTACAACTGAAGTTTGAGAAAAAATCTAAACAATCTAATATATTGGTTTAAACTTTATAGTTATAAGGACGTTCGTGCAATCGGAAGTAAATTTTACATTACAACGCTTTTAATACACTTTGTACCATGCTTTTTATTGTACACAGTACTGTGAAAAAAACTAACTACGACAATGGTTTTTATAATATAGTCACATAAAAAAGAAAATATCATTAGTATCATCGAGAGTCAGAGTATATAAAGTAAGTTTACAGTGTGAAATTTATTTACAATTAATTTTTTGGTTTTTTAGCTCTGTTGAAATGAAAAGAGTAGCATATATATATATATATATATAATTTGTTTTAACTTAAATAAAAAAGTTTTTAAATTAAAGTAAAAGTACATATGGTTATTATGGAAAAAAACTGCTTAAACAATCTACACTACATATTTAAACTTTAAGCTCAAATACAGTTTATATATTAACATAATGAATTAGTAATTTCCTCGTGTTTTAAGAAACAGTTATATAAATAAAGACTACTAATTATTCTACATTTTTTAACAGTTTGCTGAACAGAAGTAAACAAATTCTTTGTTTTACTTATTTAAAACATGAATATATACTATGAAAACTTTAAAGGTACAATACTTTATAAGTACTGATTTAAAAAATCTAAATTTAATTATTTAGTTATATCTTTAGTCGTATAGAGCTAAACACACTTAGAAGCAAATTTCTAACAATTACAAAATAGTATCCAAAAGTTTTATTTTGAAACTTCCTTTACGGTTTATTTTGATTTTTTAAAAGTTTTCTGACAGCATTAAACAATTTCATCGTTTTGTGTACAACACATTAAAAGTCAATAAACAAAAACAGAATATAAAGTAGTTTCTATGTCTAATTGGGATTAAACTTTTCATCGTTTTTATTAATAAAAACGATTATATATTTATTGTTAGAACATGTACACTTTTGTAATGATTAATGAACATTGCTAAATAAAAAATTTACTTATGTATACTTAAGTAAAAATAAGTTAAGACGAACATCATTTATACATATGATTAAGAAATGTTTGGTACTAGCATGTTACCTTAACTTTATTATTAGAAAGACAGTTAATATAAACAGTTATCGTAACATTGGGTTTAAAGCTAGTATTTTAAAGTAAATTTTAAAATAACAAACACTTAAAAATGAAATACAACTAATTAGGTGAACGTGAATAAAACAAGCTGGAAAGTTTTTAGATAGTACTCCTTCAAAATTCCAGTATCATATTCAAACTTTGATTTAACTTGAAGAAAAATAAAAGAGTGTTAACAAAAGTATTTTACTTAAAACACTTTTTTAAATAAAATTCAATCATTGAAAATATAAAAGGACGTTAAGCTTAAAATATTCAGAAAAGCAAGGTCTATCGGGAAATCAAAACAACATGTAATGCTACACTCTAATCAACTAATGCGTTTTCGAAGTCTGTAAAATTAATAATACACCTTATAAAAGAACACGAAAGGTTTTTTGTTCCCTAAAATAGCTTTGAAAAAATAAAATAAAAGTCAAAACTTGTTGACGGTTTTCTAAGCTATTGATAGTAAATAATAAAAATAAAGTAATACCTTATATACAAAAAAATCGGCGAAATTTTGCAGAAACATGGATTTTTGTAAGCCATGAGACAAGTTCAAATTTTACAAAAGGGTTGAAATCCTAATCCGGACGAAGCCAGTCTCAGTCTACCTAAAGCTTGTGGTCTGATGATCAAATTGGTATGGCCAATCCTTTTGTTTACTTTATATTCAATTCATTAGAGATTTATGTTGTATTTTATACTTGCTCTGCTATGTTATAAGTTATAAAGTAATATGAATATAAACCAAAAATAACTAGTACACTTTTTATCAATGTTCATTGTATGTTGAAACTACGAGTAAATTTTTTTTATAATTAGTACTATTTTGACATATATAACCAATGTTTTCATAAAAAGTTGTTGTATTCGTTTTTCGAATGACTTTTTAAGATATGTTTTAAAAATATACACTCTGTAAAAATTAAACATTTTAACAAGTATAAAAAGGCATTTATTGCAGTAAAGTAGTATTTTTCTCAACTTAATTTTCACAAACATAATGTAAGAAAAACTAGAGTTTTGAGATAATTTTATTTTTTAATAGTCTTCAATATAACTGTTGAACTTAGACTAATGTTTTTATAAAACAAAACAGCTTTAATGTTGAAAAAACAATGAGTTTTAGACCAATTCTATCTTGTTCGTTAAGTTTTTTGTTTAAAATATTTTCAAGTTTCAATACTACAATTTATAACAGTTATGTTAACAAAATTTAAAATTTGTTTAGAATAAATGCGACACATCTTTGATTATCGCTTGCTAGCGACCATATGAAATTTTAAGTATTTAACAAATCGCTCTTTTCTTTTAAATTGTCAAATGTTAACTTTATAAACGTACCTACAACTTTGAATATTTTCAAGTTCAACAACTTTTACAGACAATAAATCAAAAAAGTTTCTCTAAGTTTTAGAAGATAAATCAGCCTGGTGAGTGCGGTATAGAAAGTAGTTTAAATTTTATTTATTTAAATAAAAGTAAATCATTAAATAATAAAAACTTCTTTATAAAATAAAGTTATTTTTATAAACAAAAATTAAATTTAGAATGTTTCGGTGCGTTTTATAAATCTACATAACTTGTAATGAATTTAGAAACTCACACTCAAAAAAGACGTACACTGAGCATTACATTTATTTCTTTATGTTTTTATAAAAAGTATAAAAAAACTGAAAAGCTATTGTACATCTTTTATGAAATGAACTAAAACTTTTGTAATACACGTTTGTATTTTTTTGAATGTAATATAACTTATATGTAAATAAAATGATACCATAAAAAGTTATTAAATCATCCTAGTAATACTGAGTATTTTTGTTTTATCTGTAGTATTGTTTTATAATTCTGTAAAGTGTTACCCCATCTGTCAAAAGTTCTGCAGATTTGTAACTTTGCTCTTTTTTGTATTATCTATCGATTATGCAGTCTTCAGAAATGCAAAACTAACCATTCAAGCAAAACTATATTCTCATATTGAGACACAGTCGATTCGAACGTGCTTACAGTCAGAAAGAATCAGCAAAGCAAATATTTTAAAAACTTCATAGATATTTATGTAAAAATCTTCGGATTTCAAATTATACAATTTAAGATGTTTGAAACATTATTTTCAGAGTAAAACTTATACGAACTTCAATAAAAGAAAAAGAAAGTTTTTGCTATTTCGATGTATCGATAAGCTTTTTCAAATGTCACAGTAAAAAGGCTTCAAAACTAAAACATACTTCATTTCAAAAATAAATTTTTATTTAGTAGTTACATAACGTTTTTTTTCTACAATAAAATTTGTAAAAGACTGTCTCAAAAAGTCTAGTCTAAGAACTTGGTGTACGTAAAAACCTTTCGGTTATCGAGTCTTACATAACATTATTATATAAAGCTGTATATGTAGTATAACTTAATTTAATAAATATAAATTATACAGTATATTCTTTTATTGCACCGACATATGTTTCTGTGTGTTAACGGATTAACACACTTCAACTGGGTTCTGTAAAAAAATTAATACTGTAAAAGAAAAGAATAGAAGCTAAGGTATGTGTATACATGTGTGGTGTAAACATACGTCGGTGCAATAAAAGAAGATACTGTATAATTTGTATTTATTATATATTCCAGTGAACTTGTTTCACTAGGATCTTTTGTTAACAAACACTTAAATTTATATTTTGAACAGTTATAACTTATATTATAAAAACAAATTATACAGCAATCTTCCTTTATTGTACCAACATATGTTTCTGTGTGTTGATAAATCAACATTTTTTTATAACTATTATTCATAACTTAATTTATGGAGCTAAACGTTTATGATTTTAAATCAATTCTAATAAAACTTCTCATATATTTTTTTTACCAAGTCTAAAATAATTACTTTTTAAGTTTTTTGAATCATGAGAGGAAAATAAGTAAAAAAAGGATTAGCTGTTTATTCTGTTACACGAGTTTATTAAAATACTCAGTGACTAAAAACTTTATTCGTTTAACTATACCAAGTTATTTCTTTATATATATCTTTTTTTGAGTATAAATACTTCGTGTTTGTTTCAAAAAGACTAATAATTATATACAAAATCTCAAAATAAATACACATTCAAATTGAAAATATAAAATTGATAAAGGTTATATTTATAAATATCCAAACTGAAAAAAAAAACGTTATTTCCATAATTTACTTAGTATAACTTAAAAAAAAAGGGGAAGTAAAAAAATCTTATTCTTTTTAAAAACTTAAAAATGTTTGAAACAGCTACAGTAAGGGAAATACAAAAAATTATACGACAAAAGTAAAATATATTTTTTATCAAAAGTCAATAGAATAATGGTACTAATGTATCAATAATAATATGTAGATTAATATTTAGTAGGAATTTCGTACGTTTTATTTAAAATATCAAATTTTTTAATTACATTATCAAAATATTTTTTTTTCCTTAAGCCTATGAACAAAAAAAAAGTCCAATCAGAACAGCAAAAAAATTTAACACTATTACATTTAAAAAACATGTTTTATTTTAGTTGCAAGTTTAAACAGCTTACACAACAACACAAACTTGAAGTATTTTTCGGTGAAAAATAGTTTACGCAAAACAAAAATTTCCAAAAGATAAATTTTTAGAAGAGAAATCGCTGAATAAAAAAAGAACAGAGAATGAACTTTAAAAGCCATTAGCTTGTTTTTATTTCACGTATTTACGGCTTCAGACAGTGAGATCATGACGAACAGAACTTTCAACTACAGTTCTTTGGACGAATGGAACACTAATGTTGTACAGGTTGATGACAGGTGGTATGACCTCATCGCCACTCTTGTGTTTATGATTGGACTGCCCGCTTTAACATGCAACTTCTGCATTCTTTTATTTTACAAAAAGTTAGTGAAGGTTAAATTATCAGTAAAACATTAAAGTTAGTGAAAATATAAAGTTGTCAAGCTTGTTTTTATAAGGATAAAATAGATAAACTGTGTTATAACTCAGTGAATCGAAAGATAAAATTTAAGTAAAAATTACTATAGAAGAAGTCTTTTTTTGAAATAGTAGGTGTTTTAAAATACGTTTAACACAATATCCAAAGTAAAAGAAACGTACAATTTTTCTCTTGATTTCATTAGACTAACAACTTAACACAAAAAATTTGATTAAAAATTAAATTATGTAGCACACTGAGAGATCTAGCATAAACATATATATTTTTTATTGAACGATAATAAGCGCTCAAAAAGTTTGGTCTAAGGACCTGGTGCACAAAGGAACCTTTCGGTTATCGAATATTACGTTAATAAAGAAAAGAAAATGAAGACAAGTGATATTTGTGTTAACAACTTTACTTATTTTAACATTTAAAACAGAAACTTTTAAAATATTATTAACTTTGAAAAAAAAAAACTTGAACTGTATATATTGTCTTTAAAAATTTTTCTATTGGTAGAGTGTTTCATTGCAAATAAAATATTGCAGTAAAAGATTATATATAATATAAACAAAAACATTATACTTTAAATTTCTTACAATTTTTCAGCGGTTATACCAACTATTAACGCAAATAAACACTTTATTAAAAATATTTTTTTATATCTAACTAATTTTATTACAAAAAACTAAAAAATGAAAGTCCTTTATTTATAAAAATTGATAATACAAGTTTTTTGAAATGTTGTTTTACTTTTGTTATTTTATTTTAAAGCTTAAATTATTTTAAATTAAATATATTGACTGTGAAATCACGGTTGTTGGTTTTCTTTGCTTTTGTTAGAAGTAGATCACGCTAACTTTTTTAAATAAATAAAAATATTATGCAGAGCGAAAACTAAACCAAATATTACCAAAAATTTTAAACTTTTCAGTTTAAAAATTTGAAATAATATTCAGATGTAAAATTTTAAAGTATTTTAAGCAATGTTATTTATAAGGTTTTTTTTCTCTAATGAGTTCTTGCAATGATACGGATTAAGTTGTATTTTACTAGTATTTAAAACATAAAATATAGATATAAACTAACAAAAAAAAACCTGCTGAAAAATTCATTTAGCTTTTAGACTATTTTTTTTACAGCGAAAGTAATTTTCGCCACACTTTGATAACATTAGCATATTTTTAGTAAAACTATTTTTTGTTCCTAGTTAACCTTTTTTAAGCTTGAATTCTCCTCAAGCACTACTAAAACAAGTAACTTATTTTTTTTTTCAATCCTAGAAAAGTTTAAGCTTCATCAGATTTAGTTTATTTATGCTACTACCTAAATTTTCTATATGTTCAAAAATGTTTTTGTTTCAGAGTTACAATAATAGACTTTTAATTATATTAAGAATCTTTAGTTTTTTATTTAAGCTGAAGAAAAACAGAAGACAAGTTTTTTTTGTATGTTTGTATGGCTCACAAAAATTACTACAAATATCACGCGAAAGTTTGTTTCAAGACAAAAAAGTATATATAGCATTTTTGATATTCGTAAACACAAGGCAAAACAAATGTTTTTTTTTTGAGAAGTTATCAGCTGTTTTTGTTTATTTTTGTTTTGTTGTTGATGTTTTTCCAATTAATAGAAAAACCTTCTTTGCGTAGTTATAAAACTGTAACCTGTTTATAAACTACTTTGATTAAATTAAGCTAAGTGCTCTTTTAATTAAGTAAAGTGTCACCCGTTTCCTTTTTTTTCTACTATAAATTATTTATTAAGGTTTCTCAGAAAAATACTAACTTTATATAAACATCCACGCTTTCAACTATAAGAAAAAGTTTCGAAAATTGGTCAACACTAAGCTAGTGTTGTGTAATGTTTATAAACGAAAGTGGTTCTCTTTATTTTTATAAACTTTACATAGTAAAATTTGTTGTTCATAGTTATTTTATGCACACGTGAATTAGTGGTATAATTTATTTCAAATAAACAACAATCATTATATTATAACTACTTTTAAATTGAAAATATAAACTATGTTTAAAATTAGCAAGAAACAACTGTTTCAAAAAAATATCAGATGCTTAGTAACTAATTAAAAACTAATTAAAGTCTAAACCACTAATATATTTTCTATATGGTACGTTATAAAAAAAGCTCATAACAAACAAAGCTTAAGAAGCAGAAATTAGAAACGGTTGTATGTAAAAAATCTTATAAATTTTTAATTGTTTTTATTTAAAATGTAGTCGAATTTATGTTGAAAAACTTTTAAGGTTTCTAGGTGTATTACATACATTAACTTAACAATTTTTAAGAAGTATAGTTGTTTTCATATTTAGTTAAAAAAAACAGGTTTAATTTAGAACTAATTGATCCAAAAAGACTGAATGCATAAAAAGTTTAATAAGTTTAGCTACAGTTTCTTTATCTTTATAAAAAAATTTAATCAACCATTAAAGTTTTATAAATAAATAAAAAAATTAAAAAAGAGCTGCGTTAATTTACCAGAGGTTTTATGCTTAAATTTTATTATGTATATAAAAACGTACAAAAGTTCGATTGATTTATTTTGACGTAATACATCATATTTTATGATTAATCTTTACAGAATAGTTAAATTAAAATTTATTTTACAATTTTTTATTGTTTACAACTATTGTAAAATCAAAACAGTATGAAACCTAGAACGTTTTCAAATTAAATAATTATGAAAACTGTTGCTTTTAATAGGTCGTTAGAAAATATCATTTCAAAAAAGTCATTTTTTTCTTATTTTAAGTAAAACTTTAAAACAACCATTTAAGTTTGTTTAAAGTAATTAGTATGGTAAAATGATACACATAAAATAAACTATGTTTTAAATAAAGCTCTTAAAATTTCTTAAAAACAGCGGAAGTTATGTTATATGTTATTTAAAAGCTTATCAACTTCAAACGATTTAGTAGAAACGGATATTTATTAAATTTGCTCTAATAACGCAATTTAAAAGCATTAAATTTATGATTTAAAACTTAAAATACCTTGAAAACTCTTAGTAAAGCTGCCGAAAATTTAAAATAACCCTTCAAAAGTTTTTAGACATAACTTGATTTCTGTGCATTTTATTTAAACTAAGGTCCAGTTTTACATAATTTAGAATAGTTAATGCAGAACTAATCGGTTAAAAAAACTTTATTTTTTCTCACACTCCAAACTTAGTTATAAAAGAACAAGTAAATATACAATTATAGCTAATTTTTGTTCTATTGCATAGATTTATAAATGCTGTAACAAGTCATTTTTTTCGCTACTTTTCAATTGTATAAAAATAATAGTTTTTATAATTATAGATATTTAAATATTTACATACTTTTTAACCTTTAACACTTTTGAAAAACAAATATATTGTACTGTAGTCTACTGATTTTTGTTTAATTACAATATTACTCTCAGTTCAAACTAATTTAAATTTTAGCAAGTTAATCTTTTTTAAAGTTTTAATTTACAAAGTTTGAGGTACTTAAACTTTTCACTGAAAGTACAATAAAAGTTGTAAACTTTTTTAAACAGTTTGTAGACATTAGTTTATTTTATATTATAGCTAACAAGTCTTTTAAACAGAAGTAAAAATTTTTATACTCATAATGTTTTTTTCTGTGAAAAAAAAGTCTAAAAGTACAGTGCTCAGCAAAATTCTAATAAAACACCACTTAAAATTACATAACACTAGAAAGCGACTCGTCACTGAATGACGCATGTTCTGAACTACGTCTGCGGTGTTTTGACTCCAGTGATTGAAATACAATAAAAATTTCAGAATATTTTACAAAAGACCATCACGCCTCTTGAACATGCCCCTTCTATCGCTCACAATAGCCGACATGGGCATCTGTATTCATTTTCCGCTCATCCTGTATTCGTGTGTGCAGAGAAGGTGGAAGTTGGGAAAGCATGGTTCGTGCTTTTAAATAATAAAACAAAAAAACATCATCGGTAAGCATGATCAATAAAAAAATGTAACAGCTTTGTCTACAACTCCTATGCTTAAGAACAAAACATACTTATTAGTGCTCTAACGGTACGGGTAGTAGTGTGTTTTCTGCTTGTAATATTAATTTGCTATTTAATAATCAATTATACCGCTGTTGTTCTTATACGTCAATCGAATGCACGTAGTTTTGAACATTGGTAACATCGTCTTTGTTACTATTTTTACTTTTTAATTTTAATTTCTCATAATTGAATTTTGATAGTTTGTTTTTTACATTTAAAAAGAACTATATTTAGTCCTTTAAAATGTTAGGGTTTACAAGACTATGTTTTGTTTACATAAATTTTCTTAATCTTAAAGCTAACATTTTATCACCTTAATTAGAGCTTTCAAACTTCGGATAAAGGTCTATTTATTATAAGTTTTTTATAAATTTTGTAACATTAAACCGTTTAAAAAAGCAGCCTTTTTTCAATTATGTATTTTGTTTTGGTTTTTAGTTCTTAAATTAATTAGTATTTATCAAACTTAAACTTATGTAAATTTTCTAACTGTGTAACTAAACTACCAAAGAAACATCGTAAACTTAAACGTTTTAGTACCTTAAAATAACATTTTTGCTTTTTTTAAGTTACTTAATGTTTTTCATCTTGAATGTTTAGTTATATATAACTTGTTTCATAAAGTTATTAGAACACTTTTACATTCATTTAGAAATTAAGTTTAGATTTACCCTGTTAGTTTTTTTTCTTAAACTGTTTTACATGAAAGCTAAAAAAATTAGGGCAACTATGTTGTTCATTATATTATATTATAACTACAGCAAATACTAAAAAATCTAAAACGTTTTATTAAACTAAATTGACATCTCAATGTAAAAATGTTACAAATCACAGCATGCTTCTACGTCGCATTTGTGGACTCGATATTCGCGTATTCACAAATATTCACCTTGACCACGATAGCAATTGAAAGAAAAAGTGCAGTTAAACACTACAGCACGTACCAACCACGAATGGCTACGTATTATAAAAACACAACAATCGTTTGGATGCTATCGTAAGTATGTTAACTTATTAATGATTACATACTTTGTAATAAAGCTAATAATGAAAAATATTCATCGTAGAATTTATAAAAGTATTTGTTTTTAATTTTATTAGATATATAAATTATTTATTTTTAATTATCACGTTTTTAATTATTTTTAATTTTAATGACGGAATAGATTTTAATAACAGAATAATTTATATATATATGTCCTGGACAAGACGTTAAAAGGTATCCAAGTCGTGTGCAACTCCATAACCGAAATATTTTTTCGCGTACCAGGTCCTAAGACCAAATATTTTAAGCGGTTTTTTTTCGTTTAAGAAACAAAACATATATATAAAGTTCTGATTTTCAAATTTACCTAACATGCTTGAAATTAAGTTTAAATCTTTATTTTACAACTATTTTTAAACATAAAAACTACTAAAATTAGTTAGTTTTTAAACTTTATTGTAACTGATTTAAAGTTTAGAATAATATAATCCATATGAAGAGGGTAGTTATGTTTTATGTTTAAAAAAGTTAAAAGTTATCCTAAAACAACGGTAGAACAAATGGGTGTGTAATAAAAAATAACAGATGACTAATCTCATTTATGGTAATTAAGTTACTAAAAACGTGCAAAATATAATCCGCTCAGTTTATTTAATAACTTAGCTAGACAAACTTAAAACAACGATAGTGCAAAAAATCATAATATAACCTTTTTATAATGTATATTAGATGTTAGAATTACAAATTATTCTGGACCCTGTAAATATGTTTATATTAATTTTTATCATACTGTTCTGTTACTGTTTATGTTCAGTTTCTATATATTTGTATGTAATCGTAAAAAAAACACATTTAAACACAATCATTTCATATATGTTTAAATCTTCTATACAACCATGTTTATGTTAATGCTTTGTACTCTTCCGAACTTTTTTTTTAAGTGACACATAAAAACGTTGATAATTTTACTAAATAAGTACTGAAAAAGTAAATTTTGTTCAAAAGCGGATTATTTATTTTGGTCTTTTATTTATAACTTCGTTTGTAACTAAACTTTAGATGTTTTTGTAAGCATACAATTCTAGTTTAAAGTGTTTTATTTAAAGAACACATCTTGTTGTATAAAAACAATCTCATATACTTGATATATAAATAATAATTGTATAAATCATAACTAACTATGACTTAGTAGTTTCAAAATATTTTCAATTACTTTTATTACTGCCGTAACGTACATTTTAGATGAATTTTAATTAACTGTTTTTTTTTTGTTTTGTTTTCTAGAATTCCTTGAAGAAGATATAATGTTTTTTTCTTTCCAAATCTAAACATCCAGGTCTAATTGTTTTACTCTATTTAAATGTTTTGTATTACTTTTGTATAGTTTATACTTATTTTCCTGTGTTTATTATAAGTTTTTAGTATGTAAAAGATCATAGTATACATGTTTCTTTCATTTTTACATTAGGGAATTAGGTGCATTGCGTCGAAACTTAGTAGGAAACAAAGTTATACAAACATCACTTAATATTGTGTATTTTCTCAACGTTAATCGATTACTTTACCAAGAACAAGATTTTTTGAACAAATAATTTATTGTATCGTGTGGCAGTAATAGAAATTTTACAAATAACAAATAAAAACTATAAAATTCAATAGTATTAATAGACTATTGGCTTCCGATGAGTCGCTAATATTAGCAAAGTTATGTTATAGTAAAGTAATCTTTGAATTAGTTTAAAAAAACTACATTACTATTTTTAATTAAGTAGTTGGTTTTTTAACAATTTTAAAGTTTATAAAAACGCTTAACTTTATATTTTATATATTTTACTGCATTGAAGTTTTAAGTTAATTAAGTTATAGTTTTATATTTTTGGTTTTATGTAACAAAAAGTTTAGAAAATGGTCGTACAAACAATTTTGTTCAAGTAAATAATTTCTAATTGTTATATACTTAGAAGTTTTACATGTATTATTTTTAGATTTCTCTTGTACTAAAATAAATTGTTAAATAATCACATAATCGAGTAAACAGTTAAAAACTTTTGAACATATTTTTGCAATCAAAAAAGACACCTCTAAGTTAAACACTAATTAAATAAATTTGTATTGCTTCAGTAAAATTGTTATCACAAGACATGGAAAAGTTTTAATGTTTGAATACTGTTTTGTTTTAATTTTCTCAACAACACGATAGCAATTTTTTTTAATAATAAAAAAAAAAAAATTAAAATATAAACTGGTTTAAGAATCCTTTGTTTTCTTAATTTTAAGATAAAAGCTAGTTAAATTTTAATACTGTTGTAATTAATTTTTGTTTTAGTTAATTATTATTATTTTAATTGAGTAATTCAGTTTTGTTTTAAATATTAGACTATCTTAATGTTTTTATTTTAGCTTTGGTTTTTATGTCAAGTACATTATTTTTTGCTTTTTTGGCAAATGCTTTATTAAATACCGCTCAACACTTTACCAAATAGTTTAGTTTTAATAAAAAGTATATAAAATACCGATTTGTATTTACGTCAAAAAATCTGTAATTCTCAAAAAAGTTTAGCCTGGAATTACTCAGATGCAAAAGTATTTCGATTTTTATATGTTCATTTACTTGGCAGGGGATCAATTTTGTATTTTAGCAGCTATTTTAAATGTTAAAAACAGCTTAACATAAAATTTACAGTTGAATTTGTTTTATTGCTAAGTCTGATAAAAATTAAAAATTATTTATTTTCTTCTTATAAATAATAATTTATGAACTTCACCACACGACCAACAACAACAAGTTGTATGAAAACAATATTTTAAAAATCCAGAAAAACCTGACTTTTAGTAAATATAAATTGTAAAAGGTGTAAATTTTTAGATAAGTAAATATTTCAAACGTTATTTTAAATAGAAAAAATTACTAAGTTATAAACATTTAAATTTATGCTCAAAAATATTTTTCATATTAAATATATAAATGAAAGAACTAAACTACTTATTTTCTAGTATAGATTTAAAATTAATCGCTTACAACTAAAGTTGGTTTCTGCTAGTAATACTTTTTTTAAAGTTAAACTTCTTTATTTGAAATCTTCTAAGAAAGTTATTAGTTTTTTTGCTAAACATTCAAACATATTTTTATATGTTACTTTTGTGAGATTTATAAAAAAAATAAAAAAGAATCACAATAATGTTAATTAAGTAATTCAAATTTACATACATAGTTTATTGAACGACAAAAAATACGCTCAAGATATTTGGTCCTAGGACCTGGTGCACGAAAACCTTTCGGTTATCGAGTCGCACACCACGGATTCCTTTTAATGTCTTGTCCAGGACAGTTAATAGATCAAAATCTAATACTTTTAATAATTTTTACTAAACTTGCTATACTTTTGGTAAAAATAATTTTCTTGCATTGTACTTCAACAAACAATTTTTGTTAAAACAAAATTAAAAACTTTGCTCTAAAATTTCAGATATTTTAGAACTTTCTTTGGCTAGTTTTAAAAGTAGCTCCTTTTAAACGTTACATAAGCTATATTTCAAAAACAACTATTTATTAAGCTTAACTTTTCAATTAACAGTTAAGTTTTTTTTCTTTGTTTATCGTTTTCAATCAATAAAAATACAAACTAAAAAAAACTTTTTTTACTTTAAGCGATTATGTACTTCTATTCGATAATAAATTGGTTACTTTTTTTAGCCTCTAAACTTAGTTTTATTTTCAGAATACTTGTGAGTTCATTTCCTTATTTCGGGTTTGGTTCATTTTTTCTTGATGGGCTCGGTGTGAGCTGTACTTTTAACTACTTGGATAGAAGCATCAAAAACCATATTTTTGTTTACACTATTATTTCTTTTGGATTTGTAAGTAAGTTTCAAAGTATAAAATTATTACAAGCATTTCAACCAAATTTTTAGAGAACTTAATATCAAAAACTATTGTCTAATGAACTACTTTTTACTTTTAATTTTTTGGATTCATATTATTACCATTCGTATTTGTCTGTATTAGATTTATTTAGCATTACTTTTAATTTTTTTATGTTGTCTTCCTTTTAAATTACATTTAGGAAAATATTTGAACTGACTTTTTTGTTATACATTACCTAAAAAACAAGCATATATAAACACGGGTAGATAAAATAAATAAACTCTTAAGCACAGACTCTAATAATTGTTCTAATATACATTTTTTATTTCTTCACCTCAAATTTATGTTTACGTTTTTATAGTTCAGGGGTCGGTACACTATAGCACGCAAATTATTTTACTAATAAAATTGTAGAAATATTTAAAAAAATAGTTGAGTTTATTATTTATAATTTACAATTTCGTTATGGTGTAATTGTACTTGTGAAATATGGCTTATTCTTTTATATTTTAATAAAATTATAGTGCTAAACTTATAACATTATTTTGGAAAATGGTTTCACAAAAAAACATTGTCTTGAGAAAGCTATGATTATCAATGGTTTATTATATTTATCTGTCCTTTAATCTTTATAAAGTGCTGTTGACCCCTATTATAAACCTTAATTAGTATTTTTTTTAAATCTTTGGCCAAAATTTAAAGGTTTTTAATCGTTTTCATTAGTAATATTAATAACAAAACTAAAAATAAAATGAAATATCTATTGTTCTAACTCTTACATCTCTAAAAATTCTAACCCTAACAAAAGATAAGATTAGTTAAATAATTTTAGCTACTGAAACAGAAAAAAAACCAAGAGTTTTGGTGGGTTTTAACGAGTAATATCGTTGAAGTAAATTTTTATTTGCTAAGTAACTTATTTGGAGTACATACAAATTTTGTAAGAAAAATAGTGCGAATACTTAACGTTTTTATTGAAGTTCTTTATATACTTTTTAGTATACCTTTATCAACTACTACTTTATACAACTAAGCTTAAGAATATTATATCAACTTAGATATAAATTTATGAATATTTATTTCTTACTAAATTCCAATTAAAGTGCAAAGTATGTGTCGTTATTTTTTATACAAAAATTGTATTTAGTTTTTTGCAAAGGTTAACTTTGCAAGCATCAAAATGCTTCAATCATTTTCTTTACTGGTAATGAAATAGTGTACTGAAAATAAATAACAATTCCTGTAGTACAAAAACAAAATCAATTTATTAGCTTTTTTTACCATTTTTTTATAATTTAGCAAGTAAATCATCAACACAGCTTGTATAGAGCATTTAAGTATTTATGGACTTGTTTGGAAATATATTTTCTAAATTTCAATTGTTGTTTTGTTTACAACAAAACTCTAAACACAGTATTGTGTACAGCAGTTACAACTTCAGCTTACAACCTTTATATTTTCACAGTTCCTGTAGCAATCATCACATACTGCCACCTCGACACCTTGTCCATGATAAGAAGGCGACGCAAGACAGGGTTGAGCTACAATCCAAGTTCGCCTCGTTTCAGTTGCAGCATGAGGGAGTCGCTGCTTCTCAGAGAGATAGCGGTCATCAGAGCCACTATCTGGGCGGTGGTCAGTTTCGCCGTTGCCTGGACTCCGTACGTTGTTCTGGTCTTGTGCGGTCTTTACGGCATGGTTTGTTAACTGGTCTAAAGTAGTATACATTAAAGAGTATAAAGTTTTCTAACATGTAAGTATAGTTTTAGTTAAAACATTATAACTTATAAAAAGCGTGAATAGAGCTTTGACGAAAATGATACATCAACTAGGTAATTAAAAAGGGTAAACTTGTTGAAAATTTAAATATAAAACATTATAAGCAAGGTTGTTTTAATTTTATTCTAAAATAATTCAACAACTAGAGGGTTGTGATTTTATACTAGTGATTTGCAAACTTGAGAATTTGTGCACATTGTTCAAATAAATAAAACTTTATCAGATATTTAAAACACAGTTATTTCTACTAAATCTCAATTGTTATAATTTATTTTTCTCTGTTTATTTAATGACGGGAAAACTTAATGGGGGGTGTAACAATAAAACAGCTTAATAAATTTAAAAATGAAGTTAAAACGTGATTAAATTTATTTCAACTTTTGAAAAACTTGCTGTAGACCTTAATAAAGTTTCTATGAACACTAATGTTCACAGGTGCTATTTTTGAAAAACACTGGTCTGAAGAAAATCTTTTTTTATGAAAAAGTTCACACAGTTTAACTGGTTTTGAATTAAAAAAGTATAAGGTGAATATATAAAAATAAAATTAAAATGATAGTTATTTGATATTTAACAACATCAAATGTTGATAACATTGAAAAGGAATTATATTTGTAAATACTATTATTCAAGTATGTATTCTAAATGTTCTATAGCATGTATATTTTAAAAGTTTTGCCTCTATAGGTATAAGACACAGTTTTTACAGAAACGAAAACTTGATTATTAAAACTTTGTTACATTAGATACTTTAACAGTTTTCCTACAATTCTTTAACAGAAGCCATCTCCTGTCATATCCAGCTTTGCCAGTTTGTTTGCAAAGTCTTCGTCCACAACAAACGCCATAATTTATATTGTCAATCACCAAAACTTCAAAAAATTTTATCGCAAAAAAACTGAAAAAATTAGTATGGAATTTACATGCACTAATGCTTAGAAAAGGACAATTTAATCAAAAAAAGTTTTTAAACTAAAATTTTTTGACAAACTTTAAAGTAGGTATTTATAGTTGGAAAATCATTGAAGGTATATTCAAAATAAAGTTTTTATCTTTGATGTTTTGTTGATACTTAAAACTGTTTTATATTAAAATAAATAAATAAATGCATTGCACTCCATTTTTGTATTAGCCATTATTAAACACAACAGTCATAGTTTTTATTACATTGAGTTGAAAGTAGGATAAAGTTTTAAGAACAAGTTAATTGTTAAACTTGAATAACTTCTAATAAAGTTTTTATCACTTAATTATAGGATACAAAATAAAAAATTGTTTTGTCTTTTATCCTATTATACAGTAGTTTTAAGAACTTTTGTTTATTTTTTATCCTGTGAGAAATATTTTTAAGGATCTTAGATTTATAATATGAATAACGTAAATAGTTATAAAAGCATCGAATTTTCTTATAAGTGTAAAATCGATTAAAAAGAAAAAAATTGTAAATAAATTTAAGAAATTAGCTTATCTAAATTTCGTTACAACTTCAATAATACTTTTTTAAATATTAGATTCTTGAACAATACATATTTTTTAAGTATATAATGTTCAAATACTTTAACTATAACTTTTTAAATATTAACTTTTTTAATATATACTTTAAAAAATGGTTATTTTAAGCGGCTAAATGTGAAAAATTATATTCAAACAGAAATGTTAAAATGCAGTGTTATTGTACAAAAACTGTTTATATTTAGCAGACAAGATAGTCAAGTTACGAGAAAGTTATAAAACTATTTTTATGCGTACATTAAAAATAGATATTAAATATAAGACAAAGTAAGATATATTACTGAATCATTATCTACTACTGTAACGGGTAAGTTAAAGTTTTTATTTTCATTTTACTAAAAGCAACTTATTAACAATATTTTTCTATTACTTTTTTTTATGCTTGTTTTGTAGCAGTTTTTGAATTAACTTCAATACATACTTAATATATATACAAATTGACTAAAAAAACTTGGTTACTTATAGCAAGATTTTATACGCAGATGGTCTAATGAGTTTGATACTATTTTTTCTTATTCTGGTTTGATTAGTAAAAACTCTTCAGAAAGTTATTATAATCTAGAAGGACTGTATATCAAAGTGGTTCAAATTTTCTTTTTTATTTGTTCTTTTTATTTATTTTGAAGCTTGCAAACTAACTTCTAAAACACTTTATTTTCTATATTAATAAATAGGTAAAAAGTATTGCTGACTTTAATTTCTAATTTGTAAAAAGTTCTTAGCAGAGTACCGACTGTATTAAAGAACTCAAAGTTAAAAAAATGTTTTATTCAAAATTTTAAGCTGCATTTTTTGTATTTTAGACGAATTGTTTCACATAGACATAATAAGAAAAATTAATTTCAAATTATACGATAAACTAAAATATTTAACTACAATAAGTCAATTTATATATTTATTTAAACTGTTGAACCAAACAGATGAAACTTCATAATTTGAAGATATTCGAAAAAATTCAAAAAAAAATGTTTTATTGTGTGTTTTCAGTTGTGACTTTATTTTAATTTGGTAGCTTGATAAATAAGAAAAGCTAATAATGTATTAATATAATAAAAACTAATTGAAAAGTGTCCACCATTAACTATAAGTAATCATGTTATTACTTAATACACGATGTTTCTTGTTGGTGAAAAAAATTAAATAACAAAGTTTTTACTTTCTTTTCGGCAGAAAAGATAACCTTATCGTATAAAATTTATGATGGTCTTTTGGGGTTTTATTGCTATAAAGGTTTGTCATACAAAATGAGTAAAAAATAATTTTTTGATGGTTTTAAAACCTAAGTTCTAATTACAAAACCGCTTTTTAAATTACATAAAGTTAAAAAGAATCTTAAATCATAATTAAATAAAATACTGCGTTTTTAAAACTAACTACGTTAAATATAAAAAATTTAAACTGGCGTTACATAACTAAGAACCTTCAGTCCTTTATTACTTTATTTTTTTCAATATAAAAACTACAGTAATATTCACCAGAGTTTAGGATTCAAACACAGCACAAACGTGTAAGCTCAACCAAACTGCTTACGATCTGTATTGTATAGAAAAAAAATTTCGCGGGCCGAATTTGTTTAAAGTAATTGTTGCAATCATTTAAAAAACAATACTTTAACCAAGAACATAAGTCATGCAATAATGAACTAATAGTAATTAGTAGTTATTGAAACTAAAACTATTTAATTTATATAGTAAAAATATCAGTAAAATCTAGTAACTTTCCACAAAAACGATAGAAAAAAACAGATAAACAATTTTTTTATAATAACTATCTAATCTAAATTAACTACTAATTTCTTCATTTTTCTATTTGTAATATAAATTAGTTTTATATCCCTACGTCTCCTCCCTAACAGATTATTAATTTACTTTTATTAATTTTGTGTGTCCTGTTTAAGTAGCTCAGGTTTTGATGCCTGAGTCCAACAAAAACAATACGCAATAAAAAGTACAATAGTATATATTGATCATGATTTTTATTATTTACTAGCTTTTGAGTTATGTATTTGTTTAAATTGGTATAAAATATCAACACAAAACAGATGAATACACACAAAATCTTGTTTATTTGCTTTAGATAACTTACTTAAAATACTAAGTTTACTACAAGTAATCTGAATTTTTAGACATCATTACCGAAGATAATGACAGTAAAGGTAATGTGTGCATACAAAAGTCGGCAAACTTCTGCTCGCAAAAAACAATACTCGCTACGCGATGCACTTTTTAGCTAACAAAACTCCTTTTCAAACAATTCAAAAATATTTTGCAGTGAAAACTTACAATTAGGCTATTATTTGTATGTTTTATTTTTGCTTTTTTAATCTCTTTTCGGTTTATAAAGTATTTTTAATGGTCTGTCGACTGCGTAATCAAGGAGCTTCTGATTTAGTAACAGCTGACTTCTGTTTAATTTAAATTCTAAATTAGTAGATTTTTTTGTTTTATTTGTTATATGTTTCTGTAAACGGTTTAAAAGTAGTTGTTTAGATTTGGAATCTTTTGTAAAACGGGTTAGAAATAGGACATCAAAACATAAAAACATATCGTAGCTAATTTTCTAAAACTACGTAGATCATCAACATTAACTTCCTAAAAAATACTTTTGCAATAAATCTTTCTGACTAGAAAAATTACCCTACCCTACTAGAAATATCTATACTAGAAGTGCAGTCTAACATTAATAACTCAGAAAACTTTAATATATCAGGATCTTGATTGAAGATAAAATATCTAGTATAGGGGTTGGCAGCCTTTTATAAGTCACGGGCCTTCTTTCTTGAGAAAAGTTGCTCGCGGGCTGCTGTTATTTGAAAATACCATAATTATTATTATTTAAATAAAGTTATAAACAGTGTGATAAAAAATAAATGTTAGAGCACTAGCAATAAGTAATAACAAAATTAAAAGACTAAATGAAAGTCTTTACCAATTAAATTGTTTTTTAGTTGTTTCAAAAAAGTTAGTATGTTTTGAATTGCAAAGTACCCTGCAGGCTGCATATTTTAACTTTAACTATTTTTTAAGGACCGCATTCGACCCGCGAGCTGCATTTTCCTGACTCCTGAGCTAATATTTATTCAGTACTTAAAGATTTTAGTAGATACTAAATATTGGTTAAAAAATTTTAACTAAAAACCCTTAGATAAGCTAGTAAATAATAATTTTTGATTAAAACTTAAATTATTTAGCTTTAAGAAATCTAACTTGAACATTAAAATTTAAAACGTTAAGATAAAAAATATTGGCTTTAGTATAAGTTTTATTAAAGTGTCTAGAATAATATAAAATATTTTAAGTCAAACTCCAATTCAAAGAACACGTGAAAATGTCTCTAAATTTGCGTCGTAATTGAAATAGCATGTTCAGTTTTTGTAAACTGTAAAAATTAGAATTAAAAAAATAGATAATATATCTAATGAGAAAATTTCATCTTAAAAAACGCGGAAGAATCTGTTTTAGAATAACTAAATTTTTAGTTGTTATATATCAACAATAAAAACAAATTCCTTCACATAACTTTATTGTTTAGGAGTGAATAAGTGTAGTTTAAATCTAATAAGTTTGAAATTTGAAGTAGAACTGTTCAAAGTAGTGCATAAGCTTAATTTATTTAATAGCAAAAAAGTTTCTATTGAAAATTTTATGCAAATTAGTTAAGAGCTTCCTTTTACATACGGGTTATCAAGCCTGTTAGTTTCATAACTACACGATTTTAAACAGAAGTTGATTAAAAAAAAAACGTTCAAACTTTTATGAATAGAAAACGTGTTTTGCTGTATTTTTTTGCATAAAAGATTAAAACTTCCTTTAAGTAAAACCGGTTTTTTCTACTACTTATTTATTAAAAAAATGTTGCAAATGTTTACTTCAGTTTTTAAAGACATGTTTTGTTATTAAGTTATTATTTTTGTTATAAAGTCTTATTAAGTAAAATTAAACTAACAGTTAAGAATTTAATTCGAATTCTAAGTTAAAATTGCACATAAGTTAAAGTTAGTTCAAAATGGTTAAAGTTATGTTTTCAGATAACTTGTTAAAAGTTACTTTAATTTAAAACACAACTATACTCTACAAAATTTTAAAGGTCATATTTTGATTAAAACATTACTTATTCAAAACTGTCGATAAAAAATCTTTAATCTGTAAACAAACTTAAAAAGTAAGTACCTAAAACAAGTTAACTTATATTAAAAATATTTTAAGTTTTTATGGTTTGCCCAAAACAATATAAAAGTTGTTGATATTTAGATTTATTAAAATATGCTAATAAATCAAAGAATTCATAAAAAATTGTCTTAAAATTAATTTGTTTACAAAAAAAGTTTTTCTAAGTTTAACTTTCTTGCTGTTGATATATATAACAAAGTCAATGTTGTTTAACATATGTGGGAAACATTGTTTAAATTGTATTATCTTGTTTATAAATATAAATAAGTCTTAGTTTCCAATACTTTATGAGCAAATAGCAGTTTTATTCGGAATTAATCAAAAAGAACTATACGATTTCATTTTACAAATATATTTATATTTATGATATATCAATGTTTTGCTAAAAACTTATTACTAACAAGTTTTTACAAAAATTTTAAAATTTTAATTATATATTGTTGAGCTACAATAGAACCATTAGTTATTAAAAACTTAAAGCTGCACTAAAAACTTTTGACTGATGCCTACAACGTTTTAGCAAGAAACTAGTGTTTAAGTGTAGATATGTTCAGTATTTCAAAAGTATTAAAGCAAGTCTTGAACGTTAAGACACTTTTGCTTTTTGCGACATTATCTTGGGTACTGTGTATCATAGTTTTCAGACACAGGAACAACATAAACGTGAAAAGTATAAAAAGTAAGCATTTTTCTAAACAAAAGCTGTTTTTTAACTAGTTAGAATTTTAAATATAAGCGTTTGTTTTCAGACACTTCTCGGTTTCCTTACATTAGGGGAATGTACAAAATGAACGAGCACCTCAAACTTCCGCCGCACAGCTCACCGAAATCGTCTTCCCTGAGGTTCTATTCGCAAAACAGAGATTACAATTTGATTCAAGCGCCCGCGGAAAAGTGCTCGGGTAAAATTTTTCTTCTGTTGGCGGTAAGGTCAGCTTGCGAGTTCGAAGAGAGAAGGTCCCTGATAAGATCTACTTGGGGGAGCGAAAAATGGGCGAAAAGTCGTTTGAACGTTGAAACAAGGCTTATTTTTTTGCTGGGTGATTGCGATGACAAGAGAGTTTTGAAAGAGGGAAAACACCACGACGACATCATCCAATGGGATTTCAAGGACGAGCTGAGAAATTTGACGTTGAAGGACCTGCTTTTCTTTCAGTGGGTCACCAGGGAGTGTCGTGACATCATTTGGGTATACAAAGGCGACGATGATGTGTTCGTTCACACCCCGAACATGGTCAGGTATCTGAAAGAGGGGAGTTTCCCGGGGAACTTTGCGGTGGGTCATGTGATGCTAAATTCCCCGAGAATAACCCGACCCCAGAGCAGGTACCACGTCCCCGGTCACCTCTACCCGCGGAAATTCTACCCGCCCTACGTGTCTGGCGGATGCAACGTTATGGGGGGTTCCCTCGTGGTGAAACTTCTCACTGCCAGCCTGACGACGAGAATATACCCGATGGACGACGCTTTCATCGGCAGTTTGATGATCAAAGTGGGGGTTTCTCCCGACAACGACGAAAGGTTTAAGGTGTACAAAGGTCAAAAGTGCAAAATGTCACGTGACTTTGCTTGCCATCGCGTCCGATTTGGTGGGAAAAGCGAAGTGATGAGAATTTTGGATGGAGAAAACAGTAATAAAGTTTACCTTCTCACCTGAAAACAAACAATTATATAAACATTCATTAAACTGTCATGATTTATACAAACGACATTAAAGTTTTTATTTTTTATTTTATAAAAAAATTATTTTAGAAAGTTTTCGTGCTTAAAACTTTTTAGTTAATTTGTTATCTTTTTATCTTATGATAAAAAAAATTAGGTGTTTTTTATGTTAGAAGAATTTCTTAAAGTATATTTTACAAATGATTCCTCAAAGCGTTGTTAATTTACAATCTGTAGAGAAAAGATTTCTAGAAATGGACTTTTAAACTTTTTATATATTGAATGCCATTAAGTTTTAGTCACACTTAAAATTTTATGTTGCTGTAAAAACTATTGATAGTATAAGTATAAAAAGCTTTATAGTTTTAAATAAAATTGTAACTTGTAATAAAACCTTTTTTTTTTGAATATGGATATACTTTTAAAATTTATAACTGTTGATATGCAAAATTTATCTTGTATAGAATAGCTCAAGGTTAATAACCTATTTTAATTTTACAGTAAACTACTTAAGCTATTTTAAAATACAATCACATGACTATGGTCATTTTGTTATTATTATTATTATTGTTGTAAGTTTATTGTCCATATGATGGACCTAGGCATCAAAACCTAGGTCACTGAAACAAAAACACACATAACGAAATTTAAAAAAGAAATTTTAACACAAAAATTTCATTTAGTTTAAAACAAGAACAAAAACATATTTCAATATAATATATATAAGATTTATATATTAGCATAAAACGCAAAATTCTAAACCACAAACTTATGATTATTTATTACTACTCATTGATGTAGAACGATCAATATGAAAAATAAAAACCTAAAGCCCTAAGCACATTAACAATAGACTGGCCAAATAAATAATTATCAAACAATAAAAAAGGATTTATCATTAACAGAGGAAAGGCGCTTCTTTTAAAATTGAACTATGGACTAAGCTAAATTTCAAAATTAAATCAACAGTTAATTTTATTACTTATTAATTTCACTAACAAATATTTTATTTAAATAAAACTTTATTTAACTTTAATCGAAATTCTTCAACTTTTTTGCAAGAAACTAATTCACTTGGAAGTTTGTTCCATATTTCAACAGACCGATAAAAAAAGTATATAAACTTAAACATTTTATAAATGCTCCGAACAAAAATAATAGTATGTACTTGTATAAAAATATTTTTTTATCTTCCAACTTTTTGTTATACACCAGATAATGTTAAAACAAAGTTAACACAGAAATTGGGTTTTTAAAGATCTGTTTTTGAATAAACATTCAACTATTTTCAGACTTTAAACAATGAACGGTTTGTATTCGGAGTTGTCGCAGATATTTTATCCGGACGAGCGTAGTTTGAATGAGGTCGCTTTCTCCTCCATGATAACTTCCGTCATCGTCTTCGCCTCTGTCGTCTTCTTTCTGCGACACATTTTCAAAACCCTTGTCGTCTCCAAGCTCGCCAAACTTCTCCGCGTTCAAGATCGCAGAAAGCTTCCAGAGGAAAACCCTCAACTTGAAAAAAACTACAAAAACTAGAGTTGGAGTCCGGATCAGGGCGGATAGATAAACAAGTCAACGGGCCTGCAAGTTCTATTTCAGTTCCAAAAGCCCCTTTGGTGAAAAAACATGACATCTTAAAAGATTAAAGTGTCACTGAGTCGACAAGTGTAATTACTTAAAGTTCAAAACCCTTCTTGTTCAAAGATAACAAACTACATGATAAAAAAGCCAATGGGTCTGCAAGTTCTACTGCAAACGGCTTGTATCCGCAGTAAAAAAAAGATACAGCTCAGTTGTCTCTTGCAAATTCGACAAATGAGCGGTTGAAAACACAATTACCATAAACCTTCACGCCTTAAGTTCTCAATTGTCGTCTAACTGTCACAACTTCAACTCAGAAAAACTCTTCCGACAGCCAGGCATTCAGACCTGGCAGGAACAACGTTTTAAATGATCAAGTAACAAAGTGTTTAAAAGTTATGGAAGTATTGATCACTTTTCACAATATAAATTCTGGAAGAGATACTAAGAAAAGCGTCGATAATCTCAGTGTTAGCCTCAAAAATGTTGAGGTTAAGATGAGGATTATGCATTTGTTTCTCTCCAGCTTATTTTGCTTGTTGGTGTTTTGAAAATTGTGTTTTAAAATTACTAACTGTGTTACTTGTCGGTCTGACGGTATAAAAGTATCGTTTTTTCAACAATTTTCTGTGGTTTAGTTCTACTAGTTGCTTAATTTTCTTTAGAACGATTTTTTAAATGATTAAGTAGGTTATAAGTTGTTGTGTTTTTGAAATTATTACTAGATTTGATTTCGTTTGGGCAATAAAACTATAAGTTTAGTATTCATGCTTTGTTATATTCGGTTTACTAATAAAACTAATGAATCAGATGATAATTTTATCATAAAACAGATAAGTTTTTTAAGCCTTCAATATTTTTTTTCATTTTGTGGTAGAAAAACATCAGACTTACTCTTCCCTCTACAACGATAAACATTTTTTTTAAGGTCAAGCAAGTAATTTGTCATCACCTGTAATTCTACTTCCCCTCTAAATTTAACATTAAACTAACCAAAAAATTTAAATAAAAAACTATCTATTTTACTGAAAAAAATTCCCCTGGTGACATTAAGCAAACACTCACAAGGTTGAAATCTCAATACCAAAAACCACAAAGTGTGGGAGATCATGAAGCTAAAATCCCCAAGTAAGTATCCACCGACGCTACAACAAAAAATACATCATCAATTTAATCATGTGACCACTGCCACCAGTTTGAACTCAGAATCAGATGTTGCAAACTCAATAAACCAGCATCTAATCTAAATTATTACATTCTAAAAAAAAAACTAGAACAAAGACATACTGTAAGTAGTTTATAAGAAATGATAAGTCTTCATTAGTAGACGACTTGAGCAAATTTAAATTCACCCTTAGTTTATCAAGTAACTATTTTAACTATGGTATTCTTCAGTACTATTCATTTTATAAATTGTGTAACAAACTCTAACTTAGTAAAAATTTTTGATATATACAGTAGTTACGAGTAAATTTTAGCGATAGGTTACATAGGAAACGCAGAGTAAATGTGTTAATGTAGATATTAGATAACTACCTCACATTATTGAAAGGAATTGTTATACTAAAACAAACCTATTGCAATTATTAAGTGTTGTAATAATGTTTACGATTTAAATTAGATATTATCAACTGAAATTTTTTCTCATTAAGATTTTTAGCGATGTTTTAAAAACTGTCCAGTCCGATTAAGGTTATTATACTAAATAAATCTTAATGTAGACCATAAAATTGTAGCAGTCATTTCTTTTTTACTATTTATCAAGACTAGCCAAATCATTTTATTAATCTAATTATGTGCGTAGCTTTGGATCTTAACTAAAGATAATATCTTTCCAAATCGTAGATACCAGAAAGTTTTTATTTTAGAATCAGCTGTTAAAATTTTTAGTTTATATAAAAATATGTTTTTAAAAATTTTGTTTGTTAGTTCCAGTAGTTGTTCCTCATTCTTGTTCAAAAACCCAAAACTAAGCAGCGATGGAAGCCAATCAAAATATTCGTCGGAGACGTTAAAAAGCCGCTCACGATTAAGCCAACATATCAATCCTTTTGCACGACTTTCAAGCAGCAGGGTTGGTTTCAAAGTAAACTGCATGCAGATACAACGCGCCTGTTCAACGTTATTTCATTTCTACTACGATCATTGCAGCTTTGTTTGTTAATGTGTTTCCAAAGATTTCAAGCATGTTTATATGCAAAAAAAAAGTGAGGCATAAAACCGATTTTTGCGTTGGTAATACAAAACTCGAGCATTTAAAGTTGTCGATTAAATGAATAAGTAAGACTTGATACCGCTTAAAAAAATTATGTATTTTATTCAAATGACAGTAAAAACATGAAATAAGTTTAGTTTACAGTAGTTAAATGTAAATTACCTAAAAACTAGTTTGTTATTTCATCTTAAATCCAAGATTAACTTTTGTAAATTTGATTTATGTTTCTCTTAGTTTTTTCTATTTTAAATAATTTTATTTAAACTATAGTTATGCAACACAGAAGCAATGCTTCAAATGTTATTTTGTACAATCAACATGCAAAACTACTTCTATTCTTGATCAGCAAAAAATGTCCTCACATGATTTTTTACATATCAAGAAAGCTTTCAATAAGAAAATTTAACAACTATGTAATTCAGGGATCGGCAGGCTGGAGGTACTTGCGGGCTAAATTTCAGATTTGAAACATCTTCATGGGCTGCAGTATAACTTTTAATCATTCATTTTGTTTATTTAGTTCTAATCAGTCTGGGTTCTAAGTTTGCATATACGGCTTATTATTAAAATGTAAAATAGTGATTTTTGTCTTAGTGAACTTACTATATGACTAATAAGTTAATATATTTATGCTTAGGAACTATAATTAATTAATTATTAACCTAGTACTGCAACAAACGACCTTTAAAGCAGTTTTACGCCACTTTTTTTTTCAACTGTCCATATCGATCTCTTTTTAATAATTCTTTTTATAACTTGAATATAATCCTTTTTTACTTAATGTTCAACTTTCAATGTTTTCATTAGTTCATCAGTTTTCTTATAAAGGCACAATCTAAGTAGGATATAAAACACTATTTCATTAAAAATCTATATCCTCCTACAAAATCAGCTTAAAACATAACTTTTAGTGTGCCAGATAAACATGGTCACGATCTAAAAGAATTAACTTTTGCAGGCCGCATCCTATCTAAAATAAAAATATGCTCGCGGGCCACAGTTGGTCCGCGGGCCATGTATTGCCGACCCCGATCTAGTAGGTAAAAATTAAAAATATAGTTGCTTAGTTTTCACGCAACAAAGTAATTTCGATAGAACAATAAACAGAAAACACTAGCTTCATCCTGATCAGAACCCAAAACATCCCGATAAGTTACCAACCGTTAATCATAAAACTTAAAAAATTTTCTTCAACTAGCCAACTAAAACTTATTTTGTTGAACTTTTAGTCAAGTAGCTAAATATTAGTATACAGGAGTAATTTCAGAACTGTTAGTGTTACTTAATGTTATTTAAGTCGTTACAAGAGACAAGCAAATATAATGTTTCAGAATTTAGAAATCTGATCAAGTCTATAAAAAATTAACAAATCTAAAACGCTAGTTGTCACAGAGCAACGTAGTGCTTATCAAAACAGTTAAGAAAGCAAAACAATATATTAGTTCAAGTAGTCTGCTTGTAGTAAGTTAATAAAAATATTTTGTTCACATACAAAAAAAAGTTTTACATGGTTCTAAATATACTGCTACCTGTCAGTGAAAATTTAATATAAAAAGTGAAAATTATTCTTAAAATATTAAATTAAAAAAAGTTATTGTGCATATAAAATAATTAAAACTTTATCTTACAAAGTAGTGCACTGTGTGATTCGCAAATTTGTGAAAATATAAAAGCATAAATAGCATTGTTATACATAAAAACTAAAATATTTAAAAAGTAGACACTTCGGTTGTAAAAATTATTTGTATCATAGTAAAAACAATTAACCACTTAAACAATAATTGTTATTAAAATGAGTAAATCGAGTCATGGTTAATATTGATGCAAAATTAAAAAATCTAACTATTAGTGTAAAGTATATATCAGATAAAGATAGAGACTTATTTGATAATGTAACAATTATTATAGTTTTGTGAATATGAGTCTACAACTTAAACATTCAGAATTTTAACAAAATGTAATTTAAAATTAAGTTAAAAATTCATTGATAGTAATAAAATTAGTAAATTTAGTCTAAAAATTTATTAAATATAGTTAAATGTACAATATCAAAAATTAATTTTATAAATTTTCATTTGCTTATTCATGTTAAAAACATTTCTTATCGTTTAATAGACTTGTCAGCTTGTAAAACTGCGTTACTTACTTTTTGACTTGTTAAAATAACTATGCTGCAAATCGTTAAGGTTCATTTCATTAAGAAGGTGCTGATGTGACTCATTGTTCTTTTTCAGTTTAATTTTCAACAATCTTATTTCTTCATTTTTTGCTTCTATCTCAGCGTGCTGGTCTCTCAACATCTGCTTGGCTTCCATGCATTTTTCATGCATCAGTTTGATCTGCAAGGAATTTCTTAAAAGTTTGTCTTCATTCTGCTTGAGGTTGTCACTGTAGTCCCTTCTTTCCTTTTGAATGAGCTGGTAGAACTTTTCCTTCTCAGATGTCACAAAGGCAACTCTTTCATTCAAGCTCTTCACTTGCTGCTGTGTTGCTTTATGGTCAATTTGTTCTTGCTTCAGTTCATTTTGCAACTGTTCAAACTGGGATTTCGGGACGTACTGCTCTTTTTGATTTTTCAACCTGTAGGTGTTTATTTTTTTGAAGACTTTTTGCTGCAGTTCAAAAATGTCTCTTGTCGCATTGTTGACTTCCAGGTAGGAAGTGTACTTGTTTTCATCTGAAGAAACTTCTGACATGCTATTAGTGTTAGTTTCTAAAATAAAAGAAAACGTTTTATTTTAAATCATATGCAGCAGTAAAATCAAAACAATACTAGCTTAAAAATTAAACCAAACATGACAACACAGCCTAAACCAAAGGATCTAGAAGTATAAAGGGCATAAGGAGGTCCATTTTGTTTTTCAAAAAATGATTTTATTTCTCAGACTTTATTTGAGCTATCAGAAATTTTTAACCGCTTAAAAATTCAAAGTAGCTTTTGAGATACAAGCAATCAAAGTTGGTGTACTCAAAAGGTTCCTAGTGGAAGGCATAACTAAAAAGGTGACACAAGACTATTTCACTAAAAATCTATCTTCTTCTTTGTTTTTTAACCAATATTCTTCAAATTTTCACAGAAAGTTTATTACTAGTATTCAAATCAATTGAATGCAGGAATTATTTTAATTTGAAAATTAAAAGTTCTATTAAAATAAAACCACCTTTTTTTTAAATCTAAAATTTGATTTTTTTTATATTTTAAAAGTTGTAACATTCAAAAAAGTCTTTTAAACTATATAAGGAATGTTTCCCGAAAATTTGAGGTCTCTAGATCAAACAATCAATGAGAAGATAGATTTTTAGTGTTTGTTTTTATTTCAGAGAAAATTTACAATAAACAAATTGCGGTCCATATACTGCTTGTATAGGATTTTTTTATAAAAAACATTTATGTCTCAAATACTAATTAATATTTTCATATTCCGTTAAAACTGACTTATAGTTTATTATTATAACTTTTATAAAAGAACCAATGCTAAGTTTAGTAAAAAAAATATTGGACCCCTCCTATGCCTTTAACAAATATTCATGGCTATAAAATTAATAACTATTTAACATTTAACTTGGTTAACTAATAGTTAGAAACATTGATTACACAGTCAACATTATTTATTTCTATGCAAAAAGAAAATTCAACACTTTTCTTATTATTATACAGGGTGGCTACACACTTCTTATAAATTTATTAAAATATCTTTACTTTTAAATTAAGAAAAATAAATACATATTTAATCAAATTAAATATATTTATAACTTTTTACATGCTAATTATATTGAGTGGTAGTAGTATTAGTTATAGTTACTAATGTACAAACAACAAAACTTTGGTTTACTTAAACACACTAAAAATAATCAAATCTTAATAACAGTGAAATCTTAAAACTAAATAAATCTTTATAAAAAGCTAGTTTATAATGTTTTTATTTTTAATTTCTACAGGAAAATTTTTGAAATTAAAAAGCTATAAAACATTTAAAAATATAAAAATAATAAAAACAAACTTGGAACAATTTAAGGGGGTTAAGTTAAATAACCTTATAATTTAATTTTGTTTTTACATAATTAACATGCAAACAGTTGCTTTTTTAATTTATGGAAATTGCAAGTAATATTTTGATATAAAGTGATTAAAGTTTGAGAGTTTTGTAGGTTTCTTATGAAAGGTACAAACTAAAAGGGCAAAAAAAAATTTTACAAAAAATCTATTTCTTCCTACAAATTTAAAGTAATCTTTTGAAAATTATTTCAGACTAATCAAATCAGACTCATTTGTATAAAACTTATTGAAATCTTTTTAACTAGTTATTTTAAAAATAAAAATTACAACATAATCGTAGGTGGGGCTTAAACAGGACCCCAAGCAGAAGTCTTTGAGGTACAACTTACATTTAGCTTAAAACTTGTGCAAAACCAGTAACATTGAGCTTTTTTATAATAAATAGGTTAATCAAATGTGCTACTAATTTGATTTTTTGTAGTCATTAATACTTATCAGGGTTGCCATTCCATGAGACAAAAAGACAGCCTGAGTGAGCTTAAAACTAGCTGGAGTTACTTCAAGCTATTCTGAGTTTATAAGAAAATTGAAATAAAATAATAATAGGCCTAAATTTGAAAACAAATATTTCAAACAAGCTTAACTACCTAACACTGTAATTTCAAACAATAACAAAGGACTTAACAAAAATTATTTTTAATAAAAAAAATTCAAAGTCATAAAAAATAGTATTGATTAATTAAATATTAAAACTAGCTCGACTCAGTCAGAGTTTTTCAAAAATGTTCAAATTAGTCTGAGACATTCTTTGTGTGTGGCAACTTTGACTCACTTTATTACTAAAAAATATTACTTCAATACTATTTTGCAGTTATTAAATAAATAAAAAACTTAATTTAGTATTTTTTAATAACACACTAGCTTATCACAACTTAATCCAAGTTATCACTCTTTTAGATAGAAAAAAAAACTGTCTTGAGTGACCTTAAACTATCCTGAGTCATATTTTTAACAAGTTTTAACTGGGCTACAAATGGTTTTTACATATTTTAAGAAACTTAAACAAATTTTGAGATACAGTCGGTCAAAGTTGGATAGTCTAACAGGTTCTTTAAGGGATGAAAAAACTAAAACCATAAATATCTAGAAATCACCAAAAATTTTTGAGATAATTATGTCAAACTTTAAGGAAATGCTTTTTGCAATATTCAGAAAACTATTTAAATTCTTAAAGTAAATTTGTTTAATAACTTAGCAGATATTTGACATTGATCAACAATATCTTTTAAAGAAAAGTGTTTGAAGATAAATGCACAAAACGTTTAAAGAAAAAAAAATGTTAATGTTAGGGAAATGGGTCATAAATTGATAAAATTATGAATTACAACTGCTTACTATTTTTATTTTAATTGTACAACTTGTTTCTAAATTTTTTAGAGTTTTTAGTGTGTGAGCACTTGAATAACTTAATTTTGTTAAATAGTTTACTAGTTAAGAATCGGTATGGTTTTAGGAAAATAGTGCAACTAAACTAGCTGATAAGATTGTTGATTAAATCATACACTGATTTGTAAATTAAAGAAAAAGCTTTTAATACTGTAAATTAGGGGTAGGTAATATTTGCTGGCTGGACTTCTTTAAAATAGCATTATCAGGTATATGAAATAGAAAATTTTACTACTTTACTTTTATTTTAAGTCTCATTTCATACAAAATATAAATAGTATAAACACTAATGTATATTGAAATCCCATTTTCATTTCCCATTCAGAAGTCAATTTAAAATCTTTATAGCAAAAATTTTCAACTTCAATTGATTTGCATTAGTATTTTTCTGAGCAAAAAAAACATACAGGTTAGAGATTTCTGTTGGTGAGCCAGATCTGGCCTTATGCCGTACCCTAACTCTATTACTTACTGTAATCATAAATAATCTTACAATAACTTTAAATATTATACTTTAAAACATTTAATGTTGAAGTTGCCTTAAGTTTATTTAAAAAATAGAAATCAATCAACTTTAATTAACTATTTTGTTACTGATGGTAAATTTAAAATGTTGGAATACCAAAGGGTTCTCATTAAGTTCTTTGGTTGAAGTTTAAAAAAACAAACATTTTTGACATCATACTTTTTTTTAACCTTAATCTTATGTTTAGACTTATAACTTATAACAACACATATACAAAGTATTAAAACAATACAACGTTAACTGAAAGTTTGGTGCACCAGGATATACGTAACTAAACGATTTATAAGGGTTTCTTCTTCAGGTGTTGATTATGGCATCAAAAATGTTTTTTCCTTTTTTTAATTTCAATCTTATGTTTAATACACTTTATAAGAATACATATACAAAGTATTAAAACTATACAAGGTTAACTGAAAGTTTGGTGCACCAGGATAAAAATATAAGAATGTAAGGTTACAAATATTCAGCTAACAATAGAAAGGTTATTGCAGTTTCACTTTGTTGGCAGTGATCACATAGTAAGATTGTTGATGTTTTTTTTTTAAGTTTTTAAAAACATCTTGGGGATTTGAGATTCATATTCTCACACTTAGTGGTTATTAATATCAAGATTAACCTTGTGAGTATTTGCAAAAGACATCTTACAAAAGTTACTCTTATGTAGAGATGAATTTTCTGAAGGTAAAGTTCATACAGTTGTAAAATTATAAATTCATTAGTTAAAATCATAAACAACAGATGGGATCCTTACTGTAAAGTAAATTTAAAAACATACTTACAAAATTTAAACTGTTTTTATAAGGAGTTGTTCATTTAAGAATGCTTTGGGTGTTTTTAAATGTTTATTCAGATGGTTGTAAAATTTTCAACATATTAGTTAGAAAAATAATAAACAAATGAGTTCATAACTTATAATTTATTTAACAACATGACTGCAAAATTTGAAATATTTTTATAAAGAATTGTTTGTTTTAGAGTGCTTTGGGTAATGGCTTATACTTTGAAAAACAAATACATTTTTGTTTTTTGGTAAGTTAAGGCAGTTCTAAAATTTATAATACATTAGTTGGAACAAAAAAACAAATGGGTTCACAACTGTAAAATTAACAACATGCCTGCAAAATTTAAACTGTTTATATTAAAATTTGTTTGTGTTAAAGCACTTTTCTGATTTTGCCAGAGTTTTTACTAAATAGTTCTGGCAAAAGGGTTTTCAAAGCCAATTAAAAAGTTTTGTTTAAAAATTTGCCCACCACTTATTTATAAAAACAAACATTACACTCAATTGTATAACTTTATCAAACAAGTTTGTTTGTAATCTTTAAATCAGACTGGCCCAGAGACAATCAGCAAGACCAGGGATTTGAACCCATGACACCTGGACTGCAATCCACTGTGGTGAACCACTGAACTGCCAGGCAGTAGTGAGTTTAGCTGCCTAAAAGCTAATTTAAACCAAAAACTTTAATTTCTATGATACTAGTGGTCATCTTTTTTTGACATTTTTTTTACCTCTGTATAAAATTTTCAGTAATACTTGTAAAAATTAAGTGCTTTAGTTTTTAAATACACATTTGAATTTAACAACATTTCCCACTGGAGTAATTTATACTTATCCTAACTACTAGTTGCCTAAAAGCTGTTTAGCGCTGTTTCTTGTAAAACTTAATATTAAATTGTTCTGTTACTAACAGTTAACAAATTCTAATTTTATCAATACAACAAACTGTTTTCTGTTAAACTATTCAAAAATATAATTTTGATCTTTAAAATGTTTGCTTCATGTTTTACTGAAGTTAATTTTTTTATTAATCATTTAATTCAATACTTACTTTATTAGTTTTTGTTAATCAATAACGCGATTTCGTTTTTTTTTTAAACTTTAGCTTTACAGTAAATAGATGCTTAAGATTTATTCCTAAAACTTTTAAAACGCACAGATTTTCTAAAGTCTATAAAAACTTTGAATTTATTTATTCTTTCGATTTTAGTTTAGTTTAGTTTATTGAACACTTTAAAATAATTAACTCTTAAGTATTAAGGACTTAGGGACTAGTGCATAAAAAGAATTTCAGAAGGCTACACACCAGTTTCAATTAATAATTTTTATAAAAATAAAATATGTACCTGTTTAAATAGTTTATTACTGATCTTATTCTATAAAAACAAATTATCACTCCTAATTGTTATTATTTAATCCTTCAATCAAGTTTTTAAACCATCAAAAATCAATTTTTAAAACTTGCAATTGCATTATACCGAATACAAAAATCATTTAAAACTTGTTGCAGCTGGTGAACATCAAACTATGCACGGTTCTCGACTAGTAGAGTTTCTTCAAGTTTTAACGATTCCGTACATTTAAATTACAATCGTTACTTTTAGCGAGGATAATTATTAATGGACAAATGCAAATTGTTCGTGATCTTTGTGAACTATTTATGATGATGGATATTTTCAATTACGATTGCACATTGAGTATAAAGTAAATAAAAATATAAAAATTATTTCCACTCTTTCCTGTTTAGATTGATTTTTTATTGTCAAGTTAGTTTTAAGTTGTATGTTAATAAACGTTTTAGTTTTTTATAAAACTTGGGTTCTCATCTTCAAAAAAATAGTTATTTAGGTATTAATTAACAAGTATCAACAACTGCTGGTCATTAAAAATTTAAATGGATTTATAAAACGAGTAACCGTGGTGTACGACTTGGTACAATTTTATTCTTAACTTAAAAATTAATGTTTATTAGATCTTTTAAAACGTTTTTAAAAAATCCTAGTTGTGGTTAGAAATAATACTTGAATATTGATCACTGCAACTATTTTTAATAGCAGCGACCGGCGGATGACTTATTTTTTCACAGTGTAGCCTACCAGCAAGTTTACAAGAAATTTATCGTTATTTATACTAGATATTCGACTGCTGCTTTAAAGAAATTGTAACCTGTATTAAAATTTAACATAACTAGGCTGTTTAACTAATGGTGGTGCATCAAATTTTCGATTATTTCGAAAATTTATGTATTACTTGTATACTAATTTAAGGTATATCTTTAAAAAATAGTTTCTTCACTTAACTGTTAAAAAACTGAATCATAACTTCAAAATTATTAATTTCTATATTTCAACTCATAATAAAATAAGAATTAAACGAATCAAACTAAGTTTAATAAATCAGAACGACATATCAGTACTTATAAACACTTAACTGACTATGCTGAAATGAAAAGATAACATATATCAATTTACAATATTTAAAGGATTTAAAGTATTGGTTAACTTAAAATATTTGTGTAAACTAAAAGTAAATAAAGTAAAACAGAGTTTTTGCATGTTTTAAGATATTATAGTTTTTCTCTAAATTTGTAATTCTCGATAACCGAAAGGTTCTTCGTGCATCACATCCTAGAAGCAAATATTTTGAGCGAATTTTTTTTTTGGTCAATAAACTATACATAATGTTGTTCAAACCAGTATAGATTTAAAAACCACAGTTTATTTTATTACATATCTCAAAAAATAAAAATAAAGCATGTTTTTATTAGAGTTGAAGAAAAATCCAAGAAAGTTGAGAAACTATTTGCTTTCGTAAGGCGGTTAATATTGTTTTTATTTGAGTTTTTTTAATACTAATTTAAAAGGGAAATAAAAACAAGTTGTGCAAAAAATGTTCTTAAATGCCCTTAGTTAATGTATAATATTAGTATATAAATCATACAAGAAAATTTAAATACTATTAATCATACTGTTCAAATTTATTTTCAAGTTTAGGAAATCCTGACTATAAATAGTAGAAAAAATCTTGTTTAACATGAAAAATTTAATTAAAAACAATTTTAAACTACATTTCAGGCTTTTTGTTTGAAAAATTCCATTAATAAATTAAAATACTTTATCACTTTTATAAGCTGTTAGTTTCTCGTAAAGTTCTGAGGCTTATATAATGTATAGTCAAAAATGTTTATTTTTACAAAATGTTTTTTATAAACCAGGTTTATCTAAGTTAATTTAAAAAACACAATAAAAAAATAAAACTATTATGTTTAAAAAAAAAATTTAATGTAAAAACTTACAAAACTTTTAAAAACTTTTAAGTCAAAAACTAGCTTAAACAGATCTTACGTGCCATTAAAAATCAAAAATGTTTTATACAAATTTTTATACTATTAATATTTTAAAAATTAGTACTGAAAAGGTTTTGTTGTAAACGTAGACTTAGCAAGCTAAAAAAAAAAAGAAAGCAAAATAGAAAATTTACGTACACCGATCAAATTTTTGGATAAAATAAAGACTAAAATTATAATTTTATTTAAATATTGAGTTAATAAAATTAAATTTCTAGAAAAATTCAATTTGTTTTTTGAACACAGCGTTTTTCGGCTAAAAAGTGCGTACCATACCGTTAGTGCGTACCTAGTTGACAGGTTACTGTATGTAAGTAATAAAATTGAAGCAAAACGTTTTAAGTTTATTTTTATGTTTTATCTAAAACTTCTTTTCATTATAGTATTTATAGTTTTAATTTGAAAATTACAAAGTTTTGACAAAACATATAAATATTGAGTAATTTTTGTTTTTACAGTAGCTAAATATTCTTATAAGAATGTTATTTATTAATTTTTCTATAAACAATGCCTTACATTCTCTGCACTGAAAATACCAAACGTATATGACCATTTTGTTTTAATTTAACTTATAATATAATCAGTGCTACCTTTTAGTTTACTAATAAACTCTAGTGATACATACATATCTGTTTAAAAAATGAAGTAAAACTCAACTACTTGATTTTAAATTTATTCATCTTAGAGATAAATTTAAAGAGAAGTTGATTCTGTTTACTACTTGTAAATTAATTGTTAAAAACTGAGAAAAACTTGAAAACTTTTAATTTAAATTCTTAAAAACTCTATAAACTTAGATAAAAAATATTTTGCTGTATACTTCGGTTATAAATAAAAAAATTAGTTCTCTATTTTGCTTCAAAGAGATAAGATAAATATAAGTGCTATATTAAAAATTCTGTTATAAAACAATGTTTCACTCTATCAGTAATCTATAGTATAATTAACTTTTTTGGATATTAACTTTTTTAATAGAGTGAAACATTACTTTATAACATAGTTTACAATTTACTATTTCAAAATACAATCTTTTGGAAGCTGTGTTTTTATAAGAAAAGTATATAAAACATTGCACTTGAAGTTACAAAACTTCCTAATTTTAATTTAAGTGGTATTTGTTGAGTCAATCAGCTACCTAAGCTACTAATATTAAAGTAGAAAGCAATGCAGCTAAAATAAATTTTTAATATATAAACTACTAAGGTAAGATAAACTTTTTTTTAAGCTGTGTTATCAATTTATTATGGTCCTTAAACTGTTTCCGAAGCTGCACTTTGAATAAGTTTTAATTACAGTTTAAAACTAAGCTAGCTTTTTAAACACTGGGAATAGTGCAAATAGATATGCTTGATACTGTATCATTACCAACTAAGAACTTTTAATACAACTATTAACTTAACAATTCTAAACAGGATTCGATAAATTAAATATAATCATGATGAAGGACTCTCTAGTATTATCCAATATTTCTCCTCTCTGCACCGCAGATGAAATCATAAAAAAACTGGATTGCAATGGTCATATCGGCCAGATCGACATGAAATTTTCTGAGATCCCGGAACAAGGTAGGTGGTACGGCAAGGCCTATCTCAAGGCGAACAGCGAAGGTGACTTGTCACAAGTTGGCGCTCAAAATTTTTTACTTCTCGGCGTTCCAGTAACCGTTGGTCGGGCCACTTTCCAAGCTTGCAGCCACGAAGGCGTCAGTGAGAGTTTCACAAGCTTTTGTTCGAGCGTCAACAACTCGCTGTATAAAAAGCAATCAAATAACATGCTGTTGGTTAAAGAGCTCAAGCGTAAAAAGAGTAAGGCTTTAGACATTAAAAAGTACTTTTCAAGGCACGGCAGAGTTAAGAGCATCAGCTTGCATTTCGATTTGAATTCTAAGAAGGGATTTGCTATTGTCGAGCTCGATAATGTTGAAAATAAAAGAGCGGCCATCGCCAGAAACAAGAACCCCTTTTTGTGCAAAGGAAGAGTGAGCATCGAAAAGCTGCCCGGTGATACCAGATTGAGTAGTACTTCTTCTTTGAACAAGTCAGAAGAACCGTCCGGTGGGGCAGGTACTTATCCTGGGAAGCTATCAACTAATCGAGCAAATGTTTTGGAGCGGGACATCAAGATTGCAAATGGAAAGCCCGTTGAAATCAGCATCGACTTCGGCACACATCGGGTTGAAAATATCACTTTCAAACGTTCAGGTGCACATGATGGTTATTTTGTTGAAATTGTTGCTTAAATATTCTAATTTACGGATCCAAGACGTATTATGTTGCTTGACGAATGCCTATGTTTCGAGTTAACTTTTTGTTGAATATTACTTTTTTGTTACCTCAGTGGTCTAATAAACTAGGTGAAAAACTTTGTGTATTTACTAGAATGGTAATGATAAGCATTAAGAATATTTAATCTTCTTCTGATACCAACAAAGTTGAAGTATAAAACTACTCTATTTAAGTGTTAGTGATTTTTAGCTAGATACCTTCTTTTGAATAATTAGAAATTCTTAAAAGATTCATTAAATGTATCTAATTCTGGTTGTTAACAATAAATCTAATATGTACAATCAATATTAGTTTTAAACAAAGTTAACCCATAAAATTATCAAGTGAAAAAAAAACTTTCATTGAAATACACAGTTCAATTTAGTAAATGTATTTAAAATGATATTGATAAACGCTTAAGCTATAAAATGTAGATTAAGTCTTAAAGTATTTTCTTCTGAGCAGTTATATTATTTTGCATTGTCGATTTTTTTGTAAATTGAAACAAAATTCAAACTGTTAAAATGTAAATTTATTGATTAATTTTAAACATTTTACATGCAATTAGACAAAACAGTTTTAAATTAATATTAATAAATTAAAAAATTAAAATAGTAGGAATTTCAATAAAGTACTTAAATTAGCCGGATAAATTTAACATTTCCACTTAAGATAAAATAACTAAATAAAATTTATTATATTTAATATAAAAAATTGTGTGTTACTACACATAATACAGCTTTGACTTTAATTTTAATAGAGTTTACCGCTGTATTAAACTGATATTCAAAAGTTTAAACTCTGTATAACACTGTTATTTTTATGATTTAAACTTGTAAAACAACACAAGCATAGGTTTTAAACCATTTTATAGTATTTTAAGTAGGAGGTTTATTAAATTTTTTTAAAATATTACATCTTTTTCTAGTTGCTTACATCTTAAACTCCTTTTGAAAAAAAAATTCCAAAATAAATTGTATTAAAATATTTAATGTGTGTGAAAGTCTTTATTCAAGATAAGTAAACCGCAATTAATTAAAAAGTTTATTATGTTTTAGTTTAGTAAACTTGTTGTAAAAATTATGAAATAAAACTAGTTTTAATAGATTTACTCTTTTGTTCTATTATTTGTTATAGTAATCAGTTTAAAGAACAGAAGATTAAAATTCAAAAAAGCTGTGTCTATTGTTACTGATTGAATTGAAGTAGTTAACAACTATTAAGTTAATAAATGTTTTTTCATCTTAATGCTTATCTGTGGATGCAAATCAATTAATATGTTTTAATTTATCAGAGAAAAATTACTTCAAAAAAAAAACTAAATGTTTAATTCCTTGTTTGCCAACTAAATACCTTCAAATAACTGTTGATCAAAAAGTACGTAACTTTTATACTAGTAACTTATACTTAATAAAACGATTAAACCTTAAATATCTGAGTTTTTTTATTAATAAACGAAATTTATAACACTTAAAACTGTAAAAACCAGTTTCAACTTCTTAATTCATGTTTCCATCAAAACTGATTCCTCGCGTTCTACTTTTGCTAGGTCTACTTTCAATTTGGTTGCCAACCCAGTTGTTAAAAGTGTTCAAATTGTTAATTAATTGATCAGTTTCTGTTTTTATTTCGCTCAGTCCGTTTTTATCCTTGAGCTTGTTTGCTATTCTTTCAACTTCAGCTGTCATTATTTTGATATTGTTCTGGAAACATTTTAGGTCTTTTTTTCTGAAATTTTTCTTTATGGGAACATTTTCAGTTTTTTCTGGTATGGTTTTTTTTGTGATATTAGAAGCATCTTCTAACCCAGTTATTTTATTAGAAGTAGAGTTAGAAAAAGAATTATCAGTTGATGTATTAAGCAAATTATTTTTATTGCTGTTAACTTCAGTTTTTTTACCAAACTCATTTTCTTTACACGTATTCATTATAGCAAAGACACTTTTTTCTGCTTTTTGTTTAATTTGATCATTTTCAAAGTTCATAAGGTCGCTTATTAAAGGTGCTTTTTTGTTGGAACAAGCAGAATCTTTCGTAAACTCATCTTGACTCATAAAATGATCAACAAAAACATTGCTTTCTTCTGGATCTGGATTAAACATTCTCTGAAATTAAAGTTCGTTTCTTTTTTTCATGTTTAAAACATACAAAAAAATTTATTAGTTTAAATAACAAAAAGTCGAAGTGTTTAAAATTGAGTTTGATTAAGTATTTAGCTCTTAACAAAATATATAATAAAAATAATTTTTTAAGCTTAATATTAAAATAATTAGGACTTTTTCTACAAACTAAACATTAAAAAACAAATTGATTAGTAAGGAAAGAGATTTTCCTAGATAGTATTTGTATTTTTAATTTAAATTCAAATATAATTAGTTGTAAAAAATTTTATTTTTGTCATTAGATTAAAAAAAAAAAGTGTTTAAGTGTTCACAAAATATTCAAAACTAAGTTAATCAGTTGTTTATAATAAATTTGTTACTTTATGTTAAAAAACCTATAATTTTTTCACTTAAAACCTAAACACTAAGTCTCTCAACTTATTCTTAAACCTTAAAAACTTATAGGAAGAATATTACTAAGATATTTATTGAAGGACTAAAAAACATTTATATATTTTCAGTTATTTAAAATTCATTGGCGACATAAAGCTAAATAAATAAAACCTTTAAAAAAACATACTTTTTTAGACGGATACGATGCCATTCTCATTTTCAATGGTCTGGCAGGTTTATTTTTCGGAAACGCTTTGTTGTAGCCAGAATTCGAGCAATCGTTGCTCAAAGAAACATAATCAATTACGTCGATTCTCTGACTGTGGCGAAAATTGAGCACGTTTCTCTTATAATTGGCAATGTTACTATCTAAGTCGTTGTTGCTTAGACTGTTCGTTGGGTAGGCGCTATTAAAAATGTTCGTTTCTTTGTTAGTTTTATTGTCGGGGTAAAGAGAACTGTAGTTACTGTGGACACTTTTGCTGTTCATAGAGGAAACGTGTGTTGAGTAACTTCTAGCAGAATTAATTTTTGAGGATGCTAAACTATCGGATTTCAGTGAAATGTTTGTTTGATGGTTGTGACTTTTATAGTGATGGGTTTCATTTGTTCTATGTTGATGGGTTTCATTCGTTCTATGTTGATGGGTTTCATTTGTTCTATGGTGATGTGTTTCATTTGTTCTGTTTTGCGTCGATGCTAAACTATCGGATTTCAGTGATGTTTGATGGTTCTGACTATTATGGTGATGAGTTTCGTTTGTTCTTTTTTTCGGATGCCCACCTGAATGAAATCCATCAGAATCCATTCCTGATGGGAAAGGTGACTCATTGAAGTTTATTTGTGTATTAGGTGGTGGCCCACTTGAAGGTCGAGGTCCTTTCTTTTTGACAGCTTTATTTCCTGAATTCGTTCCAGCTCCATCGAAATCAAATTCTCTAGAATTTCTATCATGGAAATACTCATCAGAAAGTACCTCGTCTTTAGTGGTATGATGGCCGTTAGTCTTCTTTTTTACTGCACGAGCACCGCTGCTTTGACCAGCCTGACCAGTTTTACGAGAGTCGTTCCTTGTTGCTGCATCATCTTTAGTTGTATGATGATTTTTCGTTGCTGCAGTCTTTTTAACAGCTTTATGGTCGTCTGAGTTATCTGTTGTTCTGTAAGGACTGTTTTCGAAAATTCTTTTACCTGATGAGTCGTTAGATGCTCTGTGGTGGTTAGTTTCATGTTTTTCTATTACAGAATATTCTGAAAAGTTATCTTCTCCGTCTGCACTGCCCTGATTTTCCGCAATACTGTCAGCTTCACTGTTATTTTCATCAGCTTCTTTCTCTTCTTCTTCCAACCCAACTTTCACCAACAACTTTCCATCGTACTTGTCATCATCGTATTGACATCCGTAGTGCTTCCACAGATAATCTATGTTGCTCCTGTTGTTTAAGATTGTTCAAAGTTTATTTTGAGTAACAACAATAAAGTATAAATTCGATTGTATAAGATCATCAAATACTTTTTAAACTCGTTTTTGTTTGTATTAGTTTTTAAGTTTTTAAAGGTTAGTATTTTACACTTTTTTTTATTATTTCGTTAGAACAAAGTAATTTTTACCATTAAAATATTTCTACAAACATGATCAGTCAGAAAAATGTTTATTATTATTTAATTGGACCTTGTAATATTCTTTACAAATACCATTTTTAAAATATTAATAACTAGTGCATTTTATAAAATTTTTAAAACTTTGTAATGAAATTTATGTATAGATACATGCATACTTAATGAATTTCATAAATAATTTTATAAAAATACAACAAAAAGATACAGAATCAAAATAGACATAAATTAAGCAACAAAACAATTTTTAACATTTTATAACATTTAAAAATAATTATGTTTTTCGAAGATAATGAACTTAATATAAAACACAAGTAACTTTATAAAATATATGTACAAATAAATTTTAATGACATTAGAACTCACTGAAAACTAATATTACTTAAATTAAAAATCGAAAAATTAAAGGCATTTATTCTAAAGCAGTTATAGAACAGTTAAACTTAAAAGACAAGCTATACTTTTAAAATGAAACAAAACCAGCAAAGTAGTTTTATTGTTGTCACTAAGAACACTAAAAAAAGGTAATAATGAAAAGTACAAAATCTCACACCTTTTATAGAAGCGATGAGCACCCAGTTTAGTTTCACACTTCATCTCGCCCTGCAAATTCGGCACGATGGTGGTGAAGGGCTCGGAACCCAATGGGTTGTAAACCCTCCTTTTGACCTTGCCACACTTCAGGGTGGCCAGGCTCGGAACTCCAAAGTAAAAATCGTGAGTGGCGGCCGTGGCGGAGTTGGGGAACAAGTTGAAGAAGATGTTGTCGTCTTGACTTTTGACGTCCATTGCGGGCTCGTTTGTGATGGGGAAAAGCCGTTGGGCGTGCGTCTGTGGGTTGAAAATTTTGTGGAATTTCGGGTTTGTTACGTCCTTTTCTTCGTGGTCGAACAGACCGAACGGCTCTCTGTTTTTTTTTGAATAAGATTTTAAAAATTAAACTAAGCTTCAAATAAGGATTTCTAGGTTCAATAAGTAGTTAAAAAATGCTAGCTTAACACAAAATAGCTTATATTAACACAAAAATCCAGTATCAATAAAAACATTGGAAAACTTAGCAATATAAAGCAACAGACGTTTCAAATGGAAGATTATCATGAGTCTTCGGCGGTTGATCTTCAACCTTTTCATCATCTTGCTTGTCTCCTATAGAATTTTTTGTGGCATGATGTGAATTCCCGTGTGAAGATTTTGAAACTTTACTATCACGCCTGCTTTCATTTACAACTTTTGTTTTTTCTGGAACCGGAGTTTTTTTTACTGCATGGTTAGCATTTCGAGACCCGGGAGCTTTTTTAACTGCCTTAACTTGGTCTTGGTCCTCGGAATTTTCCGGATAACTAAAACTATCACGATGACCATGATGAACTTTTTTTACTGCTTGGTGAGAATTCTTGGAATTATCTGGATTGCTAAAGCTATCTCGATGACCATGATGAGCTTTTTTTACTGCTTGGTGCGAATTCTTGGAATTATCTGGATTGCTAAAGCTATCTCGATGACCATGATGAGCCTTTTTTACTGCTTGGTGCGAATTCTTGGAATTATCTGGATAACTTTGACTATCACGTTGTCCATCGTTTGGCAAAGTACGTAAAAACGAATCGTTAGAGTCTTCCTTGCGACTATGAGAAGCTTTAGCGCCGGGTTTTTTCTTGACTGCTTTTGTAGTCTCAGTACCAGAAGGAATAGGAAGGTCTGTAAGAGAACTATCGCAACTTATTGTGGGAGTTTTCATATTGTAAACCTTGAAATAATTTATTTTACATAATTTTACAAATGTTAAATTGCTTGCGTGCCTTGCAGCAGTTGCAATGTTGATAAAATTGATCCATGCGCTCAAGTTTCATTTTTATAACTTTTTTTAGCATAGCAACATGATTTAAACTTTTCTATGACAATTTATTTAACATTTTATAAATATTTTAAATTACTTTTCAAAATTTTTAGATAAAAGTTATCAGAAAGAAAAGTCAAACTAAGTAGAAGAAAAAACGAACTAATTTCTACAGTTTAACATTTGTTAACTAATTTTAAATCTATATTTCAATAACTACATAAAGTTTTGGTGTAGCTAGTGAATAAGCATGGATTTTTTAATTTGATGACTTCTCAAAAATAATTAATATTTAGATTTTATACTCCAGAAGTTTTACTTTTTTATGAATCAAAACTAACTGAAAACTTTAAACATTTGGTAAAATAAATAAAATATTTTTTTAAATTTAACGAATATGACTTTGAACTTTCAAAACAAAACCAATGTGTATAAAAGTGGACAATAATTAATCGAATATTTTGGATAGCTGAGTTTTTTAGGTAGTTATGTCTTATACTTTAAAAATATAAGTTTTCCTTAAACAATAATTTATATTAAATAATAAATTAACTTTGCTTAAGTTGAAAAAAATTAGAGTTATATTATGACATCATTAATTCTAATTTTAACTAAATCGAACAGCATAAATTTTTAGTTTTAAAAAGATCTAAACTCAATCATGTCAATTGCTCATAACAGTAAACTTGATTCAAACTATATGAGGCTAAGAGAATTACTAGATGCTGGGTTATTGATTGAAGATGAAAAGTTTATAGAGCTTTTAGAAGATCTTCAAGTTGTTGGAACCTCAGCTGGAGTTAGTCTGTTGTTTAAACTTTATTTATTAAAATAAATGTGTAAAGGAAACCTGGTGAAACTCGAGTCTTATTCTATTTTGAAAATATAGTTCTACTTTTTATGTGTTTTAATATAACATAACTTTTAACGAATAAACTACTTTAAGTTATTAAGAGATTTAAACTTATAAACAAGTATATCATTTCTTAGTTTTTTTAATAATTTACAACATTTTTTCTAAACTTATAACGGTTCGGTCGAAAAAATATATTTCAATTACAGTAATAAAAACTATATATGTTTATATAAGTGCTAATTTTATAATGTTTATTTGATTAAAAACTTTTAAGTTGTAGCTTAAACAGTTTCTGTAGACAAAAACTGACATTGGAAAACTTTTAAGGCAGCAAGAGAAGATAAATATTTTCTACCTTCGATATTTTTTGAAGAAAATGATGTACCAGACGTACCTGAGATGAAAGAGCGTGTGAAGCTATTAAAAGCATGTTTAGTTGGTTTGTTGTTCAGTATATAGTTTGTTTTTGCATCACTAAAAGAAACAACGTTAAAATTTATACTCTTATAACTGTTTTTTTGGTATTTTTGATTCAATTTGAATAAGAACTTGCTTTTATTTTGAAAATTACCAACATAACTGTAAATAAAAAAGGTTTATAGCTTTTATAAGCCATAGCTTAATTATGTTGTATGTATACATTTTATACTTCCACAAACTAGTTTTGTTTGTAATTATTATAGTTCAATAATTAACGCTACTTACTTTCTTTGAAATTCAAGATATATAATTGAAAAACTTAACTTTGCTATATGATACGACTTTAGTTTAGTTTAATGGTACAATTTCATATACACTGCCTTTTAGCACTTCTGCTATTCAAAACAATAGTGGTACAAATAATGTTACACTAAAAAATTTGCTTAATAGCATTAAAATTGTTCTAGATTTTATGTAAATCAATGTGTTTTCAGAAGCTATTTATACAAAACAATTATCTTAGTCTTCTGTAATTTTAAAAAAATTGTTGGTAAAATGACAAGACTAAGACTTATCTAAAAAAAGTAAAATTAAATAAAACATTACATATGAAAAGTTAAAGAAAATATTATAGCATTAATTACTATAATTCTTTAAAAAATGTACACATGTTCTATCTATGAAAGTAATTTGCGAAATGATATAATAAAGTAGAGTTTTTTATGTTGTAAATTCGTTATAAGTTTGTTTGTAAAGTTTTAGAACATTTTATTCCAAAATTTTATGCATCTAGTTAAATAAATAACCTATAAAAGCAGTAGATTTTAATGAAATAAATACACGTTTAGTAATACAGTTTTAAATTAAGTTTTCACCGTACTTATTTGTACCATTATAAGTACAACCCAACAACAAACACCAGAAAACAGAGCAGCACTGTTTCCCTCCTCGTCGCCTTCGAGCTTTCAGAAGGAGAAGGACAAAAGCTGCAAGGAGCAGCTGATGCCGGGAGTCGTCAGGTACCTTCCCACGGAAGAAGGCAAGTCTGAATGCAAGCCTGAAAATTTGAGAAGCAAGTCGGAAGAGAACTTCAAAGTTGAGCAGAACAAGTGAGATTTCGACTAATTGTGTTTGAATGGTTTTTTTTTGTATTCTGAACAATAAGCTTGTTGTAGTTATGTGTAGTATTATGTTCTATGCTAAAACTTTGACTCAAAACATACTTCGAACGTATTTCAAACTCTTATAAACCTGTTTATAAGTAACTTAATATAAACTAAAATTTGTAACACTTAGATTATATATAGTGCAGTTTGAAAATTATTAATAATGAAGTTTGCATTACATAAAGCTAAAAAAAAAATTAATGTTGAATTAGCAACAAATAAGATATAAACGAAGTTTTTAAACAAGTAACAAAGTTTTCGACCTTTTATAGTAGATTCAAAACACTATATTTAATTTTTTTTCTAGAAATTTTGAATTTTTTAAGCCGAATGTTGCGGAAAATCTAATCGAAAAAGATGATTTAAAGCAAAAAGTCAGCACTGAAAAAGACAAGTAAGTTTATATCAAGTAGTAAATCTCTGTACATTCGACTCAATAAAGTTATGGCATATAAATAAGCTTTATAGAATTTTAGAAAAGTTTTAGGTAGTAAATTGTAAAGTTGTACACTTGGACTTCAGTATATTAATAATCCTACTGGTAAAACTAAACCTTAAAAACAAGTTTAGTAACATAAATTAAATAGTCTTCTGTTTACTCTGTATTTTTAATTTCCCTTACAACACTTTTGAATTTGTTTATAATTTTATGCTAAAAAAACTTTTTATTAAGCTGTACAGTTAGTTTATTTAGTTAGACTATACATAAAAGTTTTAGATAGAATAAAGAAATGTTCTATCGACAGTGTTTTAGTTTGATGAACAACATATTAAAGGCGTTAACTTCAAATTAGAAACTAATCTACCTTTTTTTATACACGTTATAATTAAGCTTACAACCAAACAAATCAAACTAACTTTGGAGACCACAATGTTTATAATGAGTTTTTATAATTTACCAGTTCATTTTACTACTTTTGAAATAAACTAAAAATAAAAGAACAAATTACTATAATAGCCCGAGAAAACTTCCTAAACAAGTTTCAATAAATTCTGGAGTTAGAAAACCATCGACACCATACCGACCTAAAACCTCGTATGCTAGTAAAAGAGAGTGCACTTCTGATAAAACGATGTTAGTTGTCAAAAAAATATTTTTAATTTTAAAGCCTCAATTTTGTGTTAAAGATTCAAAATAATTTAAGCGTCTTTATTTAATTATAGATTTATAATAGGTCACTACCGACTATTGCAAAGCCTGGTGTCTCAAAGTTGGGCGAAAGTAAAAAAACACTTTCAGAAAAACTACTTTACGGAAACTTAAAGTACTTTCAAAATAGGAAGAAAGGTAAAAATCGGAAATCAACAAAAAAGAAAAACGTTGAGGTTAGTTTAAAGTAAAAAGATTAAACAATTAAACTGTATATCTAAACATTGAAAACTAAAAAAATATTAGTTATTGCGCCTTTTACTTGATCAACAAAAAATAATTACTGGAATGATGTAGCTTCTATAAAATTGCTATATATGTTTAAAAATATCATTTGAAGTTGATTTACTTAGGCAAGTTTTGATTTTTTTTAAATCGTCAAGTTTTAGTAATAGTAATAATGAAAAATGTTTTTAAGCTTTCAATATATATTTGTAAAAATATATTTTTTGCTTTTTTAATTTTGTCCATGGGCTGTTTAAGGCATTTTACTCGGGTAGCTCAAGTAATGTTTGTGAATAACGAAATACGTATTGACGAAGAAAATGTTTAACATGAATGAATTGAAGCTTTTGATTTACTCGAAGTGGTTTCAAAATAATTAAACATCTTTATAAGTTTGTAAAAACTACTGTGCTACCTCTTAATTAGTGAAAACAGCTACCCTTGTTTTTTCCTTAAGTTTCAACTTTAGTATAACTAAAAATTTTATTATAATAAAGTTAACATATATGCTTTGTCATACCACTTCAATCATCAAACCACAAGCTTTTAGTAGACCGGGACCCGGATTTCGTTTTTATTGAATTTACCAAAGTCTGGCATTTGTTTAGCTCTGTGGTTAGCTTAGACGCTGTTCAGAAAATGCGTCCTGAATTGGAGTACCGGTGTTGCTCTAGTAGGTGTCCTTAAGACGACTCTCTATGAAATTTTCTGCAGTTGAAATTAAAAAAAAACCTATATGTAAAGCTGGACGTTGGCCGGCAGTCCATTTGGTTTTGAATTGAAAGGCGACTTGTGCAAGACCACTAGAATTATCAGTTTTTGGCTAGTCTGGTTTTTAACACTGACGAGTTTCAATAACAACTAAGTCCTGGCTTAAGTCTACCTTGTGGTCTAATGATAAAATTGGTACGATGAAACTTTATGTTAACTTGAGTTTGTTTCATGCCATACAAAATTCTAGGCTTTGGCTTTGATAGACTTTTACCGAAGTTTTCTTTGAATTTACTAAATATATTTGTTTTATGAAAAATTTGTCTTTAGTATGTAAATAATAATTACAAATTTAGATTGACGAAGAAAATAGCGACGATTGGAATAGCGAAAAAATACAAAAAATTCAAAAGTCCATCGTTGTCAAGTTTGACGACTTTCCCGATAAAAAACCTCTGCGTTTGTGCTTTGATTATCCGGTGAGTGAAAATTGTTAAGTTTAAGTAGTTCGTATATAGTTTTTATGTTTTACGTTAGTATAGTTACATGAAAGCGTACAACTTTTATTAAAATTTATATATAACTAGAGCTAAAATATAACTAGTTTATTTAAAAAATTTTAAATGGATCTAGATAACCCAAAAAAAATCAAAAAAATGCGTTATAAATAATAAATGAGATTTTTCCCATTAAGTTTTAGAAAAACAAATCTATCAAATTTTTGTTTTTAAGAAACAATTTTTCTTACATGAATTACTTTAGTTTTAAATTTTAAAAAATGCTGATGAGCTTGTTTGAAGCTACAGTTCGATACATAGATTGCTAGAACACTAGTCAAGTACATTTTTGCTATTGACCTTAACTTATATTTTTAAATTTATGACTTTTTATACTTTTAACAAGCTTTATAAATATACAAATTATTTTAAGTTTTTTTAACACCACATTTGAAGGTAAAACTAAGTGTTTTAAAGTTATGTATTTATTGCTTGGACATTAAACATATAACAAAACGTTTGTATATAAATTACTAGTTAGATTTATTATTAAGTATATAAAACTCTAAACAATAAATTAAAACATCGTAGTTAGAAAAACAATTTGAATAAACATCTTAAACTATATTAATTTTTTCGTATGATAGGTTTTATAAACAAAACTCTTATTAACTCTATATGCAACAGTTTAGTTATAATATGAACCTAAACTTTACTATTGTAAGTAATAACTATTTTACTCATAATAGAACTTTTGAATTTATTTGGTAAATACTTTAATACCATCTTGTCTGTAGGGAATAGATTTGACACATACAGATATAAAAAGAGCCATAGTAAAAGTAGACGAAAACGCCTTTACTGACAAGCTTGTAACTGCTTTGAAGTTTGAAAATCGAAGAATAAAACACCATTCGAATGATTTAACAAACAGGTAACGATGAAAATTCGATGAATTATTTTTATTTAAATTTATCTACAAACCAACACTCTATAAAAATGTGATACCTTTTTTTCTGAATTTATTCTTTTAAAATAGTTACTGGTACAAAATATCTCAATGTTTGAAGTGAAACCAGATTGATATTTTAAACCTTGCAGTTTTATATTAATTGAAACACAAAAAAAAAGTTTGTCAGAAGTAAACTATAAACTTTGGCCTAAAATAAAACAAGACTAAACTGTACTTTTATACTTGAAATTTATATATGTAGAAATTGAAATATGCTAAAGCTTAAATTTACAGTTATTAACAAAATGTTTTTAAACAATACGTTTTTAAGGTTTACTTCTATTACAAAAAATTTTTTTTTTGTTTAATAAGAACGTGTGAGTAAGAAAAGGTATTTCAAAACTATCTTAAAGTTTGTATACATTTTCAAACCTTAACTTAAAATCATTACGAATCTTTTTTGAATAACCTTTTTTCTTTCATAGTTGTTATAAACCTTTCTTAAGTATTTAAAAAGTTTAACATTATTATAAACGTTCAAAGTGACGCTTATATATAAAAAATCACTAAATTAATTATCATGTCTTGTTTATCAAACTTATTGTTTATTAATAGTAAATTTGTTTGATTTAGTAGAAAATTTATATACTTTTACAGTTACATAAAAGCGTTAGAATAAATTCGCAAATGTTGTTAGCGGAAATACTTTTTATTTATATGTTTTTTTTATGTATGTTAATTATCTTTTATTGTCCTGTAAAACTATTTAAAACTTAAGTATTTATGACATTTAAACAATAAAAATCAAGCTATAACACGTAAGCCAGATCCAGCCAGCCAAGCCGAAAAAAACTCGTGACTTATTTAAAAGCTTGAAAGCAATTTGTGTAAAATTATTTTAATATATTTTATTACAAGTTTTCATCAATTTGCTTTTTATTAAACAGTAAGTAAAAAGTAGAAACTAATTAACAGTTTTGTTTCTAATAGTAATTAAAACAAATATAAGTGCAGATTTTCAAAAGGCCTGCGAAAGGCTTTTTATGAATATTTAGGCCCGTTTATTAAAAAAACTTTTGAAACTTTATGTCAATTGATTCCAATACTCGTACTAAAAGTATTCATTTGAAAATTAATTTAACTGTATTTATAGTATAAGTTTATAAACTTATTAGTAATTTTAAGTCAAAAATAGTTTTATTTGGTCTTTAAAACAAATAAAAGTATACTTTGAGAATATTTAAATAATACAAGGTAGCTGTTGTCACTTTATTTAACAATGATGTATTCTTGATTTACATTGAATTATAAATATAATTAATTAAATATTGTTATAAGTTTATTGTCCATATGATGAACCTAGGCATCAAAATCCAGGTCATTTAAACAAAAAGACACATAACGAAATAAATCAAAAATAAAAATAACACAAAAAGTTCATTGTTTAAAACAAAAGTGAAAACATATTTCAATATAGTATATATATAAATTTGTATACTAACATAAATAATTACTTTTTAACCACAAACTTATACTTATTAATACTTTGATGTAAAAAGGTCAATCATGAAAAACTAAATGCTTGACTAACAAAAAAAATAAAAACCTAAAGCCTCAAGCAAATTAAAATAGACTGGCCGGATAAACAATCATTTAACATCACAAAAAAAGACTCATCATTAATGATTAATAGAGGAAAGGCGCTGCTTTAAAAATTGAGCTGTGGGTTAAGTTAAATCTCAAAATTAAGTCAACGGTTAATAAAAGAGTTAATTATTAATTTTACTAACAAACATTTTATTTAAATCAAACTTTTTTAACTTTGATCGAAATTCTTTAACTTTTTTTGCAAGAAATTAATTCATTTGGAAGTTTATTCCATATTTGAACTGACCGATAAAACTTTAAATATGTTAATGAATAAATTTATGTTAATTTCTCCGTACAGGTGGCACATTGAGTTTGTTGATCTAAGTACAAGGAATCATTTTATCGAAAAAGGCTTAGTGTTCATTTCAGGTAACTTTTTGTGTTTCACAAATAAATGTTTAATAAAATACCTTATTTAATAAATAAATAAATAAAACAAAATAAAATATTTTGAGAAATAGTTTCAAGTATACCTTATTTAACTTTTACAAATACTAGTATATTTTCAAATGCTCTTGTTTTTTAGCAAAGTCTAAAAAGAAAATCAATGTTGAGTTGAAAAAGTATGACAACGTTACAGCAGAAGAGTACAAAAGATATTTAAAATCAATTGATGCAAATGAAGAACTACACCGTTTTACTTTGTTAAACCCTAACTATCAATAACTAATACAAATAAAACGTTTTAAAATACCAAACATTTTAGTCTTTTCTATTAGTTAGGTTAAGTTTTAGGAATATAGTGAATATAGTTACTAAAGTATTTTTTCACTTAATAAAAAAACATTTTAGTTTTAATCGCTTTAACAAATTAGTTTAAAAAGTTCTAGAAGTATACAATCGTTTAAAAAGTGTTTACTTAAAGTAGAGTGGATTATTTTATGAAATTTTAAAAAGTGCATACTAGTTTTAATTAAAATGTATTGCTTCTTAGACTATAGATATATATTTGTACATGTATTAACTTGTTTGTATTTGTTTTATAAAGTTTGTTTTATAAATAACACATTTACGTTTTTATTTATCGTTATACTGTTTGGTATTTTATAACCTTCTGGTGTCTGCTCTTTAAGTCGCTCAGGCTTTGATAACTCAATCCAAACTTGCAAAGTAAGCCACAGTAATATTATATATAACCCAAAATTGAAAAGATAGCTTTATTCATATATAACTATTTATATTCGTTTTAAACTTAAATCTACTTGCTTTTTTATAACCTTGTATGTTTTACGTTCTTAATAACTTTAAGTGTCATTCAAAAGTCTTAAAGTGATCTACTGGATCTATAAAGTTAGTATCCGATTAATCCCAATTTTTTTTTGAAATTAGGATTCGGTTTGATCCGAATCCGAAAACTACAATTCGGTAGATCACTACTTTTTAGTACCATTAGACTTTAAGACAAATCTAAATAACTACAAACTATAATTTTAGCTAAGTTATAAATGTTGAATTTACATGCTTTTAGAAGATGATTGATTTAAAAAAATATATATTAAACTGAATAATTTACTGTCAATATAATTTAATAAATTTTCAAAATATTATTTCTTATGCTGTACTAAATATAGTACAGTTTTTTAGGTTATTAGTTCACTTAAAATTCAAAAAAAAAACAATATTTTTACAGAAAAATCTAAATTTTCCGCTTCCAAAATACTGTTGCTTGTTTTTTATTTCACAAATTTAGTTATTTTTAAAACTTTTGTATTTCTAGATAATTAAAAAAAATAATACACATTCATAAAACAAAACTAGACTCCATTATTTTTTTTGAAGGCTTGTCAGTAGTACAAAGTTTCAAGGAGCTGTTTCTAACAAAACTGGGTTTGTGTTTTAGTATTAAAACATTTGTCTGTTGTGAGAATAAAAACAAAACATAACTATTAAATTGAAAAAAAAAATTGACGTTTAAAACCTTAGACAAGTTAAATTTAGTTATAATTTTTGGAAAAGCACAAACATAGCAAAAATTTAAAAAAAATCTCATAAAATTAGCTCTAAAATTTTTGATCAACTTTGATGATACCCTAGTTCATTACATCTTTTACCACAAAAAAAGTTTCATTAAGAGCAAAAACTGGGTCGTAGAATGTCGCGAGATTTGCTGTCGATCAAAAGTTTTACTAGTTAGTCCAAATAAGTTTTGTAAAATTACTTCTGTTGTTTCTAACTTTTAAAAAATTTTCTAAACTTTTTTTTTCTTGCTATTGATGTTTTATTTAAAACTTTCTTGTAAAGTGTACAAGTTTTAATTGTATAACAATTTTTTTAAACTAAAAATTGTATTTTTCAAGTAAGATTTTTAAACTAAGGTTTTCTTTATCAAGCAATTAAATTTATACCTCTTTTTATTGGGACAAATAAGCAAAAGGTTAGATCAACCTTTCATTGTATATTTTAGCGTTATTTTTTAGAAGAATAATTATACGAGACATTATTCAACTAGTTTGCTGGAATAAATCGTTTATATATATTTGTTTTTTATTTTAAATGTATTATATTTTTAAAGTTTTTGTCAGACTATCGCTTTGAGAGTTTTAAATTGCAATAACGATGACGAGTATGGTTTACTTAGGTATTTTTTGAATAGTTTAAAGTTTGGAAACTAAGTGTCAGCTCTAAAAAATTATTTAGAACTAAAAACACTAGTATGCTTTTGTTTAAAAAGCTGCATTTATATGAAAGTTTTACAACTGTTTTAACGTATTTTGCTTTTAATCCTTAATATATGGTTTTTAAAATTACATAAGTAGTTCAAATCGTAAATTTTAAACAATTTGTTGCGACTTTAAAATAATAAAAACATATAAATGAGAATAAACTTATCAAAAAACTTAAATAAAAACAAGTATTAAAGATATGTTTATGTATTAAAATTCTCCTTCTTAGTACTTACCCACAAAATAATAATTTTAAATTGTTTTTGTTGTGTACTGTCAAACAAATTTCAATAAAAGTTGTTTATTATTTACAACCTCTAAATATCACTTAAAGTTAAGTTTGCTCAATTAAAAAAGCAACTTATTTTTTAACATACTATATGAAGCTTAAAACCAAATTTCAAAATCTTTGTTGGATGATATTTCCTTAAATAAGCTTAAATATTATTTTTTGTGTTACGTCAGTGAAATTATTAGTATTATCGATAAAACACTTTTAAGAAATTTTTGAGGTAGATAGGGCTTTGATTTTTTGCTTAATTGCTAACATGTAAGACTGTTCATTAGTTTTTTTACTCACCGTATATTAAGTCAAACTTTAATTTTTGCTTTAACGCAGGGGCTGGCAAACTTCGTCTGAAAAAGTAAAACCTGCGGTTTGCGATGATATTCTTAGCTAAAAATAAACTTTATTTTGTGGTAAAAGAATATAGAACTAGGCTCTAAACTAACAAATTAATAATTATTTTAAGTAGTGCTTAATTATATATTATTTTAACACATTTTTAGTTTAAAACACTATTTTTTTTATGAATTGATACGGCTAGTTTAAATGATGCAGCCCGAGAAATACGTTTTTCTATGTAGTTTGGCCTGCTAGCAGTTTATTCTAAGAAAGGTGTCTCATCACCTGTAATATTAAAGTAGTTTTTGTTAGTTCATGTATTTGTTAACTTGACACAGCCGTAATTTAATTAACTTTTAGATTATTTATGAATTAAAACCTTTAGAATTAATTGATATACAAAAAAAGTATACTTATTATAAAAGTTTATCTTATAATTTATACATACCATTTAATTAATTATTTTACATATCGTATAATATACATGTAGTTTAAGTCATGGTTTTATGTATGGCGCTGTAACTTAATTATTGGTCAGGATTTTGAAAGCTTAATAAAAAGTTAGATTTTTGTGCTTTGTTTAAACTTTCTTTTAATTTTTAAATTTAAATTTTATCTGCTTTCTAATTATATTTAACTTTAATCTTATTATAATTTAGATTTAACCATTATAAACATTCAATAAATAAAATATGCATTATACCAAGTTCCAGTGGCTTTTAATGCTTTTACTATTGTTTAGTTTATTTAATAACTAACGTTTGTTGTTTTACTTTTTATTCACAATAGGTTACATATTTCTTTCTTGAATTAAAGCGCTCTACTACTTTTTCCAAATATAAGGAATAAATTATCTAGCTTTGTAGGATAAATTAACTAGCTAGACCTAATATTCATATATGTATATCGTGACGTAATTATTAGATGAATTTCTTTCAATAATAAGTAACCAGTAAACATTTAGAATTAGTACTTCTTTAATTTTCATGTAAGCAGTTTATATTATGATTTGGTATCGTATTTTGTATTTTTACTTTAATTAAAATATTAATAGCTTTATAAAAGTTGGATATAACATTAAGTATTTTATCTATTACTAACCTGTAAAAATCTACAGCAATTATTCTTATTTTTAATGGACACATGTATATACCTACTTTAGCTTCTATTCTTTCCTTACAGTATTTATTTTTTTACAGAGCTCAGTTAAAGAGTGTTGACTCGTTTAACACATAGAAACATATGTCAGTGTAATAAAGAAAGGATACTGTATAATTTGTTATTATCATATACCCCAGTGAACTTGTTTCGCTATGATCTTTAGTAAACAAACGATTAAATTTATATTTTATTAGTAAAATTAATAGTCGTATTTTTGAACATTCAATTATAATGATTAATCTCAATAAAAGATCACTATATTAAAAAACAACTTTTTAATGTAACATGCTCTGATTAAAAAATCTTTGAATATTTTTTTTTAAACGTTAGGTTGAGTGTTAATAGTTGTATAAAAGCAGTTTAACTGCACATTCCTTTATTATTACTAACTGTTTTAGAAAATATTAGAATTCATTAAAAGACTATTAGGTTTAAATCGCACTTAATTGAAAAAAATATTTAAACTTAAAAACTTAGACAGAAAATCCTCAAAAGTAGTATAAATAACTAAAAACAAGATAAATACATAATATAATGATATTCAAATCTTTAATAATTATAAGCTTAAACAGATTGTAATTAGTTGTAATAAGCTAGTCCCACTTGATGTTTAATGTAGTTTTATTCGAGTTTTTAAAATCAGTTCATTTGAAAATCGTCAATGCTAAATGTTTTTTCTTTTAGATTTTAATTAATTTGAGCTAATAAGGAAAATGATCTTTTAGCCGCCACATTAAAACAATTTTTAACGAAACAACAACATGCTTTATAACTAGTATCACACATTTAAATAATAATTCATCAAAGCTATCACTCGAAAGTTTTTGAGCAGTCATTTTTTGATAAAACAATTTCATTCAAGTCCGTGACAGTGTTTTTTTGATTCATTCTCACAGAAACACCCCTGTTCCTTTTATTTTTACTAAACATTATAGTAAGAATATCTGTAGGATTTTCAAAACAGAGAACGATGCAAACTCCGGTGAACATGTAACACACCGAAGTAATGCCGTTCTTCAAACTCGACATCTTTACTTCCGCTTCAACCACGTTAATAGCGTACACCAGCGCGTTGAACAGCGGAAAAATAAACGCGCTCAAAGCCGACCGTTTGATGGCGCTGTAGAGACGTTGCTCCAGTAAATTTTTACGGCTCGTCGGTGATTTTTCTCTGAGAAGCTGAATCTTTTTGACAAAAAGCGGGTAGACGAAAAAGGCGAGCATGAGAAGTTTGTTGATCAGAGAGATTGTTATTAGGTAGCTGTATACGTTGATTTTGCTTTCCACGACCAGACATCCTTCGTTTGTGGCAGAAAATTCAGGAAAAAGTCCCGCGAAAGCCAAAGCGATTAGTACAACAATTATCAAAATGTAAACTGCAAAGCTAAAACAATTCACGCTTTTGTAGAAGAGGTTGCAGAATTTTTTCATTGGTCTTTCTGATAGTAACATTTGAAGGCGGTACCAGAGAAAAAGAAAAATGTTGAGCGCGCAGAGAAAGCTCGTCAGAGTCTGTAACACGTTCGCCCAATAGCAAGCGCTGCAACCTTGATGATTCTCAGTGAAAACTTTCCCTACAATGAGAAAGTTTTGCTGCGCCACAACTTTGACACAAGACACTACTGGGTAGCTCAGTGCTAGCCGCATCAGGGTTTTTGACTTTTTGTTTTTGTAAAACTTTCTGTTGCACCTTGAAAATTTTAACAAACTTGTAAATACTAACGTGTTAAACAGAAAAGAAATTAAAAAGCACACTTGAGCGTAAATCCAATTGTTCCGGATGACTTTATACACGACGATGTCGCTTACTGTGTTTGTGCTTCCAACGTTATGGCAAGCTGAAACGTTTACACTGATGTTTTGAATCATTCCTTTTATCCTGGTTTCAAGCTTTTATTAGTTGCGTAACACTTATCATTTAGATTGTAAGTCTGTTTAAAAACAATAAATTAAAAATTTAGGGTAAATTCTATGAAAGCTTCTCCTATCTAAATTGCACAAAATTAGTTGATTTATTAGGTTTTATTTTATAATAAAACTGAAAACGCCTGTATGTTAATTAGATAAATTGAGAAATGATAAAAACTTAATTTAGGTGATATATTTTTTTGTTTCGAAAATTTAAACAATTTAGTTTATTAATAATCGGCAAGAAAAAAATATTAACTATACTTTACCTTGCAGATATTACCTTAAGCCATAAGGAGTTAACAATAAACCTAAAATTAGAATCAAAACTTAAATTATATATTACTAATAAATAGACTTATAACTTTGTACTAGCTATGCTTTTATATAAGTGCTTTAGAATAATAAGTATACAGTTTTCTTTTAATCTTAATGTTAAAAAAAACGCTTTTAATAAGTTTTGAAAGTTTTATTGTAGTAAAACAGATGTTTGCGTTTTATATAAGACTAAATAAAACATAAACAGGCAATATTTTTGAAAAAAATATTTTTTGAATACTAGACTACATAAAAAGAAATTTTAGAACAAATCTTATTTTACATCTGAAAATGTATACTGTAGAGTAAACTTTTTGTTGGTAAACTTAAATAAGTTTTAGTATTCTTACTTAAATTTGATATAATTTAAATCAACTTTCTTCATTATGTATATATTTGAAAAAAAAAAATTAACTACTTTTTTTTTAATTTTCAGTCGAAAAAGTATTAAAAACTGTTAAAAACTACTTTAAAATCGTTTTTCTGTTTTTCTGTTTTTACTTATACTTAAGTTACAAAAGGTATGTGTTAAAAACAACTTTTCAAAGTTATTTGACATTTTATTAGTTTTAAATATTTTTTTACCTTAAGATTTTTAATATGTAATACAGCTCATACACTTGTTTATACAAAGAACCTTTTGTTTTACAAAAAAAAACTCAATAATTAAGCTTTTCCCTTTGTTATAGTAACAAATCCCTGCGAAAATTATATAAAGTAAAATACACTAGTTTATTATAAACATGTAAGCTAACTTTGTTTTTACTTTCGAATAAAGTTATATTTATTTTAAGTGATTTTATTTATACATAAAAAATGTTTCAATTAATCTTTAAAAAAATTAACCTTTCATTTATACTGAAACTTTGACACAACATCAATAAAAACTGCTGAATATTCCACCAATGCGTCGCTGATTTGTTTAAAATTTGTAGCGCTAAAGAGCATAAAAAAATTTAAAATTTTTTAAATTATTACGAAACCAGGGACGAAATGATGAGATAACATAAAAAAAAGCAAACATTTTGTTAATAAAAAATCTAAAACAACTCTAATGTTTTAAACTTAGATGTATTAAGTTAACTTTAAAAATAACTAATTTAAGTTATAAAACAGTTAGTTTTTAATAATTTAATTAGTGTTTTTATAAACCACTAAGTATTAATAATTTTTTTAATAGTTACCTATAAAAAACCAAATTTGCGTAAATTTTAAAATGAGCAATTAAAAGAAACGTACTTTTGGGTAAAAAAATAAAAAAAAATTAATAGTGATTAAATTTTTATGTTAAAACTCAGAAAAAAATAAGAAAACCTAAAAACATTATAACTTAATCAGTTTTAATAAAAACAATGGTATTTAGTACATTTTGTATATAAAATAAATAAAAAAACGTCGTTTAAACGTCATATATAGATCAATTTTTTTATGTAAATATCAAAATCATATTAAAAGATGGTTTGATGAGAAGTTTATAGAAAAATTAAGTATAAATAAAATTTCACGTTTTAAGAGACGAGAATACACTTTAAAAACATTTTGAATTCTACTTATAACCCTTTGATACATAAATGACAGAATATTAAATGTATGGTCAAAACAGGTTTACCAAAGGAATTAAATCAAGGTTCGAACAATCAAAAACTTTATTTTAAATTCTCATTGGTTGATAACCCGTTTAGTAATGAATTTTATTAATTCTTTGTACTTTAAAACAATATTTTTCATTTGTATTTAAGCTGTTTCATTGAAAAAACTCAGAGAAAACAAAATTTTAAATAAAAAATAACACAAAACGCTTACAAAACATCTTGATTCGAGATTTTTATCACATATAAATAAAAAATAGTAAAAAAATATTCAAGCAAGTTTTTAATATAAACTCATAATATTTCTTTTTTGGCAAAAATAAACTTAAAAGTATAGTTGAAAAAGTTTTAAAATTATTGAAAAACAAAACTCTAAAAATAATTAAGAGTTAGTTTAATAAATGAGTAAATTTTATGAGATCCATATAGTTTAGAAATAAAATGTGTCTAAGGGGTAGGCGTAGGATTCAAATTAGTTTATTAATTGTAGGTTAAAATATTAGGCTTATACTTAGGCATAACAGTTTAAATAAAAGTAACTATTACTTTAATTTAGTTTAAGTAAGTCAATTATCTTGTTTGTTTTATGTATTAACTTGTTGTGTGTATTAAGTATAATTTTTGTTTTGTTGTTTTGTATTTTTTTAAATAGCAAGTATTATACTTGATAAAATATAATGATTAAATTAATTCAAATATTAATTTAGTTGTTTTGTTATGTTACCAAAATAGCTACATAATTAATTATGTTATCATATTTTTATTAAATTAGTATTTATGAATAAATTTCAATGCAAAAACTTTTGAAAAATTGTTAAAATTTTCAAATAAATAAACGCAAAATGTGCATCTATACCACAGGCAACGTGGACGAGTGGTTACGGCAGCATATTTTGCTCAGAAACACCTGTGTTAGGGTTCAAAGCCCACCACTTCCATATTTTTATTTATTTATATAATTATATATTATCACATATATTTAAAAAAAATAAATAAAAACCCAATTATTATTTATCTATTACATTCAAAAAGTATCTTTCAGAAGTACGCATCCGTGTAAGTTAAGGATAAGTTTAAGGGCATAGGGGGGTAAAACACTTTTTTCAGAATGTGATCTTATTTTATATGATTTTTACTGTGCTACAAGATGCTATTTACAGATTTTAAAAACTCAAAACAATCTTTTAGATATAGCCGGTCAAAGTCGGAGGTAACAATAGGTTCTTTATGGGAGGCACAACTAAAACAGAAAATAACTAGAAATCACTAAGAATATATATTCTCCTAGGTTTTTTGAGATAACTACCTCAAATTTTTTGGAAATGTTCATTGCAATGTTTAGAAAAGTCTTTTGCAAAAAAAAAATTATATAAAAAAAAAACAATAAAATTGTTTTATTTTTTGTATATATTTTTTTAATAATTTTAATAATTCCTTGCACCAGTATTTTTAAATATTGCAAGGAACATTTCCTAAAAATTTGTGATAGTAATTTCAAAAATGCTGGGAGATATATCTTTAGTGAATTCTAGTTATTTGCTGTTTTAGTTGTGCCTCCCATATGGAACCTATTGTTGCCTCCGAATTTGACCGTCTATATCTCAAAAGTTATTTTGAATTTTTAAAGTCTGTAAAAAGCAACTTGTAGCTTAAAATAACTATACAAAACTAGATCACATTGCGAAAAAAGTGTTTTAACCCCCCTATGCCCCTAAATTTATTTTTACAGGGGGGTTACACTTTTTTTTAATGAATAAGTGACCTTTAACTAACCTTTAATTAAGATTTATTTCTAAAATAAGTGTTTTAACCCCCCAATGCCCCTAAGTTCTTTCTTACCTTACACGGATGCATACTTCTTAAAGATACTCTTTGAATGTAAAAGATAAATATTTTGAAAAATTTGTGCGTACCTTACACGGACGCGTACTTCTTAAAGATACCCTTTAAATATAAAACATATATGTTTTAAAAATTTAGTGAGTATCTTACATGGATGTAACCCCCTGGCCTCAACTGTAATTTCCTTTTGCTTATTTAATGGAAGAATCATAGTTATATAAATAAACAAAAACATGGAAGTAATTGGCTTTTAACCCCCTATACCCTAAAAAAAAAGTTCTTGTGGCAAATTAGATATCTGTTGTTCAAACAATGTTTTAGATCCAAAACAAAGTTATAAAAACAATCAGAGGCCTCAGTTACCCTGTGAACTTTATTTTATACATTTAACCTGAACTTAATTAAAACTAACTATAACTGTAAATATTATAAGCTAATACTTCAAGATATAATATAAATTAAATCCTAATATATACTTGTTTGCCACTCTTTGAGTCATAAAATCTTCTGTGAGTAACCTTAACCTTCCCGGAGTTTTTTTCAAATCCTTAATACTTTTAATTAACTATTTAAAAAAATTTCCTGAGGTTTTCTTAAAAATCTTAAAACTTCTTTGAGTTTCCCAGAGTTTAAAAAAATTAAAAATTTTGTGAGTTTCCCTGAGATTTTCTATTTTTGAAATTTCTCTGAGCTCATTAGTGTGTGGCAATCCTATATAGATTTTATTACATAAAAGCCAATGTGAATTTGATAATTATCTAGTATGATGTTGCACCAATATCTAATTGAAATTACATTGTATTTGATGTATTCTTAACTATAATTTTTGGCTAAAAATTTATATTTATAAGTACATAAATTGAGTTATATATCATAAATTGATAAAACTTAAATATTTAATCGCTTTTATTAATCAATATAAAGCAATTAAATCATTTCAATTTATTATATTGATTATGATATTGTAAAACATAATCAATCGAATACTTTAGTTTGTCATAAATAAATTTCATTCTCACTATGTATTTAAATCTTGTTTAAAACAAAGTATATTTCAGGCTAAACATAGTTAGAATAAAACATTGATTTTTAGCCTAAAATAATGGTTAGAAAGACATTAAATTCAATATAATTTCAGCTTGACATTGGTGCAACTTCATCCTAGGTAATTACTGTGAATTTTTAAACCAAAATAATGAACCCCACCACTCATAACCTTATATTAGCAGTAAAAATAAATAATCCTAAGTTAAATTATTGTTCAATAATTTTTTCTCATCCTACAGATGTATTACAGTTAAATTGTATACAAAATTTCTGAAATTAGTAAGGTTTAATATTTGAGAAGAGACTTTTGAATTTTAAATTAAGTCTTTTGCTAACTTGTAACAACTTGTGGCTCCAAAATATAATAAGTAGCATCAAAATTTACGGTTGGATAGTTTTATCTCTATGAAAATAGGTCAGCCAATCAGCGACACATGTGTAGAATATTCAGCCCCAATAAAAACACTCCAAATGATTCTTTTTTTTCTGTTTTTATGACGCAGAAACTCTCGGCTCCAATTTACAACAATATTGCCTCATTTGGAACAAATCGATTGAATTTGAAAAATAAGACTAAAAAAACTTAATAGCTATTTTTCCGGTTTTAATTTCATTGCTTACATCTTTGTTTTCTCAAACCACATAACAAGATTATAATGTGTATTAAACTCTCGACAGTTTGTATTTTAAATACGCTATTAAGCTAAAAAAGTCATAAATAGGAAATTTTAAGCTGTATGTGAAAATTTAATTTAAAATAGTAACTAAACTTCTTTTTTTTGATAAAGAGTGGGAAACATAATTTTAATTTGAAATAAACAATTCTACGATCAATACTTTTTTTTGATAAAAGCTTAAAACTTATTCAACTAGTTATAAGACACAAACTTATACAAACATACACTAAGCTGGTTATTTAGTTATATTTCATTGGAAATTTAAAGTTTTTAATAAAAAAAAGTTATCAGTATAGTAGTACGACTTTTAAAATTATAGCCTGTTTTAGTTATTTTACTTTAATTAGTTTTTTAGTTTATATTAGAACTCAATATAATTCTTTCTAGTTTAAACATGTTTCTAATAATTAAATATGTTTTTAAACTGCATAAAATTAATTTTAATAATCTAAAAACATTGTCAAACAATACTATTTTTTTTACTAAATATCGATTATTTCTATACGGATAAGTTTTTGTAGCTTTATATATTAAAAACTTATAACTTCATAAAAATAAATTTATAAAACATATACAAGATATTCAAAGAAATAGTAGTAGTTTAAATACTAAACAAACATTGCTCATGTAAATTACAGTTCAGCTTAGTACGGGGCAGTCTAAATTCAATCTTTTTCGGCTTTTTATTGATAACACCGAGTTAGTATTTCATACATATAACAAAGCCAGAAAAGTACGAGCAAAGTTAAATCAATAAATTTCTGTGCAAACACGTAACTGCCTTGAGCTTTGCTAAGCGATTGATTGCCTTATGAAGCGGAAATGCTTTGGTGAGATTTTTAGTTTGGGCGCAAAAATTTGCGTTTGACCCAGTTGATAAATAAATACTTTTGTGATTATCCCTCAAATGTATTAACGCGTTTGTTTGTATTAAAAAGTTGTTTTTATCTTTAAATATTTGTTAAGTAAACAAATATGCTGCATGGTAAATAATTTACAAGTCTTAAGTCATTAAATAAACTAGCATAAAACCTTCAAGTAGAGATTTTTTAAACATTTTTATGACTCTTAAAAAAACATATTATAATTAATAAACTAAATAACTTTAAAAGTAAAACTTTTTGTAAACTAATAAACTTGTATGTAATATTGATTTTATTCTATACTAAGTAAAATAATTGTTAACTAAAAGGTTTTAAACTAGTTTGTTTTTATTTTATTGTGATTATGAATGCGTCAACTTTCTAAAGATTTTATAAAACAAGACTACTATTTTACAGTATACAGTTTTAGTATACAGATTACTATTTTATTTTACTTGAAGATGTTGCAATTTTTGTCACCGAAACCTGGTTGTAAATAAAGTATTTAATTTGGTACATCTTTATTTAAAACAAGACTACTAAATTTCTGGCGAATAATATAGTTTTATATTTATCTTTTGTAAAGAAATACTACAGAAAGCAATGAAATTTTTTTATAATAAATGTTTATTTTTTAACGTAGATCAGAATCAAAAGTTACTCAGCTGACGAAAATAGTACATTTTACCTAAAAAACTATACAGTATTATGGAAATGTTGTTAAACAGTCTCTATTTATTTTTTAAGAATAAAGTAGTATAGTTTTTCTTAAAACTTTCAATGTTTAAAGTTGTGATTGTTACTGTTTTGTTTAGTTTTTAATGCTTTGTCTAATCAAAGACAGCTCGAAAAAAATAAAATAAAACAGTTTATTAAAATAAAAATTATTAATTAGAAAGTACATTTTTTTATTCAACCTTTTAAATTCACAACTTAAATAAAAACACGTTTATAGTATCTAATACAAAAAAAAAAAATAATGATAAAAGTAAGCTGTAAGCTAAAAAATGTAAATTAAAGTTCTTTCTCTGTTTGATTTCATAAGTTTAAAAATTTAATGTAGTTTTTCTATAATGCCTTGAAAAAACTTAGATAAGTAAGAGTTATAAAAAGTGTTTTACCTATATAAAACATTTTAATAATGATATTTTTTATTTTCAGTATAACCATTTACAAATTAAAGCTTTTTGTGAATTAAAAGTTTACAACAATTTTTAAATGTTGTGAAATTAAAAATTAAAACACAAACCTATCAACCGTTATGCTTTTTTTTTGTGAATTTTAAGTTACACACTAAATTAAAACGTTAAAAGATCTGAAGCTACAGAGCAGGTAAGTACAACTTTAAGTGATGTCGCTTAAATTAAATAAAACACTTGTTTTTCAATACATTAAACTATCACATTGAACAAGCTAGTAAATTAAAAGTCAGTCTGATTTACATATTTGCTGAGTCAGGGGGTAAACATGAATGAAAATTTAAAAAAAGCTTTTTTTAAAATGATGACTCAGCAAAAATACAAATCAGACAGACCTTTAAGTATACTTTTCCGTTAAACATAATCAGATTTCTCCGTTAGATGGTTAGATGACTATCGTTCCTCTTTCTATACATCTTAAACTAATATTATTGTGTACTCAAAAAATTTATAAAAAAATTATAAATAGTTAATACGATTTTGGCTATTATCTTTTGTAAAGTCTCGGTAAAACTTAAAAAAAAATACGTTAAAAACTTTAAGGAATAAACGCTTAATCATAGTACTGCAGTAAACATTATTTATTATACTATAGTTTTATTACTAATAGCTTTTAAGCGATTGCGTTATGCATTAAATTTTCTTAACACTAACCTATTTAGGTTTTTTTAACTTTTTTTTTGAATTCACAATCAAAACAATAACTACATCAAAACATACTAAGTCTCCTAAATGTAAAAATATCGTTAGTTAATACATATAAACTACTTCTTATGGCCTTAAGAGTTAAAATAAAACAAATTCAACTTCATAAGATGAGATACTTTACTTAACTTATAAAGTCAAAACCACTTACAATCTAAAGACTATACAATATTTATATTTGTGAACAATAAACTTCCGATTATATAAAGTTTTACAATTTATGCAAGTTATTCTATTTTTAAAATGCTGCCATATAGAAGTCATTGATTAATACACTGATATATCAAATAAAACTAGTTTAATAAAAAGAAAAGTATTATAAACAAAACTTTTAATTTTTTTTTCACTACTATACAAATAAAAATAGAAAGCTGTTGTAGAATTTATGCTTGATTTATAAACGAAGATTTAGAAACATTTAAAAAAATATAAGTTTTTATCAATATTTAGAACTGTTTAAGCAAAACAACAAATATAAATATTTTAAGCTATATCTTGTTTTAGTACAAAAATCAATAGTTTTTATCATCTTGATTTTCATTAATTTAACAAGTATATTCTGTTTATAGTTCAACTTAAGTAAGATATTTTTATAGGTAACAAATGTAGTTAAAAGTATATTAAAACTTTGCAAAGTCTCAAAAATAAATTAGTTTGTGATTCTGTAAACTTTTAGAACATTACACTTATTTTAATTCAGAGCTGTCATTGTAAATTTTTATTTTTCAATTTAAAACTAGATTATTAAACTATTAATTATGTTACAGAACAAAACTTTAAAGCTAATTAGCTTATAACGTGTTTAAAATTAGTCATAGCAACTTTAGTCTAAAGTGTTTTTAAAGTTTGTTTATATACTAGTTCGTATCCTTATAAATGATTACCAACTTTTTTCTTTCGTTAATTTTTCAGCTTAAGCTTTACCAACCTTCATTCAGAAAACACTTAGAGTTAGAACATAATGTGTACTTAAATCCAAAATAAAGTCAATTAGTAAACTTAACTTAATTTTTGTAAAATAAGCTACTCTTATTCTAGTGTTAGTTTTCTTCGAAAATCTTATATTTTCAAGTTTATATTTTAAAAGTTATACATCTGATATTAGTCATGACTTTAATAAAAAACTATAAGCACTTATAAGTCATGTTCTACTTTTTAGTGTTTTAGTATTAGATTTAAAGAGCAAAGATTTGATTAAAAGACAAAACACAGCGTTATCTTTTTTAAATTAATCATATTTTTTTCTATACTTTAAACAATTTCAAAGAACTTTTAGTTTACATACTTATCAATTTTTAACTTAAAAAAATTTTAAATATTTTTCGGGTTGATAAAACTTTTAAGATACAGGGTTTTTTTAAATTTAGGGGGTTTTAAGTACACTAAGGTATAAATTTAAATTACTTTTTTCAAACAAGTTTAATTTTTAGTTTAAAACAAACTTTTTAGTGTTACTTTACTTTACATTGTTCAGCAAAGGTTAAATATTTATAAAACTTTCAGATTTCCAAAAGCTTAAGTTTTCTAAGAGAAAATACTTGCTCAAAACATTAAAAACGATACTGTTATTACTGATCAATATTTATATTTGTCTAAATATTAAATCTTTTTTTTAACAATGCTAATAATTTATACCTATCTTAAAAACACTATTGCTCATCAATTTTTTATCACTAAAAAAAACAGTACTCACACTACAGTGTCAAAAGAAGCATTTTTTTCAATTTTTATGCCTACACAAAACTAAGAAAATAGTTTAAAAGTTGATCAAATACCTTTTTAATTAGCATTGATACTTCAATGTTATTTGGGACAGACGACTAAAATATTATTTTACAAGTACCAAAATCAGAGCAAACCTTAGTTTTAAAACAATTTTTTTTATTAAAAAACATTCTGATCACAACAAAACGCTTTCCATGCACTTTATTTTTTAATATTACCTTTTTTAAACAACTTTCAACAGAATTTATTTGACGGATGTTATTAAATCATGATGAGTGTTAAGTGATTTATAACTAACTGAATTTGTTTGCAAAAACTAAATTTGCACACCATGCGTTAGAACTTTCTAAAACTGTTTTGCATGTATTGTTTTTCTAAAGAAATTAATGTATTACTAAGCTCCAAAATAAATAAATTTTATTTATTTTTTCTTTATTATTTTTATCTATATTTCTTATTTAATATCATCTAACAAGTTTCTTGTTTTTTTTTTTTTTTATCTTATATAAAATGTGCAAACTTAGATTCCTACTTTTGTTACCATAAAAATTTATTTGAAAAATGACATATGTTCTTGTAAAACTAGAGTATTTAGATGTTTTCCTGTCAAATCAAATTAGTTAAACGTAATTTTTATTTTTAACCAAAAATTTTTAAGTTTGTACAAACTATTTTTTTTAATCCAGAAATTTAATCATTTCAACACATAACAAATTCATCTTTTTATTATGTTTGTATATTATCGTATCTTAAATTTATATTTAGTCAAATTTATTTTTCTAGTTAGAAATATTAACTAATTACTTAAAATTCTATAAAAGATGTATGTATCTTATTTTTAATTTAAGTTTATGTTTTTAAATAATTCTAAAAGCTTTCTTAAAAGCTCTATGTATATTTTCAATATAAGTTTATGTTATTATTACTTATCAGTGGTAAGTATACATTTAAAATCCAATCATGATAGTATTTTGTAGTTGCTTTCAAAGCTTCATCAATAATTTATGCTGATTTAATTCGTTCTATAATTAACTTTTTTTTATAATGAGTAACAAATGTGCAACTTTTTTTCTATATTTTGTTTAATTAAGTCCGACAGTTTGGTTTATCAAAATACCAGTTTTTTATAAACTTATATGAAAACTTTAAACTGTTATTTGTTTATTATTATGGTATATAAAAAAAAATTCTGGATACATTTAAGAGAACTAATTCAAGGTACATTATGCTATTTTCTTTTGACAATAAAAAACTTTATAAAGTAGCAAAGTTTTAAGCGATTGATAATAGATTATTGATAAAGTATTACACCATATAAAGTTATATGCCGAGTTTTAGTATAAAAAAAATCTTACAGCTTTATTTTTAACTGTTATCTTACTTCTTATAGTAATTTGTAATGAAAATGAACTAGCTTAATTTTTTCTGAAAGCACCATTTTTAATTATAAAAAAGCTGTTATAGATAATTTTAGAATGATTTCTATTGATATTACCTGTATGAAAGATAAACAGAGTAATAGTTTATGGTATTTAGTTATATTTTTTACTTATAAGTTTAGCTTTCTTAAAGACAATATTTTAATATATGTACATAACTGATATATTTATAGAAAAAAACGGTATTTAGTTATCGGTGAATTGATTAAAGTTTTTGACTACATTTTTTTCACTACGATCTTAAAAATACAACTATTTGAACTAGTTTGCTTAAATTTTTAATCAGTTTCTACCAAAAATAATAACAGTTATAATATATATTGTTTTATTTTTAATTTATAAAAGTAATAATATAAAATAAAACAAGACATCCGACAAAATTTTTAAACAAATTAAGTTTCATAATATTTTTTATAAAGTCGATAAAATAAAACTTAATTAAAAGTTTTAGAAAAATACGACTTTGCCAGAAGCAAGACAAAAATGAATTTTACAAATTTAATATGAAATATTTATAGTTTACACTATTTTAAGACTTGTGGCAAAAGAAGTATCGAGAAGTAATCAATCTCAATACTTTTAATTGTTTTTCATGATCAACAATAAAAATATAAAATCAAAATTTAAACAGCAGTAAATATGTTAACAGAAAATAAGTTATAAAACTAGTATTTTTTTGTTTTCGATTTTGTTTTTTATTGATGGTTTAAATTATTTTTTAAGAAATTAGGTATATAAATTATTATCTAGTTGTTTTGGTATTTCAAGAACCAAAATTAGTATAGTATCTTTTAAAAAATTAATGTATTATTAAGATCAGTATCACAACACTGTACACTTTAAGTTTATTTTGGCTTTTATACATTAAAATTTCTTAAATTCTTTAAAAATCCCGTATTATTGTAGAAATAACTTATATATAATGAAAATTGAAGAATATACTTTTAAATCATCACACAATTAGCTTAGAAATTAGTCTTAAAAATAATAAAAAATTAAAACATTATTTTCAAAAGCATATCGTACCTTTAAATAAGACTTCAATTTAAACTTTGCTACTACTTAAAACGAGATTAAGATAGTTATTACAAAAACTTTTTTACAACTGTAAAATCGAATTTAGTTCTTACACGACATTTACAAGGTTTTTTCTATTCGTAGATTGTTTTCAGGAATTTTATTAGCCTGACTTTAAAAAAAATTAACATGACCTTAAGTTTTATTCTTAGAAGTTATAATACTTATTTTAATTATTTATTAACTAAAAATAAACAAAAAATTAATCAAAAAGTTATTAATCGTAAATTGAATTATAAAAAGCCCTTAAGACTTATATTATGTGATATAATATACAATTGATTTTAAATACTACTCATTATATAAAAAATTAAATATAGTTCTGCGAAATAGAAAATATTTAAGCTTTTTGATAAAAAATTAAGTTTACCATTTTGTTTATACCTATTAAAATATCTTTTCAATATAAATTTCTTGAAAGTTTTTAATTTACATAACCTTGACATTAACCGTATCAAAATATTTACACTTTATTTATTTTGTGGTTACTTCATACTTTTAAAACCTTCAAATAAATAAAAATCTTTTGTTGTAGTACCTACTTAAAACCCGCCTTTATATAGTCTTACAAGTAATCAATAATTAAAATAAGTAATAAAGTAGTAGTAGATTGAAACGAGTTTAAAGAAAGTAAGAAAAATTATGAAGCAAAGGAGAAGCTCATTAGTTTTTGTTACAAACTTAGTTTCATTGACTTGTAATTTTCAAAAACTTTTTGTACTAAACTTTTAAAACTTTATAAAATTTTTCTACAAAAAAAAACAACTTATTTTAAGCAAGTGTACATTTTAAAAACTCAAACAATGATTGCTAGTCGCTAATTGTACTTAATGAACCATTAAAAATAAGCTTTTGGACGATATGATATAACTTGTTTTACTTTTTACTGAAGTTAAGCAAACGTTGTCCTATTTTAAGATTATAGAAGTAAACTAATTATATTTTACATGTTTTAAACGATACTAATTAAAACTTTAATTTTTGATAGAAACAAAACACACTGAACTTATAAACTTTAATATTTACATCGATATAAAATTAAGTTAAACTCTATATATATCTAAATCAACATTTAAATGTTGTATGTTCAAGCTTAGTCGCAGAGTTATCGATAAATAAAATAAAAGTTAAATTATTATGTTTAAAAAAAATATAGAAGGTATTAAAAACTACTTACTATTTATTCATTCAAAAAAAATTACAAGGTCTTGTAAGGAGCAAAGTTGAAATAACATCGAAACCGCTGTAAACAAATTAATACCAACAGAATTTATTACTTTTTTGTTATTTTGAATAGGTCTTAAAATGTAATTAAATCTTAAAAATGCTAGTTTTTAGTTAAATATACTTCTTATGCTATAATGGTTCTGAAAAAGATAACAACTAAGATAAACGACATTTAATATTTTGCTTATAACTATTTAAAAGATGTTTAAATATTCACAACAATAAAACTTAGTTTGATTTTGTGGTAGCTATAAAATATTGATTTTGTGTCTAGAAATAATTTTCCAAGTTAACAAAATAAATTGAATAAGACTTAGTAAAACTATTATTCATCAAAAAAACAACAAAAAACTAAAAAGTTTTGTTTAAGTTATTCATAAAAAATTTACCAGTTTATAATTTTACTCTAGGTTTAATTTTTTAAACTGTAGCAACACTCAAGACAAAATAACATTGAAAATAACTGTTAATCAATAGGCTTGAAAACTTGATGAAACTTTTGATATTTTTAACGGTAATCTTATTTGTTGTAAAATAAAATTACTGTACAAAAATTATTATGATTTAAAATAGGTCTGAAAAAAATAAAAAATACTAAAACAAAAATAAAAAAAGTTAAATAAAGTTTTAAGGCTTAAAACCTGTATGATTTTCAGTATGATAAAGTTTTCAACATTAAGTCATCTGAATAAACAAAATTGAACTATGTTTAAAACCGCAGTGAGCAAATATTAGTTTAAAACAATTTAGTATACCAAATAAAGTTTAATTTTGTTAAAAACTTGGTAATCTAAAAACCAAAAAATTCAAGACAATCTTGTTTTTATGCTTTAAGTAAAGCTATACCAATAATTATTTCTTCATCTTTTATTCTTATGTGAAAAAGCAAATAACAAAACAAAATAATTCGTAGTTTTTTTTTTTTTTTTGAAATAAAAAATATTTTAAGTATTTAGAAATCTATACATTCAAAATATATATTTACATATAAGATAACTTTTAAATTTGAAAATTAATCGCAATAAGATAGAGATCAATGAAAGTTAAAACATTCAAATTGTATGGCTAATTAATCTTAAAAGCAGTTTTACATTATAATTTTTCTATTGCAAACTTACAATTTATTATAACATGCTTAAAGTTTGTCGGCAGAAACTGTTTCGCACGTAATAAAAAGAAAAGAAATTAAATGTTTGTTTTCTTGTTTAGCAACAAGAGATAACTAAATTGCTTTTACACCATTAGCTTTTAATTTGTTTTTTGCTTTAAAGCTATGATTGTTACAGTGATATTGCTGTACAAATACAGTCAAAAAAGTTAGTTTAATTTCGCGTTTAAATTGTGAAATGTTTTAAATCTTCACTGATAGCACTACTGAAAAAAACGCTCTAAAAATTCACCTAAGATGAAAGAAGGAGAAAAAGAAGGAACTTTTAAAGATGGGAAAGCGAGTGAGGTGGCTGGTGTGTATGCAAATTTGAGGAAACACTGAAGTTTGTTACATTATCAAAATAACTCGGTCTAGGTTTAAGTTTTATTGGAAATAAATTCTGTTTAATGTTTGTGTTTGTTTTAATTGCGAAATAGTACAACAAACATTAAAAAAAAATTGTAACCATTTTTTATGAAAAAAAAAACTGTATGTTTCTTATTATTTTAATTATTAAAAAAAATTAGAGTTGTTAAAAGTTTAAATTTTTCTTAGCCAAAGTAATATTAGCATGTTTTAATGTGATTTTTAATATTAATACTAACACAAAAAGAGCTAAAATAAAAATATTGAAAATCAACTGACTAAATAAGAGAAGAAAAAATGTCATACAAAAGTTACACAGTTTTTTGCAGCTTTTAAATTGTATTAAATATAAAGTTTGCTTCCATAAAAAACAAAAAAATGCATATAAGCACGAATAACTACAAAACGATTAAGACGTAATCTATTGTTTTCTTTTTTAAATCCTAAACTTCTTTTAGAACTTATTTTAAATTTTTTTAATTATTTATCTGAAAATTTAAAAGCATTTATATAGCTTATTTTTTCTTTATACAAAAAGTTCTGATTGTAAAACAAGACTTTATAAAACAAAAGAGTAAATTTTTAAGATATATTCGGCTCATTGTAAATTTAGTAGCTTTAACCAAACTTGTTTTTTTTTTGATGTGAAACTTAAAAAGATTACACTTTTACTAATAAAAAGTATTTCTTTTTAGTCTGACATAAAAATAAAACTAAGAACGGCAAGATAAATTTAAATATTATTGAGTTAATTGGCGAAATTTTCTATGCAGCTTTAGCCTAGCTGCTATTCACCAAAATAAACAAAAATCTTAAAACTTTTTAATAGAGTAATTATTCCTATTAACAGCTATTGAAACTTCGTTTGCTTAGATAGTTCTGCGGTGGTTTTCTGGCTTCGCGAAAACACGCTAGCATAAGTGATACAGACAAACTAAGCCCTACAACGAGTTTTATCTTTTGTGTTAAGTTTTAACTTAATATAAAGATATCCTGACACTGTATGTTTATTTTGCGGCTTGTTTTTGTTATAATTAGCAATAAAAATCGTAGTTAACTAATGAAAAATTAGCTTTTAAAGACAGATTAAGTAAAAAAATAAACATTGGTAATACATTTAAAACAAAGTATAATGTAGTTTTGAAAAAAAAAAAAGTTATTCTTTAGTACTATATTTTCAAATTAACGCTGTATCTTTGTATAAGCTGTAACTATTCTGTTGTACTTAAAACTATATAAAACTCTAGTAAACAAATGTTAAACTTCAAGTTGTGGTAAAAAATCTATTAAAAACCTTTGAAAACAGTTGTTATAAAAAAAGTGTTTTTTAAATACATAAGTACTGAAGTTGTTAAGACGAACATTAATTTAAAATTATATTTGAGTAGTTTTATTGAGCCGTAAGCCAATTGTAAATAATTGTAACAATTGTAATAAATTGTAAGTTTATAAATCCTAAAAAGGCCAATGTAAAATATAAACAAAGTTAATTTGACAAGCTAAGTTAAAGACACTATTGTAAAATCATATACAAGCGGAATTTTTTCTAATTGAAAAATTTGTTTAACCTGACACTTTAAGAAACAAGCTGATAAAACGTTGTTACATAACTGTTTTCCATGTTATGAAAAAAACAAACTATCGTTACAAACTGTATCTAATTTTTAAACTTTGTACTTTTAAGTATACCAAAATGATTTATCTAAATGCAGTACGTTTAATAAAATTTACTTTTTCCTTGACATAAATTATTTTAAGGTTTTGTGACACTTTCACGGTATCTATAATATTTTCTAAACCATAGAATTAAATCAGTCGTTTAAAAATGTTAATCGGTTTTTAGAGGTTAGTAATAGTTTTACTGAAAACTTTAAAGTTATTTGTCTTTTTACAACTTTACAGAAGGGATTTAAAGCTGTATTTATGTTAATCTAATATCAATAAGTAAAGTTATATTAAAACTTCTACAATTTACTTTTAAAACGAAACTTAAACAAAAAAAAAGTACTTAATTTCTATCTTTTAAGTAAGGCTGTATGTTAATTTATACCTTTAAAGTACTTTGGTGATAACAAAATATAATTCTGATAAACTAAGTAGTAGAAACTGTAATTGTAGTTTATGTGAAAACAGTTTCATGGATTAAACTATAAAAACAAAAATTAAAATTCAAGTTCTGCAGTCTTAACATTTTTGTTGAGGAGAAAATCATATTCCCAAGTTTAATATTTTGATATCAACATTTTTATACAAAAGTTTTTGGTCGTTTTTAATTATTTAAAACCTAAAGATCTACATAAAAATTTGGTTTATTTGTTTATAAACATAGCTTTTTTATGTACGAGTCAAAACTACATAAGACCTGTTTCAATATGGTTGACTATACAAAGTATGTAATAGTTACAATGTACATAATTCTACTTATTAAACAAATACATAATTTTAGGAAGCTTTAAAAAGCCACTGTTTACTAGCATATCTAAATTGAATATCTGCCTTACTTAAATTTCAGTAAAAATTATTTTTTTAATATCTACTTAATTTATCTAGATTTAGTCTTAAGGTAGAATATTGCAGCTTAACTTTGTAATAATGTATAACTAAATGATACAGTGTATAAAACTAAAAAAATTAAATAAGCTAAACCTTGAGTTTTTTTTCAACATGATATCTAAACTAGTAATTTTAGTTGACAAATAAATATTTTGTTAAGAGAAAAAAAGCATGTTTAAAATAATAGACATTTATAAATAAAGTGTCAAAGTATAAAAGAAATAAATTGAAAAAATTTGTAAGAAATTCAAACAGATAACCAACTGACATATGATTTATTAGTTTTATTTTTAAAATTGTTGTAAAAAAAATACAGATAAACATAAGGCTTTAACAAAGTGTTTCCAAGTAATACTAAAATAACTTGATACTTTTTTTGTAGTTATTGGATTGTTGAGATCAATATTTTTTAAATAGTTATAACGGTATCTATTTATTTTGTTATTTTAATACTTAAAAAAACAGTAAAACATTTTTTTAAATTTTTATTCAGTTTAAGGTTTTTTATCAGTATACATATATCTTGCAAAAACCTTAATTAAAAATAAACAAAAAAAATATTCACTAAAATCTTTGACGAGTTCATATTAAGTTTTTACAAGTAACAAAATATTTAAAGTATATTTTATTATCCTAAATATTTCTAACTTTTTCTTGATCATAATTATTTTATAGAAAATAATAATGAGATTTTCAGTGGACGCCAATATTTTATGTAGTATATCAAAGCTGTAGGATTCTCAGCTATGATAGTTTTTGAAAACAATGTACATATATTAGATTTTTCTTTAAAAACTGTAATTAAAACAGTTAAAATCTTTATAAATTTGTTATTAAGTAACTTTTTAAATTTTAATAACGATGATTATAAAACTGTTCAACTCTAGAAACAGAAATCAAAAAATATTGTAACTAAAAAACTAACTAACTTTAAAAAATTTGATCTGATTAAAACTCTATATAGTAGAGCATAGAAAGTATGTTCACCTGAGTTTTTAGAAGATGAATTAAATATACTAAAACACTTCTCAAACTAAATGGGTATCCTGAAACGTTAGTGAAAAGAATAATAAAATTGCAGTTAGCAAGGTTAAACAAAGCTAAACCTTGTGGACCGGAAAAATGTCCAATACAGTTGAAACTACCATATGTCGGTTCTGATTCGAAACTATTATTCACTTTACAACTACTTTATTCTATCAATATGTTCAGAGTAAAACACATTGCTTTGATCATCAGTAACAGTCTTTTTAGTGAGCAAAAAGTCTATTTACTTTAGTTATAGTTTATTTATATCTTTACAATTTCAAAACTTTAACTACGCTTTTAAAACAATATATATGTTAGTATATGAGACTCTTAAATAGCAACAAATTGTTTAATCACTTTGTTTAGCGAAGAAAGTTTCTGAAAACATTTCAATTAAATATTTTTTCACATAAATATTAAACTTCTCGAGCAATTTTTCTATTTCGTAATGCAAAATTGTACATCACCCAATTGTTTATATAAAACCACAAAATTTCTTTTAATATTTTTCCTAAATATTGTTAACCGATTGCACACTAATATCAGAATATTATTAGAGAAAAGTATTTTTTCCATAACCATTTTACATTTTAAGCCTTTAAAGATGATGCTTCTAATTGAAAAAGCATTTAAACATGGGGAGCAAGTAGAAATAATCATAAGCAATATTTGTTAAATGCCTGTTAAGTTTCATTCTACTTTAGGGAATAAAAAACGTTTTAAAACGTTATAACTCCGATAGAAAAAAAAATCTACATTATAAAGTTTTTTGATTGATAAATTCATTAGTTTTTATTTTAATAGCTTAACGATTTTTTTAGATTTAATTTTGTTTTAGTTATACTCTCTTAAAAAACTTTAAAGCAGACTGCATATTAGTAAGTATTCAATGAATTACTATTTCTTATAAAGCACTTTTACAAAACATTTATTTGCCTTAATGAATTTGATCGTATCTTAATTGATTTAGTTTAAGTTTAAAATTAAAGTTTTATTAGGCTGTTTAATCAAAATAATTTGTTAAATTTGATGTTTTTACTTCTTTTTGTTATATTTGAAACCTATATTGCCTATGGCGATGTTTAAATAAATTTAATAGTTATAAATCCTTGCTGAAGTTTAGATTACTTAAATAAAACAGCTCTTACATAAACTTATGTTATAATTCCAAATAAGTTAACTCATTATAGTTAAATATTAAAATCTTATAAACCTACACTTTTAGCTTTTAAAATTCAATAGAACTAAAGTTTGTAAATATCTTGTGATATTGTAAATACTTTTGCTTGTATGTGTTTATGTTTTTGCAGTAATTAAACATTTAAGTTTTATTGCAACGAACTTTGATTTATAATTTTAACCCTGCGTTATAAAAAAAACGTTTAGAACTTAAAAGATTCGAAAAGCAAATACTAAATTGTCGTTAACTTTACTATAGCACTACCTTTTTTGTAAGCTATAAAGGATATTACTTAGAAAATAGTTATCTTGAGTTTACAAATTACAATACTTTTAATGACTAACAACATAAAAGTTAATAAACTTGCTCATACACGTATATATAACACTAAACAAAAAAAAAAACAAGGTAAATGTTGTTATAAATAATAAAAGTTTTTGAGTCAAGTTCAATTCAGAATATTTTTAATTTCAGATTAAAAACCATTTTGAAAATTTGCCTTTTTTATTTTAGGGTTTTATGTTATTTTCGATTAGTTGGGTCGTGCTTGCGTGTTTTATATGCTGAAAACATTTTAATTATAATAACCGTTTTGTTGAAAACTTTATAAACTGGTTATATATTATGCAAACTATGTATCTAAATAAAGATTTCAATAAAATGGTTAGATATTCTCAACTATCATTCAATTTGTGACCAATCAATATATTATAAAGCAAAGCTTTTAAACATAATTTGTGTTATATATATAATTTTAAAACGTTTACATATAAAAATTTACATGAAAATTTAAAAATTGTATAGTAAAGACAAAGGTAGCTAAAATGTTTTCTGTTTTAACAAAAGAACTAAACAAAACAAAATAGAAAAAAATTTACTAGTAGTAGTACTATGAAGTATATTTGCACATTTTAAAAGTAGTAAATTATCAATCATTCATTAGAAACGTAAGACTTACAGTTTATGTAGCTTTATTTTAGATTTGCTGTAACTTATTACAATGACTGTTTTTTATATATTTTTGTAATAAAAATTTATAAAAGCCTACAAACTATTTATTTTAGCAAGATAAATTTTAACATCAATAAAACTTAAGTTTATATACTTTTATATACTTTGAAAGTAAGATATTTTGATGATAATTTTGTTTTTTTTTAACCTAAAATTCATAAAATGATTTATAAAGTATTTTTTTGAAAAATAAAAGCGTTACTAGTTTATAAACACTCTAAAATAGAATTTAATTATTATAAATTTGCCATAATTATTTCAATAACATGAAATATATTTATAAAAACTACGTTAAGGCTTCATAGTTTAAAGTAAACAATAAATGAAAATAACTTAACCTTAAGTATTGAAAAAAAGGTAAACATTTTTTAGACAAAATTTAAACTAATAAAGTGTTTTATTTGATCATTGAATCCAACAGTTTTCAATGCTTTGATAAAAATTTGAGAAGTAAAATACATCATGAACTGTTTTGCACACGAAACTACAAAATATGCATTTATTTTAAAAAAAATATTCATATTATGTTTGGACTGTTTTAGTAGTACAAAAAGTTGTAAAAAGGTCATTAGAAAAGCTGAACAGGTTTTAAAGCAAAGATAAAATAGGTTAAACGACTTATTTTTGAATAATTTATCACCTACGAAGTTATCAGTCGACAATTTAAACTTTGAGCACACTCATATGAATATGTACAAAAATTAAAAGAGCACTGTTTTGTGTTTGATGACAATAGAAAGTTTAAACACTACTTTTTTATAAAAACAAAATATATTTTTAGACAATCGGCAAAAGAGTTGATAACTAATTTATAACAAACACTGTGAAATCAGAGTAGATATCTAAACATTTTTTTCTACATTGATAAGATAAACCAGTTAGCTCTTAGTCATCAAAATTTAGAGCATGAGTAAATATTGTTAATTTAAAGTATAAATCACATTTTTAAAAGTAAACAAACAAACAAAAGTATTTTAAAGGTGAATACTTTGTTATGACTAATAAAACAAAAGAAAAAAAAAAGGCAATAAATTAATACCGTTTAAAATAAGAAGTTATGGTCTATTTAAGGTTAAAAAAAAGTGAAAAAAAATTATAAATAAAATAATTTTAACAATTTTATATAGTTACAAAGAACCTCATTTTAAAACTAGTTACTGATAAATTTATTGTCACTTATAATTTTAAACTAGTGCATGCATGAGTTTACAACACAACAAACTTAGTAAGTTGTATGATAAACAATACTTCGGTAAAATATAATATACTTTTTTGAAAATACTTTTTACATATTTGATCGAGTTAAACAGTTTTTCAATAGACTAAACTATTTGTTTAAAACTCGTTAAAATAAAAATAAAAACAAATTCATGATACGTTTATTTACTGTATAAAATAAAGTAAAACTTTTAAAAAAATGTATATATCATAAAAGTTCAAAAAATTCATTTTGTTAGTCACGTCCATTGTCTTTAAAAAAATATTAAGTAAAACTTACCAAAAGTAAACTGAAACTTATTATTTTAATTTAAATAGAAAATCCTAAACTTTTTGTTAAACAATATCAACGTGACGTGTGTGTTTTTACTACTTCCTGGATAGTTTAAAATTAACTATTTTAACTTCTTTTATAGTTTTTATAGGCTTAAAAGCTTAACAAAAGACATAAGAAGTTGATAATTAAGTAGTTTAGTTTCAAATGATCTAAAACTTGTACAACTTTTAAAATACTTGAATTGAAAACTACTCACAGTGCAAAATAAATAGCTGACTTGTCATAAAGTATTTTAAATGGCCTCGTGTTTATTAAGAAAACTAGCGCACATCAAGGTTCATATGAATAATAGATATTTTTCTAATCTTATATTAAATAAAAACAATTTTTTTAATGGTCTTTATTTTTGATACAAATCACTCAGTCGTTTTAAACTTTCTTCAGGTTAGTATTATATGTTTCGTCTTTCATAAATAATTCATAAATAATTTCAATAATCATTGTTGAATAAATATTAAGAATATAATTTCATCTTATATTTTTTGTTTCTATAATTTTAAATGCTTTTGCTTAAAAATTTTCTAAATGCTATATTTAAATAAAGATTAAGTGATTTATGCTCAACGATCATATTAAATTTATTGTTTAAACCATCAACTTTTTTTAATTGAATTAATTTATTATATGCAAACCATACTTTTTTAATGTTTTCAGTTTCTTTTTTTATCAAGTTTCAATTGTTATTTAAAACCGTTCTTGTATATAAAATTTTTCGAAATATTAAAACAATTAGTATTTTTATTGATTGATAATATAATTATTTAAACGGTGTTAAACTATTAAACTTAAATTACATTCTACTCAATATTTAAAGTTTGTAAGTTTTGATATTAGTTTAAAAATTCACTATCAAGAAATATGTTCCACCTTTATAATTATAAAACAGAAATAAATTTATTAGTAATTACATGCTCATTACACTTGTCAAGTTTTATAAGAAGTAATTATGGTTTTTACTAACACACATTATAATGTTTTTTGTATTTGTAAAATTGTTTATAAAAATATCATTGATGCTCTTGTATAAACTGACTCTACTTAAGCTACTCTTAAAAGTCTGCACTCATAAAATATTTATAAGCTTTTAGCTTATGTTTGTTGGCTTTAAAGTTATAATTTTTAGCCGTATGAATACTAAAGCATTTAAAATTGCTTTAATTTTACCATTACAATTTGTTTAGTAATTATACAAACGTACGCGGATTATGTGTATAAACTTAACATTAGTTAAAGCAAGTAGTGGAAAGCAACTAAAAGTGAGAAAGAAAACGGGATGCGTGGTGCGCGACAAAGGAAAAGAGAGCAGAAACTACAGTGGGCGTCAAAAGTAATATTTGAATAATTTTGATGACCGAAGCGTTGTTTACTTAATAAAAAACACTAAGCAGACACACCGTTTATATAATTGTAAAACAAACGCATTGTTGTGATTTATATTTCTTTAAATGACTCCAACTAGTCCAAACTTCTTTGAAACTGTTCATAGTAAAAAAAAGTTCACATTGCATGCGATAAAAAGTATTTGTTCAAAGTGTTAGTAAGGTTTTAACGAACTCATACATTAGAATAAAAGGCCTTAAAACTTTAGTTTATCTTTTGAAATTTATTTGTTTCTATTTATAGCACGCTTTTGTAACATTCAATTTTACGTGTCATTAACAACAAGAACAATAACTTTTTACTACATTTTTTAACCCTTTGATTAAAAGACTTTTACTTGAGAAATATATAATTTATTATTTGTGGAATAGAAATTACTTAACTCTAAAACTTTTTTCAATAAAATCTGTTACCAACTTCGACTAAATGTGCATGTAGCTTTGTTATTAAGGATATTTATTAAATGATTCTACTTTTAATCACTAAAGACGTTATGTTATAACTTTAGAATATATATCGTGTTGATGGTTGTATATAAAGTCCTATTGAAACGAAATCAATTCGAAAAAAAATATTGGTTTAATAATTGATAAACAACGTTTGTACTTATCTAAAAGTAGTATCTAAAAAGCTAAGTCTTTTTACTTGACAAAATTTAAAAAAAATGACTAAATAAAAAATAAAAGCTTTTAAGTTTTTAACTAGTTACTTGTAAAAGAATAAACACTAAAAAATCACAAAATAAGCTTTATTATAAACAATTATAAAATTTTAAAACACTAATATAATAACACTTTAATAGTTTTAATTAAACAAATATTTGAAGTTTATACTAATTAAAAAGAGTTAAAAAACTGTAATTGAAGCTTATTTTTGATAATCGATTTAATTAAGAAAAATTTAAGTTAAAGATTTTGTTTATAAAAAAAACATAAAATTTTTGTTTGTTATTTAATTTTCAAAGCTTTATATTTTTGTTAAGTTAGTATTTGTAGTTTCAAAGTTATAATTAAAAATAATCTATTATACTTAACTTAATCAAACAAGTACTAGATAGAAAATTAAAAAAACAAATTGGTTAATACACTTTAAATAATAGAAAACAAAGTTAAGGACTAGTCGATTAAAAAGTTTAAACATCGATTAAAGGCTTAAATTCACAGTTTAATACATCAGCTTTAATACTAAATACTTTTTGAAGCTTATTTGTGCTTATATTCTAAAGTTAAAAGTTTAAGTTAGTATAGTAGTTAGTATAGTAGTTTGTTTTCATGTTTTCGTTTTTTAAATAAATAAAGTAATTTATTGAAGTTTTTAGAGTTAAAAACGTTACAACTATTTGCACAAAAATAAAACGAGTAATTCCTGACATACACACTCACACTAAGAACAACAACAAAAAGAGTATAAACTTCCTCTTACATTCAGCTAGTGATTATAAATAAGGAGAAAACCACAGCAGAGCTTAATTTTTTGGCGTTTGATTTTAAACTTGCGTTGAAAAGAAGATCACAAGCTTTTATTCGGAGCTATGTAAACATTTGCGTGTTTACTTTAAATAAATCCATAACATAGTTGGTTATTTCAATAATTACCTTTTAGAAGTTATATTTGGTATAGACAATTTGTAGAGTACCACACAAATGAGGAACTACGGTATTACAAAAATAAAGATAAACGTTTTTTAAGAATTAAAATTAAGCATTTGAAACTGCATCGTCATTTATGCATTTTTCGGTAAATATTTATTTAAGTAGAGTGCAACCTAGAACGTATTTTTAATCTAAAATTCTCTGAATAAAATACAATTTGTTAAAAGCGTTCGATAATTTTTTTATTAATTATTTTCAATTTTAAGATATTTTATCATTTGTTTTTTCCAGTAAATTAATTTAAAACAATTAGTTGTTTAAGTTTTACTGAAAGCTATAAATTTTATTTTTATTGTGTAAAATTTGTTTAAATTATGTATTATAACATTTTTAATATACTAAATAAGTTTTACAATCGCTTGTATAATTATTTCAATTCCAACTTATAAAACTAAAAACTTATTTGAATTATTCCATCAGCCTATAAATTAAATATCTTATAAAACTTATCAATTATTTTGCTTGTGTGTTTTAGTACAGAAGCATGATAATATTTTTAGCTTGAGTTTAACAGCGTCAAAAAAGAGGTTTAAAGATATAATTTTTTTTTTTGTTTTGATACTACATAACAATAAAAATGTTTTAACTATTTCAATTTTTTTCAAGCCAAAGCAAATTTTTAACACTGCTTAAATTAAAAACAATTAAAAAGCTTCGTATATTTTCTTATTTTTATAGCTCGACATTAAAATTCTTTACAAGTTTCTTAATTTAGGACATATATATTTTGTTCATTTTTTAGATAAATATTTTGCTTTCTTAATTTCTTTCTCAAGTAACTTTGCCTTTATTTTATAACACGGGGGCAGTGATTTTCCTATTGTTACTTTTTTATGCCTTTAGGCTCAGCATTATAGTGAAAAATGCATATAATATTCTTCATATTTGCTTCAAACCGCAAATTAAAAAAATTTAAAGATGTATGTTTAGTATAGCAGAAATTTTCTAAATTATTGTGAAGGAGAATACTCTACAACTTATTTAGTTTTTATAAGCATCTTGAAATTATCATATGTGCTGTAAAATAAGAAAAAAATTTAGTGAAGTTACAATTTAGACAGTTATAATAAACCATAAGTTACATTTGAAGCCTGTTTTTTAGATAAGATTATTAAAAGTTAAAATGTTAGTCAGGTGTTCTAAGCTATATTTTTAATACTTTTCTTTTATTTTGAATACATTTTTTGCATAAAACATTAAATTTAGTAATTAAAAAACAGTTATTTATGTTCTCAGATTATAGCATTAAAAAAGTCTGAAAGTGTTTTAGTTTAACCTTAACAAGTTTGCTTTTAGTTTTATAAATACTAAAAAGTTACTACAAGTGTTGTTTTTCTTTCCTAAAAATTACGTAACTTTAAATTTTACTTTCAGTTTCTTAAAGCTTACTTACGTTGTAAGAATTTTTTATTGCGTTTATTGAATAGTCATACAAAAATTTATAGTTCTACATACAAATTTAAGCTAAAATTTAACGTTACAATTTAAAAAACTTAATAAATGATCAAAATTTTAGCTGTTTTTGATTTCAAACATTGGTTTGAATTTTATAAGTGCAGTTTAAATTATTCAAAGGTTGGATTAAATTTGCCAAGTCGCTGCGACGTTTTTGTAAATTATTGCTTACGTTTTAAATTTGAAAAAAAAAGTTTATAAAATTAAACACGTTTAATATGCATTAACCATAACAGTATCATTTACCTTAAGTTTTAGCCGGTATTTTTAGTTTTGTAAAACAATTTCTACAAATATCATATTCTTTTCTTAAACCAAACAAAAGTGTTTTTAACCAATATTACTTCATTTTTATGCATTCATCGTGATGTTAAAACGTGTTTGACTTTAATTCTGTTTAGTTAAATTGTTAAGCAATATTGATTTTTTTCTTTGAATATTTTTCAATACATACGACTTGTGCTAAAAATGAACTTTAAAAGCAGAACTATGTACATTAGCAAATTTTATAAATAAAAAAATGGTTATAAAAAAAGGCTGAGTATAAGTAAAGTATCAACAATATAAGTCTTTTTTAATTATTATATAGAACTTTGTTGTTTGTTTTATTTTAATAAGAGTATTATTTTAATATTCTACATAGTTTTTTTATTTTGTATTATACAACACAGTCAAAAAACGATTATTCAAGTATTGTGTAACACACATTTAAATATAAATTTTACTTTAATTAACAACCTACAGTGTAAAACTATAAGCAGTTTAGTACAAAACTGAAATTCTTTCCACTAATGTTTAAAACTAGTTAATCGATATCAGTAATAAAGATTTAAAAACTGCTTGTTTGACGCAGTTCGGTAAAAACATGAACTACTCATTACATCTTAGATTATCTTAAAAATAAAACTTTGAACAAATTCATAACTATCAAAATGTTATGACAAGTTTATCTGTGCCACAAAAATTAAAATTTAGTTTTCGATAATGATATTAATCAACCTTTATAACATTTGCTAATTTAATCTCTTAATTAAGTTTCTCTACACACTTGGTTTTACGTATCTATTTATCTTAATAAAAACTAACATGGTTCAATAGTTTTGAAAAAGTATAAAGTTTTGAAAAATAAGTAACTTTTAAACTCAAGGAACATTATAATTAATATTCCATAAAAACTTTTGTTTCTTTAGAAAAAATTTTAGATACCAGTTTTTTTAAACACTACTGTAAACATGTTATTGATTAACTAGATTTAAATTATTTCAAAAAATATTTTATATTATAATTATTCAATAGATTTAAAATAATTATTTGTTAGTATCTTTTTTTTTTGTTTAATATAGTTAAATTTTTAAAGATGTTTAGTTGAAAATGATTCTAAAAACAAAATAATCTTTAGTTATCAAATTTTAATACCCTGCTTAATTTTTAGAAGCACTTCTATAAACATTCTTGAAGTATTAAATACTAAACTAAATAATTATACAAGGAAAATTATTTCAAGTTTTATCAACATAAATATAAACATGAAAAACTACAACTCTAACGAGCTATCATTGTATTTTTACCGCTCAAGTTTCTTTAAATTTTACAATCCAATAAACTTTTTTTTCATTATTTTCAGAACATCAAAAAGTTATAAAAATGACACGTATGTATCTATTAAAAAACCAAAACCGTGTTGAAAATTTGTCTGGGTTCGCTTTTATTTTACTTTTTTTAATGTAGGCTTATCGAGCGTGCGGTAGACGCTGAATGATAATAAAATTATGAGAAAGGAAACTCGAAAAATTTAAAGAGGGAAAGATGGTTGTGTTACACCAAACACACAATACAAAGTTCATGCTTTAGCGCTCCATGCTAACTTATATGAAGCGGTAGAAAAAAAACTTCTATGGCTTTTGTTTTTTCGGGCTGGTGAGAGTTTTCAATTTGCGAGCAAAGCGATATAGCCAGCCTTTTGATGTTGTTATTCCCAATGGAAAACAAAATATTTAAATATTTTATTTTCTTAAAAACTAAAACTAGTTTTGCCTATGAACCCTAAAAGCTTAAGTTCTCATTGCATACACTTTAGGTTTGGTGTGAAAAATGTTTTAGTTGTAATTTTAATTTATAGAAACTGAAGGTTTACAAAAAGTATTGTAACTGAATTACGTTACACTTAATTTAAAATAGTTTGTTAAACTTTATTAACAAAAAAATTACAAATTAATAGAACCATTAAAAATATTTTAGTAAAAAATTAATAGTTTCAAACGGTCAAACAAACATTAATCCGTTTTTTTTTTAACATTTTTAAACAACACCTGAAGTTTATATTATGCGTAGTTTGAATAATTCATTAAAATATATACAAAACACCATCAATGAAACGAGAGACACTAGAACAGTAAGTAAATTACGATTATCAGTATGTTTTCTTTCTGATGAACAATCATTCACATTTTTTAGTGAGAAAGTTTAGAGAACGTTTAGTTTTTTTTTTTGTTTAAACGAAAAAAATAGACGTATTAAAATGCACTTGTTAAGCTTAATTACTGTTGAGTTGTATACTTTATTATTTACGTTTAGAATTGTCGTAAAATTCTTGGAGCTCAAAAACAAATATTAGCTTGTTATTTTTTAAGCTATTTTTCGAGCATATCATTCAGTTTTTAGAACATTGCATAACAAACAACGTTGTTTTTGAAATGTTTTATGTCTGGTAATTTACAGTATTTTTTGGTAATACCAATGCATATAAAAAGCTCGTTTAGCTTAGAAGCTTATTTCATTAAAATTTTAACATACAAGATAATAAATTTTAATTACTTTTAATTAGATAATATCGCAGTTATAAAATACAAAACAACTTTATAATTTTGGAACTTTTTTTTTTTTTAGTTTTATGTTTTATTTGTTGTTTATATTATTACGTTATACTTCATAAAGCTATATAGATATATTTACAAATATCTTAATTATAAACTTATTTATACACTAGAAATTATTTATCTAATTGTTTCAAATATAATCTGTTCAATTTTTGTCAGCACCCAAATTAATATTTGTATTGTTTTAGAAACACTTTTTTTTTTTACAATTTTTCTAGAAAAAGCTCAGTTTAAAAATAAAACGACAATACTTATTTGATTTTTTTTACTTACTAAAAATTTAATGTGTACTTTATTTATATTAAAAGTTAACAGAAGTAAGTCAATAGTATAATTAGTTAATAAACAAAAAACAACTTTATCTAATAATTTAACATTGTTTTCATAACAAAAGCTACAACACTTAAGCATTTAAACCTTTAAATAAGTTATTTGCATTATTAACACTATTATGTTAAAGTTATCACATAATTAGCTTTTTTATAGCTTGAAAACCATCAAACAATATTTAACAAACCAATAACAAAAAATGATTATTATTTTAGTGTAGAACTGAATTAGAATATTAAAAAGTTAAATATTGTATTAATTAGTTCTTAACTTTTTTGTTTAAAGCTTATTTTAGACATATTGTTTTAAGAATTAAAATGTCAAATATTAAAACATTTTAAGTGAAAGATTAATTTTTCAAAATTTGTACTTAGTTTTTAAACTACTTTTTACTAGATGCTTCAACAATAAACACGCTAAATATTATTTGTTATTATTTTAAATTACAAACTAAACAATTTTGTCATCTCTGATAACAAAAGCTTAAAAATAAATTTAATGAACGATTTATTTATATACTCAGTTTATTAAACTTACGATATTTACTTTTCTTTGTTTAATAAATAAAGTTCGTTATTAGATTACTTATTAACATTAGTTGTAAATGAAAATCATAAAAAATTTCAAAAGAAATGAAAAGTTTTTCTCAAGTTCGCAAAGCACTTTAATTAAAACAAGAATGTCAATATTTTGTAGCTTCATTAAACAGATTTCGTTATAAAAAGTAAAAAATTAAAATTAAATGTACAAAATAAATTTTCAGATATTATAAACACACAAAGTTCTAGTTTAGATTGAATTGTTTAAATAAAAAAAGAAATTTTGTTATCTAATATTTATTTATGAATTTTTTAGAACTATTAATACAGATATTTTATTATAAACTTAGACTAACATAAATTTGTATGTAAACAGATAGCTTTATATTTTTTTATTTTGTTGAGCATGAACGTTTATAAAAGTTATACACTTTGTTATTATTGAGATTACTATACTTTTCAAGCACCGTTTTATCTAAAAATATTTTTAGTTTTATTAATTTAGTAGTTTTAAGTAAACATATGTAAAAATAGTTGTTTTGGTGTACGGTGCAGCTTTGCACATTATTTTATCTTCAATAGGTCAAAAGTGCACAGTTTTAAGTTTACTGAATTTAAGACCATTTGCAAACAGAGGTTTTTTGTTATTGGCTAAACTTTAAAAAACATATAAGTCACCTAGGCACATTTAATGTGCATTCAATCTATATTATATTTAAATATTGTTAGAATTAATTGTATTACTGAATCAGTTTATTTTTACTTTTGAAAGATCTAAAAGTTTTAAATATTTATTATGAAACTAATGATACAAATACTATGTTAATTTCTAAAAGTATGAGAGTAGTTCTTGAAACCTTAGTTCTAATTATATATTTTTGAAACTTCAGTAATTTTTAAACAGACCTTTTTAGACCTTCCGATTTTAGATGCAGATATGTTCATATAGAAATAAGTACGTATACTAAAACTTTTTTTTAAGTTTTAATTTTTTTTTATGTTATTAATACAACTATAATAAAAATACAACCTCTAATACACTTATTAAAATAAAAAGTTTTAATTTGGTCAAAAGTATTTTTTTATAATGTTACAATACCTATCGGTAAAATAAAGTTAGTGCTTGCATGAAAAATTTCTTATCATAAAATAAATCAAACATTCAGCTGTCAAAGTCAAAAAAATTTAAACGTTTGGTCAACAGATGCCAAGCGTGGCCGTAAAATACAGCAATTTTAAGGGCTTTATGTATTTACTTTTTAAGGCTCCTTCGCCCTACATAAATGCTATTTAGTATATATAGCTAAAACAACCTTCATATATTTTTTTAATTCAAAAAGCCTTTCCAAGTTAATTTTCGGCAATACCCATATGTAATTCGAACGCAGTTATTAATCGTTTTGTACGTAATACCAGCTCGTGTTGCGCTAATATGCAAGATTTTTGCACAGCAACAAAAACAAGGCAACGGAGGTTGTCATGAAAAATTCATCATGATAAAGGAAAAGAGCAGTTGACTAAACAAACAGCTATTTATGCTGCTGGCCCGCTTGTTAATGTAGCAAAGCGATCTGTTAGTACGTGCGAACTTGCTTGACAAGATTTGATGAGATAAACAGTTGAATATCAAAATTGCAATTAAACTATTGCTTACAATACCAATGTTGCTATAACTTATGCTCAAATTTAGTTTTTAAAGTTTTTTAAACCGTTATAAATAACTTTTGATAACTTTGGTTTTAAATAAATTAATTTAAGAATAAAAAACTTAAAAAAAAATTATAATTAATTACTACTTATTGTAAGTGTGTACTTATTTGTTAAATTAAATTATCGTATTAAATTTCAAATTTATTAAATTTTAAATTAAAAATCTAACCTTGAAAACTACAATTATAATACTCTTAAATGACAAATTTTTGTTCTGAAGTTAGAAAAGTATTGCATTGTTAAACTACAGTAATTTTTTAGTTATATTTTATTAAATAATTTACTTATAGGTGTTAAATCTAAAGAGAAATTAACAAAAATTGCTTTATTCTACCCACTAAACGTTATTTGTTTGAGACAATAAGAAGCATTGAGAATTGCTTAAAGTATTGTGTAAAATAATATTTTTGCTTGTTTTTCGAATGAATAGTTGTTGAATTAAGTAATTTTAAACTTTACAACTAACAAGATTTTTATAATTTTGTTTGCTCTTTATTACTTAAAACCTAAAAATATAACATTTATACTGTTTTAACTTATATCTGTAAAACTTTACCTTCAAAGTACTTTTCAAAGACAAAATTAAATTATTAAAGCTTGTGTTAAAAAATATTTTTGAGATGATTTTACAATCAATTTTTTTTAAACTAAGTGCTCCTACAAAAGTTATGATTTGTTTGTTTATTTGTTTTTATTTTAACAAGTCTTTTTATCTATAATGTCAAAAAACATAGCAAAACAAATACTTCACTGCTTATTAAGTTTAACTTTTCAAGGGGTAAAGCATGTTTAGAAATCCTGTAAAAGCTTATACTTTCTTCGTTTTATTGCTTTGTTTGTTCAGTTCTGGTTGGTAGAGCATTAAAAACTATTTATACTAGGAACAAAAAGCATGGTCGGGAGAATTTACTTTTATAAAATTTAATTTTAATAATATCGTAAAGATTTAATCAAAATACTTTAAATAGTAATATATTTAGTTTCTAATATTTAAAGTTGTTTAAAATTGCTATTAACTTTATATTATGAACTGTTTTATTGTTAGTTTAGGTAGCTGATCTTACTGTTATTATTCATATTTATTTTTTCTGTCACTCTCTCGTTTTGAAATGAAATTCAGCAAACAAAGTTACAAAATATTGTAGTAGCTAAACATAGTATCAAAATTAAAATATGTTGTCTTTAACATTTTTTTTTAAATTGATCAACTTTCTTTCTCAAAATTAAAACTTTATTAAGTGTTTTTACAGCTCTTATTTGTGTGTCTAGTTTAATTTTTAATAATAAGGTTTGATATTAGAAATAAAAATAACTGTACAATGTATAGTAAAAATTATATAAAAATTCATTAACTTAATAAAAGTTTTAGTTTTAGGATAATAAAAGAAAAAGCAAACTTAAAAAGAATAGAGCAACTTTTTATAACGAGAGGTAAGCATGAGAAAAAAAAATACTAGTGTTACTTTGCTCACTGATGTAACCGGTAAAGTGCTTATTTTTGATCAGCTTTACAGTGAAAGTTACTTGTGGCTAATTTTTTAATTAAGTTGTTTGCTTTATTTTACCGATTTATTAAACTTTTTTTCGTGTATTTCGTTTACAAGTTTTCTTTTACAATTTGTGACATAATTAAGCTTACAAAATATGTGTAACTTGAGCTTGAAATTTAAGAGAGCGTATACTCGCAATATTTGATTTGAAAGAACTCGTATATACATAAAGAAAATCAATAAGCTACACAACAAAAACTTAACGCAGATAAATTTGAAGCGTTAAATTGCAGCTCACTTTTTTAACAAAAAAAATTAGTTTAAATTTTTTTCTGCATTATAATTGTTACGTCATATAAGATTAGTGCGTGCTCAATTAACCAAATTAGTTACAAATGTTTGCTTTGCTTTAATAGTAGCATTAGCTGTTCAGTTCAATAAAAATAAAATTATAAGCCAGCTTGGTTATTGATCACGAAAATAGTTAGTGAGAAAGGAAATATTATTTCAAAGTAAATTATGTGTTAAAATTTTGTTAAGACAGTTGAATGTTTTATTATTAAAGTATTAAGTTATAAAAAGATTGTTATATTTATTTTATTACTTCTTGATGTTATTTTAATGCTTAATATGTAAATCTTGTAACTGAAACTTATAAAAAGTGTTATGTGTTATTACAATTTTTTTATAAAGCTAAGTTGTAGTGTTGTTCAAATATTACTTCTTATTATGCATTAGACTTAATTACATTTAATTAGCTATTATAAATTTACTTTTGCTTTTTTATTTTAAACTATTTTAATTAAGTATTTAAAAGATACTTTTAATCTTATTTAACAAAGTTTGTTGTTTGCTACTTTTCTAATTATACTTTTTGTTTTCAACAATAACTTCTTAAGGACTAGTAGATAAATAATGATATGTTTTAATAATACTTTACAGATAGCTAAATAGTTAAAACGTATATGAAGCTGAACAAAAAGTTCGCTTTCATCATAAAGTTATAAAACTCAAAGGTAAATTTTACTTTTGAAAATTATCAAAAGCATAGTCGTCAATTAAAATGACAAATTCAAAGACAGAAAATTCGCAAAGCTCATTAAGTGTCAAGGTAGTTTATTTTTGTTTGTTTATGACTCATTAAAATTTAATTTAAAGTATGTCAATACAACAGGATATATGTTTAATGCAAAATATATCCACTTTTGATTTTAAGTTCAATTATTATAAAAATAGTTGTGTATAATGTGTACAACTTATTCAGTTAAACAAAGTTAAATGTTTTATACATTTTTTGTTGTAAAAATACTGTACAGTAGAAATTAAAGTTTATCTAAATAGATATTTTTGCAGAAAAAAAAGCATGACTCACATTAAAATTTAGCTAATCAATACTTACACTATATAATTTTTGTAAACTATTGTAAAATCAAGTTAAAGTTTTATTTTCTGCTTATTTTAAAACATTTATTTTGTGTTTTATAAATACATCAGTATTCTTAGTTTTAATTTTTCATAACATTATTGGTATGTAAAGCTCTTTTATCTTAATTACTTAGCATAATAAAATTGAAAGAAACTTTGCTTTATTGAAAAATTACAGTTAAATTGTAATCCTTAGTTGTTGCTATCACTGTGTGTTCTTATTATTTTTAAAGTAACTTTGTATTTAAAAGGTGGAAAAATGTTTATTCTCTATCATATTTAAAAAAGTTGTTTAATTTTTTTTGATTAGTATAGATTCAAAAGGAGATATTCAAAAACTTAAAAGTTTTTATTACAAACTTTTTTGTTTAGTATGTAGAACAAAAGCTATATCCTATGGTACTTATGCTTCTGTATTTTTAAGTTTTATACCATGGTTAATTTAGTTTAAATACTATAATGATAACAATAAAAAAAAATAACTAGTGGGTTGGACCAAGCTGCGGACAACATGGCTCATACTTTTTCTACAAAGGTGTCCGGTTTCAGTATGGAATCACTCAGCGAGTCAATGTAAACACTAGCTACAAGGAAAATGTAAGTGTGCGACCGAGAAGGTTTTCAAGGTCAATTTCTAGCTACAACTCAAAGTTTGGCCAATGTGCTACTACAAGGTATTTTGAGAGAATATTAGGAATTGGAGACACATTTTTTGCTAAAGTTGGCGAAGACTACCCAGAATGTGTCGGTCAACTAATGCTGCTATGGTACGATGAATCAAACCATGAAGACTTGGCTCTTGTAAGGCTTTACTACTTACCAGAAATGTCTGAAGATGGAAGGACATTCAAACATGGAAAGGTAAGTATTTAAATCATAATATGTTTACTAGTTAGAAGTTGAAAATAATTTTATTTTTGCAAAACTCACAAAAAATAGTTCACAACATGTTTAAGCTGTTTATATTGAAGTAATATAATTGTTTTTAATTATTTATAAGTATTGTTACTTATATCAAAGTTAAGTTTACATACTGTGTAATGTACAACACTGTGAAACTACTAAGTGCTGACTTAAATTTCATTTAGTCAAAACTACAGTAAAAAGGCAGTTTTTGTAACAAAAATCAACAAAAAGAGTAGAACTAATCCATAGAAGTATTATTTACTAATCTATTATAATGAACATATTATCTAATCTATAAGAACTTTAAACTCTGTTTAGTAAGTTGAAAAAAGTTTGAGTTCACTAGTTCCGCTCAGGCATTATGAGGTTAGTGAAGTATGTCTTGTTTGTTTAAAATATGTTTACAATAATTTTTGTGTTATATATGAGCGAAAATTATAAAAACAAAAACGCTGACTTCAGCAAATCGTTTTGTGCTTGTTAAATGTTAAAGTACAGCCTGCGGGCATTGTTTGTTTAATTTCAGTAACGATAACAGTATTATTAGTAGCTAGTAAAAGCATCATTTTCGGTTTGAGTACGGTTTCGATTTTTTTAAACTACTAAATTAAATTTATAAATGACTCAAGATTAATTAAAACTAAATGAAATTTTCTTAAATGTTTAACAAAAACTGGAAATTTGTAATGTTTGTATTTTTATGTTGTAATTTTACCGAAAATTTTGCCTAAAAGTTTTAATTTTGTATTTTTCAATATATCAATAATAAATTCTTTGTCGTTTATTAAATTTTCACGTGAAAAAGTTCTAATAAATCATGTTGGTGTAAATGTAAAATAGCAAGTACTAGAGCAGATAAATTTGCTTGTGGCAATTCATTACTTGTCAATGTAAATGACTTGATTATTGTTTGAAAAGCTCGTTGGTTTAACAATTTCTTTTAAGTTAACAAAAGCTCACTTGCATCTTTAAGGAAAATGCAGTTTGTCTTCCTAGAAGGAGAACAACTACTAATATCACGATAGTGAATAATGTGGAAGGGAAAGAATTTAATCGTTTTTTCGTCGCTCCTTGACTTTCTCATTACATTTGTTTTGTCTCTGACTATTACTTTTGCTATAAAAGATTAACCCGAAATTTTAATCCTTTTAAAAAGTTTTATCTTCAATTTGTAAAATTTATTTATACAAGCGGTTCTTATGCTTTAAGTCTTTATTTAATTACGATTATATTTGATTAAAATAAATGTATTTAGTGCAAAGCATTAACTGTAAAATTGTAAGTTTACAAACTTTTATTTATATCTCAAAACCGGCCTATACAGTTTTAGAGTTAATTTTTATTGCTAAACTAATCGTTTAGTTGTTATCATGTTTATCTTAGCGTTTGACAGAAAAACGAAACTTCTCTTTTATTAAATAATATATTTCAAAGTTACTCCTATTCTATTTTTAATATTGTAGGAAATATTTTATTTCAAGTATAATATTTTTAAGAAAATATTTTAAAAAGCTGCTTCAATCTTGTTAAATGTCTACTCTTAATTTTTTTTTTCTTCTCTACAAGTTCTCTTTAATTTGGTTTTAAAACTAATTTCGTGTTAAAGGTTTCTACTTTGATTTAAATAAGCTTATAAAAAATATAATAAATTTTGCAATACATGCATTGTAATCATGTTTTTATATCTTTAGATTTCAAACTATTTTTTTCATGTTAAATTCTAAACAAATTTTTTTAAAGCATTTTCACCAAGTTAGTTACAACTTAAACATTGAAACAGTTGTACTGCAAAAATAATTATTCTACATGTTACAGCTTTATTCTTCATTTGCATAATTTTTTTTATTTAATATTAAAATTACACATTATATATTGATTTAAAAAAAAACATTTAGTCATTTTTTAAAACATTATTTTTAAAAGCGTAAGTTTTGTCGTAAAAATGCTTATCTTTTTTATCATAATATTAATTATAAAACGTTAATTAAAAAAAAAAATTATATAACATTTAAAACATTAGTAAAAAGAAATAAAATAAAATTTTCAATGTTTGTATGTGATTGATAATTTTTATCGTTCTACAAGTCCATGTATTAATTTTAACTGTGTAATTGCGTTATTTTTAAAGCTATACAAGACTACTTTGACAAATGATACTTGATAGTTTGAAACATCATCTTATTTTGATTTCCGCTCTACTGCCTCGCTTCAAAGTCCCATCTTACTTAAGTATAAGCTAAAAATTTCCTTTTACTTTTTCGAGCATTGTGTATTTAATAAATATATAAGTTTCCTTAAAAATGAAACAAAAATTGACTTTATAAGGATAAAAAACTGATAAATTTTTGTTTTTCAATTATGATTTTTTATGAATTCGCTCTCAAAACTTTAAAAACTGTTCGTTTTTGTTTGAGGTCAATCGGTTTGTACTACACATAGGTTATTCTTTTCTTTAAAGTGATAACAGGAGTATTTTATAAGCTTAATCTTTTGTAACGTTATTATATTGTTTACAGGAATGTACATACTTTTATTTAAAATAACTTTTTAAACACATATTTTTATATAAATGGATGTGTTTATTTGTTTGCAATGTATGCTTTAATCCTTTGTTTTTTTAATTCAATTAATACGAAAGTTATTACAGCCTGTAAAACAATCAATCGTTACAAGGTTAATAATTTTTTTATAATCACCAGTTTTGTATTCGTTTGCTTTATTCGTTTATTCAATGCTACTTTATATACATGTTTACACAAGGTTAACAAACTTGAACAAATTTTAAAAACAGTATTTTGTTTTGATAAGCCTTTGACACTAATAACAAATGTTCTGCTGTGCACGTGTAAAATTTTTAATTTCAAGACTCAAAAATAAAATAATTTAACGAAGAAAAATGGACCATTTGAAGTTTAACATATGTTAGTTTTTTACTCCTTCATATATTAGTTTTTGTGATTCAACGCTTTTGTATCATGTCTGAATTTGCTTATAAACTGCACCTTTTCATCGTGCTCTTTGCTCTTCTTTGTTTCTTTGAACCAACTTCTAGGAGCTCTTGTCTTATTTGTGCTATTACAATATCGAAACGCTTTTGTTTGAAAACTCAAGTGTTGGCAATAAAGTCATTAAAATTATTTGCCATACAAATTATAACAATGACGGAGAGTAATTCGAAAATTTTGACCTACAACTGTGTAGTATGGTTTCAAAAGTTCTTAAAATTAAGTGGATATTTATAAATTTTCAACACGCTATTAGTATGTATGCATTAATCCAAGTTCACACAAGGTAATTAACGTTTTTGCCTGCAGTCATAAAATTTTCCAGTGGTATGAAGTTACTTTATACTCTTTTGGCTAAACTTGTAATTTATTGCATTAATAGGAAAAATATTTTAAATGTTTAATTGCAACACTAGTTGTCAATTATGTATATTAAAGTAAAATAAACAAAAAAAATGTTTTGTTTATTTTGATAAATCTTTAATACATTATTATAATAATAAAAAAATATATATAAGTGTTTAATAACATTTATAGGAAAGTTTAATAAATTTTAGTTAGAGTTGTAATGATGTAAAGGTGTATACGTCTTTATTATTATTGAATTTGAAATATCTTTCTCGATTATTGTAAATAAAACTTGCATTACTAATACAATCTTTACGTTTATATATGAACAAAAAAATGTTTTTTTTCTAAATAATACCTTTTTTTCTATTCTGCTTAATAATGATTTGTTGTCATTAAATTTCAAGAACAATTCAAAAATAATTGTTGTAAACATTATTGCATTTTTTCTGTTCTGTTTTAAAACCTTTATAAAGTTCAGTTTATGTACTTTTTAACCCTCTTTAGAAACTTAAAATAATTTTAGATGTTTTTTTTTTTTTTTGATATACTATAAGTAACAAATTAAGTTAGTATATAAGTATCCATTGTAATTATAATTTTGCTATCTTTTAGGTTTTGCTGTCACTGTGTTTTAATTAGGACTTTTTTAAAACTAATATATCTTATTATGTAATGAGATTATATAATACTAAAGTTGAAAATATCTTATTATTAGAATTATATGTCGTATACTTTTTTGTTTTACATGCATATATATATATATATGTGCTAAAAGTAAATTATACACATCTTAGTTCTAAAAACTTTAAGAATATTTACTAGTTTGTAAGCGTTAAATTTGAAACAAATTATTAATTAAATCTGTTTATTGTTTTATCGTAAAGATTAGTTCAACCGAATTATTCACACCACAATATCAGTTATTAATGGGATGTAGAGCATAAATCGTGTAAATAATGAAGTTACACATAATTTCTTCTCTCTTACGCGTACAGCGGCAAAGTAAATAAATGTATTTTCTTATTGTTTTTAGAAACAAATTCCATTGGGAAAAAAGCCAAACTAAAAATGTTTTGTGTCGTTTTGCTTAAAAATTGATTTGTTTCTTGTCTAACTGAAAAAAAATTGTTACTTATAACCGTAAACCTTTTCAAATAAAAATTGTCATGTTTATTGTGTGAATAATAGCTTTTTTTTTGAAATTTCTTACAAAGTTTTTATTTTTGTGTTACCTTTTTATATTTTTTGACAAAGTTATGTGCATTTAGAAAAATATACAGTTAAAACTACTTACTAGTAATAAAATTAGTGATGCAACTTGTTAAGCAAATATTGATTTTGCTTTAGTACATATTTGAATTATTAATAGTAAACTTTATTTAATATGGGTTTATAATGTACTTAAGCTATGTTTGGCTATTTGTTTGAAGATAATTTTTTTATATCATTGATATAGAAAATTTAATTCATAAACTTTAACAAAAATATTAAATTCAGTTTTATACCTTTAAAACTTTTTTTTTAAATAAAAGTTTAACAATTAACAAATTAGTTAAATTCAGTTTAGTATTTTTAATAGAATTTCCTCGTGCGTTTTATATTAAAACGTTTACGTCTGTAACACTTAATATAAAACTTGCTGAGTTTTCTATATATCGTTATGCTTAGTATAGTACTTTTGTGTCGCACTGAAATCTAAAGTTTATTATCTGCGCTACAATTGTAAGGTTTATTTTAGTACTTATTTAAACATAAGAAGCTAAATTAACTTTTAATTGTTTTATCTGCAAATAAAATTAGTTTAATTAAAACATTGCATTTTAACACTGCTATTTAAATTTCCTTAAATTTTTAAGCACTTAAATACAGTTTAGTTATTTATTTCAATACTTAACTTATAAGATTAACAAAGCTAAAAAAAAGCTATACTAATATCTGAAAGTTTCTGTTTAGTTTTTAAACGTGAGCAAAACTCCTTTATCGACCTAATATTTTTTCCTGAACTATCATACTACAGTTTATTATTAAACGTTTAATTAGATTTGGCACAAACGATAAACTCATCTTACAGGCTAAATTTAATTGCAGTTGTTTTTTATTCATGCGCCATTAGCTTCAAATTATATCATTATAAGTTTTCATTGTGCACAAAGCTCGCCGGAGCTTGATATTTTCAGCCTAAATAAAAGCATGAGAAGAATTTATCTTTAATTGCTCCAGAGGAGTTTGCTTTAAAATTGTGCGTAACGTGTATTTAATACGCCGCTGAATATTTACCTTTAAAACTAAACTTTGTTTTTAAACCAATTATTTTCTGCTACCAAAGGAACTATATCGTCTCCTTCAAGCTCGCTTCAATTAAAAGCGATTAGGTGTAATACATCTATGCGGCGTTTTTTTTTTTTTGTTTTGCAACTTTTATCACTTTTAAAGCCGCTTGCTTGTCATGCTCTTATTCTTTCTTTTGTCAGGAAATCGATATTTTATTTTTTCGTTTAAATTCTATTTAGCACACTCGGCTTTGGTTTATTGCAGGGTTCTGCTGATTAAATTGCTATTTATTTTTTTATAATTCATATCCTGGTTTGTGTAGTGCACATGAATATAAGATATATGATTGATGTGTGTAATAAAAAATTAAATATATAAAAATAAAATATTTTTTTACTGTCAATTTAAAATTGTATTGAGCATAATAAAGTTTTTGTGAAAATTTTTAATTTTTTAGTATTTACAATACCTAATTATAAACGTGTTTAAAGTTCAATCATATGACTTCATGTTTTTACCGCAATCATACTTTGGAATATTTTTTTAATGTTTGATAAATATATCAGTAATTGACAAAAGTGTTATAGCGCTAATTGCTTAAACTTGTTTTCTTTCCTATTTTATCTAAAACCGTATAAGTTTACTCTATTTTTAAATTAAATTAAACCTATAAACTAAAATACTTGGGTGTGTCGTTTAAGATTAGTCTTACAATTTTATTTATTTTTACACAGTCGATTTAAAGAAGTTTGTTGTGTTTAACCTTTTTTTTTCATGTAACTGTAGTTTTGTTTTTTATTTCTAATAATTTAATATTTTAAAGTAGTAAAAGTTTTATTTTCAATTCTTTTTTCATACTTTCAATCATTTTGTTTTTAATGGTTATTGAAATTATACAGTTTAGAAAAATTTTAATGAATAATAGCATAGAAATTTTATTTTTAGGAAAATTTTCCGACAGTGTTGTATTTGAAAAAAAGTTACTAGAATTAGTTTAACATTAAAAAGCTTTTTATTATTGGAATTTTTTTATGGCTATTTATACGCTTAAATTGAGCTGGTTTGGTATGTTATTAAATATCACAGCTTTTTTTTTAATGATATTTGATATAAGCCTTTAAGCTGTATATTGCATTAAAAGTGTAAATTTTTATAGGAAGTTTTATTAAAGTATGCAGCTTAAAAGCTTTTATTATTTGTAACTATAACTTAAAAGTAATTATATACTTTTATATTAACAAAGACTTAAAGTGTAAATTATTATAAAAAATTTAAGTCTTTGTTACGTTAATAGTTTATAGTTTTTTAAAGTTATAATTACAAGTATTATTAACATGATTATTGCACCAAGTTTTCCCGGCAAAACGTAATATTCTTGGTTGCATTAGGCAAAATGAAACTCTGCTAAACATGACTAAATTGCAAACTCGACTGATTTGAAATTGCTCATCAGCAGTTTTGTTTCTCACCAGCACACATGCTGCTCTGTCACGAGTCTTTGTGTTTTTCAATCGTTTTTTTTTTGCTTGCGGATGTGAATAAGAAAGTACTAAGAACTAACTTCTTATTTTTAATGAGTTTTCACTTATTAAAAGATTAGTGTCTAAAAATTTTTTTTTGCAATACACTGTGCTTTTTTTGTTGTTAAGAAAATAACAAAATAGTTTTCAATACCAAAATTTATTTTTTGGTATTTCGGTGTAAACTAATTAGTAATATACTGCTAATGTAAAAATACATTTAAACTTCTTTACTTGGAACAAAAATAAAAATTAAATTAGAGTTAAAATTTTGTGGTATTTAAAATATTTAACAAGGAAAAAAAGAAAACTAATAAAGTTGAAAAGTTTTTAGACTTTATTTTTAGAAACAGATTGTGAACGTTCTATTTTTGGTTGTAGATTTAATGTTTTGAAAAATTGATAAGTTTTTATTTAAGCTATAGTTATTTTTTCTAATATTTTTTATAGGTAAAATTTTATTTCATAAAAAATACTTGGTAAAGTTTTTCAAAAAAAGTTAAATAAAGTTTTTATAAAGTTCACACAAAATTGTATAATTTACTAGAAATTTAATTATTGTTAAACATTTGTCACTGTTAAGAACTTAATTGAGTATAATTTAACTGCTTCTCAAAAAGTCAAGCTGATTTTTTCACCTAAATCGTATGATTTTGTTTAAAACACGTCATACACTGCTTATTTACAGTTCAAGTTTTCTGAAGGTTTCATACCGGTAGAACTATTTTTAGTAACTGAGCTTTATACAACTTAAATACTTATAAGAGCAACATTAAGTTTTAAAAAATAATCAATAGACTTTTAGTTGGTAATTAACACATTAATACTTACTTATAAATTTTTAGTTATTTTCTCTATTTGTATTAAAAGTTATAGTTTACTTATGCAACTGCACTACATTATAGCGATTTTATAAGCATCACACTCTAAAAACTTTAGAGCAACCAAGAGAAAAGGCTTGCGCTGTAGAGTGAGCAGTCGTTTAATTTTGTTATCAATCGCTACTCTTTAAAAATTTCTTTTATTACCGCGTGTCTTTGATAAGTAGGTGATGATTTAAACCCTGACGGTTTTTAAACTTTTTCTAATTAATCCTTTTTTAAAAGGTACAAATTATAGAGTTATACTCTTAAGTTTATGGTTTAGTAGTAATAGCCTTAGCTTTTAGTATTTTAACCTAAATAATGCTCTCAGTAAATTGTTGAAATAACAAAAAGTTTGCGCAATGCATAACAAAAAATATTATCAAGCTCTAACAAAACAATAAATGATAACACTCTATTTAGTTTGATATTTAATTTATATAATACTATATAGCTTTGCTTAATTGGTTGGTATATGCAAACGAAAAATAACATATGTTTATTTTCGCTTTTCATTTTCAACATCAACAGAATAGTTTATCTAGTGCATAATGTTTTTAAACATGTATAACCTTTAGTATCTATGTCTGTAATTAAAATTTCTTTGTAGTGTTCGAATATATTTTTAATTTAACGGCTTAGGCGGATTAAATATTAAAACATTCATCTTACGGTTGTTGGAATTTTTGGCATGCAAATATTTCATTTTTTAAGTTTTTGCCTTAAAACTAAGTTTATTATTTGCTTTTATTTACAAAAGGTTGTTAAAAAAAAGTGTATAATAGTTGTTGTAATAAAAAAATTATGTGATTTACTAAAGTAAATTAGTATGATACAAGTTGGTACTTTAAAAACTTAACTACCTAAATTGCAATAAGTGTTTCTAAATTTATCCGCGAAACATTTCTTACAATAATCAAAACCATAAAGCATTTGTAGAAAACAGTTTAAAAGTATGTGTACAAGTGTTGTAATTTTGCATTGTTTGAACTTAAATAAACGTAATGTCTGGCAAATACAAACGTGTTAGTTTACTGATTAATCTTTACACGAGTTTAAGTAACTCTCAAGTTTCTGCTCCGCGTCGCCACCTTGTGAAACAACTTGTTTTGCTTCCGAAGCCAAAAGTATGCTAATTAAAGTCTTTAAAATTTTCACTGCAGTTATTCAGCGTTTAAAGTTAACTATGCACGAAATAAACCTTTTACATAAAAAGCATTATAAATCCTTTAGTTTATTTTTTGATATAAATAATTTTTTTAATGTTTTGTTTTAATCCAGGATGAACTAGTAGTAGTGCAAGACAAATTGACTTTGAGGACGAGCGATTTACAAGCGTGGCTGATCGAGCCATTGCACTGCACTGCGTTTGAGAAGCTCGAAGCTGACGTCAAATGTGGTTCGTCACCCATCATCAGAGCATCGGTTAGTGTGATTATTATAATTAACCAGCCAAAAATTTTCTGATACATAATTTTTATATTTCCATTTATAGTTAAGTTTAAATATTAGTGTAGTTATCTTTAACTAATTAGTTTAGTGTACAATTTTTTTATTTTAATATTTATTTTTAAATTAAACAAATTCTCATTACAGAAGGGCACACCTCGTGAAAAAAAGATTACAATTAACATGTTTTCCCCTAAATTTTCGTCTACGTTTATGAAAAGGAAATCACCAGACATGTCTTTAGTTAACATTGAAAAACAAAAAATTCTTCTGAGCTCAGGTATGATTTGCACTTTATTTTAAATTTAATATTTATATATTTAGTTTTTTTTAATCCTTAAGCAGAGTATTTGTTTAATATTTTTTTTTATAAAACCACAATTTAAAAAAAATTGTTAAGTAAATAATATCAACAAACTATAAAAGTAGTTTTTTTTCCAAAATAAAATTAAATACTTTTATTTTTACATCTGTAAAAAATTTTAAGTTCAAACAATAAAAAGCTAGCAATTCATTCAAGCTTGCTAAAAAGTTTAATATATGTGGGTATAAGGATTTCTTGCTGCAATTTAGCTTTTGTAATTTCCTTTGTCAATCCTGTTTCAATATTTTTATTAACCAAACATTTACTGATACAGTTTTAATGTTAATAAGTTTATTGCTTTTTTATCTTAAATTAAATTTTAAAGTAGACAATAAAAGTTACTATGCATTTTGATAAAACTACATACAAAGTATAACATTTATAAAGTTTCTAAAAAGTTTAGTTTTGGTTGTTTGTAGCAGAAAGCTAAAGTTTATTAAATATTTTGTTATCTTCTCTAGTTTCATTATATAAGCGCTAAATTACTTTTATTTTAAAGTACAAACTCGAGTTTTTAAATAAGATTAAATTATTAGCAAAAAATAAGTACAATTATTCGCGGTTTATAAGCCTTACATGATTAAAGTTTCAAATTCTTTGAGGTAGCTACCACTTACTTTTTAAAATCAATCATTTATTATTTCAGTTATAAAATTGGTTTAACGTTTTTTTTTTTTTGACGTTAGATATGGTAGTAATAAATGTATTGTTGTTATAGTATGTTGTATTTTATTGAAATAGGTTGCGAAAAACACAAGGAGCTTTTGTTGGCATTGCGCGAAACTGTCACTCTGGCGGCAGAAGCCAACGAAAAAGACGATGAAAACCTCACCGATCACATAAGGCTGCTGTTACAGCAAATCCTAGACTTCAACTTGAGCGCCATCAAGAAAAACATTGAAAATTGCCCCGCGCGCACCCTGCCAGACGACTACGTGAAGTTCTACAAAATCAATAACCAGATAGACTTGTGCGTGGATTGCGTGAACTACCGGCAGCTCAACTACAAGCTGCAGGTGAAGCTGCTACACTACACCGAGTATTGCCGCTTTCGCTCGATGGTGGCGCGGTTCGCCTCGACTGCCAGCCCCGATCACTGCCTCACCGTGGGCTCTCGCACGAAGGTCGTCTACTGCCGCACCAAGTTCGAGTTCAGCGAAATGCTGCAGCACCAGCTCGTCTGCGAGGAATTCGGTAAGTTTGACATTTTTTAATAAGTTAAATGAACTAGGTTGGTTTTTTGACGTTTTGACTGTGACTTTTTTTTTATCAACAGCACCGATTTTCAAAGGAAGGCCTCGAAAAAGGAGAAAGAGCAAGCATTCTTCTAAGTTTACTCGTCCAAAGAACTACACTAAAAACAACTCAGAAGTCAGTTTTAAAATAAAATTCTACTGGTTATCAAGTTTTGTTAACAACTCTATACTTGTTTTTTTCTTTGCTAAATTGTATGGTATTAGTTTTTACTTTTCAGCTAAGTCTATTAACTTTTACCCTACTTACAGAAACTGCTACTGAACGCGGAACGGAGAAAGAGCAGTAGAGCCAGGGCTCAAACGTCCTTCCATTCCTCAGCCATGTACCAGGACTCGTTCGAAAAAGCTCGAGCCATTGCCGCCAAGTCGAAAAGCAGGAAGCGCACGAGCTCAAACGGCAATGTGACGGCGTCGGCAAACAACTACTTGCTGAAAAAATCAAAAACGGAAAACTTGCCGAGCGAGAACGACTTGCGGCGCAGCAAGAGAAAGCGGCAAGACTCCTCGCACGATCTCGAGATAGCCTTGAAGAACAGCTTGCTCGATTTCGGCGGCGACAACGCTTTAAAAAGTGAGTTGAAGTCGCAGAGCAGCAAGAGCATTGAGATTAACAGCAGCAAAAAACGGAAGCGTTCTCTGTCGCTGACCCTGGAGTCCTCGGAGTCGTCTTCCTCGAACAACGACGCGCCCAACTCCCCTTCATCTTCCTCTTCGTCCTCCTCTTCCGACCAGAGCTGCGAGGATTACCCAGAGTTCAACGAGAAGCTGTCAGAATTGAACGAGAGCGACGAAGAGTCGTTCATCAAGTTCCTCAACGAGTTCATGAAATTGAGAGGAACTAAAATTCTTAAGATTCCCGTGCTCGGTTTCAAAAAACGTGAGTCATATGTTGTAGATTTAAAATAATACTGCTGTATCATTGAAGTAAAAATAAAGAATTTTGAAATTAATTTAAAAAAAAAATTGTGATATATATATAACTGTTCAAAATATAGATTTAATTGTTTGCTAACAAAAGATCCTAGTGAAACAAGTTCACTGGAATATAAATAAAAACAATTTATACAGTAATCTTCGGTACAATAATTAAGATTACTATATAATTTGTTTTTATTAATATATATATAACTTTTTTTAAGCTTAATTATAATACTTTTTTACGTTTTTAGTACTTAACAAATATCATTTTTACAGTTGACCTGCACAAGTTTTACCTGATAGTTCAAAAGGAAGGTGGATTCGATGTTGTAAGTATTTCAACATACTTGATATAACTTATTATTTCAAATTTCTAAAAACAACCTATTAAACAGGTGACACAAAACAGAATTTGGAAAAAGATATTTCTGAGTATGGGTGCTAACCCTAATAGTACCAGTGCTGCCACATACACCAGACGAATATACGAAAAGTTTGTTATATTTTTATTTTTAAGTAGTATAGCCAGTTTTTAATCATTTATGTACAATAATTATGGTCTACAGGTTATTATTGCCATTTGCACAATATTTGGTTGAAAAGTCAAACTTCAAGCGTGATAATGACAAAATTTCACCACCAAACCTGAGGGGCTCGAAAATGTCGGAAAAGAACGATAAGAAGTCTTATGGCAGCATAGGGAAGAAAACTGCAGGGAGGCCTGTTGGCAGACCTCGTAAATCTCCTCCAAAGCTAACTGAATTGACAGCTAAGCCTGTAAAACTACAAAGCTGTGAGGAAAAACAAGTAAGCTCTTTTTTACATACCTTATAATACCAAAAATAATTACTTTGTACATGTAATATTTTCTCTTTTTAACCTGCTTGTCATTGTAGAAAAGTTTTTGTAATGTGTGTTATAGTCATAAACTTTCATATATTCACACTTATAGGTAATTTTGTTTTTAATGAGTTTTTTTGATCGCAGGAAAAAAGCAAACTAGATGTAATTGAAACAAACTCAGATGAAAAGAAACCAGCCATAAAACCTTCTACAAATGAAAAAACTCAAAATCAAATCATCAAAAAAACTATAGATGTTAAAAAGGAGTACGTAGAGGAATCCATAGAAAAGCAAGATGTGGTACCAGTGCAAGAAACTAACAAAAACCCTGTTGAAGTTGTACCGCCACCGAGCTTTTCTAACAATTCCAGCAGTCTACCTAAAGTTTCAGCCTACACTAAAACTGAGTTTGTTCCGGAATGCAAAGCTAATTCGTCTAAGTTGTTGAAAAAAGAGGAAGATGTCATAGAAATAGATTACTCTCAACCTCTTGATCTAACAGTCAAAAGAAGCAAACCGAAAAGTAATATTCCAGATGCAAGATTAGCTGGTCAGAGTTATCCAAGCTGGGAAGCTGCTACAGTGCCAAGACATAACGGAACTTGGCATAAAAATAGGGATGCGGATTTCTGGCTGTTTTCAAAGTCTAATGGTACAGCTTCTTCGGGAAAAACTCCTGCTAGTACGAGTATTTATGAGCAACTTTTGGAGAAAAATATATGTTCCTCACTGCAAAACTCTAGACAAGATTTTGACCGTATGCGGAATACAAAAAATGTATCAAATTCATTTCAAAAAAATTATCCAACTAGTTCGAAAGGTTTATCTGCTTTTGCCGAAAACGATCGAAAAGCATTGTTCAATTCTGATAAAAGTTATAAACCTTCCAGTACAAACTATGCTAAGCATTTAAAACCAGTTGTAAAGTCGTCTGCTGAAGCAATTCAACAATTATCAAAGCACCATGCAAGCGATAAAAACAAGTTACACTACAAGCAAAACTCACAATCGTCCAAGACGTACTACAGGCCAGCATCGCTTTTAGCTTCACATAGGACCAAAAAGAATGTTGACAGCCCTGAGTCAAGACTGAACAATGAATCAGAAAACGGAGAGGAAGCAGGTGATAACATTGAAGAGGCAGATTCAGGTTCACAAACCAATTTGCATTTGAGAAGCAGCTCTGCACTTTCGGCGTCTCCTTCGTTGGCAGCAAACGGGAACTCCTCAAAGCCTTATCAAGCTAATCATTCGAAAACTTTTTCTATTCCTGCATCATCTTACAAGCCACTAACTTCTGATCACAAAAATCATGAACCAGCTAACTCCACCATTTCCAGTGGTTTGTTCCATAAAAGAAGTGATTCATTGACAATACCGATTCAAAAGCAGCAAGGCCATAGTAGAAAAAACTCTCTTTTAGATGCGAAATTGAATTTATCAAATAAAAACGTAGAGCAAGGTAGCTTGACCAAGCCTGAAGCAAAAGAACCAAACTTTGAGGCTAGTCATAAATCAACTAGTTATGATACGAAGTTCTATACACAAGCTCAAAAAGAAGCAACGTTCAACACACATGCCAGAACAACTCAAACAAAACCTAGCAATGATAACTTTAAAGACACGAGCCAAGATAAAAGCAAAAGTTTTGGAAACAAACAGTCAATCTTCTACCAAAATAAGCTGAGTGAGCACGTAATTCAACATTCTTCTTCTAAAAATCACCAAGTGTCGCCTCTTAACAAGTCCTCTAGTTTGCTTCCACATCTTTGTCAATCACCTGCAAACGAGTTTGGTTTGTTACACAGGAGGCACCCGCACTGCGAAATGCGTGCAGCTGGTAGGCCGAGCACGACACAACCTCACGAAATGCGCAAATCGCCAATGCCGAGCAAGCGGCCAACAAGCACAGCTCTGCCGCCAGAAAAGAAGACCAACTACTCTCATATACATAACAAAGTATTGAAAAATCCCAACTCATCCGATCTCAGCAAAAGAGTAGATGCCAGTTTGAACCAAAGTTTTAAGAAAGAGTTAGACCATCATCATCACCATCATCCTCGGTTTAATGAACGAGTAGCGCCGACTTTGAATTCCCAAGTTTCACAAAGAAAAGTAAAAGATCTCCCGCTTGAAATCCAAAAGTTGCAACACAGTCAGTTGATGTCTAATTCAAGGGTGCCAAACCAGAGTTTCGTTGACTCAAAGTACGCTCTTCCCAAAAAAACTCGTCCGATCGAGCGCAGCGAAGACCTGCAGATGCCCAAACTACCGCACAACAAGGTCAGCCAGCAGTCGCTGTTGTTTTCAGTCGACAGGTTGACTTCCCCTAACGATAAAGCTCAGCGCGTAAAAGAGTTTATGCGGAACAATAACCCGATCAAGAAGCAGACCATCAGTCCTGCCAGCAGGGCCCAAATGATGTTCAAAAGCACCAACTCGACGCCGCCGAGGCAGCAAATCAGGCGGGAGTCTCCGCGCACCCCGATCGCTTTCAATCCGTCCATAGCTGCTGGGTCCAACGCCCAGCTCCAGAGCCAGCTCGCGGCCAGCCAGCGCTTCTCGATGCCCGGCCGAGTCATGCCGGGCTTCCCCGCTGCCCTCCACCAGCAGCAGATGATGCAGCCGAACCTGCAGCAGGTCGCCCAGCAGATTCAGCAGGACGCCACGCAGCGCGCCATGCTCATGGAGCTGTTCAAGAGCATGCAGCAGCCTCGCCTGCCCATCCAGACCTTGTTCCAGGCGGGATTGATGGCCAACTTTCAGCAGTCGGCCATCCGGCCCGACCAGCTCAACTCGGCCGCCATTCCTCCGCAGTACTTCGACCCGTCGATCCTCCAGGCGCTGCAGCAGTCGGCTAGTTCGATGTCTGGCACGCCGTTCCTGCCGTTTCAGAACAACCAGCAGGCTCCCAACTCGAACAACAGGCCGCAGAACTATCCCTATCCTAACTAAATCAATCGGTAAGCTTTTGAAGGTAACTAATGATGAGTTTGTTACGGAAGTCGCTGATCCGTTTGATTAAGAGTTTTACAAGCCATATTGAACGTTTGCTAAACTTACCGTAATTTTAAAGTAATTGTACTTAGAAGGGGAGGTGCTACAACATTACAAGTTATTTTATAGCACTGAATAGATTAATAAATAGGAGTAACTTTGTTTAGCTTAACTTTTTTTAATCCTCTATACTTCTAGCCCTTTTCACATTGTATGCTAACTGGTTTACTGCCTTAAAGTTCAACATTTCAATGGCAAAGGCTTCGATATGTTATTCAAAAACGTGTAATATATTTTGCTGAGGATACAAATTTTTTTTTTGTTTATAACTTGTAAATGCCAATACCTTTTCTTTTATAACGTTTTTGTATACTTCTTTGAATATAAAAAAGCTTTTAAATAGTTTTAATTTAGTAAATTAGCTTCATGAGTAAATAACAGTTAGTTTATTATATTTACAAAATCTTTGTAAATTTTGATTGATAATTTTTTTTAATGTTAAACAAATTGTTTAGGAGTTAATGTCGTTACAAAATTTAGTTTCGATAAACTGCATAGTTTTATACATAGCAAGTTTTTAATAATTATGATCTTTGATTTAAAAATAAGAAAAAAACTGACATGACATTTTTTAACTTTCAGTTGGAAGGTTTGATATACTAATTTAAATATTTATTTACTTTGTTCACTAGCAATTTGTTTTGTTTTCTTTTGCTTTGAAATATTCATTTGTTTGATTGTTTGAATTTTTTATTTTAGCGAATATTATTAAACATGAAACTAAAAACTGTTGTTTTTATGGCATTTTACTTATTTTGCTTATGATAAATCACAGTAACTGTACTAGCTTAATTTTTTTCAACAAAGTTATCATAAATTATCTAAAAATAAAATGTTTAGATAATTTTGTACTTAATTAATATATTCAATTATTTTTTACCATTATAAGCTCTGCTATCTGTTTATATATAATTAAGATAACTCAATTATAAGGTATTTAATAAATTAAGCTACAATTTTGTAAGTAGTAAAACGTGACTAATTAAGTAAACATTTACATGTTTGAACAAAAAATAATAACAAATAGCTTTGCTTAATTTTAATATATTACAATAAAAACTAGGGTTTAAAAGTTTCTCAATTATCAAAAAAAAATGTTCTTAGATTTATTTACTCTTGGTATTAAACTTGTTTTAAGTAAACTTATAAATATTTGACCATAATTTGTATATTAAAGTAGATTATATTTGTTGTACATACTTTTAACAAGCTAATTATTTTATTCATAAAGAAATGTTTATAAAAACCAAATTATTTATTCTTTTTTACTCAACTTTTAATGTCATTTATTTCGTTTATTCAAACAAGCAACTATAAATTAATTCTTAACTTTGAATCTAGCCTAAATATAGTTTATAATTTTATGTTTATCACTATAATTCAGAGATTTTTTATATCAACAAATGTTTAATAACAAGTTGTAAAAGAGTTTTCAAAATAAACAAAGCTGGTTGTAAGACTACTACTTAAATAAAAAGTTTATAATTGTTATTAACTATTTGTAGAAGAAATCATTTAATCCTGAGTTTTGATTACAAACAAGTTTCAGTTTGATTCATAGGAGAATAAAAACTTCGATTTTGTCTTCAAGAAAAATGATAATAATTTACATCATACGGTGTACTAGTAAAAAAAGATTAGATCTTGATTTAATACGTTTATCAAGTTTTGTTTATAATAATTGTTTATTAAACAAAAAGTAACATTTTAAACCAAAATAGATAAACTCTATTAAAGCAGGTTTTAATATTTTTTATAGTAAGATAGCAGGCTTTAGTCATCGAGCTACAATCGAAAGCTAATGAGCGTGTAAGTTATTTTTAATTACTTTTTATAAACATTTTAACTAAACCTAACATTAAACACTATAAAGTCAGCTAACAAACTTAACCAGACAAGCCCTGTTAACACTTTTGTAAAGTTTATTGTCAAAAGTTATGCATTCTACGAGTTTTAAAAGTTTTAGACTTAGAGTAGGCTAATTCACTAAGGCTCTTATATTTGAAAGCTCGGCATATTTTCTGATAACACATTTAAAACAAAATACATTATTCTTTATTTTTTGTTTTAAGGTTTATTGATTTAAAATAGAAGTAGCTTAAAAAGACTTAAACTATATTGGTAAATTAATTTTTCTTTAGTAATTTTATTTTAAAAAAATACTGGTCAAACGACCTGGATGTAAGAAAAGATCTCTTGGTCATCGAGTATAACAGTTATAAACTATAAGTTATATAATCGGTTTGTAACCAAATTAATAGTAATTTTTCATTTCAAAAAATTAAAATGTAGCTTAAAATAAGATGTATTTAACACTTCTTTTTTAATCGGGGTATATAGATGCAGATTTTGATTAGAGGTCCTAAACAAGTAGTCTTTATTTTTTACATGATTTTCTTTATTTAAATAAGAATTAAATTACTCTCAGTTTAGTTTTTAAAACTTACAAGTTATCTATTTTATAGTATATATTTTAAGCATACTATTTTTCTTTAACTGTTTTCACAACCTACTTCATGACATGATTGTACTATGAAAAAATAGAGTTTTTTTTATTCATATCTGAATTTATCACTTCAGTATACAACGTAAAAACTTTAAAACTAGCTTATATTTTCTAAAACTTTATTATAATAAATGTCAAGGCAAAAATTAAACAAAACTTTGAATTACACAATAGTTTTTAATACGAGCGTTAACTTAGCTCGATTAGCATGTTTTGTATTAAAAAAAAAACTTCCCAAACTTTAGATCCAGTTATTTTCCTTATCTTTAATACTAACCAATTTTTTTTTTATTATAGAGAACGCTCCTTTGTCTTTGATTTAAAAAAGATCCATTAGATTGGGGTTTGAACTTTTGAGTGGGGCCCTTTAGAAAAAATGTATTTTTTGGAAGTTTTACTCTAACGGATGTTTTAGCAATAAAAATTTATTTTTTTGTATTTCTTATATTTTAATATTTTTACTTTGCTGTGTTCTCAAGGGTCGTTGTTTTTATTTTCTAATTTCTAATATCTTTATAATATATACAAATATGCCCGAATTTAAATTTCAAAAACCTTCAATTTTCTAACGGTCACTGTAGCAGAAAAAAAAAGTTCTGCTACATATTTCTTTTATGAGGGATTTCATACCAATTAATGATAATTTTAGTAAAACGTACATGGGTCATGTATTACATAATAACACTTTAGATTTAAAAAATGCGTGGACCATTTAAAATAGCCATAATTAAGTGTATTAAAATAAGTTTTATTTTTATAAATTATTTCTGCTACAGTGGACAAGACGTTAAAAGGTATCCGTAATGTGAGAAACTATAACCGAAATGTTTTTTCGTTCACCAGGTCTTAGGATCAAATATTTTGAGTGTCGTTTTTTGTCGTTCAATAAACAGTATAAAACTTCTTAAGAAACTAGAAAACTCACTTTGGGAAACCCTGTTGTAAACTTAAAAAAACTACTTTCCAGAATTTCTAAAGCACAAAAAACTTTTAGGAGTTGTACTAGAATTAATAAGGTTTTAAACATTAGCTGAGTTAAAGTTTCACGAAAACATATTCATGTAGGTTTACTTCCTTATGCTATACTTTGAGTCACACAATTTAACCTAAATTAAAAAGTTTGTAATGTTGGAAATACTTCAAGAATTAGTCGGCTCTAAGAAAGGGAAAAATTAGGTTGAGTTTTTTTTTAACTACAAAAATAACAAAAAGTAAGTGATTTAAAGTAGTCCACCATTAGTGAAAATTTTTAAAGTAAACTTAGTTTATTAGCTATTTAAGTTTGCGAAAGTAATAAGAGATATAGTACCATAAATATTTTCTCTTATTTAAAGTTTTATGTTGGTATCAATATTGTTATCCATTAAGTTGTTGAAATATATTTAAAGATTCACAATAAAAGTTAACTTTTTTAGTTTTTTAGTAGTCTTAAAGAAATTTTCTATACTCTGTGTACTTTCAGTTAATAATAAAAATACTCAGCAAAATTCAATATACAGATTAGTTTTGTTTCTTTTAAGTTTCAATAAGTTTTGTTATTATATAGTTTTGACTTTTTTTGTGTATATATAGGAAAAAGTATCTTAGTTAAAAAACAACTTAAATTTTTAGTCATTTAGCTAATTTATTTATCTTAATCTTTTGTTATTAAATGTTAGTGCTTTTATAAAAGTAGTTTAAATAAATAATTTGTTAACCTTGTTTTATAGTACACGTTTGGTAATAAATTTTATAAGTTGTAACAAGACCATTTTATATTTTATTAAATAAAGTATTTAAAGTTTAACCATAAGTAAATGTTTTATTTAAGTTTATATTTTTTTTATAATTTGACATTAAAGTTTAAAAAAATATTTATATACATGTTTACAATTTCTGTTAGTCTTAGAATATTTTTCAGGTAAATTTTATGCATTACTTAACAAACTAAAGTTTTACCACTTGAAAGTAATGGTGATATAACTACTAGTATGTTTAGGTCTACTTACATTTGTGAATAAAAATTTTTGACCAAAAATATTAACAATAATGAGCAATTTTAAATACAACCGATGTATTAGCCCACCTGCAGTCTTTACTGATATTACCCCTATCAAAAAGGAAGCCAGATTTTATACAATTTAACATTGCTACACAACCAAAAGTGTATCATTTACAACTTACAACAAACTTTTTGTGTTTTTTGCGCTTTTCTTGGTAAATGTTTTAACACTAGTTTTTGTTCTTTAATATGTGCATAAATATGAAAATGATAAAAAGAAATATTATTTTGAAAAGTGACTTTTTCAGTATATTTATTCTACTTCTCAAACAAAATATTTTAAAAATCAAGCTCTAGTGCTAGCTGAAGGCTACCACATTTAAACAGTTGTTAATACTTTAACTACGTTTACTTAAGCCATGTGCTCAAGTAAATTTTGCTCCGGCTCGCAAATGACTAAAGTTTATCATATCACGCCCGCCTTCTAAAGTGTTCTACACCTCAGTAATAGGGGTTTATATAGTTTTTCTCAATGTCTTTTTTTCAGAAGAATTTTAAAACCAAAGTTGTATAATTTAATAGGTTTATTGTAAAAGGAATCAACTAAAGAGGTGAAAAAAGAAGTTATAAAAAATCTATTACCTTTAGTATTTGAGCATTCGTTTTCAAACGTTTTTAGTCCAATAATTCTTAAGCATTACCAACTTTTAGCAAAAATTTTATAGAATTTTTGTTATTCAAAGGTTTAAAATAAGAGTAAACGTTAATTAAAAAAAAACCCTTATGATCTAATTTATTTAAAATATGTGTTTTAATTTTTATACAAACTATACTTTAATCAATTTCAATTTTCATGAAAGTGTATCTCTTAAAATACTCATTTTATACTTTATACAGTTTAGTTTACACTTTATAAACTTATAAATTATTTCTTTAAAAAAAAATAAAAATAACTTAAAAGATGGTTTAAACCTTGTGTTTACATTATAATATAAAATAAACAAAATGATATTTATTCAAAAAGACAAAAGTTTCAAACAGTACAGTTTCTTATACTTTAATCGTATGCGTCTAGTGCTGATATTTGTAAAAAAATTGTAGCTGTAGACTTTGATAAGCCTCGTTTAAAACGGCTCTGCTTTGAAATTTATTTGATTTTAGACAAAAGTGGGCCAGAAGTTGAAACTAAGCTGCATAAAACATATTCATTTGCATTGAACTGTTGTATAAAAACTAGCTTTTATTGGGATTTAACAGGGGTTACTCGGCAAATAACTAAAACTTAATTAAAATGTTTGTTTTTGCAATGAAGCCTATTTAAAAAAAGCAGAGTTTTCTTTATTTATTTTACAATACTTTTGAAAGAAGTTGTACTTCAAAGTTATTAGGATTTAAGAAATACTTAAACTAATGTAACCTACAGACTTATTGTTGTATCTGTTGCTTTCTATACTGTGACTTTCTGACTTTCTTAAAAAAAATTAATTTATGGTAAATATTTCAAAACTTAAGTTAAACTCAAGAATAAAACTAACTAGGTAGAATTTACTACTGTATTCTTAATGTGAAAAACAATTTAAATTTGTACAATGCATTATTTAGAATAAAAACAAAGTTAAAATACTTGCACGTTATTTTTTAGAAAGTAAGACTTTAAAACTTTAATAGTTTAAAATGTTAGTTGTTTACCTTAAGTTATAAGTTTGAATTTTTTGGTCATGTCTTTTTGTTACTAAACTTAAATTTTTAAGGTTCTAAACGTCAGCGGTGAATAAGAATACTTTAGTAAAACTTTCGAGTGACTTGTTTTAAAATAAAGGTAAGCTAATGGTTTATTATATAGATACTAGCGAAGCAAGTTTGCTGGAGTATACAACAAAAACAATTTAAACGGTACTACTTTTCTTTATAAAACTAACATATGTTTCTTTGTCCTAAACACTGTGTTAAAATTTTTATCACAGAGAAACAAATGCTAGTTTGATAAAGAAAAACACTGTGCAAATAATTTTTAAGGTAATAATATAGTCATTAAAACTAGGTAATAAAACCTGATTTATTACATAATTTCATTTTATAATTTTTAAGATTTAACGTTACAAATATTTTTTATTGAACGAAAAAAAAAAGCGCTCAAAAATTTGGTCCAGGGACCTGCTATATGAAAAAACTCTCGATTGTCGAGTCATAAACTAAAATAGTTAATGTCATGTCCCGGACGTTATAAATTCGAAGGTTACAAAATTTATAAGTAAGTTTTTTAACGGAAAAGTAATTCAAGTCATTCTGCATTTTTATAGACTTCTGTTTATTATAACTTTTTAATTCCAAGTGATGTTTGAAATAAAAATATTTATTCAGTTTTTAATTTTGTTTATGGAATACAAAATAAGTAAGTAAGAAACCTTCACATGTAATAATTAATCTTAATAAAAGTTAAATTCAAGTAATTTATTCATGCGAGATTACAAAAAATCAAATAATACTTTTTGTAGTTATCGACGTTCTATAAGGAATAATCAATATTCAAGTAGACATGAAAAATTCATTAAGGATAACTTTAATTTAAAGTCTAAAAAAAATAATTAGTTACTATAATTTAGTATTAAATTACTTCATAAAATAAATTTATTGCAGTTAATATGATTGAACTACTGTAATTAAGTTGTTTAGTTAAAATCTTTTCACAAAAGACAATTAATTGACGAAATGATTTAGAAAACAAACGTATTAATTATAAAAAGAAAATTTTGACAACTTTAAAGTATTATTGATTTGAAATTTTTTTATTTCCTAACAGTCTTTTTAGGTGACAAGTTTAACTTGATTTTTTCTACAAGATTTGAAACATTTATTTTAGACTAGTTTAACTTATAAGTCTAAACGCAAATGCGTTATAGTTTTTTTTTTTTGGTTTTTAGTTATGTTCTTACAAAAACTTTCTTCTATTTTCATTATTACAATAAAATTTATAAATATATTTCTACATATTTTATTTAAAACAGTACTTGTTGCTTAATTCTATATTAAATATATCACAAAAAGTATTTCGTTTTAGGTTTGTTAGATTTTTGAAAAAGAAAAAACTGAACACTGTATTTTAACATAGGTAATAGTTAGTAACTAAATTTAAATTATATTACAGTAATCTATTTTTGTTTAATGTGGTTAATACAAACTGTGTTGGTAAATTAGTAATAGCTTAATAAGATTTCAATAAACGTTTTATCAGATATATTTTGTAAATTGAATAAAAGTCGTTGTCTTGGACATTTTTAAACAAGTTTTGAGTAAATGTTATAAACTTGCTAAAAGTTTATTCAAATCATTTGAAAATGTGACGGTTTATGTATTGACATCAAAAACAGATAGCAACCACAAAAAAAAGAAAACCTATTCATGTTTATATTTATAAATTCAAATTAAAATAAGTACTTTATTTGAACTGATAATATTAGCCTACTAGCAGTAACTTATGTTGATTATATTTTTATACTTCTTTTATTTTGAATGCATTTGTTTGATATAGAAATTTGTGACTATTATTTAAAACTAAAAAAAGAACCTAGCAGTTTAAAGACAATGGTTTTGAAAGTCTAACAGTTTTGTATAAATTTGTATCAAACAAATTAGTGAATCTTAATATTTTTAATATTACCAATCAATAAACCTTACTGTAAGTTTACTTTAAACTTTTAACTATTCGGTTAGTTTCAGTTAGACTACGAACTTTAAAACATTCATAAAGTATTTGTTTGAGCAACATATTTTATTAAGTTGTATATAACAAGAAAGGAAACTTTAGTGTAAAAAGAAAATCATTTTAATTGATATGTAATTTGTTCAAAGAAATAAAATTAAATAGATTAGCAGAAGAAAAACTGATATGGGATCCATTAAAGTAAAAAAAAACTTTATAAACGTAGTTTTAATTTATAAAATAGACACTGATCCTTTTGTAAGAGAAAAATCTATATCACTTTTATGTTGAACCTTATAAAAATAACAACTTCAACTATACCGATAACTCACTCTATTCACAATTTTTGAACCTCTGTTCTTCTAATTGAAATATACTTTTGGTAAACTGCAAAGTAAATGACAGCGCAGTGGTGCAGGAAATTAGCTTTTTCTTCAGCACCAGTTGGCAGTATGAGATCTGCATCATCAAACAAGTGTGGGTATCCCGTTTTCTTGTGACATTTCCAAGCACCTGCTTCAATCATTTTCCTTTGCGAATCTAATTCATCCGCACTCTTAAACTTTCTTAACTCTTTATAGATTCTGTCGCAAAGTTGGAGAGATAACGTTTTCATCACAGCATTAAAAGACTTCTTTGGAACTGACACTTGAATGGAACATTGTTCATCTTCTTCATCAAGATCGTCTTCTTCATTTATTTTAAAAGAGGGACTTGTGCCGTCTGATTCTGTCAGCAGAGCGTTCAGTTTATCTTCGCGATCTTTGCCTACTGCCAACATAACATCTTTCCGCCAGTCAAAATCTGCGTATTTAGCAGGTCTCATTTTGTTTTGTAATAAAACCTATAAAATACTTAATGTATAAGAAAATTTTAATATTATTTTTTTAATTATACTTATTAGAAGTTGTCATGATAGGATAAATATAAAGTTAAGGGACCTTTAACAATAAAACATATAACTAGCATATATTTTATTTTGATTTTAATAAGTAAAATATTTCATAACTAAGTTTTGTTAGTTTACTAAAGTATACAACCTAATTAACTCGTGTAATTAAAAACTTAAAGCTTTTTTTTTAGAAAATTAAAATTTGAAAATTAATTGCTAAAAGTATACTAATATTAAATAAAAGTCTTTGCCTAATTGGTTTACTTTAAAAACTGAGGAAATAAGAATAATTAAAAGAATACTATCATTGAGATACTAACATTTTATTTGTCATATTCTGCTGGTTTACTATAAAATTTTTAAATCATAAATTACATTATATTTTTAACAGAGATCAGGTGAAAAAGTAAATGATGAAAGACTAGAACACTTTTGCTTTTAAATTTGAGGAAATTGAAAATAATAACCTTTTCAGTTTTTCGCGAATCGTTTTAAGTGAATTATTAAGCAAGGTTACCTAATCACAACTTTCATGATCTAAAAAATCTAACTAAGATTCATAATTCGTAATTTTCAAAGTTCTTGTTTAATAGTAGATACTGCTTACAATCTAAAACGTTATACTTTGATAAGTCTTATTGAAATATTTAAGTCAAAATTTTTCATACTAATAATTAATTTTATTTAACTTTCAAATTCGACTTATTAGTGTCAGAATTTGAGCTTCGATCTCTTATATGTGTTTATAATTTCTTTAATGTTTGTTTTTAGAACTGATTATTACTTCAGATGTAAATAATGGTCATTAAAACTTTAAACTATTTTTTTTAAATAGTTTTTTTTAGAGAATATAAAAGTAAAAATGAAAACCTGCATTAAAGAAAAAACCAGGTAGTGTTTATATACGTTTTTTTCATAAGAATTTTATATTTTAGTCTATAAGCTTTAAAAAAAGTTTCTTTTTCGTATGCCATATCACAAAAACTAATAATAAAAACAATTTTTGAAGTTTTACGACCAGGTGGGTATCAAATATGCACGAAGGAACACTTTTGCACGATGGAACATTTTTGCACGGCGTCAACTTTGCACGAGGGGTCACTTTTGCACGGGTTGATTTTTTTTTTTTGTTATCGTTTTTACCCCTAAGGTCCTAACCCTTACCCTCGGTCGGTACTTTTCTTTTTTTATTTAATTTTTTTTGTTTTCTTTTGTTTTTCGTGCGTTTTTTTATTTGTTATTATTAATTTCTTTTTTTTTTTTATTTTAGTTTTACTATCACTGTTACCCTTAACTCTTTCCCTCAGTCGGTTACTTTTTTTCTTCTTTTTTTTTTTGTTGTTTTTTTTTTTTTTTTTTGCTTGTTTTTTAATTTTTTTTTTACTCTCGTGCAAAAATGTCTTCGTGCTAAAGTGTCTTTGTGCAAAAATTTCCTTTCGTGCAAAACTGCCCCTTCGTGCATATTTTGACCCGTCCCCTGGTTAAATAGTTATACAATTGAGTGTCATTAATTTATTTTTTTTACTAGTGAGAATTTATTATAGTAACAGTGCTTATGGTTAATTTTTTATTAGTACATAGAAAGTCAATAGAACAAGTCAGTAAAATATTTTTAACTATCTTTTAATTTGAATATAAAGTAAAGTTTATTTAAATTGTTTTATTTTCATATATACCAGGAATAAAAGTTTCACTGGCTGTTCCACTTAGTTGAATGTTGAATTATGTAGAAGAAAAGTACGGTTAGAAGAAAATTAGCCGGATGATATATTTCTAAGGCTATGTTCAGCTATATGTATACTGAGTTTGGGCAGTCTCAATCATTCTAGACCACCTTGCTCCTGCTAACATGTAGTTCAACTAGACATTTGTGTTATTTTTGTTTGTTTTAAAGTTCTTGTTTTTAAACAATTCTATTTCTTATAAGCAGTTTTTTTTTAAGTACTAACTGTAACATTATTATTATTCTTAAAATATATTCCTGTTAAATTTAATTCTGGTGTAAAAGTTTTGGCCACAACTAAAGTAATTTCTAAAGTTGATGTTCTTTATACATTTTTTAGTGTATGCAATTTTTCTTTAATACAATATGCTCATTCACTTGACATAGCCTAGCTTTGATAAGCTTATAAGTAGTATAGAATACCTTAAAGTATCATTTAGTTCTAACTTAAGTTTAAATTTAATTATGGTTAGTGTGATTGGACACTGCACAATAACCATTTAATTTCACTATTTAAGTAACCCACAAATTTTGTTGGTAATATATCTACTTTGATGTATTTAAAAAGTTTATTGTTTTCTTAAATCAAAATACAATACATTTTTTCTTTATGTTCGTGCACAAAATAATTTTCAATAACTATAACAAACGTTTAGAAATTATAATTTCCTTGTGCACTTATACTACTTTTACTTTGTTGTATGAATTAGCTGGTTATTACCCATTAATTGACAGCTCTTAACTAATCATTAACTATCTGAGGCCATTTTAGCCGACTTATTAATATGTCTTCTTCAATTTAAATCACAGGTTTGACAGAAGAATCTAAACCTATACACCTTTGATAAATTATATAAGTACTCACAGAAAAAATTTAAGGTGCATCATATAGTAAAAATAAGTATCATAAAACTTTATTTTATTCATATTTAAAACCAAAGTTCAATTTCTTCTTTATGTCTTTGAGTTTTGAACTTGCTCCACCATGAAAAATTAAAACACAAATTACTTTTTTAAATAAATTACTTTTTAAATAAAAGATTTTAAAGATCGTATTCTCTGAGACATGATAAAAAAATTACAAGTTGCAAATTATTATTAGGTGTTTTTAATTAACCATTAACTAGATCAACAACAAACTTTAGTCCTTAATAGTTTAGCAATGAAAATATTTTTTAGAGCAAGGCACTTTGTTAAATCAATTGTTGCTTAACAGCTAAAAGTAACTTCTTCGAATGTAGAACTACAAAATGTTTTTTTTTACAAATAAAGTATGGTTCAAATTTCGAAATCAGATTTTTAGATACTTATATAACCAGCGAGTTAAGATAAGTTAAGTTAGAGAAAAATACTAGTAGTATTAATTGCAAAACTAAATATTTTGCTTAGTTTTACATCATTTGTTTATTATTAAAAACGAGAACAAACTTCCTAGGAGACAAACGAAAAAACTTTAAGATAAGAAACGAACTGATAACCAAATTCCCCTATTACATTAATGAATATTTATATTAGATAATTTGTGCATGTGTAACAGAATATCAAATTGCACTTGATAACTGTTAAAATTTTATGAAAAGTTTTGAGATAAAATTCTTGTTTATCTAAGCGTTAAGGAGAAAGCTCGCAAGATCAAGTGTTATACTGATGCAAGTTAAGATAAGGAGAAAATAAAGAGCAGATATGAAATTCATGATGTAATTTGAATAAAGTTAAGAACATTGCTATATAAACCAGCCACAGAGAGTGGTGAGGGCATTCTAGCCACAGCCTGCTGCAGTAAACATGTTGTTCAAGAATAAACATTTGTATTGTTTGATTGTTTTATGTAAAGTTTTAATTTAACAATGTTTTCTTCTCATGATTATTTTTATAGTTTCAGTTTCAAGCACTTAATTCTCACTTAAATTTAAATTACTGTTACATTTAATTCTTGTGTAAAAGTGTTGACCACAATTAAAGTAAATTTGATGTTCTTTACACATATGTTAATGTTTGCAATTGTTCTTTAATACAACATGTTCATTCAATTTCATGTCTAGTTTTATGTAGAGTAGCACTAAGTATTATTTAATATCAGCAATTAAAGTAAGTTAACTATAGATTTAATTATGGTTTTTGCTGTGGTTGTACACTACATTAGAACCCTACATATGCATAATTATATACAAATTCTCACTTTTAAATTACTAACATTTTTTTTTATAAAGTTAGGTTATTAAAGGTTTTATTTTTTATGGTTGTAACTAAATTAAATTTTGTGATTTTTATTTTTTTTATTTAAATTCTAAATAGAACTCTTCTAGTATACATTTCAATAAGCACTTTTCATAAAAAACCATTTTGTTTTGTACTATCTTGCTTGACCATATAAAAATGTTTACAAATCAAAATATATTTTTAATGTTTACCCCTATTATTTTTTTTTCTATTCTTTTAAACAATAATATATTATAATTTAAACATAAGAGCAACGTGTTTGACGTAAAATTAATTTCCACTTCTTTAATTTTTAACTCCTTACTGTTTTGTTTTTGTAAATCCACTCAATTTAGCTGCCTTACTATATACTCTAGTTCAATTGTTTGTCTTAACTAGTGATGTACCGGACTCACTATCCGGGTCCGGGTCCGGCCGGATATTGCCTATTTTGTCTGATATCCGGATCCGGCCGGATTCTAATTTGAAAAAAAAGTCCGGATCCGGTTCCGGCCGGACTCTAATTTGAAAAAAAAGTCCGGATCCGGTTCCGGCCGGATTCTAATTTAAAAAAAAAGTCCGGATCCGGGTCCGGCCGGATCCTAACAGAGATCCGGCCGGACCCGGATCTAGTTAGTAAAAAAGAGCATACTGAAAAATATTTTTTCAAAAACAAACCCTGTGAAAATTAATAAGAGTCATTTTCGTCAGTTAAAATTAAACACCTACCTTGATTGGCTCATTTTGTACACGTGACTAATTTACATTTGTTTACATTTAAACTATAAATAAACATTTCATGAAATGCAACTCTTTACATATGTTGTAAAATTGAAAACTTTGGAATGAATACTTGCATTATTTATTGTTTAAAGTTGAGCTCAGAGAATATTTAGAGTTAATACGGTTGAATGTACGAGCCAATGAGAATCATATGACGAAATGTTTCAAACTAAATACTGATGCAACAAAACATCAGAACATGACAGGCAGTTTATATGTAAGCAGTTAGTTAGTTTGCAGTGTAGCTTGAAGCAACAAAATATCTTGAACGTTTTTAGGAATGCTTATTGTAAGTAGTGTTTTGTGTTAAAAGTGAATATTTCAACAGGTGTTTAATTGTTTAAATATTTAAGCCAGGTTTATAATTTAATAGTTTATTAAAAGTTCTACAGTTTCTTGTTTACTAAAAGTTTTATTTAACTTTTAGTTTTTTGTTTTAAGTCTTTTGATACAGATTTAAATAGCTTCCAGTTTTTAAAGTGTTACCAAAGTAATTAATAGTTTTGTATATGCTAGTATTTCTTGTTGTGTTTTATATAAAAGATTCATCACTCAAAACTGTCGTGTCTGATTATAGAAAGTAGTCTCAGTTAGAATTTAGTATTTGTTAGATATTAATTAAATAAGGTAGGATTTAATTATGATGGGTAGTACTAATAAGTTAAGTGTACCACAATCAGTCCACAACTTTACTACTAAATTGTCAACCTTTGCTAGCTGTTCTACTGATTATTAGATTAAAGTAATTTTCAGTTTTTAAAAACCACATTCTGACTCAGGCTTGTTTATACTCACTCTAGCTAGTTTTATTGACTTAAACAGTGGCAACCCTGCTAGTTTGAAAATTTTTGGGAATTTTAGAAAATATTAGACTGCCTCAGGCTAGTTTAGTTTTTTATAAAAACTCAGGCTAGTTTTCTTTTAGATTTTGAATGAGTTTGAGCTGATCCGGTATTCAATATTTTGTAATTTTCTAGTGTATTTTGTTCAAGAACTTGATTTCAGATTTTTAATTGTAAATAACACCTAAATTTGTTAACCTTGTGGCTAGCTGTTCTACTTATTATTAGATTAAAGTTCTTTTTTTTAGTTTTTAAAAACCTCATTCTGACTCAGGCTAGTTTATTCTAGTGATGTACCGGACTCACTATCCGAGTCCAGGTCCGGCCGGATATTGCCAATTTTGTCTGATATCCGGATCCGGCCGGATTCTAATTTGAAAAAAAAGTCCGAATCCGGTTCCGGCCGGATTCTAGTTTGAAAAAAAAGTCCGGATCCGGGTCCGGCCTGACCCGAAATTGAGGGTCCGGTACATCACTAGTCTTAACCTGATTATAGCTTATAATATTTTTTTTAAAGTTTAAGGTTTAAGAGCATTTATATTTTTCCTAATATTTTTTTTAATCTTAATTTTCTGAGCATATAACTTAATTCATATAAATCTTACATTATTTGTTTTATTTACTAATATTATTGTATTACAGATTTACAATTTGAAAATCCACTTTGCGGTGAAACAGTGTGATTGTGTTTTTTTAAATAATAATTTTTTTATTTTCGATCTCCGTCTTGAATAGATTATTCTGTCAGATTTATTTTTACCCAATAGTTGAATTAGTTAAAATTAATATTATAGTAGCATTTGAAATTTAATTATTCTTATATATTTTAAAAAATACCAAGAATTTTACATAAAAAGAGAGCATAAGACAGGGTTGCCACAAAACCTGGAATTTGACAATTTAGGGCTAAAAAACCTGAAAAATCCTTGAAGTTGATAAGTTAAAAAGAAATATGGAAAAATCTGAAATTTTAAACCAATATCACTATAAAATCTGAAAAAACCTGGAGTTTTAAACAACTTTTAAATGTTAAGTAGCAAAAGTTTGATTTGACACAAAAAATCTATCATATGGATAAAACTTTATTGTCATCATCGAAACTTTTTTTTATTAAAAACACAATATAATTAGCTTTGCAGCATTTTTTCAATGTTGTTATACTACTTTGTGTGTATTTTTTTAAACCTAGAGGAAATTTTGACAACCTGGAGAAAATTTGCCAAAAACCAGATACAACCATGATAATATTTTGTTTGGTTAACTTGCTCGGATTTTCATTAGACATTATCAAATATATAAAAGTTAACTTTACAGAAAACTAAAATGTATAAGCATAAAAACTGCACATAGTTAGTTTATAGTTAATATCTTTAATAACGTTACAAAAACTACACTTAATGCGTGGTATATAAATTAAATGTTTGTATCATGTAGAGCAGTAGCATCATTTGGTCCTGTTTCCTGTGCACCCCCTGAAAAAGAAGAAAAAGGAAAGAAAAAAAGCTTAGATTATTTATTAAAAACGTTGTTTACATATTTGGTTTTGATTGGTTTCTTATTTTTTCAAAAGTGAATGTTGAACTTATTACAAAGAAAGATTATAATTAGAAAGTTTCACATTTGGCTGAGCATCTGTTTAAGCTAGCTGAAATTAATTTTAAATAATATTTTATTGTGGTTCCACATAAAATAAGTTCTTAAGTTTCACTTTTGATCTGGGAAACTATTTACTAAGTTGCTTTAACCTTTTATTATAAAATGTTGTTTATTGTAAATAAATGATTGTTATGCATTGTTTATGAAAAAGTAAGTACGTTTTCAATTCTAAAATGCTCAATGTAATTACTAAAGTTTAATTACACTTATGTTATTGTATAAAATAGTTTTTTGTGGATAAATGATAGTTTTTAAGCAAACCATTTAGTTTTAAACTACATAGCAATTGAAAATGTAGTTGAGTATTGCAAGGTCAACACGTAAACAATTATTTAAAAAACTTTGATTCTTATGCTCACTAAAAACTGACTATGTCATTTAAACAACTTGACCACGACATAAGTTTAGTGAAAATTCAATATTTTATTAAAAATTTTATTTAACTTAGTGTCTGTTCATGTATATATGTGTCAACCACTGGGTTTAGATCTTGTAATGTTCAACTTAGAAAGTTTACAAAACCAACATTAGGCGCAACATACCATAAGGCAAAGCATATAATTAAAATTTAATGACATTTAAATATTATTAAATAGGTTTTCTTTTGTATATGTGTTAACCATTGGATTTAGATTTCCAAATATTTTATCAGAAAAGTTTTGAAAATCATCATTAGAACTGTTAAACCTTTAAGGCTACACATTTAATATTATTTAAATATACTTTTATGGTTTTGTATAAGTTTAACTAATATTTTTTTCTAAATACATTTCAATTTTTTGAAATTGGATTACTAAAATCAAATAATTTTATAACAAAAGATATTTAAATCAAAAGGAATTTAAAGTTTAAAATAACATAATCCAAGTATATATAGAACTTTTATTAAATCATTTTTTTTGTAAAAGTTTATTACACTATCAAATATTTTGATTTGATATACAATCTGTAGCTTCATAAATTCTTTTATGATTTTATACTTTAAATTAATTTTTGTTTACTATCATTTAGGTTTGATTTCTAAGTAAAAAAAAAAACAAATTGAACACAGCGTTTTTCGGCTAAAAAGTGCGTACCTAATAAATGCGTACCTAGGTGACAGGTTACAATAACAAAAATGTGTGCATCCCCAGTGAAATAAGTGTAGACACGCCCCTTATCTAGAATACACAAAAACTTAAAAGTTTTTATAAAACTCAGAATTGTTTGCAGTTTTTTTTTTACGAAGCTCTGTTTATGTTAATTTTTTTCCAAAAAATCGAGCTTTTTTATGACTTTAAATCTTTTTTTTCAGTTAAGTTTTAGCACAGTTAAATTTTAATTCAGTTTTATTTACTAAGATAAAGTTTTTTTGAGGTTATAATAAATATAAAATTTATAAATTTTCAAACATAACTCAAAAAACCATTTTTGAGTTTGAAGACTGTTTTTATATAGTTAGCTTTACTACTTAAATGGCATTAATATATAAACATTTAATTAACATAATTAACGGTCCTGGACAAGACATTAAAAGGTATCCGAGTGGTGTGTGACTCGATAACCGAATGGTTTTTCGTGCACCAGGTCCTAGAACCAAACAATTTGAGCGCTTTTTTTGTCGTTCAATAAACTAGTAAACTAAAAAGCATAATATATACTTAGTTAGCAATATTTAAAGATATAGAACTGTGCAACTAAAAACATTTTCTATTTAATGTTGTGTTTTTACAGGTAAATTCATAAAATAAGTCAAACATGTATTCAAGTAAAACAAAATTAGACGAGTTTATAAAAAAATACTCTGGTCCTAAAAATATGTTGCGCAATCTGTGCAATAACGAAAAAGAGAGAACAAACAAAGAAATTGAGCTTATAATTAAAGAGTTTGAAAAAACGAAAGAAAAATTTGTTAAAGAAGCAAACGAATTATTTGAACACAGTACTTTAAAATTTGAAGGATCTATCTCAAACTTCAAATACAAACTTGAATTATTAGAAAATGACGATCCTGACTATAACCTTATAAAAGATTCGGTTGGTTTAGATTCTTTGCCAGATTTTTTTGCAGACTATCTTGGAAACAAGTACGAACAACCTAAAGATAAAAGTGTTGTATTTAAAATATTCCGAGTTAAACTCAATAACAATGTTTTAAAAGAGTCTGAACTTCCAAAAGATTCAAGTTTGCTTTTACTTCACGGAACCAAAGGAACGCGTATTGAATGGATTCTGAGAGAAGGGTTCAAACCTTCAGGATCTGGTCATTATGGTCCTGGTATTTATCTAACTGATAGTTTCGAAAAAGCTTTTGATTATGGTGAGTGTTTTGTAAAAGATGAAGGAGTGCCTAAACATATGGCATATGTGTTTGTTAATAAAGTAGTTCAGACTAATTTAAATGAAACCACTAAAAAAATAAGCAAATGCACACAAAATAAATTAAATAATTGTCAGTTGTCCTTTGCTAGATCAAACATTCTCTGTTCATCTTTTCAAAATGGAATAAAGAACAAAACAATCCACCACGTACAAAGGGAAGCAGCTTCATAGCAGGATTATAACAAAGAAGAGCAAAAGCTGAAAGTGTTTGCCTCTGGAGTACAAACTAAATTAAATTGTTCTTCGAACGATTTGTTTGATAGTGACAACAACCGAATTTTGAATGGCACATTTCAGATTGAATACGGAGAAGAAAGAATTGCTTTAGCCCATCACGAGTTAGTCACTCCTGAATACCTCATTCAAGTTGAAAGAAAACAAACCGTGCGCGATTTCGTTAAAGATATCCTTTACAACAAGTTCGACGTTCCTATGTTTAATAAGGAAAAATCTTCTTTGAGTTTAGATCTATCTAGAAAAGTCCTGGAAGAAGACTTTTTTACTGAATTAGAAAGAGAACTAGGTGCAAATCTACAGGGACAAATAAGTTTTATAGAAAATAAATTTGATTTTAACATAAAGTCATTACTGCAGCAATTGTCATTCAAACTTGATTGTGTTTTTGAAACGAATGTTAATGATTGCATTAAATACAAAACAGAATTATTGCCACCTACAGACAAAGACTACCAGTTTGTTTTACGCTCAATAGACGATAAATGTTCTTATGAAAGTCCATCAGTTCTTTACTTGTTTAAAATTAATCCTGTAGATCAAAAAGAATCTGATTTGATTAATAATGTTTCTTTTTATCTGCAAGGAGTAAAAGCCAACAAAGTTTTAGATGTTCTTACGTCCGGTTATCCTACTGATCTTGAATCGTCGGAGGAACAATGCAAAAAAGAATGTTTCGGTGAAGATATTTTACGCTCCCGCAACTGCTCTTGTTGTTGTTCTGTTATTTTCGAACAAGAGTTACAAAAAGGTATGAGCTACTGCAAGATCGGCGAAGATTTGAAGAAGCTGTCATTTGTGTTTGTTGCAGTCGATAAAGATGCACCTCAACATCTTAGAAACTCGTTTTTAAAAGATAGCAGAGGGTGTTACGTTCGAGACGATTCATTTACAATACCCAGGGAAAAAAATATTGCTACTTGCTTTGATGCCGAAAATATGGTTCCTGCATACTTAATTGTTTTTAATTGCGATTAAGTTTTTGTCATTACTGGAAACTGTTTTTGTTCGAGTTTTAGATTGGTTTTACACAGTTTTTTTTAATTGATCCATTTGCACCTAGTAGCTGTCCTGGACATGACATTAAACTGTTCTGATGTACGACCCGATAATTAAAAAGTTTTTTTGTACACCTGGTCCTTGGACCATTTTTTTTGAGCGTATTTTTTGTCGTTAATACACAATACTAGTATTTCTAATAAAGTAAATGTCCTGAAAAAAAGTATAAACTTGATAAAATAACTACTGTTTTAAAATTGTATTATATTTTATTTTATAATAATGACAAGTTCTGAAAAGATGAACTTCTCTATGAACTAATTTTAGATTAAAAAAATGTAGTTTCAAGCAGTCTTTCATATTTTTTAGCTATATTAGTAAGGTTTTTGAATTTAATTGTTTAACGATTTTGAATTTTCAAACAAAGTTTTAGAAACAGTAGTAACAGTAGCTGTTACATATCTTAATTAATTAGTTTTGAACATTGTAAATGCCATAAACTCAAAAACTTGACTAGTTTTTTTATTGCTTAGATGAAACTTGTTAGTACTACAAAATCTTAAAATATTTAGTTTGTTTAAAAGTTAAATACCAATTAAGTAAAATACAAATGCTTAGATAAAATTAGTTTATACTTAAAGGGCGTTTTACTACGTTTTAAAACTTAACTTTATATTAAGTAGTTTTATGCTAATTAATTAGACACAAACTTTATATACAGTTTCGTACATTTTAAATTTCGTAATAGCCGTATCTAATGTTATATCTTTTTGAACGAGTAATAAAGTATAGATGTTTTTTTGATTAAACTAACAATAAAAAAGAGTTTTAAGCAATTTTTTAAACTATTTTTAAAATAATTGAACCGGGCATTCTTTAGAATTAGTTTAGTTAAACTAATAACTTACTTTAGTAAACAATAATATTATGTCAATTAGCTAACTGACATAATATCTAACAATCAGAGATATTTTGATACTAGAAACGTATATTTTTAAAATATTTATCAAAAATAGTTATAAAAAGTTTTAAATTCTTTTACACTGCCTAATTGAAATGCAAATATATAAAGTTACATATATTATCTTTTTGTTAGGTAAACTTGAAAACAGAGAAGTCCTCCAAACTAACTGTTGTACCAGTATATGTATTATATAAAACACTTTTTTTTTTTTATTGTGAGATATTTTTGTGTTTTGAGCCTCAGATAAATGAATAAGTAAATTTGAAACAGTACAGACTTAACATCAATTTGCTTTGGGTCATATAAAAAGTTGTGTTGTGTTTTAAATATAGTTTTATATTTATGTATATTTACTTGATGTAAAAAACTGCTTTTTTTTATATATTACTGACAGCATTTTCAACGAAATATAGCGTCAGTTGTCAAAGCAAATAAAAATTGTTAAAGAGTTATATATCAAAAAAGTAGTTTTATATTAAAAAAAAATTATTTCTGTGAAAAAAGTTGCATAGAGAACTGTGACAACTGACAATAAAACAAAACAATACTTAGCCTATTTATGTATATTAATACATCTATACCAAAAATTAAAGTGTTTATTTGTAACGAAGTACAAATGAATGATAAGATAACAGGACGCTTTTTTTTCATAGATGCACCTAACGATAACACTTGTTTACACAAAACATAAAGTCAAACACAACTAACTAAAATAAACTAATAATCACACACAAACTAAAAACTATGGAAATATATGGAAAATAAAAAGATGCTGATAGTTTAAGTTCAGAAACAATTTTACTTTTATTTAAAAACAATTTTACATACAATTTAGAATTACCTAGTTTTTTGACATTCTGCGTATCTTGAAAATTTGAGCTAAAAGTTTTAACACTTTTTCGACTTAACTTTTTATAAAATTTAGGTATTTCTTGAAACTTATATTAAATTGAAAAATCGTAATTTAATACTACAAACATTTAATATGAGCTGTAAAAGAGTTTACAAGCTTGATGTATTCTTTTGATTATTTTCTGAGTTGTCTTTACTTAAGAACTTTTTAGTTTCTTCAATATTATCTTGCATATCTTCTCCTTTTGTTTCTGGAAGATAAAGCGCAGAAAACGCTGTGAGAAATCCTAAAAGAAAAAGTGTACTAATTTTTTTTTTTGCATTTATATTAAATACTGAAGACTTAAGTTATTAAGTTTTATTTGTAAAAAGGATTTTTCTAATTGAACACTTTTTCAATACTGCACTTTTTTATCACTTGTATATGCTAGAAGTGATTGAAAATCTTTAGCTCTCTGGTCAATTCGTAAAAACTTTTTAAAGCCTGTTTTTTAATCAATTAAAACACAAAATTTTACCAATATCAAGTCGATTTTGTATAAATTCAACATTTACGAATGTTTCTGATTTAAAAGCCATTATGTATATAAATTAACCAATAAGCTAGTTCGGAAGCAAAACTAAACATACTTTATAAATATGATAACTTTAAGTTAGAAATCAATCTTGCATATGAACTAACTTATAACGATAAAAATTACGTTAAGAAGTCATATTAAGCAAATTTTGAAAGTATGATGATTTTTAGTTTAGAAACTAATCTTTCATATTAAACAAACCAATGATAATGAAAATGACATTAGGAAGCCACCTTACGTACTGCTTGAGCGACAGAATGAATGGAGCGATCGTGCATCCCACTCTTGAAGATGCTGATCCCAGTCCTAAACCGCTGCTTCTGTATTTGTTTGTACACTTCATAAAATAAACTTCAGAATTTTTAGTATGTATTTACAACGTATTCATCCAAAGATTCTAAGTACTTTATTAATATAAAAATGAAGAAAACTTTTTTTTTAATTTTCGTACGAAAAGCTTAGACTGGTTTCATCTATTTTTTTAAACTTTGCTTTAGACTTAGATTTTGTTTAGTATTCAGAAGCTTTTCACAGAGCAGCTTACTATTGTTTTTATTTTAATAAAAGACAATTACAGTTTGTTTCATGGTATACAGATGGTATATTTTGATTTGAAAAGTAAAAAAAATTAACAAGTACGACACTTCAGTTCAAAATTAACAAATTTTCAAAAAATATGAACTCAGCTGAAAACAACTCTAATGTTGACATTCAAGTTAAATTGAAATTTTTATAAAATTATAAAGTTTGTTCTTAGCAGCTGTCAGAAGTTTTGCATGCGTATACAAAGTTGTTAAAGGCTTATTTAACTGTTTTGCTTTATTATCTAATAAAAGGTTTTGTTGTATAAAACCTTATATAAACATTGCATTGTTTTTATAAAAATAGTAAATACTTACATAAACCTTATAAAGCACTTAATAACTTTCTGCTTTATCATAAACTAAAAATTAACAGTTTTAAATTTTTTTTTATAATATACTATTTATTTAACAAAACTGAAAAATTTTATTTAATAAAAAGGAACAAACGTTTAATCTTTAACTTGTTTTCAAGTTTCAATAAAATGTTAAATCAAAACAGTTGTAAATACTTTTTATCATTCGTAATGATTGATATTTAGTAAATATAAATACTTAAAACATTTGTAGGTTATATTAAAATATTATGAACACTAAATGTTTATGTATCCCATAAATTTAAAGTTTTTAAGTACTACTACAAATGTTTCAGTAACACAGTAGTACTTTAACTGTTATAGCTTCTGAATTTGTATCCTCAACTTTTGTTAATTATAGTTTTATCTTTATTATTTTATCTCTATTATTTTAACTTTTTAAATAAAAGAAACAAACCTTAAAACAGTTGGGTATAATTCAACGGTAATTGTGAAGAGACTTGAAGTGGCAACCTCTGAACCAAACTTTCCAAACATTGCAAACACCATGCTTAGTATTTTCAAAGCTGTTTAAAACAAAAAATTATGTTTTTGCAATTAATAACTTAGTTATCTTTTGTGCTTACATTTTCAAACATATTGATGCTTATGTAGTTAAAAAAAAATAAAAATTGTCTTTACAAAAAGTTTTGGTTTTGCTCAAATTTATGATTTTTGTAACCGATTATTCAACTAATTATATAAACAACGGTGAACAAATTGGTTGTTGTAAAGTAGAATCTGAAAACAACAAAATTAAATAAACTATTTTTTTATTAAAAAATACATTAGTTTTGAGGAGTTAAGTTATTTTTAAAAATTGTATTTTACGTTGTTAACTATAAAAAGATTCAAATTTATATTAGATACAATTTTGATAGTTTTTTTTAATTAAAGCTTAAAGTAAAAAAGCTTTAAAGTATTCAGAAATTATTTAGCTAAAGCTTGGTTTATGAATTTAAGAACTACAATAAATTTGATATTTTGTGCTTGATTTAACCAGTTTTTACTTTTATATAAAATGTAGCTTGAATATGAAGCAACGTTGTTTAACTTTAAGAATCTTAGAATCTACTTTTTATATCTCGAACATACAATATACATAATCTGAATAAAACCAATTTGTTTAAATGCCGCTTTATTTTGTAATAAACGTTTACACAAAAACTGCCGGTGTGCAAACACAATCAGCAAGTTTTATGTGCAACTAGTCGGCAAACACTTGTACTTAATTAACTCAATAGTTATTCTGCAACGCCAAGTTGACTTGGCGCTTAATGCTGTACTTAAATGCTTTTATTTTTGTAAGTTTATTACCGTTATGTCTGATTTTTTTTAAAGTTTTTATAAGTCTTAAGTAATCAGTATAACAAACTTTGTAATTGTTTCTTTATTTTTATACTCTGGTTTTTATTTAAATTATTGACAACAAACTTAAGAATACCGTAATAATTTGTTTCATTTAATTCAAGTTAAGATGAAAAATTATTAATATATATAGACCTAGGTTAAGCTAAATCAAGTATATTGAAAATAAATTTTGGTGTTATTTGCTTACAATAGAGAAAAAGAGTCAGAACTTCATGGGATCATATTTTTGTGCAGGTAAGCTTTTTATGATTATAAGTTAAACGTTAGATAGTATAAGTTCTATATTGTGTCAGGAATTATAGGTAAAATAAAATAAAGAGTTAGAAGACAAAAACTCCGTTTTAAAGTTTATCATCCCGTGCAAAACTTATATGTTCTTAAAAACTGTTTAATAAGAAAAATACAACCACTACAAACTTTATTGAAAATATAACAAAACACAAGTTGATCCTTAAAAAATAGCTTCAAGACTATTTTGAATTGATTGACAAAAGAACAACTGTAGCTACAAATTTCAATACCTACTTTTAGAATTTGATGAGTTGAACTCAACAATAAGAGTGAGACCGAGAAGACCGAAACTTGCGATGAACGCTCCTCCGTACAATGAAGTCTTTCTCCCAATTTTGTTGATCAGCAGCATTATGCAGATGTTAGCAAATATATCGGTAGCTCCGTCTGTATCATGTATTTTTTAAAAAAATTGTCAAACTGTTAAGTTTTAACTCGGTTTATAAAATAAAGCAACCGTTAATTTCATAAACCTTGAAAAAATAAAAATTATTAAAATCTAATTTTTGAAAAACTAAATTTATAAAATTTTAAACTTTTTTTGGAAGTTTTAGTTTTATTTGTTTTATTACTAATTCTTTTTATTTGTGATATTATTAAACGTAAGCAATTTTAGAGTCGTAAAAGTGTTATAACTTTGTCTTTCTAAAACACAGACTATAAATGTTTTATTATTAATTTCCAACTAACTTAATGCGTGATTTACGAATATACTTCCAGATAACTGTGCTGCGTTTAAAGCTATTCCAAAGTATATCATAGTTAAGCTGAACCTAATTTAAAAATAAGTTTAATTAGTAGAAAAACATAGCTTATAGTAAAGTTTATATAATATAAAAAAGTTTTAAAAAATATAGTTTTATTTTTTAAGAAGTGTAAACAATAAAGCCACATTATCAATTATTTTTTAAATGAAAGAAAACAAGCAATACCTAGAACTTGTATAAAAAATAGCAACAATTGCTTGTAGCTTAATTCAGTAGTTTATGTAGTTTAATTTTTTATATGTTTTTTTGTATAATGATCATTTTACTTAAGCCTATGAAAAAAATATAGCATACTTTTACATATTAACTTAAATCTGTTTAAAATATTTAGGTCGTTGACTACCAACTAACCATTGTAAAAGAATATTTAAAGTCATGTTTCTGATGCTTTTGGTTTTAAATAAATCAAATGTTGAGTAATTTTGTTTTTTATTCGAAGAAACTTTATCACCATCATCTTCTTCCTACATTTTATCAAAATAATTTTCTTAGACTGTATTGACTTCCTTTAACCCTATTTCTAATTATTACCTCTTTAGAATAAGCATTTTTTTCTTGCTCATCATAAACAGTAGCCTTCACATAAACGTCTTCATTAAGTTTCTTGTTGTTAAGTCTTGCAAACTTTTCAACAACCTTGAGACAAAATCAGTTTAAGTAAGCGCAATAAATAAAAACTAGTTGTTTAGACGAAAAGTTGTAGTGCATTGTTTATAAGTTAGCAATTTTTTTTGTTATTTAAGTAAATTGTCTTTAAACGTTGGAATTATCAAATAGAATAATCAAAAGCGAAAACTCAAACATTATTTTTTCCACTTATGTGGAACATAAAGTTCTATAAAAAAGCTCATGTAACTACATCTTTTTACAATAAAAACTTAAAATAACATATACTGACTGCTTTTCCTTTATCATTTTTTCCCATGGAAAACAACCATCTTGGCGACTCTGGGATGAGAAGACAGGCAACTAGCAGGGGTGTGCTCAACCAAGTACTTATTAACTGTTTTAAAATTAATTGTTTTCAATTACTTTAAAACAATACAAAAATGTTTTATAATCGAAATTAAAGTTAAAAAAGTTAGGAAATTTTAAAAGTTTTATACTAAATGTGTTTAAATTTTTACTTGTTGACAAGTATGATAAGGTTACAAAAGATTAACAAAATAAATAAAAAAATATTAAAATAATATCATCTTCAGGTTAGATTTAATCAAAGTTTGAGTACGAACTGTATTGTCTGTTTAAGCAGCATCAACCAAAAACATTAATATGTTTTGTACTATTATTACATAGAAACAAAATTTTTAAAAAATATATATTTATAGACTAATGATAGTAAAAGAGATAAAATTGTTAACTATATTTTAAACTAAAGTATTTAAACAGAACTTAATCAACCTTTTAGACATATTGCTTCTTTTTATTTTATAAAATGAGTTTTCATCATTTTTATATTTTAAAATACATTTTGTTCTGAAAGTGCTTTTAATATAATCTAAGCTTGTTTGTGAAAAAACTGCTAAGCTTTATTTGAACAAGAATCTTTTTTACGTCAAAAAAATGCAAGCAAAAAAATCTAAGCGTTAGTACATACCTGTTAAAACATGATAAAGCTAACTATTTTAAACTATAAACTATGTTTAACTTTTTTAAGGAGTTAGCGATTTTTCTTTTTAACTTATGATAGAAAGTCTGTAATAAGAATTTTAAAAAGTTACTTAAGCTAAAATTTACTTAAGTTTTTTGACCATCAAATCTAAACTAACGCTCTCAAAACAAAAACAACAAAGTAGTCATAGTACAATTTTTAAGAAATATTTTTTTAACAAAATTAAGGCTTTACATTATTACCCATATTCTTACTAGCAAAAACAAAATCGCAAAAGTCTATTAGTGTACATTTAGGAATAATATTCACTAAAAATAAAATTGAACGTCAAATTAATAACTTGTAGCACAATCTAACCATGATTTGGTGCCAGTCTCTCCAGTAGTAAGCGATCAGGGATTGCGTTATAGTTCCGACAGGCAGGAATATGTGGTGCCCGACAGCAACGTATGCCCTGTATTTACCCCCCACCACTTCCGTCACTGTATGAGGTAATACTCGTTATGCCTTCCCTAACCTTAAACATTTGATTGATTTTATTGTTTTGTAGCTAATATAAAAAAACTGTACTTTAAACTTTGTGTCTCAATTTTTTTATTTTTAAATGGTTTACTAACTACTGTCTCATGAAAGATGGTTTTAGTTAGATTATGTAATAATAAGTTTTTTTGTGTTCGTAAGTAACTCCTTTCAAAAATTAAATAGATATTATAAAACATCTTAATATTTTATCACAATAAACACAAAAAATATTGAAATAAAGTTTTATTTTATACAACACATAAGAGTCAACTTCAATAATACTGTAATTAATACTTCCTATCTTCGGAAAATTATTATTTTTTTAACAATTAAAAAGCAACTTAATAGAAATGTTTTTAGAACTTCATCAGTTTAAAAAATATGAACATCAAACTTTAGAAAATATATACTCTAGATCCTCTTAGTTTTCGAAACTTTAGATATTTTTAAACAAAAGAAAAACTTAATTTTAACCAACTGTATACATAGACACCCGCTGCAGTTCCGTAAGCGAACATGGAAGAAAGACCTCTCATGACGATGTACATTGTTACGGAGGTGCTGTATGACATGGCGAAACTGCATGCTAGAGAAAGCGCGAAAGTTGTCAGCGCTGTAAATTTACGTCCATATCTGTTATATGTCAGTTGGTCAGCGTGAAAAACTTATGCATAAACTAAATTCAAAGTACTTATTTCTTTTACTATAACTTATTTTCTTAACTTATTATATTAAACTTATTAAAACAAGGTTTTTCTCTGTTAACTTAATAACAAAGTTCTACAGATTTTAAACGTAATTTTTAATACTTTAAACTCTTACTAAATTAACAAACTTGTCAAAAGTTTGTAGAGCTTTGAAATTAGATTGAAATAAAGAAACTTTGTTAGTTTTAATAAATGAAGTTCCTAAAAAATACTGTTTCTAAACAGCTTATTTCATTTAGATATTTTTCAAACATTATCAAAATGACTATTTTAGTATTTTTGAAAAAGTATCAATCTTAGGTGTAAGCTTTTTTGTGTAATTTTTTTTTTTTCGTTGACTCCAAAACTTTTAAATGAGTTTTAAACTTTTAAAAACTTTAAATGTTTTTTTTAAATCGTTTAAACTTATCTTAAAACTTTTTTTAATTCTCAATTTAGTTCTTTTAATTAAGAGTTTTTCTACTCTATAGTTTATATAAGGAAATAAATTACTTGTCGGCAAAGTTTCCAAATGCAAGAGACCCGAAGAAATTACCAATAAAATACATACTAGTTCCCAAAACATTTACATAAGACATATCGCATACCAAGTTGTACTGAAAAATAGTAATGGATTAATTATAACAAAATAAAATTACTAAAGCACTTTGTAAACGATTTTTAGACTGTTTTCCTTTGAAATAATCAATAAACGAAAATAATCAATATGTATGATTTTATTGAAGGATAAGTTAAGTCTATTATTTTTTGACTTGACAATTAGTTTAAAACTTTTTTTTTGCTAATTTTTGAAAACTTATGTTTGATACACAGCTTATTTAATTATTCTAATAATGCAAATACTTTATAAATCAGTTAAATTTTCAAAACATTTTTTTAAACAACTTTAATAATTTTGTTAGCAATTATCAAAAAAAAAGTAATTTAATTTTATATTATAGTTTACACTAAAACTGACAGATACAACAATAAAGCCTTAGATATTTTTTTTTTGTTTTAAATTAAGTATTAAAAAAATTAGAGATACATTTTTAAGCTAGCTACTGATGCTGCTTTAAAGAAACTCTTTAAACAATATCAAAGTAAACAATATACCTCAGAAATAACGGTTTCAGTAAACATAGATTGATCAAATATGTAACCCTGACTACATTCTACCGGGTCTTTTGATAAATCGAAGCAATTTTCATTAGTACAATTGCTCGTATTGTTGATGTATTGGTAGCTGTATTTTTATAATTTGAAATATTGTTGCTAAAAGTTTACAAATTGAAAAGCTTTGATAAAATTCATCTCAAACTAAAGGTACAAAGGAGTTTTTTTAAAGTGTTAGAATTCTTTATTTGATATCTATAGTACTAATATATTTTATCAGCAGATTTATAACTTGTTTTTAGTTTAAACATTTTTATATAAAAAATGAAACAGAGACTAAATTTTTTTTCTATAAAGGATTTCAATGTATAAATAACAATATATATTAAGTACTTTTTTTAGCCATTTAGAATGTTTTGGAAGTTTAAGCTGGATAAAGATACAAGCTTAAAGTATAACAAGAACTTATAAGTATTCATAAAACTTGTGATAAAAATATGATTCACTGTATCTTTAATCGCCTTAAAACTTAATTGCAAAATTATTTCAAAAACTTTTTTGTGTTATAAATTTTGAGGCAAAATGATGTTGTTACAAAGTTTAGATAAGTTTGATTACTTGCTTATTTCTAACACATTGCATCTAAACAAGACGTGTTTACTTTTACTTTTTTACTTTTTGTAAACTTAGGCATACAAACACAGTTCAAAAAAACCAAAAACAAATTTACTGGTAACATCCGTCGTATTTTTTTGTTAGTTCATTGTACGGAGTAGAAAATTTAATAACTTCTTCCTCTGAATAATTTGAAAATTTATCTTCAATCACTTCATCTAACTTGCATCTAAAGTTATCAAAATTATCCATTTAAGAAATTAATTAGTAAGTAATATCTTTGAAATACTATAGAAATGCTTAAAAAGATAGTTTTAGAAGTTTTATTTTCTTTTTATGTAGTAGAGTTAAATAATTCAATTAAATTTTGATATCTAATCTGCAAATTAAAAGAAAAAAAGATTTAAAGTTACAGTACATTCAAATCGATATATGTTTAATTTTTTTGTTTTTGCGTCTTAAGAAGTTTTTATTGGGTGTTAAAACAAATCTTTGTCATTAAATTTTTTATTTATGATTTTTTGAAAACAATTACCTTTTTTTAATTTTAAATTTGTCTTTTAATTGTTTTTTATGTAATGTATTAATCTAAATTAGACAAAATAACAAAGAGTTTATATGTTTAGAATAACATTGGAAAAATAAAAATTATCTTTTATTTAAATACTTAACTTTTTCAAAATGTAAAGTCATTTAAAGAAAATGTATTTGTAACTGTAGTCTTTTTAAGTACACAGACTATTTAAATTAGTAGAGTACTTGAAAAATTGTTACTATAATGCTCCAATGAATTTGTTTATCCTGATAATTTTATTAAAATTTTCAACATTTAAGTTATTAAACGCTATTTTGTTCATAATCTGCATTAGAACTCTTGGAAAAAATATTAAAATATTTTTAAACTTTTATGCAAACTTTAATTTATTTTGGTATAAACTTTTGTTTTGTGAATTTTCTGTATATCATATTTTGTTTGTAAGTTCTCTTAATTTTACCTAAGACAAACTAAAATTAACTTTTTATTAATTTGTAAAGCAATAAATTTCCACAATTTTTTGATGTTTACGAAATAACTTTATACTATTGTATTAATACTAAAGCAACTGTTCATTATAAACATTAAATGTGAATTGTCCTTTTGTTATATTAAACTGCAACAAACCTGACCTGAAATCCTGTTGATATGCAATGAAAACGGTTGCTAACGCATGAAAAGAAGCATAAACTCTGTACCAAGACAGTGATAAAAATATTATTATCTGAGCCAATCCAAAGTAACCGATGTGGTCCAAAATTATATCAAACTTAATCATAGTGATGTTTAGTTACATTTAAAACATAACATCTGCAAATACCTGCAGTATGTTACTACTAAAGTATTTGAAAAAACGCCATATTTACATTTTTTTCTTTTTCTCTCTCTAAACATTTTGCTGTCTCATAAAATTTACCAAACGATAAGCTTTTCTTAAGTTACTACAAACATAATAGCTCATGCTAAATTGAACAGTTTAAATCAAAATCTAATTACCATACACCTTTTTTTCCTAATAACTTATGTATGTACATTATTATTTTCCAAATAGTTTTTTATCACGCTAATTAAATTATAAAACATTTCAATGCATGTAAACCTTTATAGGTTTAATTTATTATAAAGAACACTAAAGTTTTTCAAAAAGGTTTAAGCAAGCATTTTTTTCATTTTAGTGCTTTTGATTCAATGTTAAAATTTAGTTTAAAGTTCTCTATGCTTTCTAAATCAAAGGCTATTATAGCGAAAAGCACTGTTTTATGATCGTTTTGAATTTAGTATTGAATAGCCCAATACAAAACAACCGCAAAAAACTATTTGCTTTTATTTATGGCTGTAAGTCTTTTGTATACATAAATTTTATCGAAAACTTTCAATTCATGTTCTTCAAACAATTAAGTCAATAACTATTCAAAAAATAAATTTACAAACACTAACTTATTAAACGAGCGTAAACTGTCATCTCACATTGAAACATGCCTTGGATGTTGAGTTGTTAACAATTTAGATGAGTCATTTTTACACAAAGGGATGCTTTACTACTGCAATACTGAATATGTATGCCTGAAATTAGTCGTAGACAATTTCGAAAACTGTTATTGATGGTCGTGCGGCATAGTCTAGTTCTTGCGAAACAAAAAAATAAATTACATAAATAAAGTATCATAAATAAAAAACGACTCCAAGTTACAATATTATGTTGATTCTAATTATAATGAAACATAACATGCATAGACAAATTTTAAATTCAAGAAAAAACTTCAGTTAAAACTTGTTTTCTAAATATAAAAATTATGATAAATATAGACAACTCCAATTTTACATCGGCGTTAAGAAAAAATAACATTTGTTGGTATTCTTTTTAAAATAAAATAAAATCTAAGTCAGTTAAACATGTGAAAATTAGAGTAAAACAAATAGGCTCTTCTGTCAAAGTTGTAGGTAAAGATTTATTTAGAAGTATAGATTTGTTTAGTTATGACAAATAACAATATGAACAGTTTTTATTAATTATTTCTTTGCAACAAAACTTCGTATTCTTATTCTACATTTATTGACTGTACATAAGTCTCATGCAATCCAAAGCGTAAATTAAATTTCTTGAATCTTCTTTTTTTTCACTGTTGAAGTTAACTTGTGCAGTTTTTTTTTTCAAACATAAGCAATAAAATAATCTTAAGTGAAATAAGCTTATTTGCATTTAAAGAACAGTTTTAATTGAGTTCTGCTTTTATAGTATTCCTACAAATTTTAAAAAGTAATGCTATAAGCAAATTAACTGATTTTTTGGTACTAAACGTTTTACTTTAATAAGTATACGCTTAGTTTTTTGCTTTTTTTCTTAAAATGATGAATACTTAATAAAGTTTTTAAGAAAAATTTTGATTTGGATTTTAAAACTGGTTTATTTAAACAAATTTGACTAAGTGTTATATTTTTTTTTTATGGTTCGAATAGTTTTTATTGTTAAAAAAACCATTATAATAAATAATTTTGAAACGATTTATTTTTATTATGATTTTGTTTATAGAACTACCACCTTGATCATACTGATCAAAGTATAATTAAGTTTCTCGGATATTCATTAAAATTAATTTTTGTTGCCTTTAGCAAAACAAAGAAATTAAACACAACTAGGAACAATAGATATAAAATATTTAGAACACAAAACAATTGATTTTGATTTACTATAAGCAAAAACTAGCATCTAAAAATAAAATACTAAACTAAAACTATACAGACCTAAAAAAATGAAAATCTTTGAGTTATATATAAACTTTGTTTAGTACAGTTTTTAAAAATATGCTGGCTTAAATTTGTTTCATAAGTTAAATAGATTATATTCAATATACTGTTCTATTACTAAGTGTTAGTTCCTATAGAGCAGCGATTCTTAACTTAGGGTAAACTTACCCCTGGGTGTAAATTCTCTTCTTTTTAGAGACTTTTTTTTAAAGTTAAGTATATTAATGTTTGTTAATTGTCTTTTTAGTTTATTAGTTAAAACTTAGCTATAATTTTTATGTTATAGAAAACTTTTAAATTTTACGGTTTTTTATATTTAACAAGCTTAGAGTTCAAAAAATATAGTTTTTATCCCTCAAAATTAAACTTTACTTTGTATATTCGGGTAAATTACGTAATTACCTTCAAAAAAGAGGTAAATTTAATAATAATCTTCCAAAAAGGGTTAACACACAAAAAAAAGGTTAAAAACCACTGTTTTAGAGTTTTAAAACCACATTTATAAATCGATCGAAAGTCTACAACTCTTTTAAATGATCAAGCAAAAGTCACTAATTGATCAGTTCAGTATACAAAATTTAATTTTAGACAAGTATAAAGTAATGCAAAATAAATTTTAAACCAATTTTGATTTATTTATTGTAATAAAAAGATAATGTTTATATTATATGCTATAGTACGTTGCAGATGAACTTCTAAGAAGTTGAACTATTTTAATTTGTTACTTTGTATAAAATTTGAGCTAATATATGAAGTAAAACCATTATTTTATCATAAAAAAGTTTATTTAATAAAAAACACCAAGCACTAAAGTTAACTAACATTTTTGTCAGCTTTTTTGGTAATAATATGAACTTTTAAATGTTACAACTGCTTAGAATTTAAAACAATAACAGCTTAAATATTATTAAAAAACTATAAAATATTAATTAAATAACAATTGCCTATTTTAAAACTATAAAAATACTCAAAGCTGCTCGGGTCCGAACGAGTCTGGTAACAATTCGTCCACCGTGTAAACCTTGTAAAGCCCTCTTACATTCGAACACACCACCACCAGGTGGTGTCCGAACTCCCTGATGAACTGCCTGCAGCTTCCGCACGGTGACGTGCACACCTCGCTGTCCGTGTTCACTCCAACCGCCACCAAGTCCCTCCTCCCCTCCGAAATTGCCTTGGGGATTGCCACTCTCTCCGCGCATATCGTCCCTCCGTACGCCGCGCACTCCACGTTGCACCCAGTGAAAAATTTTCCGTCTGTTGTCATGACGACCGCCCCCACGCGGAACTTGCTGTACGGCGAGTAGGAGTGCTGCTTGGCCTCGGTCGCCCTAGTAACGAGCTGCTGCACCTGGGTTAACGTGAGGCCTTTCAAGTCCATTTTCTCGCTGGCTGGTTGCGGTTCATGTGTTTCCAAATTTTTGTTGTTTGTCATTTTCTTGTTTGTTTAAGCTGTTTTTTTTTTTTTGAAATTTTATAAATTTGAAAGTTGTGCGTAACGATTGTATAATTATTACAAACTTTGAAATTGTGATAAACTGTTATACATCAATTATTTCAAAGAAAAAAACACAACTCAATTTTTATAACAAATTATATTTCGTGCTAGCTTGTCAGTTGTTTAATTAAATAAAGTTAAAAGTAAATAAAGTTTTAAATACAACTTATATAAAAATAAGGTAATTAATGTAAAAGTAAAATAAAAGACCAAAAAGTAATTAACAATACAAAGTAGTTTTAATTACAATCGAACTAAAAATAAATAAAAACATACGAAAAAGTTTACAAAACAATTTACCTAAACATGAAACAGCCAAACTTATTTATAGTTTATTATATTGTACTGTTTCTTTCTTTTCTTAAATTATTTTTTAAATTTTTACTTATGTTTTTTTTTACTTTAGTTTGATTGTAATTAAAACAAATTATGTATGTGTTAAGATTAACTATCCAATTACACGTAATTTAATACCCAAGTTCAACAAAACAAATTGTTTAGAAACCTAAACTATACTTATATGTATAAAAGGTGTTTTATATAAAACAAAATTCACATACTAATCTATTACTTCTAGCTCTCTTAGCTACATCTGATTTTATTGAATACCTCCAGCTAAACTAAATTTTGATTCCTAGAATGGTATTGGTGAAAGTTGCCAGTTAGTATCAGTTAATAAACAATTAAAAGCAGTTAATTATACATATTTTATGTATCTTTAATTGTATTTTATCAAAGTTGTTATTAAAAAAAACCAAATCAGGTATTTGAATTTTACTGATTAATGTTACAAAATAAACAAAATAATGTTTAAACTTGACGTTTAAACTAATTATGGGCGATAAAAAAAGCATTTTTTTAAATACTTTATTTAAAATTAGTACTATTACCTTTATAAACACCCAATTTAATACAAAATAAACTTTTATACATAATAATTTGATTTCCAGTCCAGTCTATCTTTTCTTTTCCAGTAAACTCATTCAACATTTAACAAAACTCTATTCAAAAAAAAATATTGTCTTGAAACTTCAAAAAAGTCTAGCTATTTCTTCTATATTATACTGTTTTATGCACCTATAGAGACTATTAGATAATATAGCAAACTATTTAAGTTTTTTCTTACATAAAACACATAAAAACTTATCCTACTAATAATGTATTGTAAACTGCAAACCAAAAATGAAAACTAAAACTTGTTATATAGTTTTCTATTTTTAAGAAAATTCTTTTTTTCTTATATTTTTAAACAGTAAATAATGGATTTATAACTACCCTTTTATTTTTTTAAGAAATAAGTCAATGCATACAACATCATGTATTCTGATTTGGTTTAATCAATATTTTATTCTAGAATCTAGAAACATAATTTAAAAGAACAGTTAGAGAACAAAAGCTGTTTTTTCTGTTAGTAACCTTAAAGAAAACATTTATTCCTTACTCTACCTAAAAAAGAATTAACCTTTTTCTTCTAATAAAAAATTGAAACATAGTTAAAAACTAGATACTTTTTAAAATTTTTCTTACCTAAACTTTATGTTTTTTTTTAATTGTTTTAAATCTTTATACCATAAAACTTCAAAAAGTTTGTTGTTGAATTCTAAAATGTTTTAACATTGGTTGCAAATTCATTTTTAACTATTTAATATGCATGGACAAACATTTGCTATCAATAAAAATAATTTTTTTTTAAGTTATAAATAATCAAACATAGCTGAGATCTATTTTGAAAGGGTGCATAAAATTTGTTCCCAAAATATTTTAAATACAATAAACTTATTATGTTGCATTGTAAATCATACAACTATTTTGCATAGTTAAAACAAGACAAAGAATAACAAGATATTTATCAAGTTGTTTTTAACTTTAATTTTTTTCAAATTTTAGTTTTTATTTATTTCTTATATGTTTGGGTAAAAAAGTTTGAGATAAGGGTTTAGATAAAAAAGTTACAATTATAATTATAAAAATCATTTATAAAACAAATATAAGTTTGATATATGCAAATAAGTTCCATATTATTTAGTGATTTTAAACAACTTATAAGTGGCATGGAAATACTAAGAACAGTGTTTTTTAGTTTTAGCCAACTAAAATACCCTATTTTTAAGAAATAATAGAAAAATTCCTAACAGGGTGAAAAATACTAGTTTTAAAACAGACTACTATTACTTGTAAAGTAGTAAACTTATTGTTAGCTATGCTGAAATAAACTTAAATAATAATTGATTTTCTTAATTAAATACGTCATCTATTAAATAAACTTAAAAAAATATTTATGTATAAGAAATGTCACAAATAAAAACAGGTTTAAGTCAAAATTATAAGTTTATATAATATATTTTAAGTTATATGTCATTTATTAAATAATATATATATATTCATACCTTATTAAATTTAAAATTAGACAAGCTGTTTTATTTTATTGTCGCTTTCATTTAGTATTACATAACATTTAAAACTTGCTTTTAACTGAATTTAATTTTCCGGATTCTGATCTTTGATTGTGAAAGATGAGAAAGAAATGGCACTGGCTCCAGTTCGTTACCCGAATGAATCTTTTGCCTTTATAGTAGGTTGAAAATTTTAAAACCATTTTTAAGATAAACAATTACAATAAAAAATTCCCTACAAAGAAACTTTGTAAGCTACTGCAAAAACAAACTTGTAAGCATATTACAACAATGAAGCCTGATGTACTTTTTTTTAACTTGAAAACTTTTATGAAACACAAAGAAACTCACTGATTATTTTATTTTTACATTACATACTCATCAAAAATGGTTGATATAAATGAATATCAGTCACAAGCCCTCATGATACAGCAACTTAAAGACTTGATAAGACAAAAAGATCTTGAAGTAGAGCTGAAAAATAACTGCCTTAAAGTTAGTTTTTTGTAATGTACTATATTTTTCATTCAAATTAATTAAATCTAATATATATAAAAAAGTATCCTAAAATAAAAGTGCTATCAACAATTTATAATACCATATATTTAAGTATTTGTGATATTATTCATTATAAATAATAAATCCAAGGTTGTTGTAAACACCTTCCATGACACTTATCAGTATGCTGTTTCAGTTTTGATAATTGATATTAACACAATTTGAAACAATTTTCAAAAACTTGCTATGGCTCACCTGTAAAATTCTAAACTACATAGTGTAAGCTAAAAAAGCTAAAATTCAAACATTTGATCTGACAATAGCTTACTAGGATCCTGCTTCATCAAGTTTATACCTGAAAAATGTTTAACTTATTTTTAAATTCAGCTTAGCAAGATCTGAACTTCATTTAGAAATTAAGACCTAGCTGTAAGCAGTTAAAAGTTTTTTTTTTTGTTGTCTCTGATGGGTGCAGGTCTAAATTGCACAAAGACAAAATTGCATAAAGTTAATAAATTGTACTAGAACAAAATTGCACCTCAGCACAAAGCCAAATTTGCACAAGGTCAAAAAACTGCACAAGACAATTTTGTACCAAGGGTCAGTTTTGCACGAGAGTAAAAAAATACAGAAAAAAATAAAACAGAAAACAAAATTAAAAGATAAATTGTAAAGTTTTAAAAAAATAAAAGTAAGTTACCGACCGCCGGTAAGGGTTAGTGGTAACAGTGATTGTACAAAAATATAAACAAATTTAAAATTAAAATATATAAAATATAAAAAAAAATAAACATTTAAAAAAGTGAAAAAATTTAAGATATAAAAAAATTAAAAAAAAACAAAAAAAACTTACCAACCAAAGGTACGAGTTAGGGGTTACAGTGATAGTAAAAAAATAAAAAATAAAAATAAAAGAAAATAAATTAAAGTAAATAAAAAAATTAGTAAATAAATAGATAAACGTGTAAGCAGTGCAAAAATGTCTCCTTGTAAAAGAGTCTTCGTGCAAAAATGACCCTTTGTGCAAAAGTATCTTTGTGAAATTTTGTACACTTGTGCAAATTTGACAGCTACCCTCTGATGTGAACCAAGTATCTTTAATTCAACATTTTTTAAAACCAAAATCTAATCAGACTCAGATAAAGGCAAACAAAGTTCAAACTCAACTTTATATATAACTTAGATCTGGTATGCAACTACATTTTAAGCAGCTATAAAACCTTAATTTAGTTTTTAAGTCTTATTTCAAATTAAAACTTGTATTGCTTTAATTTTTGAAGTACTTAAATTTTTCGAAATCTAATCTAACACAAGCAAAATTAAGTTTTGAAAGTTTTTTGTCAAAGTCGTTGTATATTTAGCAGTTAAATTTTGCACTAATATGACCTAAATAATGGTATGTTTTAATTTTAGTCAATCCAAAACAGTTACTTTACTTAACAAAAAATCAGAACTGTCCTCCAATAATAAAACTACTTTTGTATAATATTAAAGTTTTAAAAATATAAATTTGATATCAAAATGAGATCAATGATTTTTAAATTAAAAATAGTTAGCGTGACATCAATGAATAAGTTTCCTAAATAAAAACTTATATTATTTTTGTATACTTTATATTTTCAAAAAATTTTTGTTTTTATAAAATTGAACTGTATATTTTTTTATACTTAAAAATGAAGTTTTAACTATCTAAAATAAAATTTAAGTTTGGTTTATTATTTTTTTTTAAAAGCTTAATGTTTAAAATTGTAAGGACTCTTTTGTAGTTATTATTGAAATCAATTTAGATTTTTTATTATTTATTATATTTTATTTAATATAACTTATTAGTTACTTATAATTAATTACTTAATATTATTTAGAATATGTTTTTGTAGGAATCAGAAGCAAAACTTTCAAAATCTAAGTTGCAATTGAAAGCTAAAGATGCAAAAATTTCAAAAATGAAGCGCACATATGAAAGCAAAAAAGGTGAATCTACATCTCAACAGAATACAACCTTACAAGTGAGATAATAAATTAAGTTTTTATTAAAAGTAAAGTATGCAAGCTCATTTCTATAATAAATTGAACATCTCTATAATAAAGTATTTTTGATTTTAAATTTAGTTCTCCTTCCTTAATCATTTTAAGTAAATAATGTTTTTTTTAATAAAAGTAAAGTATTTTTGAACTTCATAAAAATATTCAAACAACTTTGTACATTTTTGAGGTTTAGTAGTTTAAGTTGCTGTAAGCAAAGTTAAATAAATTTAATATGAAATATAAATAAAAATGTAATGACATAAAAGTATACCAATCTTGTGAACAATTAATTGTAATGTAAACAGCTTAATTGTATATTACTATATTGTAACAAGAATGCAATACTTTTGTCAATACTTTCAATATGCAGCTAGAGTTGTTTTAGGTTAATTTTTGTTTAAGAAAAACAATATCTTGCTAGTTTTAAGACAAAATTAATTTTAAATTATTAACCATCAGTTATAAATGATTTTAACTTAAGTTTTGAATGTTTTTAGGTGTCAAGAAAAACTGCTGATTTACAAAATTCTAAAAATAAACTGTTATTTCAACAAAAGAATATTGAAGAAAAGGAGAAAACTCTTGAAAAGAAAAGACTGGCATTAAAAGATCAAGTTAGTTTACTTTTAATGGTATAAATTTATTGTAGCAGTGACTTGGTGTCAATAAATTTTACTTCAATTAGTCCTAGCTTTAAAACATGTTTCTAAAGTTTAAAAACTGTACGAAAAATAAAGGTTATTTAAGTTTGAAATTGTATTATTAGCTTAATAGTGCCATGCCAACAGGTCAGTAAAATCATCATTTTCTTTTATTTTTATGTTTTGTAAAAATTTTTAACTTAAAATATTTGTTTTGAAGTAATCAACTTTTCAAAAAACATTTAAAACTGTATGAAAAAGCTTTCAATTCCTAAAGCTGTAAATTTTTTCAATGATACTTTTGTTCACCGTTAATTTTTTTTTTATGTGTGTTTATAATAGCTATATTTATCACAAATTTATTTCCCATAATATTTACTTAGTTTAATGCATCAAATTAAGCCACTTTTTAGTTTGCTTTAGGGTTTAAGCATAGTTTTAAAGATGTTATTGATAGTACTAAAAGTGTATGTAATAGGTTTAATATTATTCTTTTTTTCAACTATGAAATTATTTTAAGTGAAAGACATTAAAAGTTCAGTGTTTGAAGTGATGTACCAGATCTGGTCTTTTCAGCAAATTTTAGGTTTCTGAAGTCTAAGCATGAATTTTTTTTTTTTTTTTTCGATTATTTACTTTCAAGTACAGTGCTTATTCACTTATTCGGACGCTCACTTATTTGGACAGTTTCGGTCGCAAGAAAGTTCAAAAAAATTTCAATATCAAACACTTACATTTTTGTATGATTCAAATAGTTAAGCTTTAATGCTATAAAATAAATTTAAGTGATTTTATAAATTCTACAATTTTGTTCAACATTATGACGTAATAATACTGTAAAGATTACATTCTATTTTTGTTCAAAACTAGTTTAGTATTCAAAACCTTTGCATGTAAAGTAATTTAGTTAAGAAATTTTAAAAACAATGTTATTTAAAACATAAATTTTAGTGTTTTATTTAAACTTTCAAAGTTCTTTTTATAGGTAATTAAATTCTGTGTTTTTTTAGAAAATGAATGTATAACAGTTATTTTATTTTTGATTTAAATTCAAGCAGTATTACTAAAGTTATTAACTCTATTATACTACAAAAGCTATTATATTACAAATGATGAATTTTACTTGCTTGACTCTCAAAAAACGTATATCGTTGCAGAGGGTTAGAAAGTCTGATGTTTTTCTACCTTAAAAAAATAAACAAATTAACCTAAAAAATTTCTTTTATTATTTATCATTTTATTATATATTATTCACAGTTACTGTGTATTTGTTTTTACCATAACACTTTTATTATGCATTGCATTATATGCAGCAGTTATATTATTATATAAAAATATTGATTTTTGTTGTTATCCGGATTTTTAGTTATCCGGACACGTTTACAGAAAATCTTGCCCAACGTGTCCGGATAAGTGAATAAGCACTGTGTGTCATTTTAAAACAATAGTATTTTAAACTCCTAAAAGGTTTGTTTTTGTAAATAAAAAAGCTTAATTGATAGAATTAAGTTTAGTAATTTTTTTATATAATAAAAATTCACTAGACAAGGGTTGCCATAAAACCTGGAGTTTGGAGGGAAAATTGTAGAACTTGTCAATTTAAGCAAAAAAACTGGAAAAACCTGGAATTTGATAAAATTCAAACAAAAATCACTAAAAACCTGGAATTTTAAACTATTTTTTCATGTTAAGTAATGAAATTTCTATAAGATACGCAAAATCTATCAAAAGATAACAAAAAAATTTGTTGTTCTTTTTTTTAGAAAATATTTGAAATAGCTTTACATTATCTTTTAAATGTTTTTATACTAATTGAGACCGTTTTTTTTTTGCCTTAAATGTTATTTTTTACTAAAAGTTAACCAAAAAACATGATTTTTGAAAAACTTTAAAGGTGTTCAGAATACCTGAAAAAAAATTCAAAAGTTTTTGGCAACCCTGACTAGATCCACAAACTTTTTTTTGATTTTATTTGAAAAAATAAATATGGATCCTAGTTTTTCGATTTGTGGATCACTAGTTTTTTATGTTTTATTAAAGCTAATTTGATTAAAAGCTAGTGTTACAAGCAATATGATGAATTTTTCAAAGTTGTATATAATTTTATTATTTATGAAAGTGTAGCATTATTCTTTTCATTATTTTGTTTAGTTTAACTTGTTACTCTAAATAACAAAGGACACTAAAAGATCATTAAGATTAGTAAAGTGAGATTTGTGAAGATGTAAAACAGGTGAAAGCAACAAAAGTTTTAAGACCATTAAATTGGTCTTAAAATGTAAGCAAAGCAAAAAAAAATCATTATTTTTATACTAGATATCAAAAAGTAAAATAAAACTCTATGGGTAATCATATAATATATTGTGGGAAAAAAATTATATGTGTTTTTAAACACTTTGATTTCATTATTTAAAAAAATTTAACTAAAAAAAAATATTCTACATACAGGAAAGAAAGTTTGAGCTTCTCAAAGAAGAATTTAGTCAGCGCTATAATGATTTAAACCAGCATGTCCATCAAGTATCTAATAATCAAGGAATTGACATTGCATCTCTGGCAGTTAGTTTGTTGTTAATTTACCTTTGGTGACAATTTTTTTTTCGATATAGTTTTTTAGTACTATCCTACTTTTGAAATATGTAAATTTTAAGTTCTTTACTGTAAGTAAACCATTTAGATTAACCTATTTGTGCAAATTGGTATAAAGTTAGATGTAAACTTATTTTTACTTTATGAATTCTAAATATATTTTATTTTCCAAACTTAGCATGTTACTTACTAATTTTTTGTTTTTCTAAATTATTATAGACAGGAAAACATTTTCTGAGTAAGTTTGTAATCTTTCTAAACCTATTGTTAAACTTAACATCTACCAATTATAAAAGAACTTTCTTTAGATAATTGCTTTAAAGAAAGCCATTATATAACTAGCAAAAATTAAATAAAATCACATATGACTCTAATTTTTATAACTGTGGAACTTATTCTGCATGTAGTTTTTTTTTTTTGAAACTGAGTTATTTAAGAAAATGTTTTTGGCCTTATTGTTCAAAACAAAAAATAGTTGAAATTATAATGCTGTTCAAACAGTGCGTGCTAAAATAAGAACTATTAAAATTTTTTCAGGAAAACTCCTCTGTGGTAAAAGACTTGTACTCGGCAATCATGTCAAAAGATCAGCAAATTGCAGACTTGATGTCGGCCGTTGACGACTCAAACAGCAGCTTTCAAAATGTCTCTAAAGAGTTACAAGTAACTTGCTGCTTTTTATCATTGTTAGAAAATTTCTTCAGCAAATATTTTTTGTGAGCTAAACATCTTAAAGTAATATTTATTTTATTGAATTATACTGTAATTTTAAAAAAACAATTTTTCAGAAATACAAGGAAGAACGGGAGCACCTGATCGAGGCTGAACAGAACCAGCAGAACCTGATTGGGCACCTGGAAAAGAGGCTGACTGATCAGGAGGAAAGGATCAGGTGCATGATGGAGGATTTCGAAGGAGAGTCGGCAACCAGCTCGCTGGTAGAAGACCTCAACAAGCAAGTGAGTTCGGTTTTTATTGGTTTTACGGCTTTTACAAGTTTCGCAAAAACTAACTTCTTAACTCTGGAGGCACGTGTTTTTTCTTAAAATTTTTATGACGATCAAATGAAACTAAAACAAATTTGATAGTTTTTCTGAACAATGAATTTGAATGATAAAGTTTCTAGTTAAAAAAGTACAATAAAAATGTTATAATTAAATGTTGTATTTTTTTTAATATTATATTTTTTGTCTTATAAGTTTAATTTATAGTTGTAGCTGATTCTGTAGATTTTTTAAATATTATATTTGTTTTAGGAAAAATATAAATTAATTTCACAATATACTTTGCTTTTACTCAAGTTTTTAGCTGAATTCTGAAACGCTTTGCCTGAATTTTATATAAATTAAAAATAATTATTTTTAGGTTGAAAGACTTGAAAGCAAATTACGAGACAAAGAAGAAACTGTTGCTTTGAAGGAAGAGCAAATTTTACAAATCAAAAGAGAGAAAGATACGAATTGGGAAGACTTGCAAGACAGTGCAGTTCTAAATGAACAGGTTTTTGTTTGTTTGATAATTGAAGAATTTTGTGTTTTACAATATTTTTTTTCAGCAAAGTTTATTTAGTTGTTAATTTTTTTTAAAGGCCGTGTTTTAAAACATGTATTATTTTGCAGACATACGTTTTGTATGTCTTTTTTTTTCGCCTTTAAACCTAATTTTTAAAACTTTCCGGTCCACCCTTTATAAAATAACATAAGTTATTTATATGTTAAAAAATAGTTAATTCTAAGTAAAGTTTTCCCTTTTTAAAGAAAAATAGATATTGTTTTTTAAAATTTTGACATAAATGTTTTTATTTAAAAACTAATGCATTGAGATTTTTGTAACCATGCGAATATTTCTTAAAGATTCACTTAGGTTTAGTTTTAGTCTATTACAGAGTTTCTTAAACTTATTTTGATAAACTCCCTTTTTTTAGAATATTTAGAATAGTAAGTTGACACCCTCACTGATAACAAACCCTGGAAAATCTAGTGTGAGTTTTGTATTTATCGTGAATTGTACCTAACTACCGCCTTATGGCCTTTTACTTATCACAGCCCCATTTGCACCTTATTGCTCCCTGACTTGCTAAAATGGCCCTCAGAAGCCTAATGAACCACTTTATGAAATTTTTTATTCATATTACTGTTCCAGTTTTTTTTTTTACAAAACTGACTATGTATCAAAAACTAATAATAGTTTTGAAAATTTTTAATAGTATATATTTAGTTTATACCAAATATTAGTCAGTGATAATTTTAAAAATAAATTTGGACCTTCTTATGACCTTGACATTTTTTGAAAAGTCAACTTGTATGTACTTTCTTGTTTTAAGGGTAGCAAAATTTATTTACTTTTTAATTTGTGAAAAATTGCTTTCTTGAAAGTTAAATTAGACCCATAAGATTCATTTTTTAATATTCAACAGCTGATAAAGTCGCTGAAGAGAAAACTGCATGAACAGGACGAAGTTTTGAGCGGAAAGGAGAAAGTTGTTTTGCTCTTGCAATCAGAACTAACAGATAGAAATGACGAAGTTCAGGTTTGAGTTGCACTTGTGGTTTTATTAATTAACTGTTATTCTTTTAAACGGGTTAGATTGCCTTTATTTAAAATATTTTTAATTAAAAAATTGTTTGATAAAAACTACTCTTACTTCTTGGGAAAAATCTTTGTTTTCTAACTTTAGTATTGAAATATAGTGTTTAAAATCGTCTATAAAATCTATTTACACAAAGTTTATATGACTTGTAGTCTTTGTGTTGCCATACTTAGTTGTATCTTAGTGTTTTTTCCATGTGTTATTTTCAACTTTTTAAACAAAATTGTTTTTAGAAATATATGAAATTAATCAGTTTAAGGTTATAATGCATTGTTGTTTCTCAACTAGTTAAGTAAATTTTAATTGTGTTTGCCAGCCAGGAAAATCAGTAAAAGTCAGGAAAAACAAAAAAAGACAAAAGTCAGTAAAAAATAAGGGGTTTTGGAAAAAAAGGCAGGAATAATCAGAAAATTTGATATGAACATATCGTAATAATAAAGTTTATCATCACTAAAAACTGTATTTACTAAAGTTATTTTCTTAAAAAATTTTCTTTTGCAATTAATAATTTTTAAGGGTCTAGTTGAATTTTTGGAATAAATTGAAATCTTTCAAGTCTTTGGTCATGTATTTTTTAATTGGTTTTTATTAAGAATTTGGTTGAGGAAATTTTTTTCAGCTCGATCTGTGGCAACCCTAATTTAATAAATTTAGCTAGAAACGATAAATATATTGCTAGAACCAAAATAAATCATTTTTGAACTCTTTAAGTATTCCAAAGGATCTAGGAAAAATTCTTTATTTTCTGACCATTTTATCAGTTTTTTATTTAGTTTTTTATGGAAATTTTTGGCAAAAATGCATTATTTTTAGGTACTTAGAAATTAGTCTAAACTATTTTTCTAAAGATATTTAAGTGTCCATTTACGAACTACTTAATAAAAAAATTCCTACACTTTTGTAACACTTGAAAATATTATTAATTTAGTGTTTCACAACAAGAATTTGTGTATATAAACATATAAAATAGTTGAACATGTAATATTGGTCTTTTAAAACATAAGATTAAGATTACATACTTACCAATTTGTTAGCTTTTATAATTTATTTTATTAAGCTTAAAGATTTTTAAGAAAATCTAAAAACTTTAAAAAGTTATGTTTTTAAGGTCATATGTAAATTTACACTTAGTTGGAAAAAATTATTCTATTTTTAAAGTAATTTACTCTTGTTGATCTCATGTACTTGATAATTCTTAGTTAGAATAAATGTTTCTCTTAAATTGTAATTAAGCATTTTTTACTTAGTTACAACGCAAAATGCACATATGCATATTTACGTCTTGTTACTAATAAATACTTTGAAGTTAGAAACAAATAATTTTACACTTCTACAACTTATATAACAATTTGCAGGGAATGCAAAGCACCATAAGAATACTTCAGGAAAGTTTGAGGGAAAATTTAACTCTTCCCACTCACAGTGAGACTCTGAAGAAAGATGACAATGTTAGTGAACTCATTTTCATATTATGTAGTTATCATAAAACTGTTACGTTATATATTTTGCAAAAGCTTAAATAATTCATTTTTATTGATAACTCAAAATTTATCGAAACATACCAATTTTCCGACAATCACAAATAAAAGTTCACAAATTTATCTTATGGTCGAAAGATACGAGTTTAATTGTTTATTTTGCTTTCCAACGTCAGCTCAAACGGAAAGGTATAAAGTTTTCCGTTTGAATAATTGATGCTTGTCGTCTATCGATTGCTGTGCACAAGTCAATCGTTATTAAATTGAATTTATCTATTTCAAAAAATTAGTTTTGATGGTTACTTCAAAACTAAATTTTTAACTGTTGTAATATTATTGTTCTCCTTTTTTAAATGTTTAATTTTTTTTCTTTTTAATTGTCGTAATCTCTTTAACAGCAAAAACTTTTTTTTTTACTTTTGCTTATAATTCCTTAAGTTTTAAGATTAATAAATAATAATAAATAGTTAGGAACCACCGAAGTTTAACAGATAAAGAAACATACTCATTGTACTTTCACAGCTTTAGCTTTTTTATACAAACAATATATTTTTTAATTTACTTGTTATGAAGTATTAATTGTTAAAATATTTTAATTAATTCAATATGTTTTTATAAAAAGTTATTTAATTCAATCATTTTAGTTTCTATCTATCTTTTTGTATTTTACTAACTCTCTTTTATTTAAATATGGTTGAAACTAACAATTTTTCAAACTATTTTTTAATATTTTATCTTATAGTTTTACAAATTAGTTTATGAGTACATAAATTTAAACGCAAATTATCAAATGACGTTTCTCTTAAAAAATGGTAATTTATGTTTAGTAAAAAATAATAACATTTCTTTTTAAACAACAGTTTGCAATTTAGTTTCAATAACTAAATATTATTTTTTTAAAGATTTTTGAACGGAATTTTTACTACTATTTATTATCATAATTATTATAGTATTAAACAGCTACACAAACTTGTACTTCTAAAAAAAATAAAATCTTTGTAAAAATTGCATGCATTGCATTACCAAAAGTTTTGTAAAAAATTATACGATTCTTTTAATTTCAGAACGATAAACTTTAACTTTCCATATGAAATGGAAATAAATTATAATTTGTTTTAAAATACTGATAAATTTAAATAAACAACAATAACCTTATATACTTCGGTTTTATGCAGCTAAAGGTTACAAAGCTTAAATAGAATAATGTTTAAAATATTTTTTCTTGATAAACTGGTTTTCTTCGATCAAGTTTTCTTTGCATTCTCCTTTTTACTTTTTCTATAGAACAACACGTTCCTTGTTGAGCCCAACAGTATAATAGGCTATTTTTATCATAATTTTTTTTTGCATTAGTTTGAATTAAAAGTTATTCATTTTTATATACCAATACTTCACGACAATACTTTGAAAATATCTCAAATATAAAAATTGTTTGTTAATTGAAAATTTAAAGCTGCAAATTATACCAGAAAAACTGAAATATTGAGAAGAAAGTTTACAAACAGTTTAACTATTTTAAAATTTAGTGTGTAAATATTTTAAGCACTGAAACTAAAAATTAACACTTTAGAAACCTAAATATAAGTATATATAATTTTTTTTAGTTTAAAACATAAATAAATAAATACTTTAAAAATGAATTAAAAAATATTTAATTTCTATAAATTTTAAAAAACTCCTTATCATTCATAATTTTGTTTGTTTCAACTATAATTGTTAATTTTTGTTTGTTTCCAAGTAGTTTAAGCTAGTTTGTTTGCTTTTTCATAGTAGCTTGTTTAAAAACTTATGTTAGGAAAACAAAAATTAATTTGATCAGCATCTAAATTTTATTGCGACTATAATTTATTTATAATTTGATGAACTTTAAAATAAGAAGTCAAGAAAAACTTAAATAGAACTACTCTTTAGCTTTAGATTTGCCAAAAAACCTGGACACAATTTTTGTATGTAAAATGATGAAATTTCGAGTAGGTACAAAAAATCTATTGTAACAAGTTTTTTTGTATCATTTAGAATTTTATTTTTTATAAAACACATTTAATGTAGCATTACAGTATCTTTTCAATATTGTTATACTATTTAGGATAGATTGAAACCTTTAACTTTATTTCATACTAAAAATAACTAAAAAAAGTTGAATTTAAAAAACCTAAAAGAAATTTATAAAATTTTGAGAAATTAAGAATAATAACTTTTGACAACCCTGAAGTATGCATGTTTGTGTTATATGTAAAAGTTTTCACAATATAACCTATTAGATATTATAACAAGCGCGAGTTTTATTAAACATAATTATATTACGCTTGACATATACAATAATTTTTTTTACAAATAAGAAGTCTTTTTAATAATTTTTTGACTTTTTCAATAAACTTTTTAATAAACTATAAGTTAATCAAAGACCATTTGCAACTTAAAATAACTATATTTTTCACTTTGTTAAATTTATATACTTAAAGTTTCTAGAAATCTATCTTCAAGTTTTTATCAAAAGTTATATTGTATATAACACTTTTGAAGAATAGTTGATTACCAAGTTGTTATTCATTAAAGATACAGTTCGAAAAGCTTAAATTATAGAAATTGTTTAAAACACAAAAACATAGTTATTTTATGCAGCAAATGGTATTTGAATTCAGCAAAAACCCTTCTGACAATAGAATAAGTTAGTTAGGCTTGTTTTCTTATGTGTAGAAACTGAAATAATTTTTTTTTGTTGGATTGGTAGCAATCTCCAGCTATGTTTAGCAAAGCTAAAATGTTTTGTCCTTCATACAATGAGCACTGGACTTTACTGTACGACCATCAAAAACAAATCACGCAAAGTTCGGGACTTTGTCTGTCTGACAGGTCTTAATAAGGGCCAGATCGCAGAATTTTTTTGGTGGACGTACGGTGCAGTCTAGTGCTTTTTTTGTTATAAAAAGAAAATGTTTATAAAAAATGTTTAATCAGGACAACAGTGAAGATACGAGCTATTTAGTGAGATCGAAGAGAGAGATCGACCAGCTTCAAGTTGAGAAAGATCTTCAAGTTGCAGAAAATGCAGCGCTTACGGTTAGTTTAATTATTAAGTTTTTTGTCTCAGAATATTTTTAGAAGTGGTGAAAAGGTTGTGTAATTCATAGTTTAATGTATTTTTTATATTTTGAGACTCTTATTAAGTATATTTTATATTGTCTTAAAATTATGTGTTAGTTAAATATTATTTTAATATATTTTATTAAACTTATTTGTGAAACATTTATAAATTGGCTTCTAGCTAATATTTGACATAAGCTTAAGTCTTGTTTTTCTACTTCAAGCCCATCGAAATAGAAGTACAAATATATACAAGTTTATTTACACAAATATAGTTCGATTAAAGTTTTAAAAATAAGTAATACAATTTAAAGGAAGAAATAGAAATTCTATCAACCAAGAACCAATATGCATGGAGTCAAGTAGAAAGTTTGAAGCTGGAAGTTGAGAGTGCTCGGCTGAAACTTGATGAAAATAAACATAATAGTAATTTCAATTTCTTATTAAAATATGCACTGTGTACTTTTGTATTTAAGTGTAACAGTTAGAGATTTCAACTTGGATTCAAGGAAATAAATACAAACAATTTGTTTCAAAGAATCTCTTTCAAAGCAATGTTTCGCTCTATTAGAGTTCTTCAGTTGTAAATAAACTCTTAAACAATTTGTATAATGATACTCAATAAGAGTTTAATTAAAACTAAAGAACTGTAATAGAAAAAAAACTATAACAGATTTAAATAAAATATAAATTTTATTTTTTTTGTTATTTGATAAACATATATTTATCTTTTTATATTTTTAACTTGAACAGTATAGTATTGAATAAACTTAGTCTTATTTATGTTTGAAAGTAAAAAATACAGATAATATATGTTTTGTACAGCTTAAATTAAGCTTAGTATCAAATCACATTGATAATTTAGCATACTATATTTTATAAGAAACTTAAACACTGTTTATAAGTCTATCTTAGTTGTAAGGTTTTATCATACTGTTCAACTTAAAATAAATAGACTAATGTTAACTTTAAATAATCCTGATAACAGCTTTATAAGTTTATAATTTATAAAAGATTCGATTGAAGTCCCAAACAGTCCACCGGTTTCAGATGTGTCTTCACAAACAACCTCCTTATTCGTGTCGGATGAACAAAAATTTAAAGTGAGGCTACAAACCATCCTCGATCAACTAAATCATCAAACCAAAGTTTGTAATTTTCACAAAAAAATAGTTTAAAGCTGGATAGCAGGGTTTCTCAAAGACGTATTTATTTAATATCAATCCCTGGGGGATATTTTGGCTATCAGGGTACTACGAGTAGTACTGAAAAGTAAAAATGTAATTAACTAGTTAAGGAGCGACTTTTTTACCTAAAGAGGTGATTATGAAAGTGACTTTGGGAAACCCTGCTGTAAAGTATTAATTTTATATTCAATATCAGTTTACTCAAATGGATATTTTTCTTACTTTAATACCAAAAGAAAGTAAATAAGTTTTGATTTTTAAAAAATAACTTTGATTAAAATAGAGTTTAAATGATTAGGTGCTCGAATGCCAGACCGAAGAGCTGAGGAAAAGCGAGGAAGCCAACGAAAAACTGCAAACTTCCTACAAAGCAACGCAGATTGATTTGGATGGCAGCCGGCGGGAAACGGCGCAAGTAAAAAACGTCGTTCGCGCCCTACTCGCCTCCCAGCAGGTCTTCAACAAGAACTTCAGCCAACCAGAAGAGGGAAACGAAGTGGGCGACAACCAATCGAAAGCGCCGCATCACAAGTTCCCTATATTTTCTCCCGACCGCGACGAGAGCGCGCTCGAGCTCGTCGAAACTTTGCGTCACCAGCTCGACGTCAGCTCGGAACTGATGACGTCATTCGTCGAGCAAAAACAAGATTTAGTGACGTCACTCAATCGAAAGATGGAAGAGAAAAGCGCGGAGGTCAGAGAGCGAACGGCGAAGCACGAGGAGCTTAAAGAAAAGGTGGAGAAAGCGGTGCGGGATTGCGACGACGCAAAGGCGAAGTTGGCGGCTTCCGAAGCCAGCTGCGACGAATCAGCGTGGAAGTTGAACGAAGCGGTGGCCAAGCACGAGGAAGAGCTGGAAATTTGCAGGAAGGAGGCCGAGGTGAAAATCAACGGAGCGTGCGATGAGCTCGAATGCGTCCGTGCCAAGATACAAAGCGAAAAGGAAGATATCAAGCATCAGATGGAAAAATACAAAGAACTTAGTATGAAAGCGGAAAGCGAACTGAAAGAAGCGTCTGAAGAAAACAAAAAACTGCAAGATTTGAACAAGAAGGACAAATTGGAAATTGAAAAGCTCGCTGAAAATTTGCGGGCAGCCGATGAAAAATTGCGAGAAGCTCGTAAAAAGCGCGGGAAAAGCGATAAGATCGTCAACGAGCTAAAGTCTCATCTGGCGGTGAGCACTGCTGAGATTGCCAGCCTCCAGAGCAAAGTCCAGCAAAAAGTGCAAGCTCACTCAATGGTATTTTGTTTTTCTACTCGATATATTTATTTACACACAATACTCTATTTATTTTGTTAAAAAATGTAGGTTCTTGTTTGTCATAAGTTTATCACAAAAGTTGACTCGTCAGTGTGTAATGGTGTCCGTTTGATTGAAAATTTTATGAAGACTTTGTCTTGTAAAAATTTTAGTTTACAAGTACATATTTTATTTAACTTTTTTATATACTAACTGAGAATAAAAGCTGATTTTTGTTTGCAAAGATTGAGAATGAAAACGTAAGATTGCGGGATAAGCTAGCGAGTTTTTCGAAAGAAGGCGGTTTCTTCAGCGATTGTCAGGAAAATGTGAAGGAAAAATTAAAAAGAGCTGATGAGATTCAGAACCAGTTTGAACAGGTTAATGCAAGTTCTTTAATTTTAACAAACTTAAAAAGCTTTTTTTTTTTAATTAAATAACAACTTATTTTGTTAGATTAAAAATATCTCTGATATATAAATATTAATTGATATCAGTTTAGAGCTTGTAGTTAGTTTCAAAGTATATTTATAATTAATAAAATGATACTTAAGTTTCAATGCAGTGTTAAAAGTAATTCATTTCACCGTTTAGTTTTTGCAGAACTACATAAAGTTGCCTATATTACTTAATAAAATAATTTTATGTAGTTTTTTTTTTATATACCTAACTCATAAAGTTTTAGGTAAGAACTTTTTGTCGTGAAAAGATGGTTTTTTCTTTTTTCTGGTACCCTGTAAAATAGTCTTACTAGATTAGTTGAAATTTTTTGTAATCAAAAATCTCGAAATAGTTAATTTTGTTCAATTAGTAAATGTTCTAAGGCAAGACCAATTAGTACTGACGAAAATTAAAAGTAACAAAAAGTGATAAAATTGATTTATGTTTAGATATAAGATTAAAGTTTTTAGAAAAACTTCCTATTTTCATTAAAAATATCTTAAATATTGTGTAAACTTCAACGCTATCAAAAATCATCAACTTAAAAGTAAATGGTAACTTATTAGGTTTAATAAAAATTTGTCAGTAATTGTTTAATACTTCAACAGAACACTTTGATTAACCATCATAATATTTTTTTTATATTTAAACTGATATAATATACGACTTTATTGTCAGCAAGCTTGTATAAAGTTTTTATTGCACTATAGATTATATTTAAAATAAAAAAGAGTAAAAGAAACAACATTAGGAAACTAACTAAAATACTGCGTTTGTTATAAAACTTATTCGATAGGTACCTTTTTAAAAATAAATTTTTAATTTATTAGCTTTTTAAAAGACTGTAAACAAAACAAATATAGATAAAACTTGCTTAAAAAGTATTAGTTTTAAATATGTTGAGGGTCCGCTAGTTAGTTTTTTTTTTTTTGAAGCCATTCACGTTGTTTTCGAAGTCTGATTTTTTATGTTAGTTTTTACTTTTTTTAATTAAAAATTTACTCGAATAAGTTATAAGCTATATAACAAATAAACATATATCATAATTTAAACTTACGGTAAGGTGAAATCAACATTGTTTGTTTTTTAATTTGTAAGTTTTCAAGCTTAAGTTTCAGTATTCATCTAGATGAAAAACTTGAAACTAGTCTAAAAGGACTCCAAGAGTTTTAAATTCTTATTACAAAATTAGTTTGTGTGGAAACTTTTTTTATAGTCACACATTTTTCATATTTAGTTGGAAGATGTAATAAATGAAAACGGGTTGTTTTTATTCAATAGTGGTGATGTCTTTCTTAATAATCAGAACGGAAATTTTGTTCAAACCATTATGGAGTTGATAAAGGTGTGTAGGAATGCTACCTGAATGTAAAATTAACAAGACTGATGAACTGTAATAATATTTTTGTTTCTCAGACGGCATGTTTATAAACTGGTCTTGATGAAAACTGTTTAACTTGTGTATGCATGATTAATGTCTTTTATTTACGACTAATGTAAGTATGTATTGCAAATCTGTTGAAAGCCATTTTTCGTGTATATATCAGTTTAAGGTAAAATTGAGTTTTTAAACATATAGTTTATTGAACGACAAAAAAAGCGCTTAAAGTATTTGGTACTAAGACCTGGTGCACGAAAAACCTTTCGGTTATCGAGTCGCACACCACGGATACCTTTTAACGCCTTGTCTAGGATCAGGGTTAAAGGTGTTATTATTATTACAGGAGTCTATGATAAACAAATTGATTTAACATTTAGCTTAGTTCAATTATTTTAAGCTTGTATCTAACTAAGTTAAAAGTTTAAAAGTATAATAAGAATAAGCCGAAAAGTTTTGAAACAAAAAACACGTAAAACAATTCAACCAAATACGGTGACCTGCTAACAAAAAATGATCAGGCTAGACATCTCACACTACTATATAAGCTTCTAACACCTTATATTTAAGTCAATTTAAATTCAATTATTATTTTAAAAAACCGAAAATTATACTATATTAGTAAAGTTAAACTAAATGTATGCTTTTTTGTCTTGTTTACTCACCACTCACTTAATTTCTCGTTTATAGTAGCTTGCTCTTGCACGCTTTTCAAAACACTGGTTATTCATCGTTTATAATACTATTGTTTACTAAAATGCTTATTTTTAATTAAACGTCAACGTTTATCATATCATTTATACAGAACAATTTGTATGTATATCAATCATAAGCTTTTGTTTAACTTTTCCTATAAAAATAACTTTTATACCAAAAAAGAAGTTGAACATTTAAATCACAATAGTTTGATTGTTTTAAAATAAACTTCTCAAACTTAAGTTTAAGATATTATGTGCAACTAATTTATTTTTCTAAAATTTCGTAGAAGTTTTACTGTATTATCTATATTTTCAATTACTTTTTTAGCCTCTAAATTTTAGGTTTGTTCTAACAATTAAAGTATGACTATTAAAAAAGCAAATTTTTAAATTAAACTTGGTTTTATTGTAAGAGTATATAACTAGTAGTCTATTTTAATAATTGAAATTTGTGTTTATTTTTTTTTGTTAGCTTGCTTTAAAAAATAATTGCTTTGAAGCTAAATAACATAGAAAGTTTTTTTATAAGTTTAGAAATATTTTTAAGCAAAAATTTCTGTTTAATGTTCTACTTTATTTCTATTAATTTTGATGATAGTTTTTTAGTTCACACCATTATGTTTTTAACTTATTTGTTTTAAAGTTTTTTTTTATGATCAAGTTGAGCAAAGTTTTTGTAGAACAATTGAATGAAATTACTCCCTTAGTGTTTTTATATGCAGTTTACAGTAATAATACTATAATATTTTAGTTCCTCAAATCACCGTAGAATGTCAACTGTTTTTTGTCCTGATTTTGCATTTGTAGATAACTAAATACATGTCAAAAAATTTACAAATTTTCGTCTTTGCTCATCCTCAATATTTAGCTAGTTTGTGAAAATTTTCCTAGTAAAAACTTTATTAAAAACTTTTAAATTAATTATTTTGATAGTTTTTATAACATCTATAAACATCACTAAAAGTCATAGAGATGTTGTTTTTGTTTATAAATTGACAAATAAATTGCAGTCAACAATAAATATAAACAAAATGATATTACTAATTAACATGTAATTTTTTAATGAAGTTTTGTAAAAGATCTTCAATAATTTCCAAAACTTTTTAGCTATACACTGCAAAATATTTTTTACGTTAAAGCAAAAATTCTACAACTAAAGGTAATTTGTTTTGTTTTATACTTAAAAAGTAGTTATTAAAACACACACCAACAATAGTTGTTTTTTTTTTCATTCTAAAGTATAATTAAGATTTTTATTAGAATTTAAACTTTTAACCTGCTTAAAATTTATTTTTATTGCTACCATATTTTGTATTTAAAACTTTTTTTCCATGAAAATATTTTGTCCAAGCAGTTAATTTATGTTTGCTGAAGAAACATCGAAAGTACTTCAAACAAAAATAATAAAAAAGCCGAAAATATATGCAGTTTCAACTTTTTGGCTGTTTTTGAACTTTTAAAATACTCTTTTTTTTTCTTTTTTTTTTTATTGTATATGAATTAATTAAAAAAAAATATTTTAATGAAATTTTTTTTGAAGATATATAAAACGTAGAACACGTTTCGTTAAAATTATTTCAAAACCGTTTTTTTTTTATAAAAAAGTTTTAAAGGTATTTATTAAATAGTTTTACATAGAACTATATATTACAGATTATTGACTTATAGATTGTAAAATTTTTCTGTCAGACATCTTATAAGAAGCAATTTAATTATAAATTTTCATAAATATTTTTTTTCGAACTTACTATAGCTATTTCTACATTTTGTTGTTAAAGCTACAATTTTTCAAAATACTTACTTTATTGAAACTGACGTTACTATATGTTAAAAAAGTGACACAGTTCCAGATTTTATTCAAGAAGCTTTATAGTACTCAGTACCAAAAAAACTTATTGTAAAAACACTAGATATACAAAAAAAAAGTTTCCACAAAATATAAATTTATAATGATGTTAGTTTAAGGTTATATAACAAAAGTTATGACCTGAAAAAAAACTTAATTAAAGATGCTTCATGTGATAATTCATAGTATTAAATAAAAAATATGTTTACTCTTCGTCTATTCTGCTTAATTAAACTGGTGTAACTTATCTTTATTTAAAAGTTTATACTTTAATTGAAATTGTAGATACGCTTAACAAAATTTAAGCTATTTAGTTAATTAAGCGATATCTGCTGCAAAATTTCTTTAATAAAAACTTTTTTAGTTTTAAAGTTCGTTTTAGTTACAGTTTGTTATAAATGTACAATTGACAGGTGATAAAAATAAGATGTGTTTTTGTATATATGTTTTCTTTTAATTTATTGGAAATGTGTTCTATTGTATGCATCTAAGTTATCGTCGAGATTTTGCTCTTTATTTTTAAGTAAACAAAATATTTGTTTTCCAAGTAAAATATTTTGCATGAAAAATACTAGTAATACCTAGTTATTTTAATTAACTTTTAGTTTGTTTTTAAAGAAGCCCGCAGACTTGTATTTTTTAGCATGAAGATATGCGTATTTATTTATTTTTACCTAAAGTAAATTAATTCTACAATGCCTTTACTTACAACCAACTAACAACATTACATAAAATAAACTTTGTTTAAGCATTAGAATTTTATTAAATCAGCGGCAATGTTTGTTTATATGCTTTTTAGTAATCATTAAACAATTTTGTAGCATAACGTCGAAGTTGAAAGCAAGCTAGTAGAAACCGAAAACAAGTTGAAAAAGTCGATGGAAAAAATTCAAGACAACATCAACGCTAATAATAGCAGTTTGTTTTTTATATTTTATACTTTTAGTAAAAAAAATTAAATATTTAAAGGGCTTTTTAGTACTTTTGGTTTGTTGAATTCAAATGTTTTTGCTTTTTTTTTTGTATATATTTTTTATTTTAGATAGCGAGTTGGAAATGTTTTCTGAAAGTTCTTTCCTAGACGGTGATGCAAAACAGGTATGGTTTTATCTAATTAGAACAACCTTTATTAAGTTAACATTTTTATGCACAGCTAAAACTTTATTTTATCTTCTTTTTTTTACTAGTAGATTCAATGCTTCCCAGTAGCTTACTTATCACAAATAATCAAAGTACCTACTTATTTTTAAATTTAAATTTATTTAACTTTAAAGTATTTTTGCAGCAAACAATAGAGTATTTGCAAACTCAACTTGAAGAGTTGGCCCACGAACAAGAAAATCAGTTGGCTGAAAACATGATGCTGGTAGGAAGGCTTAACACTGATATACAAAGGTTTGATTTTTTAACTAATACATAAGGTAGTTAGAGTGTTTTAAATTTTGTTATCTTATTAAATCTTTGAATGCTTTTAATTTTTTTTAAGAAAAAAAAAAAAGTTTAATTGTTTATTTAAAATACTATTATAATTTAATTAAAGTTACTATACTGTAATTAATTTCTTAGTTATTTGTTTTACCAAGATTTTTAAGTAATAAGTACTTTTTTACTAAACTAACTTCAATGCTTTTTTTATTACAGGTTTGCCAAAAAAACCTGGAGTCCTGGAAATAAGCAATTTGATAGTTTAGGAAAATAAAACCTGGATAAACTTGTAATTTAGGAAATTAAAAAAAAAACTGGAATTTCAAACGATAATCACTAAAAAACCTGGAACTTTAATTTATTCTCTAATATTTATGTAAAGTTACAAAAATTCGATTAGATACGAAAAATTTATCATAAAGAAAAAAATGTTCGTATGAATTAAAAAACATGTTTTTTATAAACCTGGAAGAAATTTACAAAAAAACCTTAGCAACCATGTTATAATATTCGTTACTACTGGTACAAAATTACTTGTTTGAATAAGTATTGTTTTTTTAAGTCGGAATAATATAATTATATTATTAGATAAAAATTTAAGTACATTTTTTGAAATATTTTAATTTTTTTAGATTAAATGAAGAGAAGTCTGATTTATGTGAGTCGTTTGAAAAACAATCTTCTAGTCTAAACAGCGTTTCTAAAAGGTATACAGTTTCTTGCGTGTAGTAGCTAATATTTTTTTTTAGTATTTAGCTTGTTTATGATTGCAAACAATATCAGACTTAGTACATTTTAGAATAATTTAACACGTTATATTTTATTTGAATTAAATGTTAGTTAGTCCATAAAGCACTAAGATTTTAATTTTTTAAAGTCTTTAAATATTTGACGATTTGTTGTTTAAGTCTTTTGACAAAAACTGCTTAGCAACTTTAAGTAACAAAAAAGCTAAAAAATATGTTATATTAAGAAACTGTTTGCAATCTTAACTTTTCATTATCCAAAAATTTATGTGTCCTTTGCTTTATTCAAAATATTTTGTCTTAACATACAAAGTAATCGCTATTCATTAGTCCTCATGGTTGGCTAATTTTAAATATTCTGTAAACAGTTTCAGTATAGAAACAACTTATACTAACTTTTTTTACAAAAATTATTGTTTTGTATAGTTCTTGGGACTAAAAGATTTCACTAAAAAAGTATTATTGCTTTTAATGTTAATAAACTTTATTTTAAAATTGTTTTTTAAACTAGAGATTTTCAAAGCTGGAGTATAAATTTACTAAATAAAACTAAAAGTCATTTTCTTAACTTTAAATTCTAATAATACAAACAAAGAGCAGCATAGGAATATTTTTTTGATCAATATAAAGAAGCAAAAACTATTTAAAAAGTTTAAAGTAATTAAATTAAAAATAAAACCTTTATTATTTTAAATAAATTCTTCTTAATTTTTTTACATATGTTATCAATTTTTTTTTTTGGGTTGTTAATACATATTAATTTAAAATAATTTGATATAAGTTTATTATAATTACTTTTTTTTGTAGATAATAAGTTATTTTTGGTAAAATCAAATCTAATTTAAGGTTTTGCTTGCAGCAATGTAATATTTTACATATGTATTACATACATATTTTTCTAAAAAAAAATTCTTAAGTCATCTTTTTTTATAGTATATTATCTCTATTTAAATCTTTGTAAAATTTAAGTACTTGGCTATGTATTTAGTTTACTCAATTAAGCAAAATCACGCAAGTTAAATAAAATTGCTATTCCTATAAAAAAAGTAGACTTCTTTCTAAACACTTGTCCCTTTGTATCAATATTTATTTTTCAGGTTGGAAGAGAAGCAGGAGGACTGTGCTCGCTTGAGCCACCAAGTATCTGAACTTCAGCGGAGATTGTCGCAGGCTCGCGAATCCCACAAACACGATCACCAGATATCGGAAGAATTTACCAACAGACTGCGCTCCGCAGAAGAGAAAATTATCTCGTTCGAAACGAAATTACAGGTTTGATGAAGTATTTTATTGTTTAAATGAAGTTCTATTAAAGTTTTGTTGAAGTGTGGTTTTATTTAAAAAGTTATAAAACTTATTTTAAATTTTTAATAACAAATTTTCTGGTAATGTACTTTTTTTAGCTAATTGTTTTTATAATTTTTTTTGAATTATAAAATTACAGGAAAGCATGGATGAGTTGGCTTTTGCAAACGACGAAAAAGTTAAGTATCAGCAGAAGATACCTCATCTTAACAAAAAAATTGAAAAAGCAAAAAATGAAAACAGTCATTTGTCTGATGAGGTTAGAAAATTTAGAAATATTTAAAACTTCTTATTTATTGATAATTCTTGAAGAAGACTTAGTTAAATCTTATAAAATTTAGATTAATTCAGTCTACTTTTTTGATAGAATTAGTTAGACAAACTTATAACAGTCAGGGTAGCACTCGGTCAGGAAAAGTCAGGAAATCAGGAAAAGTCAGGAAAAATTAAAAAAAAATGACAAAAGTCAGGAAAAGTCAGGAAAAAACGGGGGGTTTTGAAAAAAAGTCAGGAAAAGTCAGGAAATTTGATAAAATTAAAAAAAAAGGTCAGATTTTGTCAGTTAAAATTTACAAAACTCCTTGTTTTCCAAAGCTTTCAAATGGTAAAAATTAATTAAAAGTCCTTTAAAGTCAGAAAAAAATTTCAAAATTTTCCTATAAATTTACAAATATATTTAATTTTATTTCCAATGCCTTCACCTGGTATAAATTAGTAAAATATACTTTACTAAACTGCAAAAATTTCTATTAACATTTGAACAAGTACCCTACTTGAACAAGCATATTTTGTAAGCTTTTTAGTATTAATGATCTGTAGCAAGGAAATCTGATTGTTACTTCCATAGTGAAACTGTGATATATACACAAAAATTTATCTAGCATTATTTTAGAATCAAAGTGTTTTTTGTTTAAGTAAATAATTGAGTTTTTATAACTAAGTTGTTAGTTTAGTATTTTATGTAACAAGTTAATGTGTATACTTTACTTCTTTATAATTTTTTCAAAGTTGTTTAAATTTATAAAATAATTTATAAGAGAGCTATATGCCAAGATTAAGTTTACTTATTATTTGTATTTTTTGTAGAGTAACTTAAGTTTTTAAAGTAAATAAGAGTATATTTATTTGTTACAAATTTTATACTAAATGATAAGAGGAAATATTTTATAAATGAAAGTAAAAATAAATGAGTGCCAAAAGAAAAGAAATGAAGCCCACAAGTTGTGGCTTGATTTAAAGAAAAGATTCTCTTCAACAAGTGTAGGGGAAGCAGATGAGAGCGATTTAAATAAAATGAGGCAAATGATTTTAACTGCCAAGAAAATGAAGCAGAATGCAGTTCAGATGAAGGAAACCATATCTTCATTAGTTGAAGAGTTAATAAATAAACGGAGAAAATAAATTTTAGTACATACATTTAAAAAAACAGTATTTGATTAAATTCTTTTTTATTTTAATGTTTTAACTGTAAAAGTTCATTATTGTTTTAAGGTTTGAGTTTTGAAAGTTCCTTATTGATTAAAGGTTTTAATTGTAAAAGTTCCTTATATGTCGTTTCGTTTATTTAGATACATTTATGCTAGGAAATTCTAAAAAAATGTGTTCTTTATTGTTTTAAGATTTCAACTGTAAAAATTTGTTATTGTTTTAAGATTTTAGTTGTGAAAGTTCGTTATTAATTCAAGGTTTTGATTGTAAAAGTTCCTTATATGTCGTTTGTTAATCTAGATACATTTATGCTAGGAAATGCTAAAAAATTGTGTCTTTTTTTAGACAAGCTGTGTTTATAAGGTAATAATACAAGTGTTTTGCTAATAGAGCTGTTTATTACAAACATCAACCATACAAAGATGGTTTAAGTGATGTACTGGAAGTTTGATGATACAATTCAGCAAAAAACTGTTGTTTTTAACCTGTATTAAAATTAGATTGAAAGCTTTGTATAGTTTCAAAAGTTAGATTATGTGTTTTAGAATAAATTTAATTTAGAGTTTGATTTTAAAAAGTCAGGAAAATTTTGGTAAAAAGTCAGGATAAAGTCAGGAAAAGTCAGGAAATTTTTCTCAGCTTGATCAGTGGCAACCATGAACAGTATAGAGTTATATATAGACCTTAAGTAAACTTTTATCCTTTACAGACAACTTTTTATAACTTTTAAAATATTTGTTGCATTTTTAAGTAGTACTGCGAAATAAATTAGTATTAAAAACTTTTTTTTTGAGTATGATACAAATAAGTAATGTTTTTTATTAATATCTTTAAGTTGAAATATATCAACTACACCAGATGTAAAGTAGAAATTTTAGCATTTTAAGAAATACTAATAAGCAAATAAAATAATTATCTTAATATGCTTTCACCTATTTTAAACAACTTATGTGCTTTTTTTTTACATATCAAACTTCAAGGGTTGCCACTTTACCCGCAAACCTTGAAAAACCTGGAATTCGACAATTTAGGCAAAAATAACCTGTAAAAACCTGGAATTATGATCAAAAAATCTGGAATTTTTAAGAATTTTAACATTTTTAGTACTAAAATTTCAATTAGACACAAAAATTCTATCATATAAATAAGATTTTTTGTCATCATCAAAATTTTTTTTATTAAAAAACACATTTAAAGTAACTTTATAGCATCTTTTAAATATTTTTGTACTATTTGACACAGTTTCTTTTATAAAAATTAACTTAAAACTAAAAATAGACCCAAAAATGTTTACTTTTGAAAAACTGGAAAAAATTTGGAAAAAACGAGTGGCAACCCTGATATAGTTTGTTATTCAAATAATTTTTTGTACTTAGCATTCTCAATAATAAATTAAAAAACAAACAGCTGAATAGATGTAGAGAATTGGTATTGAAACTTCAGAGTGAATTGGATGCAGTGGAACAAAACAACGAAATGTTAAGCAGGCAACATTTGCAAGAAACCAAACAACTGAAAAAGATACTGAGAGAAAGAGATAATGTTTGTTTCTTTAATATCTTTTTTTTTGTGAAATATTTTTCAAATAAAGATATAAATACTTTTCAAAAGCGCTTCATAAACAAAGTTGTTCAAAGCCAGTTATGTTTATAAATGGCTATTAAACTTGCTAGAAATTTTTAAAAGCTAAAAGTTTTCAATAAAAACTTAATAAAATAAATAGATTTTTAATTAGGTTTATTCGTTGTAGTAAAGCTTCATTGTTCGAATTTTATGTATGAAATTCAAATGCATAAAAAAACTAAACTTAAACAGGATATAACGACACTTCGCGACGATTTGAGAGACAAGGAGACCGTATTGAACTCACTGTCGAGCAACTATGAAGAAAGGGAACAAGCCCTGCAAAACTACCAATCAACTTTGAATGAAAGAAATAACAAGGTATGACGTCACAATTCACTTTAGAATCCGTTCTTTTTTTATTGCTTGAAATATTTAACCCCAGCTTTTGTTTTCAGTTCGTTTAAATGACTACTAACATGTATCAAATTCATTGCATGTAGTAAATGTTGATTTTTAATGCAACTAATAGGTTTTTATCAATCTTGTATGTCTAATGTAGTTGTTATTCTAACAAGCTTCTTTATAGAGTAAGTACACTTGTAATAACTAAAGTGTGCATGCACTTTTTTGCTTTTATTGATAAAAATGTGAAAATAACTTTCTAACAAGTTTCATTTATAGCTACTTACATACCTCATTTTTGAATAATAATATACTTTTTTAATAAATTTTGAAAGCTATTTTTGTGTAATCAGAATTTTTTGCATGTATAAAAAACAGTACCTCGTAATTTTTATTCAAATATGGCTAAATTAGTTTTAAGTATTAATCACCAGATGATTAGATCTGATAGTTGTAGTTAGATCAAACTTATAATATAAATATATTAAATTATAAGCATTTTTAGGTTTATTAATTAGCGATGTAATTTAAAATATTTTTGTACTAACAAATTAGTAAATTTTTTTATTAAAAATTACATAAATTTCTGTAATTTATTTTTTTCTGATGTTAGGTAAAATTTCTCTTTATAATATGTTCAATTTCCCTGTCTTCTATTATTTACGCAAGCATTTATTTTTTAATTATAAAAATTTATGCAGTACAAATATTCCAATTTTTTACACATGCTTTTTTAATCGTTTTTCTTTTGATAAAATAAACCAATAAACTGATACATGATTTCAACGTTCATTTTTTTTTTTCTTTAAGAATTTTTTTTTAAATTTAGAACAACGGCCAAGAAACGTTTAGAGTGAGGCAGTTTAGAATAAAGTCTAAAGTAGTTGAGCAAATGGAAAAATTAGAGAAGTGTAGACAGCAAAAAGATAGAAGAAAAATAAGTACTCAGAACAAAAAATAAGATATTATTTGCATCAAATATGAACAACTATTTTGAAAGTTTTTTGTATTCGTTTAAAAACGTTTGTATTAAGTTTAGTGCAATATATTAAATGCATGTTATTGTAAAGTAGTGCATGTTAAAGCAACTAAAAGATGTTACTGACAAAATAATTTAGTTCATAATGTTTTTAACTCAATGTGGAATTAAAAATGAGAATCAGAAACAGCTTTATAAGTTTAAGTATATTTTTGTGTTTTTGCATAAATTTGTTTTATAAAAGATTTGAAGTCTAAATCATATTTTTAAGAATCAAAAATCTATTAAATTTCAACATTTCAAAAATTTAAAACTATCTTGTTAGGTCATTGTATAAAACGGTAGTTGAAAATATAACTTACATTGTGTTTTAACAATAAACTACATTTACACAGAATTAAGTTTGTTTAGCTATTTATTTTTTTTAAGTATGTACAAAACGTTGTGCATAGCATTTTTAGAATTTTAAAACTAATACTTAAGTTACTAGTAACTATCTGATACTTTCTTTGATCTTTATAGCAATGCCTAATTATACTTTAGTACATTAGAGTTTAAATATTGACAAGAAATATTAATATTCTTTATGTATATATATATTACTTACATTTTTACATATAAAATCTTCATAGTTTTTATAAGTTTTGATTGAATGTTTAGAACAGTTACAGTTTTAGTTTTGAATACTTTGAGATTTACAAATAGAAAGTTATTAGTTTGTTTGAAATAGTTTGTAACGAATTAAAGGTTAAATATATACTACATTAAAACTACATTATTTTTGTTATTGTTAACCTCTTCTATCGAAGCATGTATCAACAATTTGTTAAACACTGACATACAGTTTGAACTTAGAAAATTACTTAACTTTTTTTAGTGGTGTCTACAACTTTTTTTAAAAACTATAAGTTATTGCTGAGAAATATTTAACTGTAACAGAAAGTACAGTTTTTTTGATCAAGTTTCAAAATGTTTTGATTAGTTTAATTTTTCAAATTTCTGACAACTTCAATGATATATGGTGTATAAAGTTATCTACAGAAAACAAAAAAAATATTTTAGTAACTATATTGAGCTTTAAATTACTAAGTTATTGTACTTCGTTAGTTTTTCAATATGGTGTATAAAGTTATCTTTACACCTACCCTAAGACTTTTCATCATTTTTTAGTCATCAAATTACTGATCTTAGTTGCAGTATTACAAATTGAATATATAATAGATTTTTTAATACAGAAATGAGATATATTGTTTGAAAGTTTTTAAAGCTATAAATCACTTAACTGAGTTATTTCATAATATTGTAAAATGCTTCTAAAAATGCTGATTATATTTTTTTGTAAATTTAATTTAAACCATATGCTTTTTAAATTATAGAAATACTGAACACAGTTCGTACATTTTCCAACCTAATTTTCTATTTTTTAAGAACTAATTTTTTTGATTTACTTGTTTGGTAGCTCGTAAAGTTTCCATATTGTTCATACTTAGCACAGATTTTTTTTAGGAAATAAGTACAAAAAGTAGATTTATTTTTGAAATGATAGCAAAAAAGTTTATTCTTATAGTAGTATGTAATTGTTTGAGTCTAGTAGTTTGCAAAAGCTATTTTCTCCAGCGGTAAATACAATCAAAATTTTAATATTTACTAGTATACTAACCGTTTTCATAGACACGAATAAAGTTACTGTTGAAATAGTAATGCTACTTTTAAACTTTTTAATTTAAATTAGTTTGTATGAACATTCGTTGTAAAACTAAGTTGAGTAGTTTTTAATTTTTTGAAAGTACGTAATATGTATTTTTGTACTTGTAAAATAGCACGATAGATTTTAAACGAAATAAAATTCTTCTTATGTTTAAATGGTTTTTAATGATTATATCTTATTGATTACTGGTAAGATTTAGGTTAGAATCATTATTTAGGATTAGGGAATTAAATTAAGGGCTATACCATCAATAAAAATCCAACGCCTACCCAGCTATAAGGACAAATAACGTTCGATAAAATCTTTAAATACTAAAATAAAACACAGCAATACAATTTGAATATATATTTATTCAGGTGCTCGAACTGGAATCTAAACTGCGAGAGTACGACAGCGAGTTGCTGCAACTCGTATCACAACAACAAGAAGGCCAGAGCTTCAGAGCACACGATCTTGCGATGTATGTGAAGAAGTTAGAGGAACAGGCTTCAACAGCGCAAACGAAGAATATTGAAATTGAAAAACAAGTTTGATTTTTACTGTTTTAAAATTTTATTTAACTTATTATTTTTATAGTTTCTTGTACTTCGGCCAACAAAAAAGTTTAGACTTGTGTTAAATTTAATCGATTTCTCTAAAATAGTATTGATGTCCATTTTATTATGATGCTTTAATATGATTTTTTTAATAAAAAAGAACAACTTTTCAACTGTACTATAGAGCTGTTGTTTTCCAACAGGTAGAAAGTTTGTGTGAGAAGCTTGCAACTAATGATCAAAATTTTTCTGACTTGCGCAAAAATTTTGAAGAAAAAGAGTCTGAATTGCGGAAGGAAATTTTCAATAAAGAATGCCTTGTCGAAAATAAAATGGTATTTTTAAGTTTTCAAAAATAATAATTCTAAAAGTGAATCAACAAAGAATGTTGTTTAATTACTAATCTAAAAAACATAAAGTAACTAACAAATTTATATTGTTTTGATTATAATTATTTTGCAGGAAGAAATTAAAATTTTAAAGAATAAAAACTTTGAAAATATTGAAAAGGAAAAAGTAACAATTCAAGAACTTCAATTAAAACTCGACTGCCAGGTATTTTAAGTTTTAAAATTATATATTTGTTATATACCAATTATTTAATTTTAAGTGGTAATTTTTTTGGATAAAAATTATCTTTATAATTATATTGGGATTTTTTTTTTTAGATGTGGTTAATTTCTAACTAACGTTTTGAAGATATGAAATTAATATACAAGTTCAATTTTTTTTTTCATTTACACACATTTACGTATATCTCAAGAAAATTTTAATTGAAATATTATCTTTTTAGTTAGCATGTTGGTATAACTTAATAATTATAGTATGGCTTGTCTAGATATATTATTGATAAAAAAATCTTTTAATAAATGTTATTCAAACTACTAATTAAACTAAAACTTTGAAGGCTGTAGAAGTTAGCAAGCTGACAAGTCACCTGGAAGATCAGATATACGAGAGCAACAAGCATCACAGAAATGAAAGATCGTGTCTTGAAGATCAACTGAAAGATTACAAGACGCAAATAACCAGCTACAAAGATGAAAACAGCGCGTTGCAGCAAAAATATCAGTCGACCAGCGAAAAACTAGAAAACGTTACGCACAAAAACGAGCAGCTAACAACTAAGGTTTGTTGATTCAAAACACACTTAATTTTAAACTTTTATTTTATATGTTTGCTGGATATTCTTTATTTTAATTAAAAAATAAATCTAGTGCTACAGTTGCTAAGATTTTTTATGAATTATAGTTAACAGGCTAATGCGGTTTTATTTCGCTACCAGCTGGAGTTACACTAACGCTTTAATCAGTTTAACACAGTTTGTTTACGATCTTTAAATGAATAATGTATTTTTGTAAAGTTGTGTAAAATAGTTAAAACTTGTATAACTTTTTAGATAAAAGCTTATTTTATTTTACAAAATAGATTATGTGTAGAGTAAATATATAAACATGTACTCATAAAATAATTCATGAAAACTGATATTTTACTCGAACGTAATTTAAGACGGAACTTTAAAACTATTAAAAATGCCAACTTACTTAAAGTGAACACAACATATTTGTATAAGTTTATAAACAGATTAAAAAATGCTTAGTATTTTCTTTTATAAGATTAAAACTTCTTTTTTTGTCGGTTCTCTCAGTTTAAATTTTATAAGCTATAGAATTTTAACCATAAAGCAGTATTAATGGAATATAATTTTAACAATTTAATGAAAAATTAGTTTTTTGCTTTAGATTGTAAGAACTTGGTTAGTAGTTTGCTGTTTTATGTTATAAACTCTTATTGCATTTAGTTTTTAATTTTTCTTTTTTTTTTATTTGCAAGGTTTTTTAGTATATTTGCTTTTTTTTTAATAAAAGCTGTAAAATTTGTTTCAAGTAATTTATAATTAGATTTTAGTTCATGAAAATTAAGAATTTTATAAAAAATGCATCGCTTTACAGCTAACATACATAGAAAAAATGATAAATCGTTAATATTTGCAATTACTTTGTTAGTCTGTAAAAAAATATAAAAATCGGTATGTAAGATGCCACGTTCAGCTTTACGTTTAAAGTTTGTAATCAAAATTGTTTGAAAACATTATAAATATGTATGAACAAATACACGTTTGCAAGTGTGTTTTTTTTTTGTCAAAATTTTTAAAAAAAATTGTCTGTTTACAAACGATTAGTGACCAACTAACAGTCGTGAAACTACTAGATAGAATAATTATGTAAATACAGGCGTGTTGTAATACATAAAATACGCTTGAGCTTAACTATTTAGTCATTGCCATTAAACTTAAACTTTTTTTGTTTTAAATAACTGTAAGCGTATAATATATTTGACCAAAAGATTTTTAATGTTACTATAATATATTATTTTTTTTAATAACTTTCGAATGTTGTGTATACAAATGAAACTAAAATTAAGTTTTATATATTTAGAATACTTTTTAACTTTAGGTTGAACAACTAGAAAAGTGGGACACTGAATGTCTTGAAAAAGAAAAGTTGTGCAGTGACTTACAGTCATCTTGCAAGTAAGAAACAAATGAAATTTACTTGTATAAAATATTACGTAAAAAATTGCAATTATATTTTCAAAATTTTTTCTTAGTTTTTAATTTTTAATAACTCTATTAATTTAAAACATAAAAAGTATGTCCAGAATATTGTATATTATTTTGTTTTAGTTGATAAAACACTATTTATGGTAAAAATTATACTTGGTAGTTTGTAATATTTACTTGATATTTTATAGCCTGCTAGAGGAGAGACTGGAATCCAGCTTAAAAAGCACCCGCAGTTTGGAGCAACAACTGGCAAGTATGACGTCACGATACGAAGAGACGAAATGCAAGCTGGATGACAAGCAGACCAGATTGTCGAAGCTGGGCGAAGATTTGAGATCAAACCAAACTGAAGTGCGGAAATTGAAGGAGGCCCTTCGAGAGGAGAGCGAACGACAGGTGATGAGATGTTTTTTTTTAAGATAGAGATTGAGATTTTTATTTTAAAAAGTCAATTTATTGTTTTGAAATTACATTGTCTAATGAAGACAAAATTATGTTTTTTAATTTTTTAATTGGTATCTTAACAATTTTTCATTTGCTGATTTTTTTATAATCAAATTTAAGTTTTTTTTTTTTTTATTCAATAAATTTACGCAGTTGAATGAGCTAAATAGCATGGTCGAAGAAAGACTGGCCGAAAGAGACCAGCAAATTTCTTCTACTGCAGAAAAGGTCAAGCAGCTTTGCGAAGTTATAAATAAAAAAGATATTGAAATCTCCAAGTTGAAGGTGGCAGAAAAAAATACATGCAACGAGTTACAAGGTACTTTTTTACACATTTTTTCTATTATTTAAGAGAATTTTTTTTTAATTTAATTTTTTGTAAAGACTTGTGTTGTAAATATACATATATATTAATTGTTCATATTTACGTATACAGCTAATTCATTGCAGTGGTTTGATTTTAAAGACATAAATGTTTATTTTTTGTTAATATAAACTATTTACTTTATTAGTTATTTGAAAAAACTAATAACATTTGTTTCTTTTTAAAATCAGAAAGAGTACTTTTTTATGTAGTACGACTGAATGCTCTAAATAGTTAGTTAAAATTATATTTGTAACTGTAATTCAACTCTTTTTTTTTGATAATTAAATAATATTTTTATAAATTATTGAAAAATATTAATTATTAGAAGAGTTTGAAGCGAAGTCGAGAGAATTGGAAAGCTTTAAAGCAGCCAATGAGCACTTGCATAACGAGTTTGATATTTTGAAGAGTGAAAGTAAATCGAATGAGCAAAACATGAAAGATGAAATCACCAAGCATTTGGCAATGGTAAATTGTTGTTGTTGTTTGTTATGATTATTTTGCATAAGGTTTTATTTTCAGGCGACTATGCAAGTCTTTCGTGCATATTCATGAAGTTGCTCTGCCTGCTTTTTTTTACCAAATGTTATCAATTAACTACATTTTTTGTACAAAATACTTTTAAAATCAACCTTTTGAATTAAAATATTTTTTAAAGATAAATGAATTGGAGAAGAGAGCAAGTGAGAGTTCAATAAACAACTCGAAGCTTGAGGAAGATTTGAAGAAGGTTTCCAACCAATTAGAACATGGTGAGAATCTCCTGAAAAGTCAGGTTTCATCGCGTTGCATGATTGTTTATAAATAATCACATAACTGTTTTAAATTATAATGTTAAATTGCATAATATTAGTTTAATTTAGCATTGACATTAGATGTTTGTATTGAAACTTAGCAAAAAGGTAATTGAATATTTATTGACAGGGTTGCCAAAAAACTTTTAAACCTAGAAATACCAGGAGTTTAAGGAAAAAAAATTCTGGAATTTTAAATAATTTTTACACATCAAGTTATGAAGTTTAGATTAGATACAAAAAATCTAACAAGTACAAAAAAAAATTGGTATCACTTAGATTTATTTATATTTAAAAACACGTTATAGTAGCATTACCATATTTTATAATATTTTTATACTTTAAGACATTTTTTACCTTGTTTATGTTTAGACTAAAATACTTGTACTTCCAAAAACTTGGAAGAAATTAGAAAACTTGTAAAAATTTTCAAAAAACTATTGGCAATCCTGTATTAATCATTTTATTATTACTTATGAAAACATAAAACAACTTCTTTTTTTCCATATTTATTTCAAAAAAGCTATGTCAATGTTAAAATTCTTTCTTAAACAAAATGTTAGGTAAAATATTTAAGTTTATTAAAGATGCTAAACTAAATTTACTGACTTATCATTTCTATTTTTCATATAAAACTCATTTTCATACTACTCAGCTTGTTCGAACAAAAAATAAGTAATGACATGAATGCTAGTACTCCATGTAACTAACTTAAAAAAAGATCAATAAGAGAAATTCTTCTTTTAGATTCTTGTGTTACCACTTAAAAACTTTTTTATAATAATCTCAATTTGAAAATTATATATTAGTTTTGAAGATTTTATTTTGATTTAAATCTTCGAGTGCTTGAATAAAAACTTCTGTTTATGTGTGCTTGTTTTAAAACTTATCTAAATAAGTTATTTTACTTAAATCTATAAAGCTAGAAACTAGATTAGCTTTAATCCTTAAGTGGTTAAAACATGACAGATAAATCTTGAATATTGAAATGATTGAAGTTCATCCATACATGTACTTAGTAAAATACTGATATTTTTTTATCTTCAGTTTTTACAATATGAACTAACTTCTATATGTATGACTCGCAGGCAGAAAACCACGCAGCGCAAAAAGACAAGGTGAAGAAGGTGGTCAAAGCGCTGCAGCTTCAAGTGAAAAAATTAAAACAAGAAAAAGAAGGTGCACTGATGAGAGTGAGAAGTTTGGAGGAAGAAAAAAACAATCACATCAACATTGTAAGTTGCCAAAATTGTAACTGATACGTTTTTGGAGTACAAATTAGTCACGCATTGTTTATTGTTAACTTAAGTTTGATTTTGTTTTTAAACAAAATTTAAATTAGCATATAATAAGTAAATGCTATTACAATCAATATTTTAAATGTTTTTTTCTGAAAATAAGTTTTAAGATAACCTATTTCGTGTAAGTATTATACATACAGGGTTGTCACTTTACCTGAAAAAACATGGAATTTTAACAATTTTCACATGTTCAGTAGTAAAATTTCGATTCGATTTAAAAAATATATCATATTAAAAAAAAATTGTCATCATCAAAAATTTGTTTTAATAAAAAACATATTTAAGGTAGCTTCACGGTATCTTTACAATTTTTTTATACTATTTAACACAGTTTCTTACCTTAAACTTAATTTAAACTAAAAATAGACTCAAAAGTGTGTACTTTTTAAAACCTGGAAGAAATTTGGAAAACCCGGAAGAAACTTGAAAAAAACGAGTGGCAACCATGAACATAGAAGTTAAATACAAGAAAAAAATAAGTATTCATAAAAATTAACAATTTAAAAATATATATATAATTATAATATCTTTTTAAAAACAGGAGGCGGAGTTATCTGCCGAGAAAACAAAAAACAAAGAATCAGAAGTCATCGTCACATCATTAAAAGAACAATTAGATTCCATTATCACGTCACATTCACAAGAAACTGAAGATCACAACAAAAAGTTAGCGGATCTTTCTTCTCAGATTGAAACGTCAAAAACAGAAATACTACAACTTAGCGATGAAATCTCCCTGCGCGATTTGAAAATAAACAGTTTAAACGAGGAAGTGTTATCGCGTGATTTGAAAGTTGGTGAGTTGACAAATAAAGTTAATTTGGACGCACAAAATTTAGATACACTGAGCAAAAATAAATCAGAGTGCGATCAACTGAGTCAAGACATAATTGAACGTGATCAAAAAGTCGACCAGCTAGTAAAGAAAATTTCTGCTGCTGATTTGAAAAATAAGGAAAATGAAAGCAGTCTGAGCAAATGTCGAATTAACATTGACGATTTGAACAATAAAGTTCTTCAGCGAGACGACCGGATCAGGTTGCTCGACTCGGATCTCAACGCGAGAAATTCTGAATGTTCAGAGCTCACGAGTTCTTTGGATAGCTTCAAAGCCGAGCTGCAAAAAGCAACGGTGCAAAACAAGGTGCTGGAAGAAAGTCTTTGCGAAGCTGAGAAAGTTTCTATGGAAAGTTTAAACTTGAGCAAAGATCGACTTGTGCTCATCGAATCTCTTGAAGATCAAGTTAAAAAGAGGGATGTCAGTATTAACAATCTCGAAAACGAGGTGATCTCCCTTAAATGTTTGGACGAAGACCGAAAACAGTTGTTGAAAAACAACGAACAAGAGAACAAGTCGCAAAACGACGATTTGAGAAAATCACTCGAGCGTTGCGAGATGGAGTTGGAGAAAAGGAAGCGAGAATTCACTGAAGTTGAAAACTTGCTCGCTCGAAAGCAATCCGAAGTTGCCGAGTTGCGAGTTGATCTGGAAAAACGCAAAGTCGAAGAAGCGACGCTGCAAAAGGCGGTAGACGAAAACGAAGCTTCGAATAAAAAGTCATTGGTCGAGATTCAGCGCAAGCTCAAGGCAGCTTTGGTTTCGAGAAAGACTCTGCTAGCGAAGAATAAAGAGCTTGAAACTAGTAATAAAAAATCGGCTTCTGAATCGGAAGAATTGCAAGTGAAGTTGAAGGTAGTAAGTTCAATGTACGAACAAGAGCTTGAAAGCAAAGAGTCGCTCAATTCTTCCTTGAAGAAGCTGGAAGAAAAATTAAAGTTTGAAAGTTCAAACAATTCCAGTGTGGTAGAGGACTATAAGAAGGAAATATTTGACTTGAAAGAGTGTAAGTCACGAGACGAAAAAGCATTAAGTGATCAGTTAGAGTCACTAAAACAAACGCATGTCGAAGAAGTTTCAGCTTTAAACTCTGTTTTGTCTGAAAAAGATGAAAATATTGAAGAATTTGAAAAGAAGTTTAGAAATTTTCAAGATCTAGTTGCGACACACAAGGCGAAAATAGAAGCACTTAATGAACAGATCTTGTCTTTACAAAATGAGTCACAAAAATTAGTCGCAGAAAACGAATTCAAAAAAGAAAGTTTAGATGCCAAAAACAGTGAAATTCAAGCTCTTAGTTTAGAGATAGATAATTTGAATGAACAGAGTAAAACATTAAAACAAGATCATGACGCAAGTTATTTAGAAAGAATATCTCAGTTGGAGGAACAGTCAAAAAGTTTTGAAAAACAACTGGTAAAAGCTCATGAAGATTTGAAAGCTGAACTAAACAAAAAGAATGAAGTTGAAAAAACCTACAAAGATCTTGAAGCAAGATACAACGAAATCAACAATAGTTTTAAAATTTCTGAAGAATCAAACATTTTGTTGCAAAGTAGTTTTGACGAAAGTAAAAACGAAAGTCAAATATTACAAAACAAAATAACTGGTTTGGAACAACAACTTGAAACTATAAATGAAAAAATTGAGTCTCAAAAGAATGAGCATATACAAAAAATTGAACAGAAACATGAAGAAATAAAAAGGTTAAGCAGTCAAGTGGTCAAATCTAACGAAAATGTTGAAGTTGAATTAGAAAAAAACAATCAGCTTGAAAAAACTGTTAAAGAACTAGAAAAGGAAAATAGTGATAATAAAGAAAACAATGTTGCAATGGAGAAAAAAATTGAGCAGCTCGAAAGCCAAATTGCGTCGCTCAGCTCGAAAGAAACGGAAAGCTCACTGCAGAACGCAGCGAAGCGCGATCAGACCGTCGCTTTGCTGCAGAGGAAGCTGAAAGCGGCGCTCGTATCGAGAAAAGATCTTTTGAAAGCGAAGGAGCAGCTCAGCCAGGAAATAGATCAGGTCAAGTCGCAGCTCTCCATCGCTCAAAAAGACCTGTCCTCGTCCGAGATCAGGCAGAAGGGGTTCGAAGTTTCAATCGAGAAAGTCAAAAAAGAACGGGATGAAGCCGTTAAAAATTCGGATGTGTTAACTAATAAGCTTAAAACGGCAGAGGTGGAAAAAAACTCGGCTCAAAAGAACTTTGAAAAAGCTAAACTTGAACTCGATGAAGTTGTTAAAAAGTCTTTGAAAGTTGAAGTTGAAAAAACTGGGGTAGAAAATGACGCGAATGAAATTAAAAGCGAACTCATCAATAAAATTGAAGCACTTGAACGGTTTAAACAAAGTATGAATGACAAATTTTCAAGTCAAAATAAAACGATAAAAGATCTTAAAGAAAAAATGAACTCTCTTGAAATATCAAACCGAAGCTTGAAGGAAGAAGTGTCGACGCTGGAAACTTGCAACAACGACCTGAGTGAGACAGCCTCCGCATTGGAGTTGAGCAGCTCAAAAATGCAGAAAGTCCTTGCTGAGAAAACAGAGGCTTTGAGAAACGAGAAAAAAGTTGTCAAAAAACTGGAAAAAGTCCAACTGTCAGCAGGAAATAAAGAATCCGATCAAATAGAAGAAATTACAAAAGAAAAAATTGATTTGGAAGAAAAATTTGAAAAGCTCCAAGCTTCTCACAGCACCTCTTTGTCAGAAACTAGTTCTTTAAAAGAGGAGCTGAATGCTGCTAAAACGGCTAGTTTAGAGCAAAAGCAAAGTCATCAAGAAGAAATGGATCTAAAATGCTCCCAAAATAAAGAACTAGAAAACTCCTTAAAGAAGTTGTCAGTTTCGCTAAATAGTTTAGAAGACGAAAAGAGGGTACAGATAGAAAAAATTAAAATTTTAGAAAAAGAAAATAATGATATAAAGGAAACCGTTGAAAAGTATAACATTCTTGAAAAAGATTACCAATCAGTCAAGTCAATGAATTCTAATTTTAAGGAGCAAATTGACTTATTGACATCTTCTGAAAAAGAAATCGTTCAAAATCTTAAAAGTTCAGATAAAATTAAATTTAATCTTACTGAAGATGTCAATAACTTGAGAGTTCTAAATGAAAAATTAAACAAAGATGTTGAGAATTTAAGACAAAATTGCACAAAACTTGAAACAGAAGTAAATTTTGAAAAGAAACAAACTGATGGCTTGAAAAAAGAAAATGATGTGTTAAAAGCAGAAGCTAAATCAAAGGAAGAAAATTGTGAAAAATTTCTAATAGAAATTAAATCACTTCAAACAAAAGTAGAGAGCTCTACAAAAAGCTGTGATTTAGTCACACAAAAGTTAGAACTATCAGAAAAAGAAAGTGCACAACTAAAAGCGTCCCTAGAAAATCTCAACACTGAAGTATTGTCTGAAAGAAAAATTTATGAGAGCAACAACTCGAAATTGTTCAGCGACAATAAAAGTTTAAAGGAAAAACTTCAGCTCATAGAAGCAGGATTACTGAAGAAAACAGAAGATTGGTCAAAACTTGTAGAAAACATTGAAACTCTTAAGGTTAGTTCTATACTTGATAATAAAAAACATAAATTGAATTTTTTTTTTTAACATAAATAGTAAAACCTTTACAAGTTTTTCAAACTTTTTTTAACAATCACAGCTCGAAATTTCCACCAAAAGCGATCGAATTGACCACCTCGAGCGACAAATTGAAAAGAAAGAAGCAGAAAACTCGATGAAATTCGAGCAGCAGCGGCGAGACGCGGAAGTTCTCAAGCAGCAGCTCCAATCGAAGCAGGAAGAAGTGAAACTAATGGAGCGTGACGAGCAGCTGAAAATCGACCTCGAAAAGCTGCATGGAAGCAACGAAGTGGAACTAGATCCAAACCAATCGGATGCGAGAAAGCCGGCGGACGAAGGTTCCGATTGGGTGCTGAAAAACGAGCTGACCAACAGGGAGGCGCTAATATCGCGGCTGATCACGGACTGCAACGAATTGAAGCGGCAGCTGGACGACTGCAGGTCGCGAGAGGAGAAGATGGTGAGGAGAATTGAGGATCAGTTCGCGCAGATCAACTCGCTGGTGGCGGTTAGGATCCAGTACGAGTCGAACGAGAACCACTTAAAGTCGCAGCTGAGCGAGAAGGACCGCCAAATCGCGAGTCACGTGACCGAGTGCGACGCCTTGCGGTTGAAATGCGAAAAACTGAATTCTTCTGAGCTTATAGGGAAACACGAGCGGCTTGCAAGGGAGCACGAGGTTTTGAAGGGAAATTTCCTGCAAATAGAAAATGATCAGAGTGAAGTAGTCAGCGGGTTGAGGCAGGAAATTTTCGAGTTGAAGAGATTAGAAGTTGAAAATGAAATTCTTAAAAGAAGTGTTGAAGAGCGCGATGAAATTATATTAAAAACTAAAAAGGTATTTTTTATTAATTATTTTTAAATTAAATTTTTCTCGTATATGACCGATGTTTATTTACAAAACCTTTAATGATTACATAACTTAAACAATACTACTATTGTAAGCATTGCGCCTGTTTCGCACTGCTTTTGTGAAGAGAAGAGAAATCTTTTTTCTTCGAAAAGCAGACTGCATAAAAATAGACGTCGCAAGAAGGGCGTAGGCTTTTGATAATACACTCAGCGAAGAGACATTTTACTTACACAAATAAGCGTAGGCATTTTACGTTTACAGCCAACGAAGGTTTTTCGTATTAGGCATTTGTTATCACTTAGAGAAGGCTTTTTGATTACACATTCAGCGTAGAGGCTTATTTTTCGTAGCCAGTCCGCAAAAACGTTTGATCGAGAGATTGAGTTTCAACCCGAAACGAATACCGGTGTTAGAAACCAGCTCGAGACGTCTTGTAGTAGTCAGCCCAGTGATTTGTTGTGGTAACTTAGTTCCTGAGCTTTTGCCCTGCACGAGTGTGAGTGTCTCTTTTTTGTATCGTAATAATAGTTTTTAGGTGTAAAATAAACTTTGTGTTAACAATTCTCTATCTAACAGTTTAATTTAACTAACTAAGTTTATAATTATCTAAGTTAGAATATAGTAAGTTAACGGTTGATTACGAAAGTAGCATTTGTTAAGTATTTTCTAATTTTTAATTGACTACGGTAAGTGGTCATTATTATACTAAGTCGAGCCTCGACTAACTATACCTCGTTTCCAGTTCGCATTACTGAGCTCATTCTCGGTTAAGTGCGGTGAAAAATCAACAGATCGCATTACTGAGACCCAACTTGGTTAATTGCGTAAGAATTCGTACCAATTCGCATCACTGAGCGTTGACTCGGTTAATTGCGGAGAATTCTTATCTGTTTGCATTTCTGAGTTCTATCTCGGCTAATTGCAATTGATTTCTTCACGGAAACTATCCGGTTAGTTATTTCCTGGAAGAATGAGTTCCAAAAATAAGAATCCTAAGGCCATGTCAACAACCCACATCACTGACATGGTCAAGAAGCACACAAAGCGTGCACACTCGGCCGATAAAGCGTCAAGCTTCAAGAGGCGAGACCAACAAAGTAACTCCGAGCTGTTAGCAGATTCTCACGTTCCAACATCAATATCTAATACTGCTCAAACTGCAACTACAAATCAGGAAACATTCAAAGCAGAACCTAACAATATACAGAATAGACAAGCAAGCAAAGAAGAAAACAGAGAATCAACAGCAGACTATCTATGTTTTTTTAAGAAGTATTTAATTGATAAATCTCGATTTAAATTTAATCAAAGGTAAACAAATTATAAATTAGGTTTAAAATATCACACATTTATACAAATTATTTTCAAATTCTTAAAACTGTATAAAACAAACATATTTTCAAGAACTTTGAAACTATAACTTATTATAAAAACTCTTGAATTTCACAGTTTAATGGCTTTCTATACAAAAACTAGTTTTATGAATAAATAAAAATTTCTCAAAACTATTAATAGAAAGAAAAAGAAAGCTTAGAAGATTGGACAATCGAAATTCCTGAAGAAAGTGAATTATTAAATAAATCAAATAAAACGGTGAGTTATTAACTTATATTTATTTAACACAAATATCAAGCTGTTCAAATTTTTTTCATCAATTTCTAATATTACACTAAGCTCACTTTTACTTAAAAAGCTTTATTTGCTTAGCTATAAACATTTTTAAAGTGTTTTGTACAAACGTAAAAATTTAAAATTTTAAAACATGAATTTACATAAATCTTCCATATCCAGCTCTTGTAAGCAACTATTAAAATTGTTCTTTCAAACAGAACACTTACCACAACATTCCGCTACCATCAATGAAGTCGCGCATGAAGAGGCTGGGCAGCTCACTGATGATCAGGAGAGGAAATTTGTTATCGCTCAAGAACCTTGCGGTGGCATACATGCTATTCATCCACATACTGGCGCTCAGATGCACTGTACATTTTTAACGATGCAATATACACATAGTACAATTTCCGCTTAGTTTAATCATCGTCGTCGATTCGCAACGCATATAGTACTTTTTTACTTTGTTTTTTTTTTATTTTATGATAATCAAGCCAGACACTAGTCGTGTCTAGATTTTAGTTTCATTAATTGGTGAATTTTAATTTTACGCTGGTGATAATAAAAGTTATTTATTTTTGTGTTTTTGTATTGTTTAATACATTTAAAAAGTAAAATAGATAGCAGACAAGCTAATTTACTTAATTTTGCTGAAGGTTTTTCATTATAGAAAATATCTATAATTTTTAATGTAAAAACTTTAACATTTTTTATTTACGATAGAGGAAAGAGTTTTCTTATATACTATAGATCTGATTTTATTTATAGTTGTAAAATATATTAATTTAAAAATATCATAAGCAAATAGATTTCTTTAACTTATAAACGGTTTAGAACTTAAAAAACATCTAACACACGATTTTAAAATTTGTAAGAAATAATTGAAAATTTATTAGATAATGTTGAATAAACAACTTTTAGAAGCACATTTATTTAGTCTGTTAACTTAGTGCTTGAAAAACTAAAACAAGATGGTATAGTTTGGTGAAAAAATAACTCTAAAAATAATTTTTTAAGCATTTTATACGATTTTTTTTTAGAATTAAATTAGTTACTATTGCATTTTAAGACAACTGTAGTAACAAAAAATAAGTTTTAACAAAATTTTTCAAAAATAGTCCTATTCGTGAAAGATCTTTTAGTTTGGCAATTTTTTTTATTAAATCTGGACCTTTCCTGCTGACCAACTCAAAAGCCTACCAGAAGTAAAGAGATCTAAGTTTTGAAGATACGTTTCCTTTAACTTAAAATTCATGCTCAAGTTAAATGTTTAAAAAACATGTTCAGTTAAGTATATTTGAGCAACAAAATATGAGCTTTTTTTTAACTATTTGCAACATTGGAGTTTTATGTATACCTTAATGTAAATATCTTATAGTTTATCGTTATTATATAAAACTTAAAAAATTAATTTTAAACACTAGCACCTAACTTTTTACGTAAAAACTTATATTTGATAAAAAAACTACTTGCTAACAATTTTCTAATATAAAACCAAACTTTTTATTTGAAAAAGTCTTCAAAATCACTGTTAGATCTTTATTTAAAAATATGTATAAAAAAATTTATACATATTTTCTCTTTACCACCTAAATTGTTAATCAGTGTGTTTCGTATGGATTAACAAACCACATTAACATAAATATCATTACCATTTAAAGAAGTCTATTACTTTCGATAAGAGACATTTTAGTTGGTATTTAATAAAAAAAATAAAAATTTAATGTTGCAAAGTAACTTAAAAATACTACATCCTATAAATATCTCAAATTTTCCATAATATCTAGTGTAAGTTTCCAAATTACTCTAATAAACCCCTAAAACTTTTTTTGCTCTTTATCATTAGCTCCAGAATATCTAATGTAAGTTTAAGATTTTCCCGTAATTTTTAGTGTAACTTTCTAAAAAATTTCTTTAGTATCTAATATAACTTTTAAAGATTTTCCTGTAGTATCAATTTCCTGTAATTTTCAAAACTACCCTAATATACGTAAAAAAAAAATACAGTTTTCAGTAAAATGTTAAACATAAATTTTTAGCATTCAAAATTAGGTTCGGTAGGTTTGTCTATTTATAATAAGACTGTTATAATGTTATAGATAAGCAACATTGTTATGTGCAGTTTACTATTTTATTTTACTTGAAGAGGTCGCAACCATTTTGTCACCGAAACCTAGTTGTTAATAAAATATTTAATTTGCGCATCTCTATTTAAATAAGCTCTTCAAATTTCAGTAACTGAGCAATCTTTTTTGAGTTAGGACAAATATATATTATTGTTTACTAAACGATAAAAAAGCGCTCAAAAAATTTGGTCTAAGGACTTGGTGTACAAAGGAACCTTTCGGTTATCGAGTCGTACACCACAAGCTTATAAAGTTTCTTACGAGCTATTAGATTTAAATTTTTATCATTAAAATCCTTAGTATTAAAACAATCAGTTAAACAAAATGAAAATTAAAAGTAGACGAAAATTAACTGAATTTTTTTGTATAAAAATGTACTTAAAAAATATTTTTATGTTTTATATCTTATAAAAATAACTATATTTATATTTTCAAAAAAAATCATCTTGTGTTTTACTACCGTTATGTTTCATAATTTTTCTGTCTCTACAATGTCTATATGATTTTGATTATTTTACGGTATCTATTTAGTCTTTTATGTTTTTTAAACTTATTTTTAGATAAATATAGTTGAAGCAGTAATGAGCTGAATGTTAAGTTAAAATACATAAAAATATTAACTGAAGAACATAAAATAAGATAATGACATTACATAAAAGACGGTAAAGAAAATTATTTTTATAATATTGTTAAACTACAAAACTAAATCATTAGATCAACTTATAAACTTTAACTAGTAATAAATAATGAACTTTACCGCACGATCAACAACAACAGCATCTGAGACAACCGACGACCGGTTTCGTCCTAATTAGGACTCATCAGGCAGGCATGCTGAGATCTAACCAAGCGGGATTAAGTACTAAATCGACATTTTGTGGGTAAAATTGAAAAAATTGAGACAGTTAAATCATTCATAGCCCAACGTCTCAGACATTGTCAGCTTATTGTCAGATTATAGTCGGAGCTCGTTTGAACAGTTTTAAACAGCATTTATTACGGCCATCATCAACAAAGTTGAGATGCTGTCTAATGAGTCCTAATTATAATCTATGCCTGCCTAATGGGTCCTAATTAGAACGAAACCGGTCGGAAGTTGTCTCGGATGCTGTTGTTGTTTATAAGCATCTCAATTTTGTTGATGATGGCCTAAATAAATAATGGTTAAAACTTTAACTAGTAAATGTCTACGTAACATTTTAGGAAAAAAAGTGTTTATTTTCTTGTTATAAAGTAGATGAGCTTTAAATTTATCCGTTTGAATTGAACGATAGAAACGTTTGAATATTGAACGTTTGAATTTTTAGCTTTTTTTTTTAGCAAAGTTAAATTGTAGAACTAAGTACTTATGAATGAAACCATATAAACCTGATATATAAAATTTAAATTTTCGCTTTTCTTGACTGAAAGTTGTCATAAAATATATAAATTTGTTCTTTGGATATTTGATAAACACACTATCTTATGAGAAAAAATTTGAAATTGTTCATAAAACTGATAATTAGAGTTTTCTATTTGTGTAAATGTATTTTAACTTATTTTGCCACGAAAATTTTTAATTCATTTTAATTAGTTAGTTCATATGAAGTAACTAACTAAAGATGAACTAAATAAATAAAACTTTATATTTTTATATTCCGCAATAATATTTTTTCAATTATTTATAAAAATTCTTAAGGTAAAATTTCAATAATTATAAATAAGCTAAAGAATGATTACTAAATGAAACTATGATAGAGAATTACTATTTTTTGTAAATAAGATATTGGCAAAAGTTCACAGAGCTCAAACCTGAACTTTTTTATGCCGTGAAACAATTTCAAAGCCACCATAAGGTTTGATCATACCACTTCGATCATCAGACAACAAATTTTCAGTAGAATGAGACCGGGGTTCGTTTTTGAAACTCGTCAGTTTGCAGCAACCAAAAAACCTGCATTTGACAATCAACAAACGGTTTATGATGTTTTGCCACAAAGCTGGTATTGATCAACCGAATAAAATCTTTATACTAGAGTCAAAGCACCAAAATAATCACAATTTAAAATTATCTAACTATTAAAAATTATTTTTAGTAATGGTTTAATTAAAGAAAAACAAGTTTTGAAAGCTCACAATCATTTTCGATGGACTTGGTATTAACAAAGAATATGACACGGTCATTGAGCTACAATTGCATAAAAGAGTGAAAGAAGGAAAAGTTTCCCAAAAACTTTGATAACGCAAACTAAGGTAAAAAATATGAAATATTGAAACTATAAATTGAGCAAGCACGTAGCTTGGTACATTTCTAAAAGTTAAATCTGCAAAAAGGTATACACTTTTGGAAAAAAAAAGGCGCTTTTGTTTCAATTCTTTAACTTATAAAGACCTTACTTTTTTAGCTTTTAATTTTACTTTTATATTTAGTTTTGTCCTCCTGAAAAATAGTTTTAAAATATAAACACTCTTTAGCACTTGTCGTGTCTAAAAATTTAAGCAATTTAAATACATTTAACTATATTTATTTAGCTTAGCTTAGATTCTCTTTATCATAAAGCAATGGATTGTAAAAAGATCTTTTTAAAAGCTAAAGATTTGTTAAATGTTAAAGAATGTGAAGTAAAACATTGATCATGCGTTGTTTAAAATTCACTACAACGCGAGAACAATAAGACAAGCAGAAGCAACTCGAGCAGGGATCATGAATTAAAAAATTACGAACTCTCCTTTAATTGAAATTTGTTTGATTTATATCCAAAAGCATAAAATTATGACTTGATAGCGGTTTTACTTGTAGTAAATTAAGAAAAGAAATAAGTGAATGCTTTCATATTATATTTGTTTGAAGGAAGTGTTATATTTCTTTGAATAAAGTGTTATACTGCTATGACTAGGTTTTTTAAGCCATATTAGAAATTTCAAACAGTGTTTACAAGTGTTGCAAAGACATGCCATATGCTGTATCCAATGAGATTAAAGTTATATGCAAAGCAGCACAACAAATTTCTCCTTATTTGAAGGTTAATCTATGCTAAGTCAATCTTATATACCTAAGACTGAAAACTAACACAAACTTTTAGTTAAAGTCTTGTTTACTTGAAATTAAGGATCAAGAGAAATTTTTGTGTGCCTTTGTAGTTTAAGGTTTATTTTTGTATATGTGTAGGCCATAGGTTTTGATCTTGCAATGTTCAAAGAGAAGTAGAGAGTTAATTTTTACATTAGTATTAGCATTTAAGGTTTAGGAAGCAAAGAGCTTATAAGTCAAAAAAAACTTATACAAATTTATACACTATACAAGGTGTGTATTTTAATACAAAACTGCAGCCCTTTAATTTCCTTAGAATAGTACTTTTGATTTATGTTTTATACTCAAAGTACTTTTAGTTATTTATATTTAGCATGAACGTTTTTTAATGTGTGGGACAATGATCAACTCAAAGAGTTTTGCAAGAAATCATAAGTACCTTCTACAATCAGGCCACACATATTAAACTAATAACATATAATATAAAATATTAAACCATAAGTGTTGAAATTGGAAAATCAATGCTTCCTTGGTATTAAAGTTGGCCCTTCATTATACTAACAATATAAAAGTGTTTTAGAGCAAAGGTACTTGAAATAAACATTGTATCAAGTAAATTTATTGTTATAAATAAAATTAGGTAACTACCTAGGATGATTTTGCACCAATATCAAGCTGAAATTATGTTTGTTGTCTATTTTAACTATAATTTTAGACTAAGCTGAAGTTTGAACAAAATATGTATATATATATAAGATGTAACGTTAAATCCTGGAGATCCTGATAACCTAAGCTTATCCAAATATATACCACAGATGTTCTTGTGTTAAAACTTTATTTCAACTAACGGACTAAAAGTCTAGACTCCGTAGATCTGTTCTTAAATTTATTTAAGAGCAGTGAAACGCTGTTAGTTGAATTAAAGTTTTAACCCAAGAACATCTGTGGTATATATATATATTTATTTATAATATAAAAAACAACTAATTTTCAAATCGTTCACTTAGTTTCAATGCTTTGTGCATATCCTCAGAAAAAATAAAGAATAAAGCAAAATTTTTTAAGAATCACACAAAAAAACACATTGTGACGTTTTAAATAAAATTGAATAATTTTAGTTAGGCTATTTTAAAAACAAATTATGTACAAGTCAACTTATTTTTGCTTTGTTTGTTCTTGTTTTTGGTTTTGTTTTGTTGTACTTGTTTATATATATACATATTGTTACCTACATAAAAAGTGTTTTGCCTACATAATCAAAATATGTATTTCAAAAGAACAATGTCCACAAAATAAATCTAAAAACAAGAACAAACAAAGCAAAGATAAGTTAACTTGTACATAAGTTGTTTTTAAAATAGGCTAACTAAAATTATTCAATTTTAGTTGAAACGTCACAATGTGTTTTTTTGTTTTATTCTTTAAAAATTTTTACTTTGTTCTTTTATTATCATCCTGAGGAGATGCATAAAGCATCAAAACTAAGTAAACAATTTGAAAACTAGTTGTTTTTTTATATTATAAATACATATTGTTATATATACGATGTATATCTGTCTTCTTTATCTTCGACGCCAAACCTTTATTTTATGTTATTTTGTTTTAATTCTTTGCAATTATGTTCTTATAAGTTATCTTAGAACGGCACTTAAGTTGCAAATTAAATAAACAAATACTTATGCATTTATAAAATATAATTGTTTAGCCTAAAATTGAATTAAACTTAATTATCATAAACTAATAAAACTTTAATATTTAATTGCTTTCATTTTATAATATTTTCCTTGAACCTTCAGGAAGTGTTCCTTGCAAAATTAAGAAAATTCTGTCGTAACAAATTTTTATAAAATAAAAATGTTATGACAAAAAAAAATATTGTTACATTTTTATTTTTTAATTTTGTTTCTACAGAATTTTCTAAATATTGCAAGGAACACTTCCTGATGGTTTGAGGTTTTTTTAGAGAAATAGTCTTTTTTTGCCTTTTTAGTTGCGCCTTCTATAAGGAATGTGTTGTAGTCCAACTCTATCTCAAAAATTGTTTTGAATTTAAAGATTTTAGCAAGAACTTGTAGCTGAGTAAAAAATCAACAAAATAAGATCAAATTGTAAAAAAAAGTGATTTAAACCCCCCCTATACCCTCAAGATGAGTTTAATGAACTTTAATAGTATTTTTGGTTGATATTATTATCAATATTTTACTTTAACGATATTGATTTGCTTCCTAGATAACTTTTTATACCCTTCCCAACCTGTTTCAAAATAAATAAAAACAAGTCAGAGGTAAGGATTCAAAAAGTTCATTGACACCATAAGTTATGTTTTTTATAGTTGTTTGTTAAATTTTTTGTCTTGGTAATTTTAAGACTTTAAAAAATAAACTTTTTTTAGTTTGTTAGTGGAATGTAAGTTAATTGTGTGTGTTTTGTAAATTATGTTATTAAATAGATATTTTAATTATGATTTGTTTTACAGACTTTATCATTCTTGTAGTTAGTTTGTGAATAAACTTAACCACAAATCATAATTAAACTAGGTAAATACTTATACATTCATATAATAATCTATTCTATAAAACGTTACCAATAATTCTAGCCAGTTTTGACTAAAATAACTCATACTAGTTTTGTTAGTGACTTTAAGTTATCCCTCTCTCAAATTAATTAATATAAATTATACAAATAAATATAAATTAAACAAACTAAGGCTTAGTTTTATTATGTGCATTTACAGGTCAAGCAAATCTTTTAAGTATCTGTGGTACATCATTGAATAAAGGCTTAGTATGGTTGATGTTATAATTCAGGGTTGCCACCTTAACCTAGTTTAAAAATTTAGAATATTATTCTAGTTTTAAAGGTTATTTAAAAAACTCTATCTGACTTAGGCTTATTTGAAGTATCTTGCAAAAATCCGGCTATTTCTGATATGTTGAATAAATCGTTGGCTAGTTTTTATGGCGCTCAGTTTTTTCTTAGAAGCTTGAGCTGATTTTTTGTTTCAAAGAGCTGCAATCCTAATAGCAAAAAAAAACTAAGGCACAATACAAATATTATTTACACTTGTTCATCTAACCAAGGTATGTCATAGACAGACTTTTAAAATGTTAAAATCTAATTACTAGGAAAACACAGTTGATTATTAAAGTTAAAAAGATGTTTTTTTTAATTAGTTTGACAGTTTCACAAAGTATTATTGAAAACTCTAATAAGTATTTAAATTTTTTAATTTTTTAATTTAAATATGATGCGTAAATTAGCAATTAATTGTCACACATCAACATCAAAAAATTAAATTTTTATTAAGTAATCCAAACAAGCTTGTTTAGTTTTAAGCTTATTTTGTGTACAAACATGTAATTTTAAAACCTTTGCTTTCATTTAGACTTTATAAAACTCAACTAGTCTTAAACACAATGAGTGGAATCATAAGATCTACCATCTCTTCTTTGGGCTCAAAAACGCTTGGTGCTCGTAATGTTAATAGGTGAGCTTTGCAAGTAGTTGAATAAATATTAAATTTTCTTTGTAATAACCTTTTTAAGTATTAGATAATTGTTTAAACAGTTGTTTTTTTTTTGTTAAGACATAAGTTTAAAAGTACTTGGTCATAATTTATTCTCATCAACATAATCACCAACAACATGTTTATAAAGCAACTTAGTTTTGTAAAAATCATAATTTTTTTATTTTTATGTGAAAATGTTTTTACTATATAATACTTTTTTTTTTTTCTATTAATATATTATTTATAGGTTGACAGCATGTTTTGCTTCTACTGAGGCCACTAAAGACAATCCCAACTATTTTGAAATGGTAGGAATGTTTTTTGACAAAGGAGCAAAATTAGTAGAAGATAAATTGGTTCAGAGTGTAAACAAACCGTTAGTTTTTTTTTTTTTTTTTATTAAAAAAAATATTTTTGCTTTAAAAACAAGTCATTCAGTTTACAATTTGTAAATATGATAATTGTAAATATTAATTCTTGTACATTTTGTTAATTTTTAAACATAAATTATGTGTTAAAAGTAACGACTAAATCATATTTAAAATATATATAGACAGTTATAAAAGCAGACTTAAATTATATGATTTTTAAAATTATAATTATTGTTCTGATTAATTTATTTTAAAGTTAACTCTTAGTATTTTTCATGAACTACACAAAATATAAAATAATTTGAAAGTCTTATATTTTTCTAAGTGAAAAAATTATAAAAGCTTAAATTTTAAAACATCTTAAGGGCATGAATCAGTCCAAAGTTTTTTTTACAAAATATAACATTGACTGTTATTTGAATGCTTCTAATATTAACTTTAAAGTGTTTTATATGTTATACAGGGTTCAATTTACCTGGATTTGACAATTTAGACAAAAAACAACCTGGAAAAACCTGAAATTTTAACAGTTTTCACATGTTCAGTAGTAAAATTTTTAATTTGATTCAAAAAATCTATCATAAAAATAATGTGTTTGTCATCATCAAAAAGTTGTTTTATTAAAAAACATATTTAAAGTAGCTTTACAGTATCTTTTCAATGTTTTTATACTATTTAACACAGTTTCTTACCTTAAACTTAATTTAAACTAAAAATAGACTTAAATATGTGTACTTTTAAAAACCTGGAAGAAATTTGGAAAACCTGGAAAATAATTTGAAAAAACCAGTGGCAACCCTGGTTATAGCAATTTGATTAACTGTTGAGATATAGTTAGTCTTAAGTTTTCATATACAAACCTAAGAAAAAAAAATATAGAAACAAGTTTTTTCATTTTTTTAAACTATTGACTACATACATGTTTGTTTGCCTAAATGTAAAAACATAGTCTATTTAAAACTATAATTAGAAATTAAGATTATAAAAAAATTAATTATTGACAATTCTATTAACCTGTATTTTTTGTACTATTGGTATCACAGATTAGAGAAGCAGTAAGTGGAGACGAATACAATTTTTAATGCAGATTTGTTTTAGAATTTTACTTTAAATTTCATATGTGATATCTTACGTTTTTTTTTATTATACTGATAACAATTTTTTGCGAAAGTTATCAACTATATTTAAATTTTCTGATTAATACAGTGTTCTATTTAGTTTTTATTTTAATTTTACTTAACACATGGTTTTTTTATACTTTTAATATGATCAATTTATAAACTCTTACATGAAATTATAATCTTTTAAAGCTACAATTAAAAACTTGTTTGATTTTTTAGCATGCGGTTTATTTAAATCTAAACTTTACCTTAGTTACAAGTCTTACAGTTTTGTTTCTGTTCAAGGAAAACTACAAACTTAAATATTTTTTTTAATAATTTGTTCCTGTAAATATTGTATATATTTAAAAGATTAATGTGTCTACACAAAACTTGGTAACTTCGTAGTATTTGTAAACATATAAACCTCATTGCATGTGTTAATCGCTTTCATACTCAGCATGATTTTTCAAGTAGTATTGTCATTGCAGCATCGACACAAAAAGCCGAAAGGCCTTGAAGAAGAACATCGAGCAGCAGCGCATGAAGGTGCAGGGAATATTTAAAATAATGAGGCCTTGCAACCACGTTCTGCAAGTTTGTTGCACTTTTAAGTTTACTGCAAACCAAAAGTTGTGCTAAAACCACAATAAAACTTATAAAGCCACTTTGAAATATTTTCAGTGTAAAGTTTAAACGCAACAAATGTAAAAAATTACAAAATAAAAATTTCCTTATTTAGCCCACGTTTACCTTTAAGTAAAACTTTTTTAAGAGTTTTCTCACTTTTTCTGATAAAAAAGTTGTTATTGTACAATTTTGTCATAAATAATCATAAACATTCCAATGCAGTTATTTCAAGTTCAAACAAACAGGTGACTTTCCCTCTGAAGCGAGACAACGGCGAATACGAGATCATCACCGGTTATCGCGCCCAACACAGCCAGCACCGTACCCCGTCCAAAGGAGGTTTGTCATTGGTTTAAACGTTCAAGCTCAATGCTGATTGGCTCTTTGCGTGGGCTGATATTTTTCTTTTCTCTCACCCGCCCACAGCAAACTTACGCAATCTGGCTCAACCGGTTTCGCTTGCTGTTTTATTATTGTTTGCAGAGCCTTAAAAATTTGCTCGCGCAAATAGTTGTTAATTTTTATTGTAAATTTCAATATGTTTGATACGTGTATGATTAAAAGGTTTTTTTTAACTTTTTAATTCTAAATAAATAATTTTTTAACATATATTTTATAAAAAAAAAACATTTTGTTTGCCAAAAAGTTATAATATTTAATTATATAGGTCATTATTAACATTAAAATTTTTGACTTTATAAATGTAATAAATTTTATAAAAAAGCTAATTTTAAGTAATAAGTTTAAATATTTTAATTTCTGTAGTATATTTTTATACAATGCGTTCTAAATAAATTCAATTAATTAATTGGTAGTATACTTAATTATAAAGGTCAAGGTTTAGTTTATGGCATTTTTTAATTTTTCTACACCAAACATGTTATAAAATTTTTATAAATTTATATTTAAATTTATAGAAATTTTATAACATAATAAATTTAAATATTTTTTTATGCTATATTATAATACAATGCACAGGTATGAGATACGCACCAGATGTTAACATCGACGAAGTCAAAGCTCTTGCTTCTCTGATGACCTGGAAGTGCGCCGTTGTTGGTATGTTTTTTGTTATTTAGTGTTAACAATTTCAAACGTTTTAGCTGTTGAAGGTTATGACGACTAGGTTTTGTAATTTTTTTTGTTTGTTTACACACCGATAAACTAAAGTTCGTATTTGTTTTAATTAATATTTTTCTTTTAGACGTTCCATTCGGAGGTGCGAAGGCCGGAATCTGTATCGACCCGAAGAACTACTCAGAACGCGAATTAGAGAAAATCACCAGGCGTTTCACTGTTGAGCTCGCTAAGAAGGGATTTATTGGTTCGTTTTATAGCAAGTTTATTATAAGTTTTCAAATTAGTTTTTTCGGGTCAGTCACTTAAGTTAAGCTGTTTTATTTTAAATATTTAATACTTTCTAAAGCAAATGATATAATTCATATTTTTGTACATTTCGTAACGATAGACAAAAGAAGGTGCTAGTGAAGACAAGTGTAATTTGTATTAGAAATTTGTTTTATAAATATTCCGAAGCATTTTAACATCGTGCATTATGGTTATGAGTTGAACGAATAACTTACATCTTGATATTAAATTGTTTAAAAATTCACGAAAAAGTTTCAGCAACGTTAAATTTTTTTTTTTGATTTATTTAGAATATATGTACTTAATTATTTTAGATACTAAAAGTCTACATAAAGTATTAAGTTACTAAATTTCAAATATGACTAGATATAATTACGTTTAAAGTACGCTACATTCGGTTTTCCACTGCCACGCTTGTAAAAATAAAACGCTGAATGTTAAAAAAAAAAAATTTAATAGTTTTACTACAGCTCAGAGTTTGCGTTTAAATTTTTTTCTATCTTTATAATACATTCTTCGTATGCTACTAAATATTTTTACAAACTATAAAAAGATTTTATGATACCGAAATACTTATAATGCAAAATGATAGTAAGAAGTTAAAAGTAAGCCATTATTTTTAACAAAAAGTGAAAAATTTGTGAAAAAAAATAAAAAAAGAGTTTATATTTAAACAGGGTTGCCATTCACTCAGGGAATTCAGGAAAACTCAGGGAATTTTGATTTTTTTTTTAACTCAGGGCAGTTTTGGTTTTTTCTAATAATTTCAGGGAAATTTTATGATTTTTTGAAAAATCTCAGGGAATTTTTTTTAGATCTAAAATGAGATTTAGTTAATCTAGTTTCAATATTGTGTTCAAAAAAGTTAATTTATTTATTTTTAGATGGTTGTTTAGAAATTTTTTTGCTTTGCGGCTAGTTCTTCAATATTCTTAGAATTAATATTGTAGTTTTCAATAAATAATAAAAATTTTAAGGATTTGAAAAAACTCAGGGAAGTTTAAGGTTACTCAGGGAAGTTTCTTGTCACTCAGGGAAGATTTTTTGGCTCAAAGAGTGGCAGCCCTGTTTAAAAAAATTTAACTTTTTAAACGCTCATTTATACAACTTAAATATAAAAACACAGAATTTATTAAAAAAGTTTTTTTTTTTAAACAATAACTCTGGAATTAATTTTATTTTGAATGTATTTAAATCAACAGACTTTCAGTGATTATCACATTTTAATAAAATTTATATTATTTATTCACAGATCTAAAAAAACACCACGACCGCTTATCTTAATCTCTCAACACTTTCTAACACCACCCACTACTAACAATTTAACTTTTTTTATTTGCTTCCAACAGGACCCGGTATCGACGTGCCGGCACCCGACATGAACACCGGACCGCGGGAAATGTCGTGGATGGCCGACACTTACGCCATGACAACCGGCCACGGGGACATCAACGCCCACGCCTGCGTCACCGGCAAACCCATCACCCAGGGTGGCATCCACGGAAGAGTTTCGGCTACCGGCAGGGTGAAATTTTTATATTTGTTGTTTTGTTTACCTATTTTTTAAATAATGGAAAAAAATGTTAATTAAAAAAGAATTTAACTTTATGTAGGGTATCATAACGAACTTTAGAACTAAGGATTGGTAATAGATAAAGTTGAAAATAAAATTTCAGGGAGTCTTCCACGGAATTGACAACTTCATCAACGAAAGTAAGTATTTTTTAATAAAAAATAAGTACGTGACTAATAACCATTTTATTTATAAAAAATCTGAAGCTTGGAATAAGTTAATAATTCTTCATAAAATAAATTTTCACTCTTCGTTTTAGAAGTATAAATACGTTTAAACGTAGCAATAATATAACAGAGGAATGGATGGACAAGATCGGACTGACCACTGGAATGAAAGGAAAAACTTTCATCCTTCAAGGTTTCGGTAACGTCGGTCTCCATTCCATGCGTTACTTCCATCGGTAAGAATTTTAATAATTTGTTTGTTTTTGATGTGAGATAAGTTTTTTTTAATTAAATGATTTAGTATAGATTTAGTCGTATCGGTTTATAACTTATAAAACTTAAAAACTATTTTACCGTGGTTACTCCATATGACTAGACTTGGAAAACCTGGCTGTTTTTTATTTATTTGACTTGGTTTTAGTTTTCGTTTTAAAAATTACCACTTAATTTTTATTAATATAGCTTATTTTTTCTTAAATTACTTCCCTTGCAGCTAGCATTACTTATTGAGAAATTAGTTTTTTAAATCTATTTTTAATTTTAAATAAGTTATATGGTTTCACCAAAATGATGAAAGACAAAAAAGAATTAAGTTAAAAAAGTTTTATGATCAAACAGATTGCAGTTCTAAAAAATTCTGATAAACGTTCGTACTTTGGCCACCTGAAAGTATTTAAAATCTCGGATTATAGTTTTTTTTGTCTCTACATAAAACTAAATTTTTTAAATGTAGTGTGAGGAAACATTTATAATGTTTGAGCACATATTGCCAGTCCTATATTTGTGAAATAAAACGTAATTAATACATGCTTACCGAAATTCTTCTTTTACTTAACCTATTTTTAACGGCATATGTGATATTGTAAAGAGTTGATTGTGTATGTATTGTTGTAATGTTTATTTTGTTCATATTAGTAAATAAACTTCCAAAATGTTTTCTTTATAAAAAAGCAAAGTTTTTTATTTTAGAATTAAAGCAGTTTCAGTTGAGTATACTTCTTAGTACTGAACAATAGAATTATTTAACCTAATCGTCCTTTATTATGTTTCTAGCATTATTAGAAACTCAACTATATAATTTTAAATTTTTGGTTGATTTACCTTCTTATCACAATAGGATGAATTTAACATCAGAAGTTTTTATTATAATTTTCACATTATCATAAATTCATCTATATATTTCTAGTCACGGAGCGAAATGCATTGGAGTGATTGAATACAATGGAAGCATTTACAACGAAGACGGAATCGACCCTGCCGATCTTGAAGATTACAAAATTGTTAGTAATTATGTTAAATCGTTTCTATAAACACTGTAGTTATTATTATATATTTTTTAATGTTGTACTAGGGCATCAAAATCTAAACCACTTAAACAGAAGACACAACTAAAATTAAGACAAATGTTTACTATCAGTAGCACCTATTTTTAGAGTTCGTAAATATAGATTTTTAAAATATTTAAATTCAAAAGATAAAATTTCATTCAAAGTGCCTTTGTATTGCTTTTAAAAAATAAGCGAAAACTTAGCATACAAAAAATCATAAAATTTTAAAATAAATAAACATTAAAACTTAACTTTTGATATTTTTTTGTATCCAGGACAACGGCGGGTCGATTGTGGGATTCCCTGGCGCCGAAGCTTTCGACGGGGACCTTCTGACCCAACAGTGCGACATTTTGTTGCCATGCGCCAAGGAAAAGTCCATCACCATGGCGAATGCGGGAGACATTAAGGCCAAGGTTTTTTGCTATAAATATTTTTATTGTAAATCTAGCGGTTACAAGTGATATTAATTTTTACTTTGATTGTTATACGTTTAGTTGTGACAAATTGCTTGCAAAAATTTAAGTTTTTGAATCCAAAGATGTTAGAGAACTGCATACATTTTTACAATAACGGTATTTATTAAATTTATTAAAGTCATATATTTTTTTTACAAACTATATATATAAATAGATAATTGGAGAAGGTGCAAACGGACCCACAACTCCCGCTGCTGACAAAATTCTTCAGGAAAACGGAGTTCTTGTTGTTCCCGTCAGTTTTATTCAGTTGTTGTTAATTTATGAAATTACTTTATATTTTTTAAATAGCCAATTATTATTTATCTTTATTAAGAAAATTAAAGTGCACTTGTTGTAAAGTTTGTTTTTATTTCAATTTTTTAATTGTACTGTAAAGGTTGTAAAAGTCAGCATTTCTCTACAACTTTGTTCAAACAGTCTGAATATATATATATATAACTTAAATTAACACAGGACTTGTATTTGAACGCTGGAGGTGTGACAGTCTCCTACTTCGAATGGCTGAAGAATCTCAACCACGTCAGCTACGGAAGACTCACGTTCAAATATGAACACGATGCCAACATGGAACTTCTCGGTATTTATTAACTTGATATAAAAACCTTAAAAAATTGCTTATAAATTGATAATAAACTTATAAATTATCATTGTTTATGCTGAATATGAAGTTAACTAAATTTTACGTTTACGTGAAAGTAAAAAGCTAGGATATATTTTTTAAGACAATGTTAATTTGCAGGCAGCGTACAATCCAGTTTAGAAAAGAAATTTGCTGATAAAATTCCCATCGAACCATCAGAAGTCTTTGCCAAACAAATTTCTGTGAGTTTACTTTTACTAAGTTATAATTATATTTTAGCTTAAAAAAAATATGTTAATTCTACCAAGAATGTCTTCAGTCTAATAGTTTTATTGAAGTTTGTTTTGTTTTATCTACAAAACATATTACATTTTTAGCAATATTTTTAGATATTTTTATTGCATAATATTTTAACGTTGTATAAGTGAGTGACTCATTGCAAGTTTAAGTTATTCATCCTGCGCATTATTGACTAACGCATATTAATACATTTATAAGTTATTTAAGTACAGCGTATTTATATATATAACCACCACTTAATAATTGATAAGTCATTATTTCGTCATAACGCAATATATAACAGCATACAGCAGGGTTTCCCAAAGTGGGCGATATCGCCCCCCTGGGGGCGATTTTAGTAAGTCGGGGGGCGAATTTTAGTAAAGGGGCGATAACTAGTAAGGGGGCGAATGGGGGGCGATTTTATAATTTTGGTTATTCATAAAATTTTTACTTTTTATCTTTTTATTATACTAATTTTAGCTTGCCAGTAAGTATTTGACCCCGAGGTCAATAAAACGTCCCGTAGTGGATTTTGGATCCTTTCAAAGCAGATCTTTTTGAAGTAAAAGTTGACTGACAGGAAACTTTCTCAGACTTACAAACTGACCTTGAACTTAAAGTAAAACTTTTCAAAGAACGATATAAAAGCTTTTGTACTCAACAAAAACTAAGGCATTAGTATCTTATCATTTAGAAGGAAGTTAGATTGTTGTATATAGTTTTTCGTTCTAGCTATGTTGTTGAGAAAGCTTTTAGTTCAGTTATCAACACCTTGAGCAAAATATATAATCTAGATATTTGTTAAGGAGGTGACTTGAGGCTTTGTTTGACTGATTTAGAGCCAGATATAGAAAAACTTGCAATCAGTCATGAAGCTCATCCTTCACATTAGATTAGACTTCAGTTGCAGACATTACTTTCTGTTAGGTCTTCAATTTTAGTTGATTTTATAAAAGATTTCTTAATTGAGCTCGTTTGTATTGTACTTAAGTAGTCTTTTTATGATAACAATTTTATTAACTTATTTATTCTACAACAGGTTGCTTAATTCCTAATGAATTTTAATTACTGTAGACTTCCTCTTGCGTTCGCACTTTTACTCAAAAAAAAAGTGCAAATTTAAAATTTCTTAACTTAACTTAAATAAAGAATATAACTAACTAAGTATTAATAAAACAAAAAACTTTATTATACTTAATAGCTTATATAGATCAATCTTTTTTAATAAATATTTTTTTATGTTTCAGTGGATTTCACGTTTATTCATAACAGTATTGCATTATGTTACGTTGAAATTTGCCTTTTGTAAAAAAATGATAATGCATTTTTGAGTTAGCACTTTTTAATTTTGTTCAAAGTGCAAATTCAAGTCTACTGTATTTATTAAGTGGTTTTGTTTTAATTTGGTTAATTTGGTAGTTTATATTTGTTGTTTTACATTACACTAAAAGTTTTTATAGCATAGTGAATATAAAATTTGTTTAAAAGATATTTATTTGACATATTTTTATTATTACTTGTTTAGTCTGTATAAGTAAAAAATTCTTGTAAACCAATACAGTTTTTATTTCAATAAAGATTTTTGGACTTTAAAAGAGTATAGATTTGAGGTCTCTATTTTAAATGGCTTTAACTATTTCACTAAAAACATTCTTAAAGTCAGTTATATTTTCTAACTTGATATATTATTGTTAAAAACTGTATATTAAGGATTTTAAACTATTAGTACAATTTTTTTTTGTTTTATCTTAATTCAAAATATATTGGCAATTAAAATGTGTTGTTAACTTTAATATTTTAACCCTAGCTTTTAATTTTTCACTATTTTCCTCTGATAAATCATTATAGGTTGATAGTTAGAAAACAAATTAATTTTTGAACAGAATTAAATAAGCCACCGAAAAGACTGCTACAGTTACAAACCAAAATTTTAATCCAATAAAAATATTTTTAATAGATTACTTTCTGTTCACAAAATTAATTGTAAAACCTTTAATTTTATATTTATTTATACTTAAAAAAGAATTGTTAGGATTAAGGTTTAGTTTTTTAAAGGTTATTCCAAGTCAAATACTGAATCATGGTATTCTACTACAAAACATATAGTTTAAAAAGTTAAGTTTTTATCTTTTCAACTAACTTGCTTATAATACCTTTGAGCATTGAAATTAATAATTTTTCTGCATTAACAGAAGCTATTGATTGAACCAATTTTCATGTGAGATAATCAACCAGTTGGTCAAACTTCCTAAAACTAGATCAGCAATGATGTTTTAATATTTATTTCATTCTGTGTAAAATAAGCTGTTCATTCTTTTTTAGTTTTTTAATCTTTGGTAAAATAGTTTTAGAACAGGTTTCAGTTAAGATTTTAGATGGGTAACATACGGCCTAGATCCAGTCAAATTTCAGCCCGCTAAGAAACTTAAAAACTACTTTTGTGCAAAACAATAAACTTTAGCTTCTTGATACTTATTACTTTGAAATACGCTTTCAGTTTGGTTTTCAGTTCACAATAGTACTTCCTAGATCGCAATAATAGTAAATCAATTTGTTAGATTTTGCTCGAGATTTTTAATTTTCTTATATCTTAGTTTTTTAAATTATGTAACCCGCAAGTACATTTTTTTAACAAGTCGACACTAGAAAGGATTTTTTTAGTAAAAATGACTTGTTGACTACAAAAGTTGTCCACAACTAACCTAAAGGTTTCATTAGTTTTAAAACAATTCATATTTAAACAGAATTGATTACAGATTACAAAAGGCTTTTTAAAATTTTAGTACTTTTATACACTTTCCTGGGCTTATAAGAAAATAACGGTAAATTATTTTTTCAAGCCCTTTAAATTACTTTAAACATTGCCTAAAAGAGCGTGAACAATAAATTTAAGACTAAATGACATTTCGAATACAACTTTTTTGGCTCAAAAGTGCGTACTCAAGAAGAAAAAAAAACTTTATAAAATCATGGGGGGCGATTTTTTTTAAACTTCTGAAAAGGGGGCGATTTAGTAAATGAGTTTGGGAAACCCTGGCATACAGTCAATATCAAGTATGTAATTTTGTTGTGACAAGATATTCATAAAAGTTCAAATTAATTCACAACTGCTATAAACTATAACAATACAAGTTTAAATTTTCAAAAAAATGTTTCAAGTATCGAGTAGTAATGTTTTATTTATTCAAAAAAATTTGTAAACTAAAATATTTTAGACAATTATTTTTTAGTTCATTTAGGCTCTGACATTGCATTTTTGTTTTACTGAATATGTAACTGATGTTTCAAAGTTTTATTGTGAAAAGTTATTGTAATTTATAATTTAACAGGGTGCCTCAGAGAGAGATATCGTTCACTCTGGACTCGCTTACACCATGGAGAGATCTGCTAAAGTAAGTTAAAAAAAAAACTTATTTTTTCTTTTAAACTATTATACAATACTAGTTATTAAGTATATTTGATGTAATTTTAATATCAATATTTTTGTTTTTGTGTTGTTATTTGAGATATGGCTAAAAAAGTGTTATAACTAAAGTATAGCTATTTTTAGTAAAATTAATTATTTTCTTCGATAAATATTTAAATTTTTTTTTATCATCATAATCTTCTAACAGTTCAGGTTAACTTGAGTTCATTTGAAAGTCAAGTAACTTTTTGAGATGTGGCCCCAAGAGATTTTTATAACAATTTGATTATAACCCTACCAATGTACATATCATTACAGAGAATAATGAATACTGCTGACGCGTACAACTTGGGTTTGGACATCAGAACGGCAGCTTATGTCACTGCCATCGAGAAGGTCTTCCAGGTGTACTCCGAAGCTGGCTTCACTTTCACGTGATCAGTTACGTCATAACTGCGTGTGACGTCATCAATGTCAGAAGCGCGAATGATGTCCGATTTTTAGATTGTAGCTTTTATTATTAATGTCGAGATCGCGACATGACTTAGTATATTTATTTTATTATCTCATTTATTTTAATATTTCAGAGCTTCTATCTTTTTTGAATCATTTAGTTTTAAACACCTTCGGTTATTATTGGTTATATACACATTTTTATATTTAATGAATTCCTTTTTGCCACTTTTAAGCGGAAGCCGTTTGTTTTAGAGTGTCTACTATCAAAATCTGCATCATAATAAATGAAGAGAAAACTAGTCATGTTTGGTATATTGTTCAAATATAAAAATTTCGTTTAAATAAATATTTATTTATAGTCATAAAAAAATATTCTTAATGTATAAAATGCTCATTTGCAAGCTTATTTTTAATACAAAAAATTGTCAAAGCTAAATATAATCTTAATGCATTTTTTTATTATCCTGTTATACTTGTTTATGAGTTGGACTAACATTGTCTCATTAAAGTTATGTTTATTAAAGGTTAATTAAATTCCTACGGTAAGAGAATCTTGTATATAAAAAACGATACAGGAAATTGTAAAATATAGACAAATACAACTTGAGATGATAATTCCAGTATGAAAGTTAAATCAGCATCTAAATGAGATTTGTTACTTAAACAATAAGCTCATAGTATTCATGTATGCTTGGCTGCCTTCCAGTCTGTAATTTAAAACAATTACTATTGAATAAAATTCATTATTTGAACATGCTTTTAAAATACAAACTATAATTTTTTTTAGGTTTTTTTCCTATAAGTTTTGTTCTCTCACATTTTACATGTAGTTGCATTTTTTTTTTTAATTATGAGTTTATTTAAGATTAATCTCTCAAAGCAGGTTAGTTATTTTATCTAGAATGTATTAAATTCACGGAAATAATACTAAAACTTTTATAAACAAAATTTAGGTTTGATTAGCAATAGTTGTTACAAAGATAGAAAACTTTGTATTTTTTCAAATTTTATTTATTACAAACACATTGAAAGTAGCATGAAAATATATTTTTGGTAATAATTTTGCAGTTTTTTTTTTTCCTTGATTTGAATTTTTTTCAAAAATGGACAAGCAAAGTCGTACTTTAAAAAATTTATTAAAAAACCAGTGGTTACATTGCAAAAGTCATATCTGTTGTGTGCAGGGCTGCAAGTTCAGGAAAAACTCAAAAATGACAAAAGTCAGGAAATTTGTAAAAAAAACTTTAGACATTGTCAGTTCAAATTTATAAAATTCCTTATTTTCAAAAGCCTTTAAATGGAAAAAAATATAAAAAACCTTTGTCAGACCAAAGTTGCAAAATTATTATATATATGTAAAAATTACTTAATTTCCATGCCTTTATCTGGTATAAATTGATACAAAATATCTTTTATAAAACTGCAAATTTTTTCTATTAACCTATTGAACAACTACTCTACTTGAACAAGCAGTTTTTGTATGCCTTTAAGTATTGTTGATCTGTGGCAAGGACATTTCCATAGTGAAACTGATATATACACAAAATTTTATCTTGCAGAATTTTAGAATCAAAGTGTTTTTTGTTTAAGTATAAAATTAAGTTCTTTATAAATAAGAACTAAATTTAGTATTTATGTAACAAGTTTATACTTTACCTCTTTATAATTTTTATAAGTTGTTTAAATTTTAAAAATAAGTTATAAGAGAAGTATATGCCATGGTTAAGTTTACTTATTTGTATTTTTTTGTAAAACAACTTAAGTTTTTTAAGTATATAAGAGTAGATTTATTTGTTACAAATTTTTACTAAATGATAAGAAGAAATATTTTATATAACAGATATATAGTTGACTTTTTTATGTATTTTTTACAGTTACTTAAGTATATTCTAATTTATTTTTAATTTAAAGATTTTATATTAAATGGTTTAGGTAATTTATTATAATTCATTAACTTATAGGTTGTTTTACAACTTTTATACAAGTCTGACTATATTTTTCTGATAGAGCTGTTTATCAATAAAACAGATGGTTCAAGTTATGTAATGAAAGTTAGATGATTAAATTCAGCAAAAATAAACTGTTGTTATAACCTGTATAAACAAGATTGAATGCTTTAGATAGTTTCAAGTATTTGATTATGCATTATAGAATAAGTTTAAATTTGAGTTTGATTTATAAGAGTCAAAAAAAAATTTAGTAAAAAGTTATAAATTTTTCTCGACTTGATCTGTGGCAACCCCGCTGTAAAAGGTATTACAAAAATGAAGATCTTTTATCATCAATTACATGGAAGACTAAAACTATGTCACAAAAGTTTAACTGCTTGGTACATACTATGTAAGTACAATCTAAATTAAAGCGGAAACTTTGATAGTTAGTGTCGTAAAAAAATGTCACGAGCAGAGATATATATTCATTTACTTACATCAGTTTTACTTCAGTTTAAACTTACAAGGAAAAGTCCTGTGCAGGCTGCAGTAGATTAGAAAAATTGTATCAAAGTTATATATAAGCTAATTTTCATGAAAAAGTTGTTTAAAAGAGTTACATTGGTTAAAAAAGGTTTAACACAGGAATCAATTCAAGTTGAAGATTGATAAACTGAAAAATGCGTTATTTACTAATTCAAACAATTAATAAGTTTCACCGCTAAACGGACTTTTAAACTGTGATTCTGCAATAAGAAAAAATAAAATGACAAACTATGCAAAAATTTCAATTTTAGAAAACAAATTTTATAACTTAATTAACCATTATATAGTTTTGAAAATCTATACAATATGTTTTTCTGAATTTCAACTGCATTTTTACATAGTTTGTCAATATTTTTTATTACTTAAAAACTGAGTAACCGCCTGATTTTGTAATAAATTAGTTTTTAAAAAGTAAAAAATTTCAAATTAATAGCACACTTGTAAAATTTTATACAATATTTTTTGCACGATTAGTTTTTGAATATATACAATAAATTAGTAGCGGACCAAAGATAAGCATTTAATGTACTTAATAATCAGTTTAATCAAAACAAAAAAGCTACATGTTTAGAATTAGATAAGAAAATAAAACAGTTCTAAACTATTATAATATGTTGAAGTTCGTAGCAAAAAATCATATCTTTCCGTGAGACTGTTTAAAGTTTGAACTTTCCTCTAGTACCGCCTAATAATCTTAAAGCTCAACTATCTATAAAAGATTTTTTCAATTACGTTTTGTCGTTCTACTCCACATTTGAAACCGAAACAAGTACAACCACTAACGAAAGCGAGCAACAAGATTAGGTTTAAGAAGAGATTGAGAAGGAAATTACGTTTTTTTTTTGCTGAAAAGAATTTACTTTAATATTTTAAAGAAGATGAAGTTTTATCTTGATGGAAGCCAAACAAGAAAAGATACAAACATCAAGGTTTGCAAGGAAGTATCTTTCTGCACCTCCATCTTCTGTTTATTCTGAAAGGTTATTTTCTGAAATTTATAACTTGTACGAGCAAAATCAAAATGTTTTCTTACAATGATCGTCAAAAAACTGTTATTTTTTCATCACATCTTTTAAAAGCTAGAATAGGTTTGTTTGAATGCCTAGTAGCGTTGATCTGGTAAAAAGTTTTTACTAAATTGCTTACTTTCATATATCTAAATAGTTGCTAAAGAATTTAATCTTGATATTTTTATTGAATTATTCTATATAAAATGTTAATTTAAGTTTTATAAAAAATAACTAATAGTTGTAAGTTTATAAGCGTTTAAACATATTTTTCTTTTATATCATACAAGGTACAAAATCCAAGTTCAATCGTAGAAGTAATAATAATTTACTTTTTTAAAGTTCTTCGTTATTAACACTAAATAAGAATTTCAACTTTTAGGATCCGGAGCAGCCGGATCCTAATTTAAAAAAAGACCGGATCCGGGCGAATCCGGTTTTTTATAACATATTTTAGAGTCATTCTTTTCAAACTTTTCATTATCCGATAACTAATTAACTTTTTTGCTTAGCTAAGTTATTATAGTGAGAATTACTTTAAACTATGTTGGAAAAGTAATAATAGTTGATTTGGATAGTTGCAATTTTACTCTGAGAAATTGTTAAGTTCCTTTTTTTTTAATAATTTTTGTTTTTATTGAGTTTCAGGAATAAGATACATCAAATAATTTTTATTTTACTAGCATTGATGTGAAAGGTAGAGATATTTTAATATTAAAAAGTATACTACAATAAAAATTTCATTGGTTTAACGTTTTTTAGTATGTACAATATAACATATATTTTATAACAAGTTGTGTTTTTGTTAAATTAGTACGCATTTATGAATATTTATTTTAAACAACATGACATATATAAAAAGTTAACATGCTAGTCTACTATGACAGTCAGGTGTGTTTAACATTTTATACTCCGATATAAAGTAAAATTAATTTTAAATAATTAATAAAAAAGAGTTCTTTGGAGTTGTATTTGATTTAAGATATAGATTTGTCTAATAAATTATTTAAACGTCAGTTTTGTTTTTAATTTCTATACAATTAACCTTACTAAGAAAACTTATAAAGGTATAATGAAAAAATACTGTTAAAATGTTGATGAATTCGAAATGTTTTTGTTTCCAACGCCCTAAAGCTCTGACCACTTAAGCTGTTTAAAAGTTTTGGTATCAGTAAGTTTATAAATTTCAATCATATAAAGCTAGTTTTCTTACTTAATAAGAATTACAGTTTATTTACTTAAACTGATAATTAAAACATTGTAAAAACAGTGTTAATAAGTTTTTTTTTTAACAGGTAAGCATAACTCATTTGTATTTATTTTTCGTTGATTATTTCTCACTAAATTTTTAGATACTCTTTTTAAAGTCCATTATTTTAATTATTTTTGTAATTATTTGTTAGTATAGAACATCTTAACTGATAAACACAAGCTATATATATGTTGTTTACCGGTGTTGGAAGAACCACACAGTTATAATTTAATATTAAAAGTTAAATAATGTAAAAGCTAAAACGGTGAAACTACAATTAATCTGCAATCAATTTTTGAATCTTACAAAACTAATTACTTACTGAGAGGAAGTAGCAAAAAATTTACATGCAAACATCACTTCAGTAATGAAGCTTGGCATAATTCTTTTTTTATTGGTCAGATGATACATGGAAAAAGTTCCAAATGAATTGTTTTCTTGCAAAAAAATTAAAGAATTTCGAATGAAGTTTAAGAAAAAGTATTTAAATAAAATGTTTGTTAGTAAAATAAATAAGCAAATTATATCAATATTAATTTTACCACTGATTGTATTTGTCTAATTTGGTTTAACCTATAGCTTTATTTTATTTTATTGGCGGCGCCTTTCCTCTGTGTATAACAAAACCTGTTCCTTAATACATAGTTTATTGGGCTATTAAAGTGCTAGAGGCCTTGGGTTCTTAAGTTTTGTTTATAGTCAGTGTTCTCAATATTCATCAGCTACTACGAAAGTCCAACAAACGCTGAGTTATCTGAGTATTAAAGATTTGAAAGTAAATATGAAGCAGGCTCTCCTAAGAAAAAAGAAAAACGTTGTTCATATAAAAGCGGTTCTAGTTATACGAATAAAAGTGAAACAAGTTGTATGGATAAAAGTTAAGCCGGTTACTCAAATGAAAGCTGAACCAGTTGTTCAAATAATGTGAAGCCAGTCGTTCGAATGAAAGTGAAACCAGTTTTGGAGTGAAACCATCTGTTCGGGTGAAGTTGAAGTAGGATATTGTTGTTCTTTTTTCGGAAGCACCGGAATTATAAATTTTGTGTTATAATTTTTGGTGTTTTTATGTTAATTTTTAAACTTTAATCAGTTAAACTCAGTTTTTTTTTTTTTCATTTTTAATGTACAATTTTGGTTTATTTTTGTCTTTTTGTTGTATGTCTTTCTGTATAAGTGGCCTAGGTTTTGACGCCTGGGTCCATCGCATGACAATAAACTTACAATAATAATAATATCAACTGTTGATTTAATTTTAAAAATTAGCTTAGTCCATACTTAATTTTTTTAAAGGAGCGCCTTTCCTCTATTAATGATGAGTACTTTTTCAATATGTTAAATGGTTATTTATCTGGCCAGTCTATTGTTAATGTGTTTAGGGCTTTAGGTTTTATTTTTGTTGTTAGTCAATGCATTTAATCATTTCATGTTGATTGTTTTTACATCAAAGTGTCAATAAGTATAAGTATGTGGTTAAAATTTTTGCTTTTTATATTAATATACCTCCTTATCTTTGTTTTAAACAAAATAAGCTTTTTGTGTTATTTTCATTTTTAATTTTTTTGTTATGTGTCTTTCTGTTTAAATGGCCTAGGTTTTGATGCCTAGGTCCATCTTATGGACAATAAATTTGCAATAATAAACCAAGTTTTTGTTTATAAATAGATATATAGTTTTTATTTTCCTTTCAAGACTGTATTGTACTGAATGTGACTACTGATTTTATCCTTTATGCATTATACATAAAGTAAGTTAAAAAAAAATTCAATTTAGTTGTAGTATTTATTTAAAAAATACGATACATAAAATTTAAATAATTAATTACAAAATAAAGTAAACAAAAACTTCATTTTTTTTTAATTTGTCAATAGGATAAACAAAATATTCAGTAGCTTTTGTCTAGCTTCACTATTATAAAAGCTTAAATTAAGGTATTTTATACAAAACCTAAACTTTATAGGAACTGTTATTTTGTACACTTTTATATCTAACACAAAACTATATTCATTGTAAACTTTTATAATTTATTCATTATTATTTATTTAGTGAACTTAGTTTTTACTTTGTTATTCATCATAGCGTTTGAAAATAATTTTAATTTTAAAAAATATTGACAGTTAAATTAAGTTAATTTTTATTGATTAATAGAACTTTAATAACAGTTAGATTATTGACAGTTATGTTGCTATTGTAAAAGATAATAACTACAACAATATCGATGTTGTTTAGGGTTACTTGACAATATAAACTCAGGTCTTTTTTTTTAATCTTAATAGACCATGTCTCAAAAAGTAATATATTGTGTGAATAAAATAAAAAAGTGGTTGTAGATTTAATTAAAAAGATAATGATAGAAGAAAAAAACAAAAAAACAATTATTAAAAATATTTTAGAAAGTTCCTTAAAATTTCTATAATAAAAAAAATATTTTATCTATATCTCAATTTTTTTGATTTTGCAAAAAAAAATGGCTGGTAGATATTAATTAGATTTACATACGTATTTTGGATTTTTTAAGCGTTTTAATTTAAGGACTAAAATTCTCGGAGTCTAAGTTGTCTGAATGTCAATAGTCGTGCATCCATTTTTTTAGTAATAACCATGAAACTTTTTTTTTTCTGTATTGCTGTTAACCATTATGTTTTAAATTTTACTCTTGATGTATACAGTAGTATCAATGATTACAGTGTAGTAAAGTATTAACACTTCTAACAATTGGTAGTTTTTTTTGTGCAAAACTTAGAAGTTCATTAATTTTTTTCATATTAGTCCAACTTATTTATAACACCTTTGACAAACAGTCATTAGTAAAAACCATTTAAAATGGCATTTTTATAACAAAAATAAATCAAAAACTTGTGGCTAGGTAATATAAATATTAAATTAAACTGAAGTTCTAGATGTAAAAAAATAGAGGCTTTATAAAAGTAATAAAATAACCGTAAAATCTATAAAACGAGCGAAATAAATCAATTATAGCTTTACTTAATTTTAGTTTATCTAATACAAAAAATGTTTAGATTACCTTATCTTTTTTATTTAAAACTTAAAATAAGTCAATAAAACGTTAGAAAAAGGTTTTTTTATGAAACAAAAAGACTTAAAAAATCAAACAAAGACTGTAACTTTTTTACCTAAGTACTTTATACATGTGTTGCTTAACTTTTTAGAAGATACTAGTTGTGAATTTACAAAGTCAGTACAGTTAGAATAAGTTAAATTTATAATTTGATAAGTTTTGTAAAACTCTTTTAGAAAAGAGATTTACTGTTTCTAAAGAATTTTGATAATATTTAAAACAAATAAATTATTTGTTTTTTATTTATAAGAAATTATTTTTTTCAAAATAAAACTTATTTAATTAATTTCGTATAGAAATAAAACCTTTTAATTAATCAGTAACAATAGACTATTTTCTTAAATTTTTAATATAAACTAGGCTTCTATTGTTTATATCGTCTACTACAAATTTTAAAAATACTTAAATGTTTCTGTATTTTCATATGATTGTAATACAATAGTTATTGTGATTACTTTTCTTAAAATTAATCTCTTTAGAATGGATTATGCTTAAAAAGTAGTAAATAGACTGTATGTCTAAATTAGTTGCAAATAAAACAAAGTTAAAGTTAGAGAGCTAATTACTTTAAAAACTTTTTAAAACAGCAATAAAGTTTTAGAACAATCTTTTATGTTATGTTTAGATATAAGTTTTAGATACAAATTTTTAGATAAACTATTAAACCTTTTTTTTTTAACTTATCATTTTTCTTTTTTTTTTTTTTAAAGAAATAACTTTGTTTTTATTTGGTGACTATAAGTATTTTATTTAAAAAGTTAAATCTAATTCTTTGTTGTCATTGCTATGCTAAATCATTTATATTTTGATGATTTTTTCTTTTTTAGTTGACCTTTCTTTGTGTGACAGTTTAAAATCGGCTTGTCAATCTATCAACTTACAATGTTCTTAATTTTTAACCTAAGAATTAAAAATATATTGACTAAAAAAGTATTTATTTCCTAATTAGTTCACATTTTGTTTAATTGAATGAAATGTTGTAATAAAAGTTTGCTAAAAAAGTGATTAAACACGTAAAGTTTGTAAAACCTTAAAAATACAATTCTGCCTTAGTCTAATTCTTATCAAGAAAAAAAAATAATATAGTACTTATTAAATTTTAAACAAACAATTTTGAAGCTATTAAAATTTGAACTATATTAAGAGATTTTTAAATGTTATTTATAGTAAACTGAAAGTTTCAGGTAATTTCTTTTTGAAGGGGAGTAGCCTGAAAATGTTCAAATTAAATTTTTAGACAGAACTATTCTTATAACTTTGCGTTGTAAATCTAAATATTTCTAGTAATCTTTTCATTGTTGTTCATCAGCTCAATATAACAAAAATATATTCTTAATTCCTAACCCTACTGATTTTTTATTCAAAACTTAATGCAAAAGATTCACACGATTTTTTTCCTTTATTTTATACATTAGTAAATACGTACTTTAGTTAGTTTTCAAGGTATTTTTAGTCAAATCAATTTTATTTTAAAACAGATTTTTTAATTTGACATATTCATAAGATATATTTACATTTATTTTCAAAGTTCATACGGTTTTTTGTTTTTTTTATTTTTCGATGCTCGCTCATTTAGACCAAATATACGATTAAGAATGTATGTAATATAATTTTTTTCATTTGTAAGGATGAAAATTCTATTTCTATTTTGAATTACTATATGTATCGTTTTTTTACAAATTTTCACGATGAAAAATAGTAGTATTTTATGAGGAGTCTTTACACGAAAACAAGTTTTTTTAGAAAATATTTTAAAGTCGTCGAGTAGTTTCAAAAAAAAATTGTCTCAAATAACTAGACGTTTTTCAAAAAAATAGTTTTATTCAATAAAACTTTTGTATATTTTTATGTTAAAACAGTGATAGCTTGTATATACTCTAATAAAACACTTGAGGATCAAGTACTACAAGACAATCATTTACAATTTAAAAAATAACTTCACTTAAAGTAAGCGGTTGTAATAAAAAAAATTTAATAGAAAAAATATAGTAAATTGTAGTTACGTTGTGGTTAACATAAAAGTTTCTTAGTAGAACAGTTGAAAAACTCATTTGATATTAACTTAGTAAATACTTGTTTTTTAACACACAGAACAGTTGAAGCAACACAACAGTTCAATAACTTTACTTGGTAACCTTTTCATCAAAAAAAGAACTTAAAACCTAATAAAATGAGCAAGCCGTTAGTTTTTGTGTTTGTCGGAGCCAAGTGTGCAGGAAAGTCGTGTCTGATGCGGAGGCTGTGGAAGGATTTTCCCAACAGCTACTCCATCATACCCGTCCTGACCTCTCTCCCGCCTCCCAATAAAATCACCAACGGGTTCTTTCATCTCCATCACGATCGCAAGGACATGCTGCAGATGATGGAGGAAGGAGAGCTTCTGGCTCATTGGAAGAGAGGAGATGATCTGTTCGGAGTGAGCAAGACTCTGGTCACTTCTTACATTTCATGCTCGAAGGTAACTTCGAATTGTGTCTAAATACTTTAGATTGTTGTAACTATTCATATGAACTTAAAGGAAACTTGTTTATTTTGTAAAACTTTTTCTTTAATAGTTTTCAGACTAAAAGTTAGTTATTATTTTATAAATGAGCGGTATTATGAAACCTTTACTGCAAATACTAACCTAGCTTTATAAGTATCATAGAATTGTTAAGTTTTAGCATAAACAAAACCATTTTTAGATTTTTTTCTTTTTGCATTTTAAAACATGTTTTTGGTTTTAAAACAAGTCTGACTTGTAAAAATTTTAGAATTTCACGTCCTAATATATTATCTCGGATGTATTGAAAAATTATATATGAAAAACTGAATTTAAACACTTTTTAAAAAATTTAGTAATAAAATAAGAATGAAAAAAAACGAAGGCTTAACCATTTTATCCTAAAGTACTTAAATACTAATTCAAGGTGTCTATGTTCGCTGTTGAGAGCAGACAAGCTTTTGAGGCGTTGCAGAAATGCGGCATGTCGATCCACTTCATCATGGTCGCCCCTGGCAACCGCGACTCCTACAAGACCCGCCTGCTCGTCCACGGTTGCGATGGCGACCAGGTTGAGGGGCACGTGGGGGAGTACCGGGACCTGAGAAACTTGCACCGCAACCACCAGGGGTCGTTCAGGTTGCACGTGGTGAACAGGGACCTGCAGGATTGCTACCTGCAAGTGAAGAAGCTGGTTGAGGAAGTTCAGGAGGATCCGTTCCTAGTGAAGCCGAAGGAGGGCGGATTTTTCGCCAAGAGCAGAAAGCGGAGAAAAAGTTCATTTGTTGAAAAATGAAAGTTTTATAACATTTTTTTTGGTATTTTATATAGGCCTAAAATTTTTTGTTGTTTTTGAGTTTTAACAAAAATAAGTAACTAACCTCATCGAATTTCAGTTCGTGTAGTTAATCATTTGTAATTTATTGATTATCTAATTGTTTAAAAATATGAAACAAATCTAAATTTTAAAATTGTTTTAAATTTTATTTTATTGCAAAAGCTGGTAAAGTTTTCTAATTTACAGTAACATTTATCTATAAATTAGTTTTTATATTTTCAAGGTAATAAGTTACAACTTTAACTTTTATATTACGTTTTTAAATCACTCTACAAATTAAACTATAAAAAGTAACACAATAAAACTTTTCAACTTATAATTAAGGTTAAAACACATTAGAAAAACTGATTATTATTTTGCAAGTACTATTTACATGCTTGTCTTTTTTAGTAGGTTAAACAACGTAAATAAATACTACTTACAACTTCTAACTAACGTTTTTTTAACTTTATTTTTAGATTACATTTAAAAAGTAGCTAAAAACAAAAATGTTTTACTGGTAACTTACTGAACTCTTTAGACACAGGATTAATAAAAAATCAAACAAATTAAATAAATTGTAAGCAGTAAACTGATAGATATTCAAATGCATTTCAGTAGTAAAATTTATTTACTCCATTTGTAGTATAACGGCAGATTTAGAAGTTGTAAAGTCTTTATCTTTTTTTAGATGATATAATTTTCTAAGAGGTGTAACCTAAAAAATTTTTAAAGCAAACTGACAAAAACTTTGTTTAAAAAAATCAGAAAATATTTTGGTTAAGGCAAATAGTATAGGGTAAGTAGCTGTTTTATACAAAGAACAAAAATTAAAAATATCATTAAAAGTGAAAGGTAGAATTTTTAATTTATCAATATTCTGAGAGTTTTTGATTAAGTTTATTTGTGCCTTCTCTTAGAATAATGATGTTTTTTTTTTTTTTTATTGTGGATACATTTTTTTGTATACTTTTGTATAATTAAGTGAGCTAATGATGATTTTTTGTGTTTTAGAAAATTATTTAACTTACAGTCTATTTCTTAATAATTCTCCGGTATTAATTACTTTTATAACTTGGTTTTATTTTTCTTAATAACTTATGTAGTTTCAAAAACCTTCATTTAAATTACAATGTGATTTTTGTTTAGTTGAATTAAACTTTCACTTAAATTTTTTCTTTCTGCGTTTAAAATTAAAATTTTAGTTTACTTTGACGAAACTTTTTAAGTGTTATGTATTGAAAAGTATTAGTTGAGTTTTTATTTAAAAGCCTACTATAAGTTTAAATTAACATTATAGATTAAAATTATAACCGTTAAAAAAAAAATCTTACTAATATGTAAAAGTAAAAAAGGAAACAGATCTCTAGCTTATCAGAGCGGTAAACTTTAGACTGCAATAACTAATGATTTTTTAAATAAAGGTTACCTAAGATGACTTTTCCAAATTGATTTGAAGAACAGCTTACTAAAACTACAACTAAATGTTTAAATTATAAATTGTTTGCATGGTAATACTGTTTTGATATGTTTAAGGAATATACTGATAATTCGTTTTTATCCAAGAATAAACATCGAGTATTTTGAAAAGGTTTTAATAGCACTGATCTAGTCTAGATTGTAACAATTACTATTTTAATATTTTGACTGTTTGGAACAGATTTTATTTTAAAGCTAACGTTTATATTGTTTAAAATAACTTACTAATTCTTTTCATAAATGCTTTAAAAAAAATTGTCAAACCAATAACTGAAGCTACTGTCAAAATAAAAAGGTGTTAGTATCTAAGTTTTTTTTCACTCCTTTGATATAAAAACTAATGTGTTATAGACTGTAACTTTTTTTTTGTGTCTGTTTACACAGTTTGTTTTGTTTAAGTTATTTTATAAATGTATACTTACAGTAAAAAATATTAGCTAGCTCAAAATAGACAAAAAGAATAATAATTTTAGTGTAAGAGCATACATCTTAACTTTCACTATTTTATCTTTTTTATATTCAAAACAGGTTGATACGACTGAGTTTATTTTAAAAAGCGAAAGTTCTTGTACTGTTCTTATACTTTTTATTTTTATATTATTCTTAGTTATATGTCTTACTACTTTTATTTTTTTATTTTGGTTTTTTTATATTACTCTCCTAAAATTTAAATTTTAAACGTTAGAGACATCTGTTTGTTATATAGCTCAAAAAAAATAGAGGAAACAAGTGGTTAGTGTGTTGCTTGATGATTAAGAGGTCTTCCTATATATCAGCCTCTTTGACCATATTTTAAGAGTCGTTTTCTTCATTGAGTAAAGGAAATTAAAACAACAAAGTTTTTGTAACAACAAAGTATTTATTTTAAACTATTTTATTTAAAAGCTGTAGTAAGGTTCTAAATAGCTGTTAACAAGCTAGCGTATACTTTTAAAGTTTGCAAAAGGCAAAAATAGTTTTGTATTTAAAAACTTGATACTTTTTTCTGTACACAATTTTAAGTTTTTTTATGAAAAAAAAATTAAAAGCCTAAATTAAGGCCATAGGGGGGGGGCTCCGACTTTTTTTTTACAAAAAATAACTTTGGATTTTATATGAAAGCTTTAAATACAAACTACAAGCCTGTTTTTATAGAATTCAAAAATATAATTTAACTTTTGAGATATTTTATTTTTTGTAAAAAGTTTCCGATACAAACGTATGGACCGCAAGTTTTTCGGAGTCAATTTTCTCGGAAATTTAAAAATTTACTAAAAACCTATCTCCTCCTTCATTTTTTGACCTAGAGACTTCAAATTTTCAGGAAATGTTCCTTTTAATATTTTGAAGAATCTGAATGTTGGAATTTTTGAAATTTTGAAAAATAAAAATTTTATCCACAAAAAACTAAAAAAAGGGTAGTTTTTTGACAATAATTTTTTTTTTACTCAAAATTTAAAAAATTCCTACAATAGATCTCTTTAAAGTTTAATGATACACATTCTGTAAAAATTTGAGAAAGATTACTCAAAAAATGAAGGAGGAGATAGATTTTTAGTGAAATAGTCTTTTTTTGCATTTTTAGTTTTCGCCTTCCATAAGGAACCTATTGAACGCCCTTTCTTTGATCGCTTATATCTCGAAAGTTACATTGAGTTTTTTTAAGCGGTTAAAAGTGTCTGATAGCTCAGACTAAATTCTACAAAATAAGATCAAGTTGTAAAAACAAAGTGGACCCCACCCCTATGGCCTTAATCTAAGGTGCAAAGTAACATTTTAATAAACACTTTCGATATTGTAACCCATAATTGTCATATTTCTATGAAAAATATCAAATATTTATAATGGAGCGTAACATTATAAGTTAAAATAAACAAAAATGTATGCAGAGTTTTTTTTTCTGGAATTCTGGTAACTACGTTGTAACTTGCAAGAATAAATCATTCACAGTTATGTTTCTGTGCATAGACGCACATTTTGGTAAAATACTGCAACAAACTAAGAAATAAATTAGTTCCTTTTTAACCCGTTAACACTCTTTATTTAGTAAAAACTTTAATAAAAAAACTGCTATGTTAATTGTATTATACTTCAACAATCTCTCCTGGATATGAATTTAATAAACTACTTAATTTTGACCATGTATTGATAGCACTTTCAACGAATACTCATCAGTAATATAATAACTCTTTTAAAAAGTTATCTAGCTAAAAATTTTTCAAATTTAAATTTTTCTACAGTAAGATATTAAAACAGTGTAATAATTAAAAATTTCTGTTTACTAAATATTTTTTTTAATTTAAACTTGAATTGAATAAAGTCAGGGGCAAGCGGGCCGGATTTTAACGCACAGTACCAGACAATAAGAAGTCTCCTGCATTTAATTTATGTTTTGTCAAAAAAAAAAATACGAAAAACAAGCTCAATCGTTTTCACAAATTACCTTTGAAATCATGCTAAATTTATAGTAACAACAATGTAAAAATTACAAACTTATAGTAGCAAAAGTGTATTAAAGCAATATAGTAATAACATATCTTTTTACTTTATTAAATTGTTGTAGTTTAACATAATTTTTGACTTTTATAAGTGTATTTACATATGATGGCAAGTAAATAATTTTCAACTTAATCTAACTTTTTAACTTTAAAAAGCTGCGAACTCTGAGTTGAATGGTAAATCAATTTTATACAAAAGTTAAAACTGTGTTTGATAATTTAAACGTCCTAAAAACGATAAGACTTTATTTACACTAACCTAATATAACAAAAAACTTAACAAAATTAATTGCTGAGCTAATTTAAAATAAAATAAAACTTTGTTGACTTTTTGTTTAATTTGAAGTTGCATAATAAATATTTATGTAGAATTTGAACTTTTTCTTAAGATATGTATATATATATATATATATATATAAATAACAAGTATAAAAAATTGTAAGTTTTAGCTTACTGATTTAGAGGCTATATTTTTTAACCTGTACAACAAGTTGAGTTAATATACCAAGTAAACTTTCAAGATGTCTATTATTAAGGTATTACCTAGCGCAGTGAGGTACATTTTTTGAACATAATAAAAATAAACGCTTCTAAGTTTTTTTTTACTCATTATGAAAAAATATATAAACAATGTGCTTCAACTTTTTAAAAATTTACATTTAGCTTAGTTGCTTCGAAGTTTTCTGCCCGGATAACCTACATTTATTCTTATTTTAAATTAAAATTTCCATGGCAAATGCATTAAAAAATTTACAAAGAAGTAGAAACTTATTAAAAAAAAATATTGTAAAATAGTTCCAAATATTGCATATTTCTTATACACATTTAGTTTTTCTTTGTCTTTACTGCGATACAATAAAACTGTATATTATGTGTAAAAATAAATATGTAAATAAATATGTAATGTTAAATCGATTTAAGCTAAAGTAGAATTAAATAGTTAGCTATCATAGAAAATTTAATAAAAAATATTTAGAAAATAATAGTTTCCTCTAGAAAGGCACCATAGTCTGTGGTAATTCTTTTACTTCATTCAGAAGGGTGGCATTCCACAGGTTGACTACGTCAGCAACTTTGGCTCCTACGTCATCCAACCGGATTCTAGCTTCTACGTGCTTCATAATTCGTCTGTAGAAATCCACACCTGTTTTAATTTGACTCATTGTAGCAAATAAATCAATATAAGACTTATAAACACATGCGGGAATTCAAAAAAAAATTTTCAGTTTATTTAGTATTTCAAACAAACCGTCAGTTTTCTATAGAAATAGTTTGGAAAAATATTAACTTGAAACAACCATAGCCTAAGTTTTTTATCTTAATTATCTTCAAAATGCTACCGACTTTCTTTTGAAATTTCAGCTTTGTCATTCCATCCAAACTTGCTTTGAAAAGAAAGAAATAAAGAAGACAATACTGGAAGACATGTTGATAAAATTCTGATCATGTGATCATCCAACCCTATCACGTGTATCAGGACCTAAAAATACGATAAGCTTGTTTTGAAATAACTTGTTTTTTTTTAACAATCTTATGATTTTAAACAACTGCTTGTTGTTTTTTTTTGTAGTAATATTGTTTTTTTTTACTTTAAATTTAATTTTTTTCACTAAATAGAACAGTTTGCAACTTTTATAATCTTAAAATTTCTATTAAAAAGCTATTTTGTATTTGTTTTTTCGCTTTATACAAATTATGACGAAAAAGTCGTAAAATAATAACTAAAAATTTTTTAAGTTAATTTTTTGACAGTACGCTTTTATATCAATAAAATAAACATTAGTGTATGTTAACTTATAAAGCTAAACTAAAATAAACTTCTGTGAAATTGATTCCCATTACAGTGAGTAAAACTGCCAAATTTGCTGTTTTCATATTTTTCCACATTCTGGTCCAAAATTTTTCTTCAGTTTTGATATTTTCAAGCATATTCCCCATGACTTTTCTTGAATCGACATTATTAAGACTTCCTAGCTATTCCAAAACAATAAAAATTTAGTTTAACAAACAAACTAGTAAAAAACTTTGACTCAATGCTTGTTTTGTAACATTTATGTAGTATTCAAAATTTAAAATAAATAACTTTTTTGCGAGCTTTTTGAATCAATCATTCCACAGTTTACAACTAAATAAAAGGTGCAAAATTAGATTACACCATTATTCAAATTTTAGTTTTACTTATGTAAGAATTAGCGACAAATGTTACACTTTTTAAACTTTATAATAACTGCATATTTTTCAGATACAACAAATTACTTAAGCTATAATACATGTTGTTATTAATTTGCATGCAAACAATTTTTAGATGTTTATAAAGGCTGTTACTACTTTTAAAGCTCTTAAAGAGAGTCTTTACATACTTGAAGTGTAAAAAATTTGTTTTTACTTAGACTTTATACGGAAATTATTGGAACAAAAAAAAACTTTAAACCTGTTACAATATTGTAACAAATATTTCAGAATAGGTACTTCGAATAGGCTGTTCTAACCTTAACTGCTTTGTTCAGAAACATGCCTGGTTTTTGCTTCTTTTGTGGCTTCTTTTTGTTTGGTTTACCACATATTTTTCTACAAAAAAAAAATTTTGATAATTATTGGTTTTTCTAAGTTTTTATCGTAATGATTCTTATTACTTGTTTTTGTCATTTTCGTTCACTACATCCAATTTTGTTTCGATCTTTTTATGGCTACCTATAGAGGTTTTGATATTTGTGTTTTACTTATAGTAATAAAAATGACAACCATTTTTCTAAAAAAGGTCAAGAAAGGTTTGTTTACTTTTTTCTTTAATACAAAAACCTAAAAGATAGTTAGTCAATTTCATTTATACAGTTGTTTAAAAAAAGTTAAGCTTTATTAAGATAAAACACTTGTTAATAGCCCATAATGGTTTAAATATGTTCTTGAATTAGTATTGTAAGAGTAAGTTACTTGATACAACAGTTTGTAAAAACATAATTTTTATTAATACTTATAGATTCGTTGCTTGAAGACTTTTCTAATGAATTTTCAAAAGTTCCGCCAATATATCCTCCAACTTTTTTTAAGCTACTTACAAGATTTCCACATTGGTTTACCGCTGTTTATTAACAGTTTTTTTTATAGCTTAAGAGTTTATTAAGGGTATTATTAAACCTCAAAGAAGGTAAAGTGTTTTTTTTTGTGAAATTAACTTGTTATTCAAAATAGTTTTTTACTATTCTAAAATCGTTTAGCAGAGCAATTTGAAATATTTCATTTCATGTTGTATAAGTTAAAATATACTTTTTCTAAGTTTAAGAAAAGGTTTAATTTTTTTCGATTTGTTTATTAAACCCAGATTATGTATACAAAATAAAATTGTCACCATTTTTTAGTTGTAAAGATAGGCTGAATTAGCTCAAGAAAATTTTTAAAAGAGTTAACTTTATTTCAAAAACTTAGGCTTTATAAACGGTATTAATTATAAAAAAAACTTTATCAAGATTTTACAAGTGATCCCACGCCAAATTATACTTTAGAAAAACAAAATGTTCTGAACTAAAATTTTTACCATAACATACATAGTTAAAACAACATTTACAAATGACTGAAAACATCCATTTTTATTGCTTAGTGCAAAATATTAAAATAATGTTTAATTTATTAACTTGAAGTTAATAAATTACTTTATAAGATGTAACGTTATAAGGCGTTAAATCCTGGAGATGTTAGTTGAACGCCGTTAGTTGAAATAAAGTTTTAGCACAAGAACATCTGTGATAAATTACTTTATATTAAGCTTATGTATTTCTAACTATCGAAACAAAATAAATTCTCACAGTTAAATTATAATGCGTCTACTTTTGACTTGACTTAGAGCCGCTAATTTTACTTAATTATTGTTTTTATGGACTCATCATTAAATATAAAATAATAACCGCAAGTAAAATCAGATAAAAAACTCTACTTTTGACTTAGAAACGCTAAATTTACTTAAATTTTGTTTGTATTGACTTTTCATTAAATAAAAACTTACAATTGCAAATAAAATTAGATGAAAAATATTCTTAGCCAGAAAGTAGTAGAATGTTTTTGAATCATTAACAACTTTACTTGACTAGATTTTAAGTTTAGAATATCCTAAATTTAGACTTTATAATAAATAGTAAAAAGGTGGTTTTTACCAGGTATGTATACAATTATACATAAAGGTAAACAAAAGGTAAAAAAGTTCAGAAACACTAACTGAGGCTAGGTTCTAAAACGTGTTTTGTAACTGCTTGAAAATCGTTTCCAGTAATACCATAATTTGCTTTCACAAGCTCATCCGCAACATTAGATAAATCTGTGTTGCCTGTTTCTTTAACTAATGGTTTTTTTTCACTATCTTCTTCGTTATCCATAGTTAGCTTAGATAAGAACTTGCAAATTAAAAATGTAAGTTTTAAAGCTACTAATACACTACCTATTAGTATGATTTAAAACGTATAAAAATTTTGAATAACCATAAAAAACTTCATTTCTGTACAACTATAATCTTAAGTTAATATTAACACACACGTGAATTTTCTTAATAGTAAAAAGTACAAAATATTTAGTAATAAAGTATTAAACATTAAACAAACAAAATATTTTCAATGAAAAAAATAAGATAAACAGCACATCGAGTTTTACATTGTGAGCTATAGAAAGTTTTTTAAAAATTTTCAGTTTGTTTAAATATTAAGCCTACTCGTTTTTTACCGAACAGGAAACTAAATTTGTAAAAAACTATAGGTTATATTTTTTTCAAAATAAACATATTTCAACAAATGTTTTTATTCATTTAACCTAAATATGGTAAATTTTTCTTATTAAGTTTTAGAACCTAAATATAAAATTTTAACTTATTTAGTTTCTTACTGTTAGCTAAAACATACTTATAACTATTTTAACTAATCCAACTTAAACTTAGTTTTAATTTAAGTCTCACTAACATGTTATTAAAATTTGTTACACTAGTATGATGATAGTGTAAGAGAATTAAAAAATCAGAAAAAAATATTAGATGTTGAAAGTCTGTATCTATATGAAATAGGTCTGTTTATGTTTAAGTTTAACCATAACTTGTTACCAGAAAACTTTAAAAAATACTATTTAAGTGTAAAAAATGTCCATAATTATCATATGAGGTCTTTAGAAACTTTTTCTTTTCTATCTAAATTCAACAGCAAAATAGGGCATAAATCGCTATCCTACCAAGGAAGTAAGTTATGGATTAAGCTACCATTATGTTTAAAAAATATAAGTCATTTTGAAAAGTTCCAGGATGAACTTAAAAGTTATCTTTAAAAAAGTGACTCTCAAGAATGAATTTGTTAGTGATCATTCCTACTTGTCTATTTACTTTTGTTTAAGAAGTTAATAGTATCCAAATTTTTAATATCCAAATTTTTATTTATTTTTTTTATTTTTGTTTTTTTTTTTGTTTGAAAATTGATTTGTTTGGTTACAGTAACATCGGTTTAGTCTAGGTTTTAGCATATTCTGTCTAGTTATTTTTTAAGATTATTCTTTAAGATTACTATTTTGAATTAAGTTCTGAATACTGAATACAAATGTAAAAAAATAGTTATAGATGTTTTTACTTTAGCAGAAAATAAAGTATTTAAATAGTAAGCTAAGATAACTGTTTCAAGTAAACTTAAGTTAAAAAATCTCTTTTTTTTGAGAAAGTCAAAGAAAAAAATCTTTTTTTTTTATAATTGCAAGTGTTGCTTGTTTTCTATTATTACAGTTTTAGACTTGGAAAACTATTCAAAAAATAAAAAAGTATAGTTTAAAATAGAAGGAAATTTGTTATTGTTAATATCATTATTGTTAAAATTATTATTGTTCTTTTTTTTTAATTAAAAGCATAAATTTTACAGTACTTATCTTCATATTCTCATATATAAAAGTTAAGTTTAGTTATTGTAAAAATAACTTCTTTAAAAATCTTTAAAAGAAATATTTTAAAATAGTTTATTTAACTATTCAAACGTAAAATTGTTTTTACTGTTTAAGTTAAATAATTAAATAAAATAAAAATTACTTTTTTAACACAAAATACTTATAAAAAAAAATTCGTAAAAATATTTCAGCGTGAATTTTTTTTATTTCTTTGAAGAAGTTGTAACCTATATTTCAAGTATTCACACGTTTGTTATTAGTGTTGTTTATCTTCTTTTGAAAGTCAGCTTGAAGTAATATATGTTTTTAGTTGTTATGTTACTAAACAAGATTAATAGTACATTATAAAACACAAAATTCATTAATTTTCGTTTAGTTTCATTTTCTGTCATTTTCTTTTCGTTTAACTGATTGTTTTGTTACTAAAGATTTAAATATTTAAATGATAAAAAAACTATGAGTAAATAGTTCGTTAGAAACTTTGTAAGCTTATGGTGTACGACTCGATAACCGAAAGGTTCCTTTGTACACCAGATCCATAGACCAAACTTTTTGAGCGTTTTTTTTATCGTTGAATAAACAATAATACTGTTAAAAAATAAGGCAAATTATTCTTTTTAATACATTTTGACCTTCAAAAAAAATAAAATACCGTTTTTATTGTGTAATTAAAACTTTAAGTTTATTAAAACTTTCTTTATTAAAATATAAGATCATGTGTGTTGTTATTTAAAGTTTTTAAATTTTAACTTATTTTTTACAAATTTGTACTTTATTATAAACTCATTCAGACATATATAGATACTAAATAAATTAAATATAGTTACACCTAATTTAAAGTTTTACATTATTTGCTACTTCTTATACTATTTAAAAAAACGTAACTTTAAATTGTTACATTTACTATAGTTACAGAAACTTTAAGTTCAGTATAGTTATATTTTAATCAAAATTAATTTCGGTTATCGAGTCGCACACCAGTAATACCTTTTAATGTCTTGTCAGGACTTGTAAACTGATTTCAAAAAAGTCCTTTGCGGTTTAAATCTTTTTAATACAAAAGTTTGTTTAATAAGTTACAGTAAACTATTAGAAACTTTTGCCACGAAATAAAAACAGTAAATACAAATAGTCTATTTATTTCTTAGGAAATAAGAAATATACAAATAAGCTGTGTAGCTGTTTAAGAGATTTTAAAACTAATATTTATAGCAATTAGCTAGCCTTGAAAAATAAAAGATGAAGAAAATAAGTAAACAAGATATTTTTGTATAGGGTATTCAAAGTATTTTTCTTAAGTTTAAATACTGTTCTATTCGTTCAAGTAAATTGAAGGAGCTCTCATTTTAATTTGTTTTTAAGTTTGCTTTTAATTGCAAACTAGGTACCTCTAAATGTTAAGAAATTGTTTTCTTCAAAGCGAATGAATTCTTTTTAACTTTAATTGTCTTTAGTAGCCCAATAGCTTACTTATAATTAATTAGTCTTTTATTTCGGCTTAAGATTTGCTTGCTCGGGGTAATCCAATAAAAACTGATAAAACTTAATTTTAATGTAAATTAAAGCAAAACTCTAGTTGTCCAAATTCAAAAAAAAATACATACTATCAAAAAAAACGTTTTTATCTAATTGTTTGTATAAGTTTGTTTTAACTATAACTATTTCTAGTTTTGTTTGTGTAAATGCTTTATTTTGACAGTTTTTTCACTTTGAACTTATCATCTCTTTTGCACAAATTAAGTGTTTTCCAGACACTCTTAATAAAAACTAATATTTTTTTATTTGCTAAATAAATTTAGTTTTCCAGCTTCAGAGCGTAAACCTATGCCTTTTATCCCTTTTCTTAACCAAAACTACTATATCCATGACTACAATCATGAGTCTTAAATTTACATTACATCCAAGCTAAACCATATTCTATAACTTATTAAAAATTACTACAACCCAACGCTTATACTTTTAAGCCTGAGATGATAACTCTTAAAATCCTACTTTTGTCATCATACACTTTAGTCTTATCTATCTCCTACCTTTTGTTTAAACTACTAGTTTTTTATGTATATCCTTAAATATAATCTTTAGCTTTTTAAAATTTATAATTTAAGACTAGCTGTAACAAAGTAACTACGTCAAAACTGTTCAAAGTATCTGTAAAAAAATGACGAACAAGGTAAAAAAGTCATCAAGGAATAAGTAACCCCTTTAAAAGTTTTACTTTTAGAATGTACGATGTAAATTCATTATTAAATGAATAATAAACTTATATATGCATAGATTGTTCCCTTTTATTTTTAAACTCAATGCCCTAATAACGTTTAAATTTTCCAAGGAGCTCACCATTTCTTCATTGACATCTCAAGCCACTTCTTTAGATAATGATAACTTTTAAAAGGTTACCCTCTTACAAATAAAGCTGTAGAAAAGTTTACCCAGATATAAGAGTAGTTCTAACAAAAGATAAGTTGTCACGAAATTCATTAACTGTACAAAAAAAAATTCAAGTAAGAAAAACAAAACCCAGTTCAAATTTGTAGATATGTAACTTATTTTAGTAAATTGTCTGTTATTTTAAACTAATCAGTAATTTTTATCTACTTACTTTTAACAGAAACATATAAAAAAGAAGTATTTTAAATTCCTTAATTTTATACACGAATTTTAGTAACACTAAACTTTAAAAAAAATATTTTTATCTAAATTAGTTACGACAACTTAGGTAAGAGTTTTACTCTGCATGAAAAATGATATTATAACTTAGTCATTACTCTCAGCCAAAAAGTTTTTGTTTTATACAAATTTCATTTTTAGTAAGTTCTTGGTTAAAACTTATGATTTTTTTTTTATTTAAGATACTTACGCTTTATGCTAAAATTATTCTATTTTTAAAATTATACAGATACTTCAGTTTTGCAGACCACATATACACTGATTTTACTTTTTAATTAATTTTTAAAAATGCAACATTTTGCTTACTCAATTAAAAATATTACTAATATTTTATTTTTCCGTGGTGGTTTAGTTATAGACATTTATTGATCAGTTTATTTTAAAAATTTATTTAATCTTAAAAAAGTCTGTGAATAAAAAGAAGCTAAGTTATTTATATTATATGAAATAAATTGAAAGTTCATACGATTAAGAGAAAACTAAATCGCTTAAAAAATTTTTGACTAGTAATAAAAAAAAAGTATTTTTATACGGGCCTTTCTTGGCATTCTTTAATAAAAATAGTAAGGGAGTATTACAACAAATAGTAATTGTAAAGTTATCTAGCGTAACCGTTTTGTTTTTCAATTGTAAATTAAGAATAATAACGTGTAAAAAGTTTATTTGTTTCAACTCCCACATAGTTATAGAAATAAAAGGAAACTTGAAAGTTTTTATGTTATGTAAGATAAAAAATATTAACAATTTCAGTTTACTTGAGCCACATAACTTCGATATACAAAAATTTCAAAACAAAAATGAAACATTTTTGTGGTATATAAAAATGCCAAAAATACTTGTCAGCCTAATTCAAAGTTTTATATTTTAACTGTGCGGATACTAAACTAGTATTATAAAACTCTAGTGTTGTTTGTTGGTCAGAAAATACGCTTGTTGATAGTTTAAACATGGCTTTGAAGTTTATATAAATCCAATTCTTGTCAATAAACCAAGAACCAAAAAATTTTTATCCAAATTATTTAGTTTGAGTAAATTTCAAGAACTTAAGTTGAATTTAATGCAATAAAATATGCATTAAATAACTACAATCATGTTTAAACAAAATCATTTTTAAAAATATTATTTCAGTTACTGAAATAATAAAAATCAGGTAATCGGTTTTAATGCTTAAATTTACTTTAAAAAGTAATTGATTTGTATTTTTACTTCAGTTGAGTAATTTTAAAAATAAATTTAAAAATACTCATGAAAAAGTTATATTTTCGTCCCAATTACAAACTATTGAGCTTGTTATTAAAACTGACCAGCCGATTTAATGAAACAAATATAGTTTAAGATAAGAAACAATTTATCCCAGGGGTCGCAGCTTTAGATCAATAGCGGGTCACACTATGAACGTTATTAGTTTTTATTGGGTCACAGTAACTAAAATAATTTAGATTACCCATCAAAGGTTAATATCAAGTCAAGAAGTGATTTAGAAAGCAGTATAATAAATAATTGTAAGATTTTTACCTCAATGACCTATTTTATACCTAAAAAAAATTAGCTGTAAAAACATCATGGGCCGCAGTTGGCCGACAACTAGTTTAAAACAAAGCAGGGGTTGGCAATATTTTATGGAGCAAGGGATAAATATACTGAGATATCTCCAAGTGGGCCAAGTTGAAAAAATGGGACACCTTCCACATTTCTAAAATAATAGTAGAGCAAATGTGAAAAAAGTAACAGTGAACATACAAGCCAAAAAACAAGTTTATAAACTATTATAAAAAACTTGAAATTGCATGTTTTGTATTAACTGATTTTTATCACGTGAGGGGCATTTTTGATGGTAAGCTGTAGATCACTGATTACTACAAACTAAGACTTTGAAAAAAACGCAGATTTTCACAATGTAATCTTCGGATTATTAAATTTCGAATGATTAGTAAACATAAGCCGATTAAAAACTAGTTTGTACTTATCACATTTAAATAGAAATTTTGCTTTTGCTTATTTAATATTAAAAGACAAATGTAAAACGAACAAAATGTCCAAACAATTATTAAACTACGGTTGCGAATAACTAGTCAACGTGAAATGTTAGTTTTTTTTTTTTTTTCTTTTATTTAAAAGCGATAAAAATTCACAAATCAATAATTTAACTATAACACAAAACAATCTAATTTTTCATCCACACAAATGTGAATGTCATCGACCGGGAACGCATCCAGGGTCGGTATGTTTTTACGTCTCTGGCGGACGACTCATCCAAGGGCTGGGAACTCGGCTTCACTGTTCAGCATGACCTTTGAAAAACAAATTCTGTTTTAAACAATGAAAATCAAGTCCAATGGTTTATTTTAATTTTTTTGTATTATGCCCTCATTTTAAGTCTTAAGAAAATAAAGTGTGGTTATGTATATTAGTGCTGCTCACAGCAATTGCTAAGTAAGAAGTTATTTGAATAATTTTCAAACATTTTTAATGGTAATAACCAACAAACCTTCTTGGGCTGGTTGTTCCTCTTCTGGCCGTTGTAGTTGTTGCGGCCCCTGCCCCCGAACCCGCGGTTGTCACGGTTACGTGGGGGGTACTTGCCCCTACCACCTTCACGGTTGTCACCCTGGTCCTTCCTGAAGCCTCCCCTCTTGGCCGGGTTCTCGAACCTGAACCTGAAGTTCTTGCTGATGTCCTTCTTGTTGCCTTGCACGTTCTGTGACATTTTTAAGTTGATCTTGCAAATATTTATCTTCTACTTTAGTACTTATGCAAATACTACAAACTAAAAAATTATTATTTTGTTTTCATCAATTCAAAAAAATTACAAAAAAAGTTTTCAAGCATCAAACACAAATGAATATATATATCATCATTAAGAAATTACAAAATACAAACTAAAAATAATAATTACTGTTTAATTATTGTAATTAATACTTTTCAATTGTTCAATCACAAACCTGCACTTCAACTTCCTCCTCTTCTTCCTCGTCGCTCTCAATCTTCACCTTCTCCAACTTCTTCATGTTGTTCCACTTCTCGTTCTCCACTCCCTCATTCGGCTTCCTCACCTCGAACTGGTGCTTCTTCTTCTCGCCCTGCATCTTCTTGTACTCCTCCAAGGTGTACACGGGCTCCTCCTTCTCCTCTTCAACCTTCTCCTCGGCTTTTGGTTCTGAACAACAATTGTAAACTTTTATAAAAGAAATTTTGAAAAATTATTGCTTTCTTATTTAACATAAATTAATTGAAGTCGAAATGCATTTGTTTTCACTTATGCTTAAAAGAAGAGTTTTTACAACAAATAAATTATCTATATTAAAACTTGCTAAGTGTTTAAAAGTAACTGGTATAAATATTTTGTTTACTTTCACGTTTAATCAAAGTAGGAACATAATAAAAGCACAATATTTAACAAATACAAATTAGATGAATAGATATACAAAATATTTACAAGATGTTTTTAAATTTGGCACTCAAGCAGCAAAATACTACATGATGTTTTTGCAACAACCAGAATAGTCTAACTGAAATAAAATTAATGTTTAGTTTGATCTAAAAGTGCAAATTAATCAATAATGTTAAAAAAGTGCAAATTAATTAATAATGTTAACCTTCCTTTGCTTCGGATTCGTCCTTCTCAACGTTGCCTTCGGCAGCGGGTGCGGCAGCTTCATCAACATTTTCACCTTCCACCTTCGCTGGTGCTTCCTGCTTCTTCTCCTCTTCGGCAGCAGCGTCCCAGTTCACCTCGTTGTTCTCCTGCTTGTTCTGGTACCTCCTGTACCCGTTGTTGCGACGGTTGTTGTTGTTGTACCTCCTCGGGGCGCCTTCCTGTCCCTCCTGGCCTTCTTCCTGGTTCCTGTCCTGGTACCTCGGCCTCCTGTCGCCGTTGTTGTACCTTCTCGGCCTGTAAGCGCGCTTCTCCTGTCCTTCGGCCACTTCACCTTCGGCCTGCTCACCGTCCCTGTTATTAATTAATTTGTTGTGATCAACTCTAAATTTACGGGTGTAAAAAATCATTAGGTTTTTGGTCTTAGTGTGTTTGGTATGAGTGAATACATAAATGCTTGTGACATTACTAAAATTTTACAAGTTTATGAAAAACCTGTTAATACAATTCAGGAGACAATAATGGGACATTTAATTTGAGCATGATTAGAGTAAAAAGATATTGTATAAAAGGTGTTCCTAGAAATTATATACATTTAAACTTAAACGTTGTTTGGAAGATAAAGCTCTATTTTTATTTTTTACTTTAATATATACATACAAACAAAATCCTGGAATTACACTTGAAAGTCATTCAAATTTAAAAACATTTTTGAGGTTGAAATATGTAAAACTCTTTCTGTATAGTTGAGACTCTTTAAAGAAGTTTATGGATGGTTGAAAAAGTTATTCTTAAAATATAGTCTGAAAAGTCGAACAAAGTTAACCAGTTTGAATAAACAATAAAAACTAAATAATTGACACCAACTAACAAAAATTACTTGTAAGAGAAGCTTGACAACAAATAAAATCTTCAAAATTGAGTTAAAATCACTTAAAACAAAATCCTTAGGTTCAGTAAAAAGATTTCAAGTAGCTAAGTTTTAAATAAAGCCGCAATCCTATTGTTTTTGGTTAACTTAGACTCTTAGAGAATTTATAAATGCTTAAAATATAACAAAACTCTAAAATCAAAAATTTAAATATTGAACTAACTTTATTATAAAATACTTAAAAAAAGTGTGATACAAAATAAATAAATGTTCTACAAGTGCAAAATAAATTACCTTGGTCTGCGGTCTTGCCAGTTTCTTCTGGGACGGTCGTTGTTGTAGTTGTTCCTAAAATATAAAAATATTTAGCTACTGCAGATTAAAAACTAAACTAAGACACGTGCTGTCTTTTTTTATTAGCTATTTCAAGTTAAAAACTTTAATAAATTAGAATGAGAGCTACATAATTTTGTGTAGAACAACACAAAAAAGAATTATAACTTTTACGTTTATTTATAATAAAAACTTATCAGCATATCAAACTAAATAATATTTACCTTGGGCGACGTTCTTCACCATTCTCATTGTTGTACCTCCTGTTGTAAAATAAAAATAAAACTTCTATTTTGGTTATATAAATAAAGTATTGGTGTTTATAGTTTTGTATTCTTAAAATACTAGAGACTGGAATATTTTTGGTGAAATGAAGTGCAATATATATTAATAAAAAATTAATTACCTTGGGCGGCGTTCTCCTTCGCCATCTTCATTGTTGTACCTCCTATTAGAAAAATAAATTAAGACAAGTTAAAACTTTGGTAACGTGCAAAAAAAACTTTATTCATAAAAAGTATAGATGATTGCATATAATTCTTTTGTAATTAAAAATAGGAAACTGAAATAATTTTCATGAAATTAAACATGAAAGTTTACCTTGGGCGTCTTTCGCCTTGGCCATCTTCATTGTTGTACCTTCTGTTGTTGTTCCTGGGTCCACCCCTGTTGTTGTTGTTATACCTGTTGGGCCTCCTTTCTCCATTCTGGTTGGCTTCATCACCGCGCTTGTTGTCAGCGTCTGTAAGAAATTATTATATATTGTTGAAATAAATACCAAAATACATTACTAATTAATAATTTATTACTTTTTCTGTTGATATGTAAAATAAAAATTTTACCCAAGAGCTGATTTGTTTACAAAAAGTATTAAACATGAATCTACAACTAAAACATATAATATTTTTGTTTACATCTAACAAATTAACCATAAAAACTGCAAAGATTAAAAAAAAACCTACACTAAAAATATATTTAATTCACAAACCCTTCTTGGCATTCTTCTTGGGAGGGTTCATCAACTTATTTTTCTTCTCCTTCTGCTCCCTCTCCTTCTGCTTCTTCTTGGCAGCCTTCTCCATCTTAGTTCTCTCCTCAACCATCTTCAGGTACTCCAGGGGGTCCATCTCCTCTTCGGACTCGCCTCCCATCACGTACTTGTTTGTCACCTCGCAGTTGTACACTTCCTCGCCCTGAGGCGCTTCCATCTGCTGGCCGTCTACTTGAGGCGTCACCATTTTTATGTTTGTGTTTAATTAAGACTGGAAATAATTTTTGTTTGAGTTTTTGTAAAATAAATTTTGTATTTCGTTGAAGTATTGAAAGGAAATATTAAAAAAATGATTGCTTTAAATTTCTCAAAATAATTTTTATGAATAAATTCAACGAAAAAACATCTTTTTGTACTGAATACTACTTTAAACATAATAAAATAGTTTCAGAACTAAAATCTTACCAAATTGTAATTGAAAAACAATTGAATACTTACTGTAAATAAATATCAATTCAAAACCTTTTTATTTAAGCTAATTTGACAATATTATTCAAAACTAGCATCATACAGACAGTGTGCAATTAAATGACATATTTCACAATAAAATAAAAATAGCATATAGAAATCACAAACAAAATTATAAATTTTAATTCCATAGTTCTTCATAAAAACTGCAAGAATCTCCAGCAGCCAAATTATGAATAGGAACTGATTTATCTTCATTATACTCAGATTCAGAAGAACTGTTGATAAAAATTTCTTAACATACTTCATAAATATTCAATATCAGTAAACAAGAAAAAACTGCCATACTACAAATAAAACTGCACATTTTTAAAATTTATACTAGACCTTTAGCAAGAAAAAAACAAGATACTTGGACAAAAATTTAACAAAAAACAATATATTTAGTACTAGGACACTAACCTTTCACTATCAACAGTTTCTTTCATAATTTTAAACACTGCAACATCTTTGTCAAAACTTACAAAGGAACTCAAGTCACTTAAATATTTCCTGTGATAAAATATTTAAAAATCCAATCGAATAAAAATAAAACAAAACTTTTAAAATTTCAACATAAAACTTTTATAAAACTTCATTTACCACCTAATTAACATAGAAATGTTATCAGCTTTGAAAAATTAGAGTTGTCTAAAAAATCTTTTAGTTTTCCAAAAAAAAATATTTAAAAATTAGTTTAAAATTTTAAAAAAGTAAATAAAATTTCAGTGTATTGTACTTATGTCAGATGGTACTTGTATGTAAAAAACTAGCTATGAAATTTGTAGAGAACTCAACACTAAAATAAATAAAAAAATGCTAATTATTTAAATTAAAACAAATTACTTTAAAGCTTTCATAAAACTGCTATAATTCATTTACTTTAAGTAAAATGGCTCTTTGTACTTAGTAATTCAAAAACTATAAAAACAAAAAAAAATTACCTTAAATAAGCATTATTGAAGTCTTTTTGATAAGGATAGTGATACTTTTCTTTGAGGTGATTAAAATAAGCTAATGTAATGTATAAATAATCTCCATCTACTAATAGGTAGTTAAAAGTTTGGTCTATAGCTTCTTTAATTATCTCTATTCTACTAAGGCATATGGTTACTAATTCATTGTTATATACAGAAACTTCAAATAAACTTAAATGAGGAAAGTTTAGTGGATGTGATTGTAAAGTTTCTGTAAAAAATGTTTTATCTTGACTGCTGTCATTAAACTGTTCAGCATTACCTGGAGTTTCCTTTGCTTTATTAAATGGATATAAAGCATGTTCTGATTCTCTTTTATCTGGCAAAACTAAGACATTTTCTTTCAAGTGGCCATACTGATTATAGGACTCAGCATTTCGATCAAGACTAGAACTATCAGCGTCTTCAAACTGATCACTGCTACAATAGGTGTCAAAAAATTTAGACATGCATTTGTGAGGATATGCAAACATTAAAGATCTTCCAAATGTTCTACTCTTAATATTTTGTTTTCTAATTAACTCTGTTTGTTTGTTAATAAAAAACTCTGAATTTTGGTTGGCAACGTTGTTTGCTGTATTAATAATTTGAGCTAATAGGTTTTTAAATTTAATATGAGGATAATCTATTTCTTTTAAAAGTGTGTAGTTTAAATGGCTTTCTGAAACTGCATCATTAGAATGTACCAATCTTGTAAAAACCGCAAATTGACTGCAGTACCCTACTTTTAATTTAGTATTTGGAGGAGTTCCTACACCAGTAAAACAAACCTCATAACCAAATTTATTACAAATTTTATCACACCATGCCTTAAATTGATTTCTGGTCCATTCAAACTTATGATCCCAGTGCCTAAACTTTTTTGTGTTTTTAAATAAAACATTGAACTCTACGTTTGGGGTTGATATAATTACATGTTTTGGCTTAATGGAACCAAAAACATTTATAGGAAACTGTTCAAGTACTTCACTTTCCAAATGCTCAATTAACTCAATTAAAGTTACTACTTCTACTTCTGACAACCTTGAATCTCTGTCTGCTACTGATCCCTGAAAGAAATAATCTCTAAAATAAATAATCCTAATTTATGAAGTGTTTAAAATAAAGCATGACTATACTTACTATTGACTGTACTTAAATCCTAATTACAGGGTTTTAACTATGAACTTGCCTAAAAAACTTTTTAACAAGTAATCAAATTCTGTTAGTGATTGAAAAAAGTCTTTACTAAAACCTTTTTGACTGATATTTACACATGCTTTCACCTAAAGCTAATTAACAGAGTTGCCACTTTTTAAGTCAAAAAAACTGTCATGAATTACCAAAAACATTCCTGAGTAGCCTTACTGTCTTGAGTCACCCTGTGTTTTTTCAAATCCTAAAAAATGATGTTTTTGAATTTTCAAAATTAATAAAAACCAAGTTCTATAACAAAATTATTTATAAAATAACATATTATTAATACTAACTGCACTAAACCCCATTTAAAATCTATAAGAAAATGTTCTGATTTTTTTTTATAATAAAACTATCTTGATTTATTTAAAAAACAAAACTGTACTGAGTTAGTGAGTTTAGAAAATAATTTAAAATATCCTGAGTATCTTGAGTGTGTAGCAACCCTGGCAGTGTTGTCTGTTTTTGAGTGAAAAAAAAATATTTTTAAGTGACCAAGAACTATCCTGAGGCATCCTGAGTTTTCAAATCCATAAGAAAGTTTTTTGCCTCAAACACAATGACATTTCAAAGAGCAGTACATGAGAATAATTTAATGAGAATGATAAACATGAGAATAATTTAATTATCCCATAAAGTTACTTACTTCATTAATCAACTTCCTAAAACTAAAAATTATTTTTATTTTGGTCTCCTAAATTCAAGTTAAAATTTATGATTATTTAGGATTTTCTAAAAATGTGTGAGGAAGCTAAAACCCTGTAACTAGTAACTCTACATAAAAAATCTAATTTAAAATTGTTGTTAAACATTTATTAGCATTAAATTTATTTGTAGATATAGTGATAAATGATATATAATCTAACAAACTTTATCCAAAACAATTTTTTTAAACAAAAACTTAATAACTTTAGTAACATCTTGGTTAAACCATATTTAAATATTTAATAAGTATTAAAATAATTGGTTAATTTTTTATACTGTATTAAGTGCTAAAATCATTAATAAAAAACATTGTTTTAACACCACTTTTAATCTTTTTTTTAATACATCCTTTTTAATGTAACTAACCTAAATTAATATCAAAAATAGTCTTTTAATACATGAGAAACCTATGAGCAGGATTGCCAAATGTTTTTTGCAAATTTTTTCCAGGTTTTCAAAATTTATTTTGTTTCTAAAATTACACTTTTTAGATTTTATTTTTAGTTTAAAATTTAGTTTAAGGTAAAAAGCTGTGTTCAATAGCAAAACAACATTAAAAAGATATCTTAAAGCTTCTTTAAATGTATTGTTAAATAAAAAAAATACTTGATGAACACAAAAAAATATGTATGTGAAAAATTTTTTGAGTCAAATCAAAATCTTCCTGATTAACATGTAAAAATTATTTAAAATTTCAGGTTTTTTTTTTTTTAATTTCTCAAATTCCAGGATTTTTAGCCTAAATTGTCAAATTCCTGGTTTTTCCAGGATTCCAGGTTTTTTGGCAGCCCTGTATAAGTAGATCATAAGACTAGATTTTTTATTAAGGTTTACTGTAAGAGTCTGCTGTCAATATATATAGATACAAAATTTGTCAATACATTTAAGGCACTAGTTGTATTTTAACACTCATACAAGACAACCTAATTTTATTAATGAAAGTTTTTTATTTGCTGAACAATATCTTTGAAGAAGCTTTTAATTGAACATTAGAGTAAAGAACATTTAAAGAAGCTTTTAATTAGTATTTCATAAATTAGATATTGGTCTAAACTTATTGAAGAAATTTAATTTTAACTTTTTGATAAATAAACATAAGTTAAACAACAAAATAAATCAGTATGAAAAACTGTAATTATGAGCACTAGTGTTAAAATACAGCCACCAAATACATCAAATATTCTTAAAAATAAATTACCAACTTGATAGCAAGAAATTTTTAGAGGTTTATTTCTGGCATTCAAGTGATCAAAAGCACGTATTTGAAACTTCTTAATATTAGAAGTAAGCACTTCTGAGTCACAATCAACACCAATTAGCTCCTCAATAAAAGTAGTTTCTTGCCTTAGTAAGTTAATCAACTCCATTTTGTTGCACCCAAAGTCAACTAACTAAAACAGTTTAATTTAAGTTATTACAGTCACATGTACAATGATATTCTAACACAAGATAGATAAGGTTATGGTACAGTTAATACTACACTAATTAAAAAGATTTGTCATTAAAATTATAATCAAAGTCATTTTAATTCAATCTTAGTAATTAAAACAATCTAAAAAAAATTGTTTTTTTTTTTACTTTTCTTTCAATAATAAAATTTTAAAATTCTAAGTTGTGATGGTCATGACATTATCAATATTATCTTTACGTGTTCATATAAACATTACAGAGTTTTGATATAGTAAAAATATTCCTCTAAATTAGCACTGAAAAACCACAAATTATATAATTTAAGTAAATTCAAAAATATAAAAGAATTTAGAGACACTGAAAAAATTCAATACAAAAACTATGAAATATAGCCATAACTCTAATATCAATATTTGTAATAAAAAGTTGGTATCTAAGTTACAATAATCTAGTCTACAACTTATTAACTGTGTTTATAGTGAAGTTTTAAAACTTGATAATTTTAAACTTTTACCTTTAAATAAGTCTTCAATTACTTTGATATAGAATGATCAAAACTTTTCACAGAAAAATAATTTTAACTGCTTCAATCAATTAAATTAACAAACAGCAGAAAAACTTTGTTCAAGAAACTTTGTGGATTTAGATATTTCATAGGTTTTAAAATTAAGTAAAAAAAATTACAAAAAAATTAACTAAAATTATCAGAATTATACGAATCTTCAACTATTCATAAGAATTATTATGATAAAAAAAGATTTAATATGAATTTACTATAAATAAAAAATTGATCATGGACCTACAAAATATTTTTTAAAGTAATAAAGTGGTATTTGAATTTTTTTATTGCTTACCTAACCTAATACAGAATATTTAAAAAAAATTAAATAAAAAATATAAACTCTTTTATTAAACATTTTTCAAAAAAAAAAGGTTAATAACAATCATGTCTATTTTAATTTAACAAGGTTTTACTTACAATGCACATAAAAATTATGTAGAATTCAAATAAAGGTGTTTAAAACAAAACTTAAATATTTGCATTTTTTTAAAGCTAAATTTAACACACTTTTACCAAGTAAACTATCAGCAGCACATGATGATAGGTAGTTCAGAGCAGCATAAACTAGAGCAGTTGTTTCTCACACTTACATGTGTACTTTTTTTCAATTTTAATCTACTGCATATAGTCTAACATAAAATACAATTACATTTTAGGTATTTTGAATGGTTTTGATGCCATTCAGACACCATCAAATTGCCCATAATGAACATCTCTTAAGATTTTTTTTTTATATCAAACTTTTTTTTGTAATACAATAAATTAAATAGTCAGTATTATTGCACATAATAAGGTTATACAACTAATAGTAATGTAAAATTTTATAGATAACCTAGAAATAGTAATCAGTTTTAAGCTCACTAATTACTGCTTGAAAATTTTTGTAACTTCAACATATATTTCTTTACTGTACTTAAACCTTAACTTGACCTTAACTTTGCTTTTTTATATTAATCATAGTTCCAGTTCATTGAAACAAGTATTCTTAGTATAAAAAACATGTAAAAATAAAAATACATATATTAAGAGTATATTTTTAGGGTGGCCATTGGCTTTTGAAAAAAAATTCAGGTTTATTTATGTACACATTTTCATGTTTATTTTTAGTTAAAAGTTAATTTTTGAGGTCAAAAACTGTGCTAATGAGTATAACAACATTTAAAAGATACTATAAAGCTGTTTTAAATGTGTTTATTAGTCTAAAAAAATATGTTTAATATTTTTGGTGTGACATTGATATTGTATAAATTAAAATCCAGTTTTCTTACTGTTCAAAAGTTTAGTGATATTTTAATTTACAGGTTTTTAACAATCTTTTTCCAAATTCCAGGTTTTCAAGGTGCTTTAGCCTAAATAGTCAAATTCAAGGTTTTTCTACGAAGTTAAGATTTTTGGCAACCCTGATAAAATTTTATAGAAACAGAATTTATCACACGCACCATAAGTTTCAGCTTATATGGTAAATTAACAATTTGAATATACTATTTTTGGTCAGAGGTATATTACAGGGCTGCCAATTATTTAAAAACAAATTTTTTTTAAGTTTTCCATATTTCATCCAGGCTTTTAAATATACACATTTTTGGGTCTATTTTTAGTTAAGATAAGTTTAAGGTAAGAAACTGTGTTAAATAGTATATAAAAACATTAAAAAGATAGTGTTAAGCTACTTATAACATGTTTTTTTAATAAAAAAAATTTGATGATGGCAAAAACTTTTATTTAAACAATAGATTTTTCGAGTCAAGTTGAAATCTTACTACTGACATGTGAAAATTGTTTAAATTCCAGGTTTCTAGGTTAAGTGGTTTCAGCTAATATGGTAAATTAACAGTTTAAATATACTATTTTTGGTCAGAGGTATATTACAGGGCTGCCAATAGTTTTTACAAATTTTTCCAAGTTTTTCATATTTCATCCAGGCATTTAAATATACACATTTTTGGGTCTATTTTTAGTTTAAAGTTAAGTTTAAGGTATAAACTTGTGTAAATAAGTATATAAAAACATTAAAAAGATACTGTAAAGCTACTTAAAATGTTTTTTAATAAAAAAAATTTGATGATGGCAAAAACTTTTAATTAATTGATAAATTTTTGAGTCAAGTTGAAATCTTAATACTGAACATAAGAAAATTGTTAAAATTCCAGGTTTTCAGGTAAAGTGGCAACCCTGTATATTAGTTCTATTTATATGGGGCTGTGGAAGGCATAAATCAGTACTAAAATAAGCTTTACATTAAATTCTGGTTAATTTATTTTATTTTTAAATTAAAATAACTCAAATACATTCCCAAATCTTAAACACATAAGTTTTTACAATACATTATCTTATTATCTGGCTTAAAAATTTAAATCAGCAAAAAACAAGTAATTGTTTGATTGGATGCAGGCTGTAATAAAATAATTTTTAAGTTGTGACATCTAGCTAAGAGTAGCTCCAAGTTTATTTTTCCATAGACAATATAAATCTTACAAATATTTAATATTCTAAGAGTAAATTTAGGTGGATAAAACAGTAGGCTAATATCAATGATTACACTATTCAAAAACATATATTGTTACTTTAAAATACAACTAAACAAGATGAGATTTAAAAAAAAAACTATTCTTAATTTTTTTAAAAACATTTTACCATAATATTATAAAATTTATATCATTATTAGACTTAACAAATATCCAATTACACTTTAAAACATAACCTTAATTGGCTTCATTTCTCTAACAAGCTGTAAGACCTTTAAATGTCTTTGGGTTTGTAAAGGTGGATCAAAAAAAGGCTTTATTTCTGGGTCAACATCAATGGGCTGCCTTTTAATGCAGCTAAAAATAGATGTGAATTTAACCATGTTAACACTGTACCCCTAAAAAATTTCTAAACACTCACAGTGCTTTAAACTCTTTTACCAGTAGTCAAAAATGGAGCAAACATTTTGGCTTTGTACAACTTGGCTTTATAAACTTTAGTTTATCAGGAAAACAGTGATAAAAACTTCATCTAAAATAGGTTCAACTAAACATTCTATAATTTTATTAAAGATATATAAAGTATTTACTTAAGAAAATATTTTCATTTATATCATATTTTACAACTTTCAAAATATTTAAACGTTAGAGAAAGTAAAACAAAATGATCAAATTAAAATAAACTTTTTGCACTTAAGCACAAGTTTTAACAACTCTAGTAAGTAGTAAGTCTGCATTTATATTTTTTATAGATGTTTTATTTTATCTATTTCTATAATTACCATTATATTTGCTTAATTTAAATGAGTAAATGCTTCACAAATACTCGAGCTTAAAATTGTAAGTTAAAACAAAAGAAACTTATTTTTCAGTATTCAGAATTTTTTTAAATTTTCTTCTGAGTTCTGACAACTCTAGTTTCCATAAGCTAGAAATAAAGAACTACGTTTATTTAAAAATGTTCGCTTTTTTTTAATAAAGGCATTGTGCTTGAATAATTTTGACGACAAAGTTAATTGCTACAGTATCATATCAACTGAATACCTTATTTACTATGAACTTGTTAACAAAAACAATATTAAATACCTTAGAAATTAATTGATAAAAACAACATACATTAAGTAAAAACAATATTCAACCATACTCTGAAGGCAAAAATTATTATTTGCTTTTTATTAAACTGTTTTTTATTACTTAAATTTAAACAATAAACACTACTTTACCATACAAATACTGATTTTTGCAAGAGTCAACTCTATAATAAATTTGCAAATTATAGAAAAAAGTGTAGTTTTAAATAAACAACATAAAGTATAAAAAATTGTCTAAATTCCAAGTTGTAATTAAGATTTAAAGAAACATGTCTATGTAATGCAGTTAGCTTAAATAAAAGTTTTTTTTCTAAACATTTGTTGACTTAAGCAAAAAAGAATACTTAAACCATTTAAATAAATGTTTAAAGCTGAGTATTATGGCATTAGTTGCAAACTAAGTTTAAATTGACTACTTCCGTTTAAATAATATTACAGCACTACATTTCGACAAAAAAGTTAAAGTTTTATTAAAAGATGTTTTAAGAATTTGTAGCACTTCAAAAAGTTGTATATTTTCTATGATGTACTAATATTTCTTAATTACCCAGAAAATTATTTAAGTAATCTTAATAGTTTGTTTGTTTATTTATTTGCCTATTTGACCCGAAGACATGGTGTACAATGAAACCTTTTAGTTATCGAGTCGTCGCCACTTGGATACAGTTTAACGTCGTTATTCAGGACAATAAAAAGTAAAGCTCCATTAATATTCATACAACCAACCTAAAAAAATAAGTACATAAATTAAAAACTTGAAGAAAACAATAGTCTATCTATACATAGTTTTTTAATTAAAAAGTTTTTGTAAATAGAGTATTGTCGTAGAAAACACTACTTGACTAACAAAAAATAAAGACTTAAGGTAAAAATAAATCTATTTTCTTTAAAGAAAGGTAAACGATGATTACAAAATTAATTTTAAGTATTTTAACGCGTTTAGTTATATTAGACGATTTTTTTTATATAAAAATAAAAGATACAATATTATTTTAGAAAAATGACGTTTTTAACTAGTTTGAAAAATTATTTTTTAAATTTATTTTTCCAAGCTATACGGCTGTTCAACTTTTATAAAAAGTTAAATTTTAGGAATTAAAGTAACAGCTTTATAATGAATTTTATTGAACTGTTTTAATAGTATAAAAAGTATAAATTGAAAAATCAATTTTACACTGTGTTAACATGATAAAAAAAATATCGTTGGTCTATTTTCGTAGGTCCTTTTTCGAGAAACCAGTATTATCTCTAGTCTTTTGTTTATTAAAGTTCAATTTTTAGCCGTTTAATTCAATCCGACATTCAACCAAATAAAATTCAGTTGCATACAAGTAGCTCGCAAATCTAACTTTACAAAAAAAAAATCATGTATCTTCTAGAAGGAAAAGTCTTGTGAAGAATATAAAACAAGTCCCTAGGTGCTTAAATTTCGTATAGTTAATCTTCTTAAAAATTTTAGTTGAGTTGATATAATTTACGAAAATGAATATCTTTTTGTTTTCTTTTTGTTTCAGTACGACTAAATTAAGACTTATATTGATATATTTATTTTATACTTTATTAGATAGAATTTAAACGACGTAAGTATAAAAGGAATAACAACAACAATTTTTTTTTATATTATATTAAGTACTATAAGCAAAAGTCCGTAAAAAGTGTTTTTTATAAAGTTAATGTAAATGTAAAAATAGATATATAAACTTAAGTCGCAATAAAAACACTTTTGATATTATATGAATTTAAGTAGTTTAAATTGCTCTGACAGTATCACGCGTCATTTCAGATGTTTTAATTTTTTGCAGATTCGTAACTTTTTCGAGATAGCTACGTCTCTGGACTGTAGTATGAATTTTTTTAATATGAATACTAAATTTTAAAGAACTAATTTATTAACTTTACTTGCGTTATAAAAATTCTAGCTAGGTTAACGACAAGAAGATCTACCTTAAATATAGTTATTTAAGCTTAATATAAGAATCCTACAAAGCAGAATTAAAACAAAATTGCCAAACAGAAAAGTAAATTATTTTGATGTTTTCAATTAATCTGAACCAAAAATTCAATATCGACAAAAGCAAGACAAAAAGTTTAAAATGTTTTTTTTTTCTAAATTAAACAAGAATTGTAGGCTTCGTTAAATTTTTTACGAAAACGTGTTTATAGCGAATAAATGTTTGAAATAGCGGTTCATCTTAACTTAATAATTTTATTGTTATTAAATAGCTGTTCCTTTACCCTAAGGTTTAAATGAATAAATTTAATATTTTAAGAAGTTCAAATTTATAAGTTGAATACAAAAGAGTTGATAAATAAAACAAATATGTTCGATAACCAGCTAATAAAAGTTTATAATTCAAACCTACATGCTTTTTTATATTATTATAAAAGAATTATATCTAAGATAGTTAAACTTACACATAACAATTTTATGCTGTGAACATCGCCCACCTTTTTTCCTGTTTTCTTTCTTTTAAGACTACTGAAATTAGTGAAAACTTAAACAAATAGTCTTATTTTATTTTAAGAACTTTTGATAAGTACATCAAAATAGTATTAAAGAAACGTTATTTTTAGCTTAGCTGTGTGTATGTTGAGTACTGGGTTAATGAAGCTTGGCACTCCAGCCTTGTACTAAGTTGCAATGGGTAATACTTTTTTATACTAAATATGTAGGTTTAATGTAACTATATCATTTCAATTAAGCTGTATAATTTTTTCGTTCAAACACATAATTTTTGGAAATAAGAGCATATTTTACTTTTTTTATGACAAAACATTACATACACTACGACTACAGTATTAAGTGCAATTTTACATCATATCGGATAGTTTTCTTATAAAAAGTTAAAACTAACCAACATATATGTAAGACCTTCATTTTTAAGCAAATCGGTCTATGACTTTAAGTCTTATTTTATATAAAAAAACGTCACACTTAAATAGTCATTTTCGGTCTAAGTTATCTTTTATTGGAAGGGAAACCTTTATTAAAAAAATTAACTTAATTAAAAGTATTGTTTCTTTCTACTTAATATTATATAGCATTGTATATAATGTTTAAAAGTTTATAATTTGAATTTAGTTATTTTTATATATTTTTATTTTTTTAGTTTGTTAAGAAAATTTAATATAAACTTGACAACTAAAATTTAAAAAATGGTAATAGTTAGAATTTCCAGAATCATTTAATTTAAGGTAGATAAATTTTTGATGTTTTTTAATTTTATAGAAGTTTATAACATTAATTATCAAAAAAGTTAATATATGACATATAACTTTTAAAATATTTTTTAGACAAATAAATCATTCATTTGTATATGTTTTCAAAGTTTATTAATACTTCTGTTTAGATCTTCAGCAGTTAAAAACTAACCATAGAAATAACCATACAAATAACTAACCATATAGTAAAAAAGAATTAAAATTTTCATTAAAAGTAGTAACGACTAAAATTTCTATGCAATAAAATTGAGTACTTTAGAATAAAACTGTTATCTGTTTATGGGACAAATAAGAACATAAATAGAAACTTTTTAAAATTCATTGTAAAGCTTATAATACGTCAATTCTGTAATAAATAGATATGTTTAAACATATCTTATAGAATGGATTAGTAAACTGTGCAATTTTTTCTCTTCCATTAAAATTTCTGAAATTTTATTAATGTTGAAATAAATATGTTTAAAAACTTAAATCTTGAAATCCGAAATGAAATATTTCCATTTAAGCTTAACGTTTTTGTTTATTGCGTATTCAATAGGAAAATCATTGTACATGTAGTACTTGGGACGGGTATGTTTTGCCCGAAGTTGCTTTTGAACGGCGTCACTTTGGCACGAGCAGTCATTATTATACGGAGGATCAATTTTGCACGAGTGACAGGTTAGGGTTAGGGTCAGAGTTATTGTTTGGTTAGGTTATGATCAGCGTTAGAGTTAAGGTTAAGGTCAAAGTTAGATTTAGGGACAGTTTAAGAGTTAGGGTCAGGGTTAGGCTCAGGGTTAGAGTTAGGGCGAAATTTTTGGTTAGGTTCAAGTTTAGGGTTAAGGTCAGGGTCAACACGTGCAAAGTGACACCGTGCAAAAACGTTTTCGTGAACAAGTGTCCCTCATGCGAAAGTTACTCCAACCCATGTAATATTATACAGTACCACAAAAATTATAAATTTAAAAAAAGTATGTATGTTAAGTCTATAATCAAACTTAGCTCAAAATGTTTTTGTGGTTAAATAATGTAATCGTTTCCTAAAAATTTTTTTTCAAGTAGTTACAGTAATATATAAAAATCTAATTCGTGAACTTAACTTAATTTTTTTTTGCTAGTGAAAACCTATTTATTTTTTACCGTTTTAAAAGAGCAATTGTAGTCTTAAGATTAATGAGGAATGAAGTTAATAAATTAAATATCTGTATTATTATTTAATTTTTAGGTATGTTAGGTGCCAAAAAGACTTTGGTAGAAGAATTAAATATGCAAGTTTTTGAAGTTGATAAGTATTCTAATTAGAACTACTAAGCTTTTGTTGCATTATAATTGCACAATTGTATAGAAGTCTGTATTTATGAAGTTTATAACGCTACAAGCTACCAGTTGTGAATGAATTTAAAAATAAATCTGCTCTTACATAATTTAAAAACGAGTCTGCTGTTTATTAAACTTATTTTAAAACAATCCCGGTAATAACTTAAAAAAAAGTTATTTTGAAAAACTATCGTCTGAAACATTTTTATTTTATAGAAGATATGGAAAAAAGTCAAAGTAAAACAATCTTCTTCAGTAAATTTATCTAGGTCTAGGCGAGCAACTATATTACGTAAGAACATAAAATATGCTTAATCTTAAAAGAATTAACTATCAATAATACTTAGAATATACTATTTATACTAAATAAAAAATTTGTTACTTATAAATCAGGTAAAACTAACAAGAACATTTAACACTTTGAGTATCAATGTTTTTGATCAACTATACTTCGGCATCAATTAAAAAATCACTTAATGTTTTGATAGTTATAGTACTATTGTTTATTGAACGAAAAAAAAAGCGCTCAAATATTTGGTTTTAGGACCTGTTGTACGAAAAATCTTTTCGATTATCGAGTCATACACCAGGATACAGTTTAAAGTCATGTCCAGGACACGGCGTACAAAATAGTTTTAAATTTTAAATCACGTACAAGTGTGCAACTAAAACTAATTATGTTTTCTGCAGCTTGAAACGCCTCTCCAGACCATTCATTCTTTATTATAACTCAAAGCTGTCCCAGACAAGTATTCGAGGGAAACAAATTTACTTCCCTCAAAAGCTGTGTCGGTAACGCAACCGGAATTGAACCGATACAAATTTCCGAGCCTCGCTTCGAGCGCGACAAATCGAAAACCTCGCACACTCTCAGCTGTCCAGGTCCTTTCCGCCGCACTGTGACCATCCCTTTTTTCGATCGTGCCGGGCATCGGCGCCTACGTGTCAGCCACGTGCCGTAAAGCTCAACGGCGTTCGTGACGTCACAATCCGTCGGAAGCCACAACTCTTCCTCCGAAAACGGCGCAACCCGCCCCTGCTCTTGCCCCGTACGCTGTCGCCGTCCACTCGCCGTACTTTGTGCCAAACCGAACGACGGAATCCAATCAGCCCCCGCTTTTTCCCCGACGACGAAGACGCCGTCCACGAAGGCGCAAACCGAAAAGCTTTCGCTCGTCGGACACCGACCGCTGCCAAGTTCCACTTTCGACGAAGTACTTCTAGACTGACTTTCGTTTCCATTGAAACCCCCAGCAGGTAGCCCTCTGCAGTAAACCGACTTGTGCACTTGTCTTTCGGGTGCCGTTGGAGCGAGGTGTTTAGAAACCTTAAAGTTTTTGCTGTCAACTTATCGGGTGTTTCCGGTTCGTCAGTGCTGGTCGACGCACCCGATGTGCACTATACTGAACATGCTTTAACAGCAGTACCTGTTTGAGTGTAAACTTTTCGGCATTTATTTTCGTTAGTACGTTCATTGTTTAGTAAAGCCTCTGTAAGTACTTCCACATAACCACCGATTTTATTGAGAGACACATTTCTGTTTAGAACTCTTTTAAAGTCATGATCTAAAAGAAAGAAAGCCTCACTCTTAGCAAAAGGTCTCTGGCAAACTGGCTTTTTTCACTGCAATCGCGGCTCACCCGTCTGTCCACCGCGTCAAGCACTTCCAGTTCTGAATCAATGTTTAATTGATATTGAGAAACGACTTTTGCGAACCGAGGAAAAACCAAGACTCGAGTAGTTGTCCCTTTTGCAATGTGGAAAAGTGCCGCTAAATGTAACGTAACGTCTTTTTCGCGAGCTCAGTTTGTTTGAAATAACTTGCTATCTAGTGAAACATCACGTTCCAAACGCTTAGTTTGTTCTAGATTTTCTTGTAGTCTGTTTCTTTTTTGGCCGTGTGCAATAAAATTTTATTTGTTCCTAAGATCATCGTAAAGTTATTTTCATTTACTTTTTTAAAGTCTATAGATATTTTTCTTAATTCAAAGTTGTACTATTTTATACTATTTTATACACAACATGTTTTTGTCTAAATAAGAAATTTATCTTTCAAAAATTACAAGAATTTCATCAATTTAATTTAAAACGAATTTGTTACTAATTAGACAAATAACTGTCATAAACTGCTTAGGGTAAAAATGAATTTTATATATAAATTCTAAAAATACAAAAATTATATTTTTTACCTTGATCAAGTTTTAGTTTGGAAAATAATCCACTACATAAACTTACTTTTATGTTTTTATACTTTAAATGAAAATTTATATATATTTTTTTCTCAGTCCTTTAATTAAAAACTATCTAAATAGCTTTAATTACAACATTAATTCATTTCAGTTAGTTAGGTATGTGAATTAGCTACTTTTGATAAAAAAAAGTTTTAGTTATTTTATACTATTCAACTTAATGTAAAACAAGACTTAATGTTTCGAGTTTAATAATAAAGATTATCTTTAAAGTAATTAAAAAAAATTATAATGATAAAAATACCAAGTAATTTATTTTCTAGTCAAAAAATAATATACTTATAATAATTTATCTTAACTAAATAAATAATTATATTACTAATAATCAAGGTTGTTTAACTAGATAAAAAAATCTAATAAGTTGAAAATCGATATAGGCGTAGTATATTTTGCAAACAATTTTGTAACGAAACGTATTGTTATTTTGTAATGAAAGCTATAAAAGTAAATACGTTATTTTCTTAATAAGTTTAATTTAATTTTTAAGATTTTATATATTAATTATTTATAGTTAATAAGTTATTGTATATTTGTATAAAAACTGTAAACACGGTAGTTCAATTTTTAAACTTTTAAGTTTTTCCTCAATTAACTTTTCTTAAATTTATATACACATAGTATATTATTTAAATTGTATTTCAAAAAAGATAACTTTCAGTAAGTTGTCGGCACTTTGCAGAGAACATATAAGATTATGTTTGTTTAAATTTACGTTTATAGATTATGTTTTGAAAAATAGAAGCTAGTTTTTAAACTTTTCATACAATTGACCTTAAACATCAAACATAAAAATTTTTGTGCTTAAAAACCTTTTTTAATTAAAAAACATGTTGTATTTATGCTATACAAAACTATTATAATTAACTGTTACAATTTTTTGTTGAAAATGTATAAACAATAACTTAATATTGATTAATCAAATTTGAGTACATTTCTTTAGTTTAACGAAAAATTGAATATACATGTAGTGAGTTAACATAAAATAATAATTAGTAAATGCGAAGTAAAATCAAAAAAAAAAGTTCAAGTTATATCGAAGCTACAAAATTTAAACTTTAAATAAATAAACAACGATTATAACATATGATTTTAATTATTAATTTAATACATTTTTTATGAAAAAAAAACTATACATACTTTTTAAAGTATAGGTAGAGAAAAGTATTTAAGTTAATTCTATCAAAAAAGTAAAAAGTTATTCAACAAAAATGTTCACAGTTACATTATTAGTATCTTAAAATTGAAGCTAAAAAAAGATAAAAAATTTCAAAGAAAAAATATTTTATGATTATTTTATTTCGTTGGCCTTGTATTTTAATTTCTTTGATTATTTGAAAAAATAACAATACTATAATTTACGAAATGCTATATATTTTTATGTTAGTTTTTCTATGATATTTAAATTATATTAAACTCTCCTTTGAAACAATGTCATATTTTTAAATCAAATCATTTTCTTTTAGCACGTTTAATTGCACTGATATACCGGTAAATTGCAGCTTCGTTTTTATGAAGATTAATAATCAGGATGAATATTATTCATAAATATAAAATTAGAAAATATTAAGAATATAACTTTATTTTTTGCTACTGTTTAAAAGGTAACTCAACAAAACTTGTTTTTATTTTTTAAACACAATATCAAAATTTTTTTAATTATTATTTATTAGATTTTTTACAATTTGATCACTATGTGATATAAAATATACACACATTTTTTTATATATCTTTAATCATTGTTGGTTTTTAAACTTAGTATTGTCAAACTGTTTAATGTGAAAATATTTAACACAAAGCTTTTAACTACGCTATAATATTTAATATTTTGACTACTTAAAAAAGTTACTTAAATTTTGATGCAATTATGAAATAAAAATGGTTGTTCTTCATAATGAAATGTTCGAAATACTAATAGTATAAAGCTTACTATACTTTTTTATTTAAAGTAAAAAACTTAAAAACGTGTTTCTACATAACATTTATTCAAACTTTTAAAACATATAGTTAAAACTTTGAATTACCAACTAAACTGCAAAATGAACGTATTTTTTTTAATTACAAACTTTATTCACAGTTTAAAATTACTTTGTATCTTAGTACGGACTTCAAATAACAAATGTGTTTAATTATAAATTTTTAAAATTTTCATACAAACTTTGTCATTTTAAGTTTGAGTAATAACTTTTAACGCAAACAGTGTAACAAAAAAATCTAAATTTGTTTTGTTAATCGGAGATGTGCAACAGTTTTAACGCAAAAACCATCAAAACAATTCTTCAGTACAATTTAAAAGATATTTTGAAATTTTACAAGCTTTAATACTAACACAAATGAATATTTCTCATTTTATGTTCATTAACTTTCATTAACACAAATAATAGAAAATTGACAGATTGATTTAAAAAATGCAAAACAATTTTTTTCTTTTAAGTGTTTAATAACTTATCATAATGTTTATAACAGTTTATGAATACAACTAAAATCATCTGAAATGTATTGCTCGAATTAGCTTAATTGTTCTTTTTTGTAGCTTTCTAGTTTGAAACTATTAAAGGATAAATCAGAAAATAATTATTTAGCATTTTTACAATTTTCATCGAATTATTTCTTCGATAATTATAGTTTAATAAAGTATATCAAAAAGTTTATTCTTCATAAAAAAACCGAAGCTTTAAAATAAAACGAAGTTGAAATTTTATTAATTGTTCAGTATTTAGACTTAAGTTGACGATTATAACAAAATATTGAAGAATTGATTTGAACTTATTAAGTTTTTTTGACGAAAATTTAAAATGTAAAATAAATTTAGGCTTTTTAAAATAACAAAACTTTAATTTAAGAAAAACTTTACTCTAAATACTTTTAATAAAAAAGAATAAAAACTTCACTTATCTGGGTTAAATTAGGTAAATACTCATTAAAACAAATCTTTAACTTAGTCATACTTATATAAGTTAATTAGTTATAAAATTTATTAACAATAAAAAAATAGTTGTTACTACTTTTAAACTTCTTAGTTTATCGTAGTGTAAATATTTGTATTTGTAACACAGAGAAATTTTTTTCTATGTTTATCTAAACTTTGGTACTTTATTGTTTTTGTTTGATATTAATATGAATCCTGAACCAGACATTAAGCTGTATCTATGGTGTATGACTCGATAACCAAAAGGTTTTTTCGTACTCCAGGTCCTTGTACTTAACTTTTTGAGGCTAAACAAAAATAACCTATTATAGTTTAGTAATTTTGTTTATACTACAAGACCTTCAAATTAAAACAAAAACATGACTTTTTATTTAACCTTTTAGAAAGTCAATAAGCTTAATACAGCTTTTATTTGACATTTTACAACATTTATAATGTAAGTAAGTGTAATTTGCAGCTGAGTTCGCCGAAATTAAACTTTTTCTGTTTTTTTTATTATTTAGTATGGGATATATTTCTATTGGAAAAAAGTTACTTAAAAAAAAAACGAAATTAATAGTATTTAGATTTAATAAAAGTTCAAATTCAGTAGTTTTTTTGTTGAGTTTTATTTACTGTTACAAGCTTTGAATATTTTTATTGAATTTTCGTTTTAAAAATATTTTTTAAGTATTATCTGTTATTAGTAACATATGGTTTTTATTATTAAATAAATATAAAGTTTGGTTTAAAGTACTTATAATTCTTAGTTAACTTTACATATCTATATTTTAAAGAATTTTTCTTTTACTATTACACCTATGTAAATAAGCGATAAAGTATTAATTCTTATAGACTTTTAAAATGCCTTTTTTAGAATTTTATACTAATTAAAATTTTGTAAAATTGTGTTAGCTACATTAATAACAGTGATCTAAAAGTACTTTTTATTTTTAGAGTTTATTTAAATAGTTTGATATTTTCCAAATAAAAGCTTATACATTTATTTTAGTTAGTAAAAATTATAATTTTATCTATAAGCATTTTCTACCCGTAAAAACAATATACAGCAACTTTAACAAGTTTAACAAAGCTGTAAAACAAACAGATGAAGCTGTTATTCGGATACATTTTATTTGTGTTTGAAATAAGCTTTATAGTTTGTCAAAATCAGAAAAAGCATGTAGTACTTTGTAGAGAGAAATTTACGGAAAAAACAAACAGAAGCGATGCTAAGTACACTGGCTGCTTGACAAATAAAAGTAATACAACAAAATTTCCTCGTTAGTAATCAATGCAGTTTATACCAAAAAAAAATGTTTTTGTAGTTTAATTAAAAAAATATTCAATATCTCATAGTATTGATTTAAATAAGTTTTAAATTTAGTTTTAATTACAGAAGCAAAACTTCTCGATAGATCTTACAACTGTTATGCAGAGTTTATAACAACAGTTGAAGATGGAAAAGCTGTTGATTACATACTGTTTTCTTACACTGCTGGTCAGTAAATTAATTTGTTTCTGAAAAATTGAAAATTATAATGGTGACCTACATAAAAGTATTGACAAATTTATAGTTGTTTTTATGGTACCATCTACGTATAAAATGTTTAATAGTTAAAAAATAAAAAGTCATTTTTTTAATAAAGTGCTATCATTGTCTGTATAATAGTTTTCAAGAAGTTACTTGGTTTATAAAAATAAAAACAAAGTTATTTAGTTTTTAATATAACATGTCTTTTCAATTGTTATTTTTTAAACGTATGTATATTAGACAGGTTAAAAACATTATAAAAAATGTTATTTTTGTTACAAGATATAGAGGATGAAGATTTCAAAGGTCTAGTGAATAAAATAAATGGTTCGATCAACTTGGTTTACAAGAATATCACTGCAAACTACTATTTTGAATTACCAAATGACCATTATAAGAAAAGTCAGGTAAGTCAAACCTTTGAAACTTTTACAACAAAATATTATATAACATGTCTTATTAATAAAACTAAGCTTAAATTACGTTAAAAATTTGAAATAAGTTACTTATAAGGTTTTTAAACTGTTTTAAATTTATTAAAAAACTTGTTTATAAATTAATCTCGAAAGCTGGTATCCAGCTGTTTTATTTATACAAGACAACAATATAGTGCGTAAAACTAAAAAAAAAAAAAACTTTTTGTAAATAATTCAATAAGTGGTTTTTATTTTTAAACACTATTAGTTTATGTGTATAATTATTAACCATTATTAATTTTCAACATATGATGGTTCTAAAAATAATAATTTCAGACGACATTGTTTTTGCTTAACCCATTTGACAGTTCCCTTTATGACGATTACCAACATTTTGGAACTGGTGTTACAATAACGTTAACAACTTGGCCTTTTAGTGATCGATACTGTAAACAAACAATTCAAGTTTACGCCAAGTTCCTAAATCAACCGATACAATATAATAGTTGTTTGAGAGACATAATGACTTCTAAAACTACAACTACAACCCTTTCAAGAATTCTACAAAAAACTTCTAGTGACTATTTGGTAGATATTCTCGTTAGAGATGAAAGTTTTAGAAATGTTATTTTACGTCAAACCATTAAAACAACACAATTACAAACATATTCAGGAACTTTTTGCTATCAGCATTTTGAGTGTCCATTTGGAGCAGACGAGTGTTTGAATTTAGAAAAAAAAGTAACAAATCATATTCGTAGGTTTGTCCAAAACTTTAGCTATATGTTCGATAAAATAATTTTCAAAGTGGTTTTCAATAATGGAAATAGTCTTATTTTTTTAAACAATCAAAAACTAGATTTTATACGTCTTATAAATGACACTGATAGATATACATTTGATAATAGTCTTATCACTTTTAACACGTCTTTCAAATACATAGAGGAAAAATATAGTAAAAAGTTATCGAACATACCTATCTTCGTTAAAAACTTTTACATGCTATGCAACAATGATGTACTAAAGTGTTCGTGGTATTTTACTTGTGACTCTAACCAAAACTAAATCATTGAAGTTAATAAAGTTTGTGATTTTAATTTTGATTGCAAAGATCTGTCGGACGAAAAGTATTGTTCAGAAAAAACACATTTTAATTGCATCTCAGGGTTTCCCAATTCAATTAAAAGAAAATATGTTAATGACAATCAAGTAGATTGCTCTGATGGATCAGACGAATGTAAGGAAAGCTCAATAAGTTCATCAGAAGAATTAATTAAAAATCCAAAACTAAGGAAGTATATATGGTTTTCTATAGTAGCAATTATTATTCTGAATATTTTTGCAATAATAAGAGGCTGTAATGAAATAAAAAACCTTGACGAAACACGTTTGGTTAGTTTTTACAATCTTTTATTTGTTATCAACTTATCTTTTTCAGATATAATTTTTGGTTTTGTCTTGGCTACGTTAGCATTTTTTTCAAATAAATTTTCAGGTTATTATTGTTTAAACGATTTAAGATGGCGTTCTAGTATACCCTGCAATGTTATAGGAATTCTTACAATTGTTTCATCTCCAACATCACTAAATATAATGGTTTTAAATAACGGGATTTCGACTATACACTATTTATAAACCATTTAGTAGCTTATACAATTTTAAAATTAAAGTTACCTTTCTCTTACTGATTTGCTGGTTACTACCAATAGTATTATCATTTACACTTTTCATACAAAGTATGCTTATTACAACTAACATGTTTAAAGACAATAAAACAATTGATTCAATAGTAAATTTAGGTGATAATACAAAAATTAACAGCAAATTTCAAAAACTTGGAATTTGGTTTAAAAACTTTGACGAATTGAAAAAACAGTACCCAAGTGCAAATGTTACTGTAAAAAAAACTTTTGGTTTTTACAGTTCATCAACAGTTTGTCTACCTGATTTTTATTCAAAATCTTTATTAGCTTCAAACTTTTCTTTTGCTTTAATGAGCTTTAACCTGTTTTTAATAGCTTTAATATTGATTGGTTACATCTTAATATATTATAAAGTAAGGTCATCAAGAGTACACAGTCATGTTTCTAATAACAGAATAGATCCTGAAAGAATATTTATGATAAGAGTTTTCTTGATTGTGGCCACAGATATAGTTTGTTGGTTACCAATAATCTTATTTACTAATGCTAATTATTTTGGATGGAATGTTCCTTACATTATTATTCCCCTGTCTTCTATTGTGCTTTTACCTATTAACAGTTTTGTCAACCCCTTTTTATACTCAAGAGTGGAAATAATTTTGTATAAGATATTAAAATACTGTTTTAAAAAAATTTATGATGTTGGCAAATGTCAAATATCGTTATAATGTTAATAGTAACAAATGTCTTTGATACAATCACACGTTTTGCTTCAGTGTTGTGTTCAATGTGCTCCTCTGTGAGTGAGCACTAAAATTTACATAAAACTTTTTTTCTAAAAGTTCTTAATAGTAAATCTAAATCTTGTAAATGTTCACCCAACATGCTACTACTTTCTTTTAATTTCAGAACAATATTTTATGTCAATTTTCTATTGTTTTGATAAAAGTTCTGGTGAAATGAAAAGCATTAGGACCAGCTAAAAAGACAAAAAGTAGATCCGTTGTTTTGATAGTTAATCGATACTTTACCTTGTTTGAACTTAGTTATGGGAAATCTTTAATAAGCAACTCTATTTTTTATTACTTTGATTATTCTAATTAGCTTTTGAAAGTAAATTTCTTAACTTCAACTGTTTCCCTGGGAGTTTAGGTATTCAGCAACAGCGTTACAGGTAAGGAATTTGTGAAACAAGTCGAGTAAAAATCATAAAGTTTGTTTGTTCAAAACGTAAACTCTATTTACAATTAGATTAGCCTGCCTTAGATCTCCATAACCGGTAAGCTGAAAACTATAATTAGACGGATTTTAAGCTTTGTTGGCATTTGCTATTTTCGTCATAAAAACGACAAAAACCTCCTAGCTGTGTCCTGCAAATTTATGTTTTAATTTGATATTGATTTGGAATACTATTATGTAGTTTTTGATTAGTCAGAGCAACTTCTTATCAATCTTAAAATTTGAACGTTTTTTTTTACTAGAACTGATACTTATAACACGAGTATGCAAAAGTACTGCACAAAAAATAATCATTATAAAGGTTTTAATTTTGTATTAAATTTACATGTAAAGTTAAATTAAACAGTTGTTTATACTTATTCGAAGTATAGTATCTTTTAATAATTTATAGTATTGATTTTATATTTTCTTACTATTAGACTTTTTTAACTCTAAAAGCTACAAACATTCAATAAAAGGACTGTTATAATTGTTATTTTAGTTTGTAATTGTTGTAATTTTAATACTAATTTATAACTGATAAACTTATATCTAAGCTACTTATTTTTTTCATGATTTTTTGATATTTGATATAAAATTTTATAGATAATGTTAATGGAATTGAAAAATAAGTTTCATATTTTACAAACAAAATAAGCTATTGTATGTTGTGAAAATTTTTTATTATCGTTGCTCTGTTAATATTAGCTGTTCAAACTGATACTATTAACTTATACTTGTTTTAATGCTTTTGGAATCAAAAAACAAAGCTTTTTAATCATAAGTTGATAACTTTAAAAGAATTGTTTTAATGGTTCATGTCTTAAAACTAACATAAATCTCTTAATAAACCAACATTTTTAACTGTTTTCCTTTACTTTAGCTTACTTTATCGTAAATAAATTTAATGTCAAATTATGTTTGATAATCTTTGAACTTTATAACTTTACACGCTTTTTATTTTAAATGCGCTTTAAAGTTTAAAATAAAGTTGTATTGTAAACAAAACTTATATTTACAAAAACACCTTGATATTCAAGATTTATTGATGGCAGAAAATTTATACTTAATGCTAATTCTTTTTTAGAAAAACGTTTCAATAATTTTTAGTAAAAACTTAAAATCAAAGTAAGTTATATTATATACCAGAGAGAGTCTTGAAGATTTTTTGTGTTAGGTTTAAACTTTACTTGTTTAATAATGGAGTGTTTTCTATAATAGTTTTTAATAAACACTTATAAATGAAGTAAGTGTCTACTATTATTTATAACATTTTTTGGTTATAGTTTAAATAAAAATTGGCATTTATTAAATTAATATTTAATTTAGAGCCTGTAGAAAAAGTTTTTGAAACAGACTTAACTAAAAGAACTAAAACTGTAATAAATGTATATAAACTAAATTTAAACCACTTACAGTATAAAGATATAACTAAAGTGTTATTTCAATTTTATCTTTATAATTGGAATTTATCTGGTTAGATTTTTTTTAAACATAGTTTGTTATTTATAAGTAATTGTACTATTTTAACTTGAAATACCACTATGAAATACATAATTCGGTAGAAACAGATTTTTTGTTTTCAAAACTGGTTTTGTTCCTTTTCGCCGTAAGTAATTAAGAAGTTATGCAAGTTAAAATGAAATAAGCTTGTTTTGCTATTTTTCAGTTTAAAAGTTACTAGAAATTCTCACTTTTTTGTTAAAAAGCGACTTGCAAAAACTACACAAAAGTACCTGAAATACTTATCTGCTTTAAAGTTTATTTTTGTAAAACTAAATTCTTTAAATTTGTCCTGGACAAGACGTTAAACTGTATCCAAGTGGTGTACGACTTAATAACCGAATAGTTTTTTTGTACACCAGGTCCTAGAACCAGTTATTTTAAGCGTTTTTTAAGTTGTCGATCAATTAAAATAATAAAAAAACAATAGGCCAAAAAACACTTCTTGCAAAACTAAAAACAAATTTGTACCACAAAACAAACTATCTTTTTTTTTTGTTATTTTTTGTGTTATACTTACAAAAGTATAGGAATGTTTACTTGTGGTTTTAAGAGCTATACGACTTTGATTACACCTTTAAATTTCTTTAAAAACATTAATGAATTTATAAATATGTATTTATTTTTAAAGTAAAATAAGTTATTTTAAATTTAGTTAATAACCTATGTTTATTTTTGAATGAAAACTATACCATTTCTTAGTATTTCAAATATATTTTTGTACTTGATACTAGTTTTATTTTTGGCATGAATTGTGGTGTATTTTCAATAATTTAACAACAATTTATCGTTCCAAACCGGCGTAATTTATATAATACCGGAAGTGTAAAAATGATAAGCACAGTTTTAAAAAGAAGAAACACTACACAGGTGATTTTTAATTTATAATAAATGTCATATTTTGCTTGCTAGTCCCTTGTGTAAAATAAAATTTTCTGTTTATTTGTTTTTATTGCGCAATAATAAAAGAGTTTAACGAAGCAAAATTAATAATAAAAATTTTCTTTAAACACTTCTTTAAACCTTTATTAAATTTAAAATAAAACTTTTAAAAAACCTAAATCAAACTATAAAATAAATAAATAAATGTTACTAATAAATATAAAGACTTAAAAATATTGGTTATAAAACCGAGTATAATACTTATAAATATTTCCCATAAACTGTATTTTGTTGTGTTAAAAAGTATCAGTTAAATATGGTGCAAAAGCAAGTTTTAACGAAACATACAAACTTAAATACTAAATTAATTGCTAAAAAATCAACAAATAACGTGTTTGATGATAACAAATTACTCTGTGTATTGTAACTAAAAGACTGCATAATATTATTTTAAAAAGCATACAAGTTTAATAATTACAGATTTTGTTTTCTATTTCTCGATAAAAACAATTTTACCCGTTGCATCGTCGAACTTTAATTTGAATTTCGTGTTGATTGTTGATGCATATGCTCTGAAGAATTTTTTGTTAATATTTAAAAACTGAACAACTTTTTATAAATAAACTGGTTTGTTTACTTTTGTATTTTTATAATTTTTAAGTGCTTTTTCTGTTTTAGACTTAAAGAATGATAAAAGTTTGTGAAAAACATAAAACAAGTGGTAAAAATATGACTTTGTTTTACACATTTTTTGAATTTTTTAGCTATTTCAAAAAAATGTTATTTTAGCTATTTTTGTTTATTTAATGAAAAAATACTATAAACAGATACAAGCAAGTACATTTTTCACAACTATTAGCTTACAGAAAAAGCTTTCATAACCAGCTCGTGCTCGTAGCTACACTTACCAGAAATAATAAAGCTAGCCTTTTCTCTCAAATAATTTCGTTTTAAAAATTTGAATCTAATAGAGTTCTCAGTTATAAATAAATATGTACTTAAATAGAATTTAATTAAGCTTACCTTATTTCCTTAAGAGCATCTTTCAAACTGTCAGCCACAAAGTAAACCGGTTGGTATTTATGATCTAACCACGGTTGTGTTATTAACTCCTTGTTTATTTTCATCTTTTTTAATAAGGGTTTGCTCGACATTGAATTCTAAAATAAACAAATGTTCCGTGTATAATGTAAATTGTTAGACAGGTTTTTTGAAATTTAGAGTATTAGAGCTTTTAAATCTTTCATACATCAGTAGAAATTATCAAGAAGATAAATGTTATATATAAAGTATTTAATATAGCACGATTTTGATTTTACATTTGAGTAAAAATGTTTAGTTGTTACAATAGATTAAAAACATAAGTAAAACGAATATTTTCTTTAGTTAAGCTTATTTTAATTGGCATAATTATATTTGTATGATAATTGCTCACACAAGTAGGTAGAAAAACTTATTTTACTTTATGTTCTCCTGGTGAAGACAGGACAGCTGCTCCATAAACTTTTAAACTTTCCTTTTCCCAACATAGTCCCATTTCTATCGTGTACCAATAAATCTGTGTTTATATAATAATGTACAAATATACCTCTTAAATAAATTAAACATATATAAGTTTAGATAGATAATAGTGTGCCAAAAAATCTGTTTGTGTTTTGTATTTAGCAATTTTTAACAGTTTTATACAATGTAAGTTATGTAACCAACACAACTTTTTAAGTAATTTATTTCTTTAGAGAACTTCCTTTTTTTTCGAACTCGGTAATTGCGTTTAGCAAGACAATTTAAATCTATGAGTATACAGTCGTTAATTTTTCTAAAAATACAAATCATTACCTACATCTATACTCTTAAAGTGTAACAAAATATATCTTAATAGAAAACAAAATCATAGTTTTGTTTAGATTTTTTAAAGAAATAATTGTGCAGCTTATACTAAATTAATAGATACTACATATTTCAAAATCATTTTAAAATGTTAAAAATAAAACTTATTCACTTTTACATTTTTAATCATGTTTATTCAAACATAAAACTAATTGATATATAACATTACTATATTAAAAAAATATTGCTTAGATAATTTTGGAAAAAGTTTTAGTTGTTTAATCAAAGGTTGTAACACTTATTAGTGGGGACGGGTCAAATATGCACGAAGAAACTTTTGCACAATGGGTCACTTTTGAACAAAAACTCAATTTTGTACGATAGTAAATAGTTTTTATTTTAATGAAAATTAATCTAAAAAGAATATTAATAAATAAATTAATAAATAAAAAACACAAGAATATTAATTAAAAAAAAAACCGATCCAGGGTAAGGGTTAGAGGTAACAGTGATAGTAAACAAATAGAAAAACAATAAAAAAAATTACTGACTAAGGGTTAGGCTTAGGGGTAACAAAAATAGTTAAAGAAAAAAAAAACTACCGACCAAGGGTAAGTGTCAGGGGTAACAAACAGCGACAGTAAAAATAAAAAAATTATTTAATAAAAAAATAAAATAAAGTTTAATCAACCCGTGCAAAAGTGTCTTCGTTTGTGCATGTTTGACGCTCACTCGTTTAGGGTATACATTAAAAAAAGTCGAAAAAAAACCTTTTACAGCTACTTACAACTACAAAATTTTACTACTTTCAAAGAGCATGACAGCAAGTTTAATCGATTTTTTAATAAAAACCTTGCTCTGTATATTATACTCTAAAGTCTAAATCTTTACTTATTTTTTTTATTGATAAAAGATAGTGAAGTTGAAGAATAAAACATTTCATTTAAATGTTGAAAAACATAGTAAAAAAAACGTTAAACAGAATCACTACTTTCATAACAATCTAAAGTTTTAGCTAATAAAAACAATTTTTTCGTAACTTCAATACTTTTAAGGACATTTTCTTACTATTAGTTCAAACCTCTTTAAGGACAGTTGTAACCTTAAACTACTTTTAAATTTCTTAATAAACCTTTTTAGAAGTATTAAAACAAGATTTGACTAGTTTAAAAATATGATAACCTTAATTACTTAAAGAAAATATAACTTTTATATCAACACTACTTTTTAATATTTTTCTCGATGTACAACGTAATCAGACCACAGCTACTTTTAATTTTTCAAAGCTGTATATTTGTCTTTTTCACATGTAACTGAAAGAGAAAACTTCACAACTTGCACAAGTAACCTGTTTAAGCTCTTCTATCTGCTCGTCAGTGGCCATTAATGAGGCAAGTCCAATCTGTTGGGAAAAATCAGCGAACTTTCGGTTACAAAACATCGGGACGTGACCTATCACTTCATGGCAAAGGTCACTGAGGAAAATTAAAATTACAAGAATCAAACAGATTTGTTTTAATTAAAAATTATTTTCTTTATATTTTATTTTTAAAACTATTTAACAACAATTAACTGATTGACCCTGGCACATGTTAAAAATTTTTGTTCACTAAAAACATATGTTATTTATTGTATTGTTCTTGATTTGGGTAGCCAATCAATTTAACTTTGTATTTACTACTTACTAACTATCAAAAATTATTTACTAACGGTTCAGTCGTGTGCCAAATTTTTTCAGGCCTTCTGATATACTGGGTGCATTGAAAAATTTTGAAAGCCAAACTGGACAAAAACTTCCTGGAGGACACCAGACCTTCCACTGGTGACAAAGAAAAGCCAGTATGTTCTAAATAAATAAAAGTTATTAAAGAATTTATATTATTAAATAAGTGTGAACAGTAATGACTATTACAAAAATTTAATAGCTTCACTATGAGCCGCCAAAAGACAACCGATTAAAACTAAAACTCTTAATTTATTTAATAACACTGTGTTTCATGCGCTAAGAAATTTCTTTATTATATGTATGGATTTGCTACTTGTTAATACTGCCCATAATAAAACCCACAAAAATAGTAATGAGTTCTTTTCAATAAATAAATATAGTGTACTTTAAAAAAATTCAAAATTTTATTTATAATCAATTGGTTGAAACTTAGAGTTGTAATTGTTTAAAACTTTTGAATACAAAGTAGTAGCCTGTCAAAAAGTTATTGGACTGTTTTTTAACAGTTTTTCATTTAAAGCGTTTTTTTATTTCTATTTATCTTATATATCTTTTTTCACCTGTTTTTGGGTTACTTACTTCGACTTTTATTATCAAGTGAAAAATTCATACATTAGGTTTCACACGTAGTTTAGACAGTTTGAAGTTTAAAACAATTTAAATTTAAAAAACCTTTTAAATGTTCACTCAAATCTTTAAGTTGTGGGGCTTTTTCTGGACTCACAACCCCTTTCTTTTCCATGGCAAATAGGGCATCTATATACTGTTGGCAGGCATTTTCAACGTTCAGCTTTCTGCAGCTATTGTAGACTACATTCCAAGTTTTATTTTCTTCATCGGTATAATTCACATATGGAATTTGACAACCTCTAAAGTTGTATGCAGATTTAAAATTGAAAATTTTATAATTTTTCTTAGTTTCGGATGCTAGTTAAAAAAAGCAACTTTATCCTTTTGTGGTAAATCAAGAAAAAAAATAGTTATAGTTAAGTTGTTTATAAAACTTGAATAGATCATCGATTAAATAACAAATTACATTTTTGTTTCACTAGCTAGCCTTATTATTTCAAGTTTACGCATTTCGTATTGATCTTTAATATTTGAATTGCTTTTGATTACGTTTCTTTTAGTTTTTAATTTCAAGTCCAACTGGCTAGTACTTTTAGGTATCCAAGTACCTATAAAGTGTAAATATATATTTACTTTAAATAGTGTTTACTAAGTGGATTAAAGTGTGAAACAGCTTATTGATTAGAATTTTATTTTTTGTTAAAAGTAAAAACAAAAGTTTTATTTTTAAAACTATTTAAGATATATTTTTACATTGTTTTATAATTAAATGCTACAGTTTATTAACATCCATTAAATGCTACAGCTTATAAACAAAGTATTTCAACAACTATAATGCTTACAGTATTTTTCAATCGTTTCTAAAACTTTTAAACTTGCTCCAATTTTTTTTACTTTCGATACGAATTCTTCTGTTTCATTTTTAGAGCCAACAACTTTTAGTAAGTTTATGTCTAAAAAATTATCTTTCTAAAACAGTTTAGATGCAAAACTTAATGAGATTTGATAATTTTAAATATAATATATATTAAAAAATCAATATTACTCCTGTACTTAAAATTTTTTTTTTGTTTTTAAAACAAATTTTAAACACAAATTTTTAAAAATACCTTTATATTTTATTACATCAAGAACTTTAATAAAAACAAATGTTTTAGAGTAGTTCAGAACTCTAGCTACTTACTACACTGCCAGTAAAATTTAAAAGACAAATTAATGTTATTTAAAAAACACGTTTAACAAAAATAAAACCTTTTAAAGTTTTACAGATGTTTTTGTTTGTTTCCTCTATCAAAGAAATGTTGCTTTCCTTTTAAAAAATAATAGATTATTAAAAAATATTGTTATAATAGATTATTAGTATTTTATATATTTCCTTTTATTAAACTTACATTAGCTGCTTTTTGAACTTCAATTTTGTTTTCATAGTCGAAAGTAAAAGTACTTTTTAACATCGGCACTTATTTTCAATGAACTAACTTAGTAAAAAAAATAGTTAGCTAAAATATTATTCACCGGCTTAGCACTGAGTCTTTACGATGTATTTATATAAAAAACTGTAGTTTAAACGAAAGAGAATTTTTTTGTTTATTGATCGAGCAATAGAAAGAATATTTTATTGATACTAAACTAATTATGATAAAAATTTCCTACGTAAACATTTCTGTATTACGCAGAAAACTTTTTTATGTATTTGTTTTTAAATTATTGTTATAGATATAAATTTAAGTTAGTTATTTCCTATTACTACAAGATCTATTTTTAAAAGTACTTTCTTATAACTTAAATAAAAAGGAAAATAACATTTTAAAAACATTTCATTATATATAAAAACAATAAAACAATGCTATATATACAAAAAACATATAAAAACTTTTTAACTTTTATCAAAAAAAAATCAAGCTACTTTGTCCATCTTTAAATTTCAAATCCATAGGTTTTATTTTAGACAAGTTCAATCAATAGGAAATTATTATTTTAGATTAAAGCTAATAAAGTATGTAAAGTTTAACTGCAAACGAATTAAAAATACTCAAAACACAAAGTACAGAAAATAAATAATTTAGTTTAATAAGTAAATAAAAAGATATTTTTTATCAAATTTTAAATTATAAAATTGTAATGCTTAATAGATTTAAAAAGATGCGTTTTATTGAGCAACAAAGTTTTAAAAACTCACAACGTAACTATGTTAAGTTTTTTAACATAAAAATTGGTTTTATTGTGTAAATTAACTTAAAAATAAAAAATATAAAAGAATGCTTCGATTTTAATATTTATTACTTTAAAGTACCAAATGATAAATATCAAATGTCTACTATTTGCAATAAATAACGGTTTTTACATAGTTTTTTTTAAACTTTATTTAAACAAGTTACACAAAAGTATTAACGAAATGTACAGCTTCTAATTTATCTATCAAAAATTAATTAGTTTGATGTACTTAGGTATATTAAAAATTATCAAAAAATAACAACAAAATCAATATTTTTTTTCATAAGTATAAGCTTTAACCTTTTATCTTTGAAACTAGAGTTGTGATAAAGTAATAATGCTTAAGTTTTACATTAAAATCACAATAAAACTCGTTTTAATTTATTTTACTACCTTTATCGCTTGCCGCTTAATAAATAAAAATCTCATTGAACTTAAAATAAAAACTTGTTATGATGTAAGACATACGCATAAAGTTTATGCCATACAGGATAAAATGTAAATTTTAAAACTATATAAGTAATAATGATTCAATACAAGTACAATAAAAAAAATACTATTGTTAATTGCTTACCATAAAACGCAATTTAAGAGAATCTTATAAAAATAATGAATATTTCAGAAACACAGATAGAAAATCCGTTCGCAGTGAAACTCAGTAACTGTATAAATTTATTAATGAATCTATTTTAAAACATGATTCTTCAACTTAAACTGATCCCTTTGTTCAACTTGTTTCTATCACATATGTAATGGTTTTTTTACCGTAAAAAAGAAATTCGATGCATATTGATCTTACTTTGTTAGAAAACTATTTTAATTCAACAGAAACTATTTTCTTTTTTGTTTGTAAAAAGAAAATTGTTAAAAAAAAGTTATTTATTAAACTTTTTTGTGGACTCTAGAACTATTTTTATGGTTTCAATCTCTATATTTTCTTTCATATGCACTTTTAAGTTATTTTCTTTGTTTCTAATATTTAAATTTGTTGTTTATTTTAAATTTTTTGAAAAGTAGTCTGTATTAAATAATATGTTTTGGAAATAGATAAAAGTAGTTAAGTTTTAATTATTAAAAGCTTTACAAATTTTACTATTGTTTAACAAAAACTATAACCAAATTTGAACAATTGATATTTATCTTATAAACATATAAGTCACATTTAATTCTAAAAAATAAAGATAAATGTGCAGCGAAGTATTCAAAATCGAAATTTTGACTTTCATACATTTCATTTTGTTTCAATGTTGCGATTAAAAAAACAAAATGGCAAACAAAAATATAAAATTTGGTTCCGAACAGTCTTTTTGCATACATGTCATTATTTTTGTAAGAAATAATTAATAATTATATTATTTAATAAAGGCGAACCATGGACCCTGGTCCAACGAAAGCTTGTTTTTTGTTAATTTTTTTTTTGATGTGAATAAACTTTATCCAATGTTTGTAACATATGACTTAACTAAAATAACAGTTAATCTTTGAAACTGACAAGTTTGTTACAGTGTTGTAGGATTGTAACAGCGATAATAGTTCTTACTGTGTTTGTAATAAATTCAAATCACTTTAAGTGTTTTTGAAAATAATTTTAAGTCAATAAGTCTAGTAAATAAAGTAGCACGAAGGGTAAATTTTTCATGAAGGGTCACTTTCGACCGAAAAATATTTTTTTTGCCCGGGTTGATTTTATTTTACTCCCACTGTTACCCTTAATTGGTATTATTTTTTCTTGTTCATACTTTATTTGCTTTTATTTTATGTTTTTTTTTACTATCAATATTACCCCTAACACTTATCCTTTGTCGATATTTTTTGTTATATATATTTTTATTTTTGTTTATTTATTTTTACTTGCGTGCGAAAATGACCCTGTAACAGGATATCAAGTTGAACTTGATTACTGTTTAGATTTGATGAAAAGTTTTGAGCCTAAATCATTGTTCATTCAAGCGGTTAAGAGAAAGCTCGCAAGGTCAAGTTTTATACTGATGCAAGTTTAATACAGTTAACAAAAGGAGAAAATAAAACGCAGACAAGAAGTTACTGATGTAATGTTACGAAAAGTTAAGAACGCTGCTATATAAACCAGCCACAGAAAGTAGTGAAGGATCCTAGCCACAGCCTGCTGCAGGAAAGATGTTGTTCATGTTGAATAGACACTAATATAGTTTTATTGTGTTTTATAAAGTATTTTTTAGTAATGTTACTTTTTATAAGTATTTCTTATTTACATTCTAATTTATTTAAAATCATTTTATAAAATCAATTCATTATCATAAATTACATAGTTAAATCTTATTTTGTTTTGTACATTTTTAAAGTATATTCCTGCTAAATATTTCGTGTGTAAAGTTTTGAATACATTTAAAGTAGTTTCTTAAGTATTATGTTATTCATGTATTTGTTAGTGTTTGCAGATGTTCTTAATACAACATGTTCATTAATTTTCATGCCTAGTTTTATATAGAGTAGCCCTAATTATTATTGAGTATCATTATTTAGTATAGATTAAGTTTATATTTAAGGTACCTACATCCATAGGTAACAATCTTTCGTGCCAAAGTGTCTTCGTGAAAAAGTGTCTTCGTAAAAAAGTGTATTCGTGCATACTTGACCCGTGCTAAGTTAATATATATAATCTTTATAGAATTAAATTTTCTTCCATGTTGCTGTAAGATATCAAAAAAAAATATTAAACCAATTTAAAATATTACACCTATTTATTTAAAGTTATCTCTTTTAAGAAGAAGTCTTAGTTGTGATTTTGTACTTTTGTTTTTGTTATATTTCTAAAAACTAATTTTAACAAAAACAAAAGTAACTATTGTAGTTTCACTTAAAAAAGTAAATTAAGTTATCATAACTTAAATTCTAAATGTAAAAAAATATAACTCAAAATATTTTTTAAATTTTTATTTAAACTTTTTCTTTAATCTGTTACTTTAGTTAGTTTTCCTGACTGTTAGTAAAAAATTATTTAAAAAATTTATACTAATTTGTTTTAGTAAGTATTTTTTAACAAGCGTAGATTGTACATAGGGTTACTTATAATAATTTAATTAAAAATTAAGAAACTTAAATATTTAGTTTATTTAGTTTTAATAAGTATTTAAAATTTTTCTAACGTTTCTTTAACCATTTTCAAAAGCATTCAAATCAAAAGCAAGAACAATAACTTATTAAGTGGTGTTGAAACGTTCCAAATCGAAAACGACTTTATTTAAATGCTAAACTATGCCTAAATTTGAATTTAAAGTTATGATTCTATTTTAAATACTCCTCTGTTACCAATCTTTTAGTAGCATTAATAGTTTGAATAAATGTTTTAATTTTTTATTCCTGAGTAAAAGTCACATTATAATTTACAAACTTTAGTATCTAAATATAGTTGCTTGAATTATGTAAGTAAAACGCTACAAAACTACTCGAGGGTGGTATTTTAAATTAAAACAAGTAAACTTTTACTTAATATTTAGAGCTCTTTTTTATTTTTAGCAACCCTGATTCTAAGTTCTAATTTTGTCGGCAATCTTTTATGATGAAAGGAAGTCTTTTATGATAAGAATTACTATAAAAAATGTACGGGCCACATTGAAAATGAGAAACTCTTTCACAACGTAAGTATTTTTGAAAATATTCACTAATGAAAAGATTACGTTTTTGAAATAGAAACTTCAACTTTACTTCAAGATACATAACTATTAAACTTAAACTACATTTACTTACTTAGTTGTAGAAGATAACTTAAATTAAAGCAGAACTTTATGAATTGAGAATTTTGTTATATTAAGCAGATTATTGCATGTTTTATAGAATGATAATTTACAATTACATCATACTTTAAATAGTATTTTTTATGTTAAACTTTATAAAAAAAAAAATTATATATATAAAACTTCCGCAGAGTTCAACAGAGCTTGGCGTGCACCGAAACCGCAGGAAAACATAAATTTTTTGCATTACGATTTGGTGGTTGATGAAACGACACGCGAGTGTTCATAAACTTGGTGACAAAACACAGTCGTTTTATGCAACCACGCATTGAAATCACTATCTACATCGACAATGAAATGGAAAATACCGAAGAAAGCTGCCAAGTACCAAGATATTTTTTGGTTCCACATGTTGACAAATGTGCATTTACAAATCCTCTTTCTAAAGGAGAAACATTTAAAAAAGGGTAAATTCATAGTATAGTCGTAGCACTATGTGACTATGAGATACTTTAATTTTGTAAGTCTTGTTCGAAGTACATAGAAGATGGCGGAAACGAGTTTTTTCTTCGCCTTGCTGCTTCAAAAAAGTTTTCAATTAAGAAGTCTCTGCAAGAAAAAGGCAATATAACTGAAAGATATCAAGTCGAAAAAGCGCTACGTAGTCAATTAAGCATTAGGAATTCAAATATATGTGGATCAGTTTAATGTTTAATAAAAAGTACTACCGGGTACTAATTAGACTAAATAAAAATAAAAAATGGTTAGGAATTATTAAAAAAACACTGTCTCAGACTTTTACAAAATACTAACATTGAAATTTTTTTTTGTTTTTTTCAACTATTTTTTATTTTTATTTAGTCAAATTTTCAAAAACTGTCCAGTTTTCAAAATCAAAAGAGGCAGACTACCTTCATTCCATCATTTTAATTTCTAGATACTAATTAGTTTAGATCTAACATTTTTAATTGCATATTTTAATTAATAACAAAATTAAGTGGTAAATCAATAAAATGTTAACACAACTTAACAAACAAAAAAATAATAGAATACTGCAATAAATAATTAATAAGTTTTAAAAACTGGTAGATAAAAATATAAACAAAAGTTTGCTTAAAGTTTGCTTATAGTAAAAAAAAAAGTAATAAAATGGATAATATAAAAATGTTACGTTCTTTAAATGTTATAAGTTTTTATAGCAGTCAAAAAAGTTATGTATTTTAAAACAGCCATTTTTTTTTGGTTTTAAACACTTTCACTATTATATAGTAGTGAAAATTTAATAAACTTCATGATCTCAAATGTAAAAATTATATGGGTCTTGCACATACTTATTGAATTAAAAACATAAATGACAACCATAACGATTTATAGTTTTTAATAAGGTTATAAAAGATTAAATTTTAGAGTATTGACTAAAGCACTAGATAAGTTTAAAAAATTAAATAAACAACAGTACTAAAAAATATTAAAAAAAATGTTCAGCTAAATATATCTTAAACAATCTACTTTTTATGTAAGCTTTTTTATAGAAAATGTTGAAACAAAGTTAGACCTTAAACTTGGTTATTTTGAACACTAGCATCTATTTTTTAGAGATACGAAAGTATGTTAAGAAAAAATAATAACCTGCCAAAAAGTTTTATTTATGTTAGAACTTTTGTTCGATTATTTATAAAAAAAATCATTAAGTTTCTCTTTACCGCTTAAATTTTTAGTTAAAATGTTTTATTTGGATTTGCATGTATTAAGCTGAAGTTACTATAATTGCCAAGTTACAAAAGTTATTAATTCTCTATAAAAGACATTCCAACTCGTATTTTCATCGTACTGATAATTATGTATCAGTACAATGAAAATACGAGTTGGAATGTCTTTTATAGAGAATTAATAATTTAATACTGCAAAACTATTTAAAAATAAAAGACTTAATCTAAACTTAAGTTAAAACTTATATCAACATTTTATTTTACTTCTTAATAAATAATCTTTTACATAATAGTCACTGTATGAATCCTTTCTACTTCTGATGCTAATAGAATTTATTGTACATCATGTCATTAAATCTAAAGCTGTTGTTTAATTGTTTAAATGAAGATGCAACAGCATTTTTAACAACTCAATAATGTACTCAATTTGTACTTTAATACTAACTATGTGCAATACTACATTCAGTGAGTTTAATAAATAACGTAGTTGCACAAGAAAGTCAAACTAAAATCAATTTTAATAAAACTAAAAACGCAAAAATTCAACATAGTGTTTATAGTCTTTTACAATTTATGTATAAAATAATTGGGTAAATATTATGATAAACAAAAAAACTTAAGCGAAAACAAATAAATGATAAACTTATTCCTAGTGAAAACTGATGACATCATAACAAACCAACATTAGCTGGTTCATAACTGTCATCGCTACCTTACAGGTTTGTTAACTTAAGTAGCGCATTTTACAAGCTTTAAACACCTCTATTAAAAAATTGAGAACATTTTATACCTCATAGTGTCGATAAATAATGTTAAAAAAAACATCACTACTTATAGTATTTCTAGCCTAGCATTTATTTTAGTATTGTTTTTTTACTTAAACTCTATAAACAGATATCACTCTACAAACTAATAAAGATAACAAACTTTGATTCACGATTTCAAACTGTTGATCCATCTAAAAAAAATTTATTTAAGAACTATTTGAACTAGCGTACATCACTACAAAGGGGTTTACAGGCAAAACATAAACGCATGTCATAAAAACTACAATTTATATAATTTAATTAAGTTACTTCACATAATTTAGATAATTTAAGATAAAAACTTACATCACTATTATAAGAAACACCATAACAATAGTTACATACCAGTAAGTAGCATGTAACAAGAAACAGCAAGAATTTTATTTTGGCCACAACTCCAATAACTGTAAAATATAAAAGTTTAAACTACTGTATTTGATGTACTAAATAAGTAATGTTTCAAAAATGATGTACTATAAAGTTTGAAAAATAACAATGACTTTAATATTATAGTTAATAATAATAGTGTGTGACTTGATAATCGAAATGTTTTTTTTGTGCACCACGTCTTAGGATAAAATATTCTGAGCGCTTTATTTTGTCGTTCCATAAACAGTATATTAGCAATAGTTAATAAGAAATTTTTGGTAAGTAATAAAAAATAATAACTAAATACATGTGGTGTCTATTACAAAATAAATTGTTTTATAAAAACATGTAAACATATGTTAGTACATAAAGGTATTGTAAATTTTCAATGTGAAAGATGTGAGAAAAAGTTTTTTTTTTCTCACAAGTTTTCTGTAATTTAAAACAAAATATGTTGAATCACAACAAATTTAAAGGTAAATAATGTGATATTTGCATAAAAAAAAATTCACAGAAAGGAAGTTTAATATTTCAGAGTTCAGTTGGGATAAAAACCACATGGCTGTGCAGAAGGGTGGGTGTCAGAATGACACAGCGACATAATGACACGGTGCGTCACTTTGGCACGGTGCGTCACTTCGACACAGAGGGTCACTTAGGCACGGCGACAAAATGACACAGTGCGTCACTTTGGCACAGCGACACAATGACACGGTGCGTCACTCTGGCACGGTGCGTCACTTTGGCACGGCGACAAAATGACACGATGCGTCACTTTGGCACAGCGACAAAATGACACGGTGCGTCACTTTAGCACGGAGGGTCACTTTGGCACGGCGACAAAATGACACGGTGCGTCACTTTGGCACAGAGGGTCACTTTGGCACAGCGACAAAACGACACGGTGCGTCACTTTGGCACGGAGAGTCACTTTGGCACGGAGAGTCACTTTGGCACAGCGACAAAATGACACGGTGCGTCACTTTGGCACAGCGACAAAATGACACGATGCGTCACTTTAGCACAGCGACAAAATGACACGGTGCGTCACTATAGCATTGATTAACAAACTTATAAGCAAAACTAAACTTCTTCAGTAATATAAATTTTAAATGTAAAATTTTTATAGTAATTAGTTAAACCAACGATTTATTATATTTTTTCCAAATTATAGTAGCTTGATGCATTTGAAACTATATATGATACATTGCTTTAAAATTTAAGTCATAGTATAAAAACAAAAATATTCTTAAGTTTTATTTTTTACGTTTCACGACATTTCATATTTATGTAATGAACAAATTTAGTATCCTTATTTAAACGTTTTATTAATTATTATCAGGAATTGTTATAAAAAATAACTAAGACTTAATTTAATACAGAGTTATCGTAGTAAGAATAAGTCATGCGTGTTTTAACTCTAGTTTTTTAAAATACAGATGCTTTTGTAGTAACTAGCCATTTATAATAAATATGTATATATATTTATATTCAACAAAAGTTTATAAGTTAGGATGTTTACTTATAACTCTGTATTGAAAATGTATAATAAACTTGTGTAAAAGAAATAATTAAAATAAACGGTCCTGGAGCCTAAATTTATGAAAAAGTTAAAAATAGTATTATGAACAGTTGAGAAAAAATTAAGAGTCTGATGCAACTATTCATGCGCATTTATATATTTATCACTTTAAAAAAAATTAATCACTAGAGGTTATACATACAACATTGCTGCTGCAGCCTTCTAATTAAAGCTGCAGCCATTCTATTAAAGTTAAAACTAAAAGTCTTTTTTATTTTTACAAAACTTTTTAGTCTAAAATATAAAAAATTAAACTTAGAGTATGACAGATATTATAGTATTTTATTGCATATAAGGAACTTAATAGCATTTATATTTAATACAAAATCAGTAAATAAATTTCATAATAATACAGTAAAAGCAGATTTTAATTTGCTTGTAAAACATTTCTGCTACTTTATATTCTTGAGTTTTATTAAAAAGTTTTTAAAAACTCGGTTTTGTCTTAACTCTGTTATGAAAGTAATATTTAATTATCTATTTTTAATCTTGCGATAAAAAAAAGGAGTTTTTTGTAAAAATAAATACATTTTCTAGGAATTCTAAAATTTTTTTTATTAATTTTAAAACAATATTGTTTATTAATTAGGAGTTAATTTCTTTTTGATGAAAAAGTATTAAAAAAAAAAAAATTACTTTTGATATAAAATAGACAACATTTTGAAAGTATGGGGCAATTGGGAGTAATTGGTGAAAGCGATGTTCTATTTACCTAATTATCATGGGCAACCCGTGGTCTCCAGTATCTGTATTGATACATTGGAGACCACGAGTTGCCTGAGCTTTAGGAATATTCTAATAGGAATCAGACGCCTAATACATTAAAAAACGAAGCGAGAAAATAATTTAGATAATTACTAATCAATATTTTAACGAGTTTAAAATCTTGATAATGTCAATTGCGATAATGTTTTATTTTGCGAAGTTTTACGATTATAATAGTAAGAAAAATTGTATTTTGTTAAAGCAAGTCTACAATTGTAATACAAGTGTGTATTAGTGGTTTATTGAGTTTTATTTAAAGAGATGCTTGATGTAGGGAATGTCTTGCTAAAAAAACTAATTTTTTGCAGTTATTTGTACCTATACTTTTATTTATGCATTTTTAGTGCTTAGGTGCACAATTTTATTTAGAAAAAGCGTTATGTTTCTACTTCTAAGTGCACGATATATGTTGCAACTAACATAAGTCGCATAGAGGCGCAAAATTTCGATTTTTTAAGTCAAGTGCACAATGATTTTTTGAAGATGTTGCTACTAACGTAGGTCGTTAGGGAACGCAGTATTTTAGTTCAAAATTGCAACCTATTAAGTCGCCAAAAGAGCGCAAGTACTAATTTTTTTAAGCATAAAAACGTAAAATAAGAACCGCATTAGAATTTAGAATTACAGCAGCAGAAACGTTGTTTTCGATAACGTCTGAGTTTTAGTTTATAAAACAAATTTTCCTCTGTATTTACATCTACTAGTTTATTGTTTTGATGTGCTGAATGATTGATCTAAAATGTAGATTGTATTTTTTAAATCAGAATGTTGCTGAAGTTTAAAAATATCTTTATATGAGTTTTTATCTTTCTAGTCGTAAATTGGCAAGTCATTTTCTAATTTTTATTACTCGTTTCAAATTCTAGTACTAAACTTTGTTTAAGTTTTTCCATTTATAAGAAATCAAAAATAAATTTCCTTTAATTTTGGCAGTCGTATTTTCTTAAAAAAGTTGCTGCTTTCGCATCTTTGTACACATTGTTTGATACAAATAATTATTTGTCGTTTATTAAGCACACCTAACACCTTGCTACTGCTTAAAAGTGAGTATATTGTTTATAAGTACGACGATGGACAATAGAAGGTATAAACATTACGTGTTTCACTTTATTTTATGAAGTCACAATCTAAAATTCCTGCGGTCTTTGTTTTTAAAGTTAATCAATGTGATTGTTGCTGATTCTACAAAACCGGTTAAAAGACAGGAAACCGAAAAGTTTTCTAGAAAAATAAGATTGTTGTCCATACCAATGAAGATTGAAGTTTCCCAACAAATCGTTCCTTCCCTTATTAGCCACCGTGTCATTTTGTTGCTGTGCTAAAGTGACCCTCCGTGTCATTTTGTCGCTGCGCAAAAGTGACCTTCCGTGCCAAAGTGATGCACCGTGTCGTTTTTTCGCTGTGTCAAAGTGACTCTCCGTGCCAAAGTGACACACCGTGTCGTTTTGTTGCTGTGCCAAAGTGACGCACCGTGTCATTTTATCGCTGTGCCAAAGTGACGCATCGTGTCGTTTTGTCGCTGTGCCAAAGTGACGCACCGTGTCATTTTGTCGCCGTGCCAAAGTGACGCACCGTGTCATTTTGTCGCCGTGCCAAAGTGACCCTCCGTGCCAAAGTGACGCACCGTGTCATTTTGTCGCTGTGCCAAAGTGATGCACCGTTTCATTTTGTCGCCGTGCCAAAGTGACCCTCCGTGCCAAGGTGACGCACCGTGTCATTTTGTCGCTGTGCCAAAGTGACGCACCGTGTCTGTTTGACGACCGTGTCATTTTGTCGCTGTGTCATTCTGACCCGCTCCCGTGCAGAATGTGGGAAATTTTTACTGATATTTCTGGTCGAAATTGTCATATACAAACACGCTAAAGAAACTAAGTAAAAAACAACAATCAAAACTGGAGTGTAAAATAAGAAGAAGCATTGTAAATGACTATCTATAAAATATATCTTAAAATATATTACTGAAATGATTTTAAATACCGGAACCGTTCTGTTCCAACTCGCGTACAATTCCCACCCGATCAATTCCCACCCAAATCATTTCCCACCCGCTCAATTCCCACCCGAATCAATTTTTATCCGAACCAATTTCCACCCGAAATTCCCAGCAGAATTAATTCCCCCCCCGAATCAATTGCCACACAAATCAGTTCGAACTCGAATCAACTCCAAATCAAATCACTTTCAACCTTTTTATATGTTATTCGTTTAATCAAATCAATAATTTACGCAATAATTCTAACTCGTTAATAATTTAATAAGTAAAGTTTATTAGAAAGATAAATTTTGATTTTAAGTCAAGTTCAATATACGGTAATCTATCAACTAGGTACGCACTTCCTAGGTACGAATTGCCAGTATGGTACGCACTTTTTAGCCTAAAAACGCTTTGATCAACATGATTACTTTTAAAAAGAACGTAGTAATACAAAAGTATTATATTTCAAAAGAGATTATACTGTAAAAAATTAAATAAATTAAAACCTTATGAACCAGAAAATAAGTTATGAACTAAGAAGTTTTAGATAAAATTAAGTATTTTAAACAAACATATTACAGTTTATTTAACGAAAATAACGAACAGTGCAATTTAAATTTACATTTGTCATAATTAAAACATTGGAATAAAAATATTTATAAAGTTATACAAGTTTTAGATAAACATAAAAGTTGTTAGTGTAATTGACATTTAAGTATCAAATGATTAAAACAAAAAGGTTTAATAAAACTTGGATAAAAAACATAATAAACCGTACAGTTTACATTTACTTACCACATGATTGCAACATAAATGTAAAAAAAAAGAAAAAAATACTAAATATTAAGTAAGCAGAAGAAAAGTTTTATAACCCTAAACTAGCTTTTTTGAATAAACGCAGGTTAATAAAAGCATGGTCGAAGTTTTGATAAATTTTTGTTTTTTTATAAATTAGTAAATAATTATATGTGTACTTAGTAAATTTCTAACGTTTATGAAATATAAGATAGATAAAGAAATTTTATAGGTTTAATATAAATATAAATACATATAACAAATAAATACTTAAGACTTCTAATAGATTTTCAGCAAATATTTTTTGTTTTTATTATGAAGGTTTTTATTTCGTGGGATTTTGTTTAAGTAATTACATTTAAGCTCTAGTAGTTTTTAACATGTTTGTATTAGACTAAACATAGGTAATTAGAAACCAAAATTTCCTAGGTACGCACTGCCGGTTCGGTACGCAATTTTGCGCAGTGTAAAATTTATTTTAAGTATCTTCCATTTCACATAAATGATGTAACATATTGTTTTGAAAAAATAATCTTCATAGATATAAAAATATTAAGCTTTTTCTTTGGTAAATATAAAATACATGAAGTTTAGTTGTTAAAGCTAAGACTTAAAAAAATGTTTCTCTGAATAACAAGTATACTTTTAGCTTGATCTGTATTAAACTTTAGTAACAAGGGTAACTTTTTACTAGTAAAATACCAAACTATAATAATTTAATTAAATTTGTTGTAATTCACATTCTTATTAATTGTTTTTTTCCTTTTATCAATTTTTTATCTAGGAAACGACCAAGGCAAATGATAGTGTAATTTACATAATTTTATTTTGGGGCCAAATCGTAAAAGATATTAACATTATTTATAAAATAACTGTTTAAGAGTTTAAATAACATGCAAACTAAGGGAAATCAAAAAAAAAATATTTAAAAAAAATAATTATTTTTGGTTATAATGCAATTTGAATGAAAAAAAGAAAAAAAAAACCCTTTATTTTTGGAGGGACCCCATGAAATAATTCAAACCCTAAACCAAATTTTTTTTTTCTTAAATAAAGACAAAGGTGCGTTCTCTAAGATTAAAAAAAAATTTTTTAGATAGCTTCTAAGATAAGGAAAATAATTGACATTAAAGTTTTATGTTTTTTGAAAAATTTATAAATTTGTCTATAAAATTAACTTTATGCTCGTTTTAACTATCGCTAGTCATACTTACAAGTTAAGTATTTATGTAACAAAATATACTAGAAGATATAAGTTTATGATTATTTTGCCTAAGATTTTTTTTTATATTATTACAAGTTCCTTTCGCTTTTACGCAAACTCATCACTTGCATAAAATAAGTTTAGTAATATTGAAAATTATAATTGACAAAAAAGTCATGTAAAACAAAAATCTAATTCTTTACCAATTAAACCAGCTATAATTATTGAAATGTATTAGTAGTTATAATCCATTAAACAAACACAGTATTTCTGAATAACAAGGTATCAAAGAAAAGTAACAGAAAGTAAGTAATTATAAAGCTTAAAACTCTTTTTGTTTAATATTAAGCTAGTCGTGAACATAACTAACTTTATACCATTGTAACAAACAGCTAAAAAATATAAGTTGTGCGTTATTCTGTTTTTATTCATTTTTATTTATTTTCTTACGTAAATATTTAGATCAATTTACTAAAACAAAATCAATAAATAATGAACTTCTCCACACAACCAACAACAACAGCATTTGAGACAACATTGGATGCTGTTTTTTTTTTGTCGTCAAGTGAAGTTCAATGTTTATTGTTGATGGCGCGAACAACTCAACTTTGTTGATAATGGCAGAAATAAACATTGGCTAAAACAAATTTAAAAGGCCTTCATCGGATTTTCTTACAGTGTAAGTTTCGACCACAGTATTTTAAGTCATATTTTAAAACTTTTGATCTATAGCCGAATACAAAACTCAAATTACGTTTAAAACAGATTCTACATGCGTTTATTAATATTTTTGATGTTTTTTAATTTAACATCAGACAATTGTTACAAACTAGTTTGAAAGCTTCACAACAAAACTCCATATAGAATATCTTCTTTAGTGGTAAAGTCTCTGAATACAAACAATGAAGGTATTAAATCTATAATGTCTACTTGTATACTTAAGCCGTTCACATATTTCTATACAGCCTTTTTTTCTGTATATAAATAAATATAGAATACTATAATCTAAGACTAATTACAAAATTATCTGATTATAAAAAATATAAGCTAAATAAAAAAATTTTTTAATTAAACTTTTTATTTTAATATATTGCATACTTAAAGCTTTTTGAATCGTATGTTCGATGCTTTTTAAAAAGTTTATCTTTTATAACTTTGTATAGTTATGATATAATATATTTAAAACTTTAACATTTAGCAAAAATTTTTACACTTAGTTTAACTTTCGACAAAGAACCGAAGACACGGTTCACAAAGCTTTAAGTATAGAGATTTATTAAAAAAAAATATTATATAAAATTGCAAATGATATTAGAACTATAAGCTCTTTTAGGTAAATTAAGGTTGTTTACTATTGTCAAAAACCGTGCAATGATTAAAACAATTAAACATTTACGTTTCTGAGAAAAAACTTATTTGACTTATTTTGTTGAATAAAATTACTTCATTCAAATTCATACGCTATGCTAGACTACTATTATGAAAAAAAATATATTGAAACAGCAATTTCTAAAGTTTATGTTATACAAAAAGTCTAAGTTTTTTAAACGCTTTCAAAACTTTATGAGGTTGTTTGATATAGTAATTCGTTAATTAAACATTATTTTTTTTAGTTAAAACATCAACAAAGTTTAGCTCAAAATGTACATGTTAAATTTGTTTGTTTATGTCACGTGTTTAAGCTTAAAAAAGATTTCCTTTTAAACTAAACCTTTGAGTTGTTTTATATTCAAAACTGTACAAACCAAACAGGACTTTTTATTGTAACAAAAATGAATGACTAATCAACAAATAGCAAATATTTATCAAACTGTAACAAAGCAGTTAGACTAAATAAGGAAACGTTATAATTTAAATAGGTCCGCTTACATAACTTAGGTTGTAAACTGGAGTAATTTATCTTTAAACGTTTCCGTCTTTATTTCAAGTATCGTTTTCAATAATAGTTTTGCTATACTTTGGATTTTTGTCAGTAAGTTATTAACGCCGGATCTAACAATGTTGATTACATTTGATTCTACTAAAAGCTATATGTCTATATGTTTTACTTTTTATTTTGTATAAAGCTTAATCATCGAGTTTTATGTAAATTGGTTGACAAATAAAAATTGTTTTAGAGAAAAACTAGTCCAAGCTACAACTTTATTTTTTTATAATTAAGATTAAGTTAAACCTTTAAAAACGTATTTCAGGATTGTTTCTACTTGTTTAATGACTTTAATTTACGGTTAAAACATTTAATACTGTTAGTAGGTCATTATTACAATGCACGTAATAGTTTTAAAAAAAGTCATTATGTTTTGGTTCAGAGGTTGTCAAACTGACTGCGGCCAAGTCTGCCAAAAGTTTCTGAATATGCATGTTTCAGGCCAAAAAGTTTTGCTCAACTTTTTATACTAAAAGTATCAGACTTTTTTCATTTAATATGCTCGCAAAATATTTTTTAGAAAACTTACCCCCACTATCAAAGGCTGTTGACCCCTGGTTAACATGATTAAAATTAAGTAGAGATAGTTTTATCAACAAACAAAACAACTTAAAAATGTTTTTTTTTCTTTTAATATTGTTAATTTGTTTTTATTTTTATGTAACTTGTTTAATATTTATTAAGTACTACAATTTCAATATAAATTCATTTAGAGGAAAATAACAATATAGTTAAAGTCTTTGATTAGTTGTATTTCTTAAAGAAAAAGAAAAATTTTAAAAATTATATTTTTATAAATTTTAGCATACTTTACAAAGCTTTTTAACTATACCAATGGTAAAAGCAATTACTTGTATAAGCAAAAGTTCAAGACATATAATAATGTATATTATGTATTATTTTCATTACCAAAAAGTTATAGATTAAGTATTTTATGTTGTATAGTATCCTAGAACTATTTAAATATTCTGCAGGTTTTATATTTTTAAACATATATTAGAAACAAACTCGAAATTAAAATTTTCATGTCCTACTATTTTTTTCTTTTTTCAATAGTTTTCACTTTGTTGATCAAAAGTTATTTAACAACACAAAAAGATGATGACTTTAAGTACTGTTTATTTGAGTACTACCCAAATCCAAGTACCTAAAAATTTTTATGTATTCTAATTTAAGTATAATATTATCGATAAATAATTGCTAGAACAATCTATATTTTTATATTCTTGTAACAACACTAAGATAAGTTTTTAATTTTCGTCTTTGTTTATATTATATTTTATAAAAATAAGTTTTATTATACCATAAAAACAAACATTTAAAAGAACACAAAGTGATAACTTAAATTGCACCAAGTCTCGCCATATTTTTACAGAATATGAAAATTTCATTCCAACAAGAAGCTGCACTGAAAACGAGACACAATGCAGGAACACTTACGGAAGCTAATCGTGGGCATCAATAATTAAAAATTGATGTTAAATCAAAAAAATAAATACTGTTTTACACCAGAAATATGAAGCAATAAAAAACTTTCAGTTTAGAAAACTTCCGCTTAAGAACATTATTCCGTACAATTTGAATTTCTATACTTGTTATAAAAATAGATTTAATCGGACACAAATCAATACCATAAAAGATTTTATTCTAAAAAATAGTTCAGATACTAAAAATTTAAGTTCGCTTAAAACCTTGTCTGGATTTTATGTAAGTAGCTACAAAACCTTTTTACAAGAAACTGGCCAAAGCTGCTTGCCGGCCGTAATTATTTTTAAATGTACTTAGTAATCAAAGAACAAAAGTAATTTAGATTAAAAGTATAATAAAATAAGCATTAGTATCAATTTAGAGTTCCATAACTTTCATTAAAGAAAACTATGTTGTACAGTACTAAATAAATTTATTGTTTTAATGTATAAAAATTCTAAAAATTAATTGATTTTCAATTGTTCTAACTCGTACAAAAGTAGATTTAGTTGGACATAAACCAGTTACCATTATAAAGAAACTAAAGATACTAAAAACTAAAATGTGTTTTATATAAAGTCTTGATTTAATTTTACTAGCCATAAAAGCTTTTTACAAGTAAGAGGCCAATTTTCTGCCGCCCGCGAGCCGTAGTTATTTAAAAGTGTAAAATCAACAAAGAAAACCTACATTAATATGAATCAGGAAGAAAAAATAAAAATAACATTTTTTTAAAACTTCAGTTTAAAGAATTATGCTGTACATAACTAAATTTATTCTTTGGTTGTTTTTATGAAAAATAAAAACTAAAATTCAAATTTGAGTTTCTTTCGTATTAAAATTTTTAAGTCGTTAAAGACTAAATCTTATGTGAGATCTTTTCGTATTAAAATTTTTAACTTGTACAACAATAAATTAATTCAAATTTGATAATTAATCAAGAATTGATTCAGGTGGGAAGTGATCGGGTGGAAATTGGTCAGGTTGGAATTGATCGGGTGGGAATTGATTAGGTGGGAATTGATTCAGGTGGGAATGGAGCGAGTGGAAAATGATTTGGGTTTGGAAATGATTTGGTTGGAATTGATTCGGGTGGGAAATAATTCGGTTTGGAATTGATTTGAGTGGGATTTGATTTGGGTGGGAACCGTGTGGGTCGGAATTGTGCGCGGGTGGTAACTGTTAGTATATCCTATAATACAGTCCATTTATATATGAAATTAAAATTAAAGTTCAGTTAAGAAACCTTATTAGTTACTGTTTTTAATAATCATTTAAAACATTCAGAACTTGCATAACTTTATTGGGTTATTAACGTATTATGTTTGGTTAAAATCATTAAGAATATTGAAAACTTTACATCAATTAATTTTACTTCTACCTATTCAATGTTGTAATGAAACTTAATTTTTATTTCTTTAATTACTAAAATATATAATGTTTATTGAACGACAAAAAACCTTCAAAAAGTTTGGTCCAAGGACCTGGTGCACGAAAAAAACCTTTCAGTTATCAAGTCATGCACTAGAATAGTTTAATCTCATGTCCAGGACTACTATAATATATACTTGTTTTTTAATTTAAAATGTGATCAGTAATATATAGATACATTGTTTAAGTTTATAGAATGATAAAAAAATTATTGTCCTGGGATCTGGTGAAAGAATAACCTTTGGTTATTGAGTTATACACCATGGATACCTATTAACGTCCTGTCTTGGACAAGTAGTAGTTTATTTTAACAAAATACGAATAATGTTAAAAGTTTTACATTTATATAGGTCTCTAAAACGAAACTGACATGTTGTTACCCTTGTATCTCATTTAACTGTAAAAAACTTGTTTTAACAACTGTTATAAACTTAGTTTTGTAGTTAAGAAGTTGTTTTTTTTTACAAAAATTTAAAAAAGGTTCAAAAACATACTTAATAAATTTAATAAAAAAATAACTAAGTAATCTAATTCGTAAAAATAACACAGTATAACAATCTAACTCGATAAGTTTTACTGTAAAGTGTAAATACTTCTTTTGGAATAAACTAATCGATGATTCTTTTACATGACTAAGTTGTTTTAAATTTCTTCTAAGTTTACTTTGGTAAAAATTTATCATTTTAAAGATAAATATTATTTTAAACTGTGATGTTGCATTTTTTACTTTTTTTTGTATTTATATTGTTAGCCAATAATTTCAGTTTTATATAAAAAACTTAAAAATCTTTTTTTTTTTGTTTTTACAAGATAGTGTAAATTACTGAAACAACAGCGTAGGTTTTCATTATGATAAGTGCCTAATCAAAACAAATATTAAACAGAAAATGACGTTTGATGTTTAAAAGATATAATAGCTTTTATACTTTGTAATAAATCGTTAAAATAATTCAAAATAATTTTAAATACTTTTTTTTATTGTTTTACTTAATTAAAGTTTGTATTTTTAATTATTAAGTATGTAAATAGTTCAATTTTAGTCTTTTTATCAAACATATAAAAGCATAGTTTAGAGTTAAAAGAATCATAAATAATAGTCTTGCTAATTTATTTTACAACTAATTTCTAGCAATGTCTTTTTATCAAAAAATCTTAATGTTTTAAAGTTGTCTAACAGGGAGTTACCCATTTCAAAACACAATTTTATAGGTTTGAACAAGCTTTTGTAAAAACTAAAAAGTAGCTAAATAATTTCAGTTACAGTTTAACTTAATTAGATAGCTCAACTGAAAAGCTAATGTAAGTTAAGAGATTTTTGTTTTCATAGTCTCTTTTTATGATCTCAATTGTTAGTTCGTCTATCTTAAATTTCTTTTAATTTTAGTTGTATGATTTAATTTTTGTTTCGAATACTTTATGTTTATATTAGAAATAATGTTTATTTTATTTAGATCTAAACTGTATATCTGTAGCAGCTGAATATAGTTTAACTTTTGTAGGCAGGTTTTAGACAAACTTATAAAAAGTTTAGGCATAAGTTACGTAGCAAACAGTTTTTCAAAATTTTCTGTAATTTTTTATATTTAAAACTAACCTTAGTTTTTTTAACATCTTTTTTAATTTGAAATTAGTTGTTGAAAATTAACATATTCCTTATAAAGGTTTATACTAAAAAAGGACATTTTATTAAAATTCTGTCTACTTATATAGTCTTTGAGCAGTTTTTGAAATTTTTCTGTTTTTTCTTTGTAAAACTATCTGAGATTTGTATAGAGTTTTTTTATTCAGATTTTTAAAAAATGATTTTTAAGAAAAATTATATTAATTAATAAAATTAACTTTTATTTTTTTTTTTTGAACATAAAATTATTCATAACATGACAAGTAGCATTTTCAAAAGTAATGTTGTAAATTTGACAAAAAATTGTTGGAGGATATAGATTTTACTTATTTTTCAAAATCTGGAGAAAATTTGCTATAAAAATGTTTCTTTTTTGTACCTTTGTGTCCAAAACTTTTAAAAATTTTGACTTATTTTAAATTTGGTTTGAATTTGTATGGCTTTTTATATTTATATAAAAAATATTTATTTAAAAAGTTTTATTGTTTGATTACAGAAAACAATTATGTTTGACAAATTAGCTATGAAAAACTTCTTTTTTGTATATTTTTGTGTTAAAAACGTTTTATAAATTTAAGTTTTAAAAATATATTTTTAATGAGTTTCAATATATGTTATTTTTTCATTTATACAAAAACTGATTATTTTATAACTATTTGTTGTTTGGTTACAGAAGACAGTTATGTTAGTAAGTAATCAGAGATGTAGTCATTTGGACCACTACAAGTCATCAAACCAAATAGAATCCATTGTGATGATCCAGCAGTGGATGGTCTACTGCAGCTCTTCTCCAGCTTATCAGGTAAAAATTTGCTGATAAGTTGCTTTGTTTTGTTTGTCTAGAAGTTTAAATGATTTCATAAAACTTATTAGAGTATATTTTAATTAGAGTTTAAAACTTAAAAACAAAATTTATACAGTTTAATTTATTGTTATAAACTGCAATAATTAATTAGGATGTGCTTTAGAGTAACATATGTGAAAAAAAAACTTCATATTTGTCTGTTTGGTAGTGTTAATAAATTTGTTTTATTTAAAAAAATTTAGTTTTTGAATTTCCCATCAAAAACACATCAGTTATAAGTCAATGTAACAATTTATTAGAAACTTGTTAAACTTATTACGTTTTGTATAAACTAGTAGAACTTATATATGTAAATCTTTATCTTTTTTTAGTAATCCAAATGGATATTATTTTTTATTTATTTGTCTGTTATCAACACTAAAAATTAATGATAGAGAAAATAAATATGAGATTTAAAAAAATTAACAATTTGTATGTTTAAAACATTTGTTCTTGTTATGCATTTCAATGATTACCTGAAAAAATTAATGAATAACATTTATAAGATGTAACGTTAAAAGGCGTTAAATCCTAGAGATCCTGATAAGCTAAGCTTATCGGAATAAATATCACAGATGTTCTTGTGCTATCTATTAGCTATCTATTCTTAGAGCTTTTTGAGACTCCGTAGATCTGTTCTTAAATTTATTTGAGAACAGTGAAACGCCGTTAGTTGAAATAAAGTTTTAGCACAAGAACATCTGTGAATAAGATTTATTAATGAAATGAAATTGCTGAGACATTTATATTAATAGAGTAGATTACAGAACAAAATTGTATTTTAAACATTTAAGGGTTTAGCTAAATTTAAGACTATTGAAGTTAGTAGTCCTCTTTATTTATATGGACAAATATTTTTTTTATACCTTTATATACTGGAAAAGGTAAATAAACACCAAAATATGTGACTGTATGCTTTAAAAGAGTTTTTGTTTTAACTGCAGGATATCTTAAAGCTAATGAAATAAGGGTTCTTAATTATCACCATTACTATAAATCTATAGTTTGTCCTACTAAAAATATCTAAATTTTCTTAAGATCTATTTCTTGAGCTTTAGGTTTTCAAAAATGAAAATCAAATTTTTTTTTGTAATTATAGAAAATATGCAGATATTTTCACTTACTTATAAAGACTTAAATGTGTAGAGTTTAACTACATCATTACAAGTGCACCCTGAGTAAGGGTTATTCAATCATTCTTTAAGAACAGACTTATATATTCCCAAAATTTATCTGGTAATTATAAAAGTAATTTTAGGTTTTTAAGTTAGTAGACATAAAAGTTGTATTTGTATATATAGTACAATTTGTTCTATACTATCCAGTATTATTATTGTTAAGCCATTAATTCTGAAAAACACTACTATATAAAAACACTAAATAAAGTTTAAAAATTATAACAAATACGTAACTTAATTTTTGAACTCCAACTTTAAATAACATATACAACATTTTATTATCAAATTTAAATATTATTATATATGGTACTATAAAAATTACTTATATCAGGACTGCACAAAAACCTGGAATACTAGAATAACCTGGAAATATCATTAATTTGACAATTTAAGTGTAAAAACTTGTAATTTTAAACAAAAATCACTAAAAAACCTGGAAAACCTGGAATTTCAAATAATTTTTACATGTAAAATGATGACATTTGTTTAGATACGAAAAATATATATAACTTTTTTTAATACAGTTTTCACTTTTATAATTTATAAAGCACATTTAAAATAGGTTTACAGTATATTTTCATTATTTTCATACTATTTAAGAATGTTTTTCACCTTAAACTAAAAAGATATTAAATAAAAAATTATTATGAACTTATTGTTTAACAACCGTTTATGTGTAAGAAAACATCAATTTGATAGCTAAGTTGTAAACAATTTAAAGTAAACACTGTCTTCCAGAGGTTTTGGTTGCGAGAAGGGTCTTGTAGGTTGTATTTTATCCAATGCACACATTACCTTGCATACATAGAGAAACAATTTCTCAAGCTATGAGACAAATAACTTTAATTCTCAACTCCAATTTATACAACACCTGTATGCAAATTCTAGTAGATATCTTTTATACGCTCAGAAAGTTAACAAAAGAGTCTTGTTATCCATCAAAAATTATTTTTCTCTAAGTTTTGGTTTCTGTTTACAGCTAAAAATGATTAAAAAATATTGCAGCGATGGTTACATAATTTTTTTTTCATAATTAAATGTTTACAAAAAATCTTAAATAAATTAAATGAAGAGGTTTCATCCAGCCTAAAAGGACACAATTACTTATCTATTAAAATGCTACAGTGCATTGTTTGATAACGCTTCTCAATATTTTAACTATAAGTAATGAATGCTGGAAAAGCACAAATCAGAGCTTGTTAACAGAGAAAGTTGATATAAAACCTAAATATTTAAAAATTTGTTATTTATCTGCTTTTTAGGGATATATCTTTTAGCTTAATTCTTAATTTATGTGTTAAATACTTTAATAAACTTTTAGTTTGACTTATTTTTAAAATTAAGTGATTATTTTTTTCTCAAATTCTACTTTTTAGGCCATCTTAGGGTATAAAAAATTTATAACCTATAAAAAGTAGTTGTTTTAAAATTGCCTTAAAGATTTCTTTATTGTGTTTATTTATTTTCTGCTAAAAATATTTTCAAGAAAAAAGTACCTCTTTTTACAAAAATTTATTTGGAAAGTTTATATTTTTTTACGATAATACGTTAAATATTAAAATTTTTTTTTTCTAAACTAAAAATACTTATTAAAAAAAATCATTATTAGTATTTGCTTATAAAATAAAGTATTAGTTTTTATTTGAAAATATATGGTTTTATCTTTATAAAAGGTTTTAGAGTTCTAAGATTTTACGTTATATATTATCAATTACAGATTTATGTAAATATAGTAAAAATTTTTTATAAATTTTATTTAGAAAATTTATTAATGAAAGAGGAATATTATTTGAAAATTTCAATAAAAAAGTTACATGTTGTTCTATTCTAGCAAAATCAATTGTAAAGTTGTAACCTTTAAAATATAGTGAAGTACTAAATAAATAAACAAAAATGTATTGCAAGCCATGAAAATTCTGTAAATAAGTTCAATAACATAACATAATTCAAAAAAGTGAACAAATTCGTTTGAAGTTTTCTATGACAACTATTTAATATCTTTGTTAAGTAGTAAGTTTGATTTTTGTGTGAAAACCAGACTATTTTACTAATTGCGAGGTTACCAAAATACCTGGAATCCTGGAAAAACCTGGAATTTGAGAAATTTTGAAAAAAACCTTGAATTTTGAACTAAAATAACTAAAAAATCTGAAACTTTCAACAGTTTTTACATTTAAAGTAAAAATATTTCGAATAATTACAAAAAGTCTATAAAAATTGTATCATTAAACTTTTTGTTTTATTAAAAAATATTTAAAGTAGTTTTATACTATGTTTTCAATGTTATTACACTATTGAAGACAGTATTTTTAACTTAAGTTTAACTTTATAGTAAAAATGAACCAAAAAAATTGCATTTAAAAAACTGTTTTTAAAAAGAAATTCAGAAAACCTGGAAAATTTTTTATAAAAAACCTTTGGCAACCGTGCAATTGTTTACTATTTCTAGCGTATGATTCTAACTTGCTTAAAAGTTGACAATGTACCTAACGAAATAAAATCAGTAGGAGTCAAATATGCATGAAGGGACACTTTTGCACAAATTCACTTTTGGACGAAGGGTTATTTTTGCACAAAGACACTTTTGCACAAGTTGATTTTTTTTTAAATTTTTTATTAATATTAATTTTTAATTAATTTTAATTTTTCAATGATTTAAATTTTCTATTTTTACTATTCTTGTTACCCCTAACCCTTACCTTTGGTCGGTAACTTTAGTTTCTTTTTTTTTAATTATTAATATTTTTAATTGTTTATTTTTATTAGTAACTTTTATTAACTATCAATTGTTATTTATATTTTATTTTTACTCTCACCGTTACTCCTAACCCTTGGTCAATATATATTTTTCTTTTTTTTTTAAATAATTATTTTTTCTTGTTTTTTAAATAATAATTTAATTTTATTATTTTTTATTATTTTTACTATGACTGGTTGATAGTTTTTTCATTTTTTTCCTGTTTTTATTTATAATGTTTTTATTTTCTTATTATTTTTAAATCTTATGTAAAAATGAACCTTCGTGCAAAAGTGTATTTGTGCATATTTTCCGTTCCCAAATAGATATGTATTTCTAACATCAAAATTATTTTATTAAAAAAAGTAAATGTCCTATACCTCAAAACTAAAAATAAGCTCTTGTTCTTTAATTTATTTTTTTATTTATCTTGCTAAATATAATTTATTAGATTTCAAACGATAAATACAGTTAAGTCACTAGTGTACAGTTTAGAAGTTTTTAAACTAAGTTTGTTCTGTAAAGGTGATTTCGTAGCTTTATTTAAAGATATTTATATTGATGAAATATTTTTCCAACCTATATTTTTTTTGTTTAAGTTTGTACAGTTTAATTTCCTTTATAGAAATCTGTTATATAGTTTTTTTAACTTCCTAAGATATGCAAGTTTTATTATTTACATAGGTTTTTTTTGAAAGATAAGTATAAGCAAAAAGTACATTTTACTTGTTCAATTTTAATTAAAAAAGTTACTGAATTATTATATTTATATTTATACTAATTTTTACTAAGTATTTTTTTACTACCACAGCTAGTTTAAATAAGTTACTAAAAAGTAAAATAATTGATACCTAAATCAAAATTTGTGATTTGTAAAAAGTTTTATTTTTAAAGTTTTCAATTTAATTTCTATAGAAAATAAAAGGGGCTGTGTTATTACCTAAAAGTTTGTCAACAACTGATAAAATGATTATATAGTTTAATATAAATTTGTATTGTTTTTTATTGTCGTTTAAAAATGAAAAAAAAAATTGTACAAAAAATTTGACTACTAATTTAGTTTAAAAGATTTTGACCGTCCTCAGCAATGCCAAATGTTCCCCTGCCATTAAATTTGAAACTATTATTTTTTAATAGCTGAAATGGTATGATAATCATGTATGATATAATTTTTATTTTAATCAAAGGATTTCTATTACTACTATAAATATATGTAGGGTTACCAGAAAACTTGGAATCCTGTAAAAGTACTAAATCACTTAATAACCTGGAATCCTAAACATTTTTTCAAGTAAACTGATAAAATTTTAATTAGGTACAAAAGTTTTATCATATACCAAACATTTTAGTTTAATTTCGAATTTTTTAAAATTATAAAACACATTTAGAGTAGCACTGCAGTATCTTTACAATATTTTTGTACAATTTAAGAGTGTTTTACCTTTAAGTTATTTTTATACTAAAAATGGACAAAAAATAGTGTATTTTTAAAAATCTTGAAGAAGTTTGAAAACTTGGAAAAATATTGAAAAAACCTTTAGCAACCATCTTTTTAATTCTGATGATAAATTTGTTTAAAACAATAACCAAATATACTGTTGTAGGAGGTTTTTGTAACATCTAAGGTACCATTTGCAACAGGGTTAGGTCAAATATGCACAAAACATTTGCACAAAGGGTCATTTTTGCACAAGTGTTTTGTTAAAAAATTATCAACTAAGGGTAATGTTTAGGGTTAACAGTGATAGTAAAAAAATAAAAAAATAAAAAATAAGTAAAACACATAAAAAATGTTAATAAAAAAAAAAAAAAAACAAATGGTAAAGGTTAGGGGTGATAGTGATTTGAAGACAAAAAAATTAAGAAGAAGAAGAAAAAAGTTTTAATGTATAAGTAAGGGATAACAGTGATAGTTAGAAAAATAGAAGAAAAAATAACTATCAAGGTTAAGGTAGGGGTATCAGTGAAAGGAAAAAAAAAAAGAAAAAACTAATGAATAAATAAAGATAATAAAAAAAAAAATTCAACCTGTGCAAAAGTGTCTTTGTGCAAAAAGGTTGCCCTGAAAAAGTGTTATTGTGTAAAAGTGTCCCTTTGTGCATTTCTACCCATTTGCAACATAAAGTATATAAGCAATAATTGCTAGTTTTCTTTTTATTTAATGTTTTTCATAAAAGTTTTGAAATAAAATACTATATTTTCTTATAATATGATAAAACAAATTTAGAATTGCTTAGTTATTGAGTAAATCTAGACAGTTATTGAAAACATAATTTTAAGGTGATATGAGATATACAAATAACATATAAAAAAATAAAAATTATACTTTGTATGTAATAAACAAAAAAATTAAGGCCATTTAAATCAACTTTTTAGATTATATCATATTATTTTCATAAAAACTAAGTTTTAAGCTGTTTTTACTGTTTTTGAAAATTTAAATTGACTTTTGAGATTTAGGTCGATAAAACATAGAGGATTTAATAAACTTCTTAAAAATTAAAAGGCCTAAACTAAAAAGGTGAAAAAAAATATTTAAGTAAAAATCTATCTCCTCCTTAAGTTTTGAGCAATTATTAAAAACTCTCTCAGTCTAATTTTTGACAAATTTTGAGCAACTTTTAGGAATAAGATTTTGTTAAATTTCCTATATTTCTTTTTTAATAAAAATTAGCCAAAATTATTTATTTTAAATTTGTTGCCTACAAATTGTTTGCAATATTAAAAGGAACATTTCGTGAAAGCTTTTGGTAATTTGCTTTGAAAATGGAGGAGATAGATTTTTAATGAATTTATCAAAATTCCAAGAAAATGAGTCTTCAATTTTGTTTTTCCATACAGTTGTATCGGATTTTTGCTACATAGCTGGTTATTACTGATGACTTAATTAACTTTTTTTCTTTTATTAGTTTCTTGTAGTATATTATCTAAACTTTCAAATAAAAGCTAGTGATAATTTTTGTAAAACAAATGTTTGACCTCTTTATGACCGAAGTAAAGATTTGCTGACTATTAAATTTTAATAATGTTGTTTTACCATTTGATATTATTTTAGTGTTTAACTTAGCCTATGTTATTCAATTGAAATGGATAGTATCAATATTAATCAAAAAAACAAAGGTCTAAGTTAAACACTAAAATGTTTATAATAAAACCTATTGGGCTAATTGAATTTGAAAACTTTATATCTCAAAAGTACTTTAAGTATTATAAAGTTGTAAAAATGTTCGATAGCTTGAGATGAAACACAAAAAATGAGGTTAACATGTAAAAAACAAGATGAGCTGTTTGTGGCCTTAAATGTAATAATGATTTAATATTTAGAACATATATAAACTTCATCTTTACAATATTTATAAAAGGTTTAAACTTTACATATTAACTTTTGTAAAATTTCTAATAATACTAAAATTTTTATGTCTATAACAATTTTTTTTTGGAAATAACACTCTGTTAGTTTCTTTGTTTAAGTTAGTTTAAAATAAAGTATTAAGTACTTGTAGTAAAATAACTTATTTCTAAACTAAACCTTTTAAACCGTTAAATTAAAAAAAGTAGCCTTAAACTAGGATAAACTGTTATTTTATGTATATAAACTGCTTATGTTTTCTCACAGTTTTCATACAAAAAAAAAATTTATTTATCTACTAAACTCAACATCCTTGCACTTAAGTTATATTCAATCTGCATTAAAAGATTAGTGTATAATTTATCACAATAAAGACAACAATGTATTTAGAATTAATCACATTTAGAATAAATCACACTACAAGTAAAAAAATTACCAAACACTATTTGAAACAAAAACTTTTCAAGATTCTAATTGTTTTATTATCTGTATGTAATATTATTTTATGTACAAGTTTACTTGTTTTGAAAAAACATTTTATCAAAGTTCCAATTCCACATATAATTACAATTATAGTTATTCTAAAAAAATATTAAATAGTTATCAAAAAAGTCATGATTTACTACAGTTAAAGTTTAAAAATATGATCTATTAATGTTAAATGCCTTTTTTTTAAAACTTTAGAATACTTCGAAAGTTAAAATAATAACTATATTTTAGTTGAAGTCCTCAATAAAGTGTGTAGACTGCCGCACAAGAAGTGGAAGGCTTCATGCTTGTCTGCATTGCGTGTATGTTGGCTGCTTCAAAAGGTAGGTTTTCCAAAAAAAAATTCTAAATTTTTGTGTCATTTTACATAACAAACTGTTAGACAAATCCTTTCTATTGACTACTATATTTTAAAATTATTTTGGTCATTTTTTTATAATAAAAAGCTTGCAAGGGAGTAAGATTATAACAGTGTCATGTTTATGAAAAAAAAAAAGATTTTTTTATTATGGCAAAAAATAGTAACGTAAGAAAAAAAGTATTGCAGTAACCCCAGTAAACAAAAAATACGTTTTTTAGTACCTCTTTTTATATTAAAAACTTGTAACCAAAAAAATTTAAAAAAATTTATTAAACTTTGTTTTGAAATAGGTTATTTTTATTAAAATTCCAAAAACAATATTTTTATCAATTTTGTATGTAGTTGAATTTATTTAAAATAAATAACTTGATTTTTTATAAGTTCTATACAGTTTATTTTCGTAGCTAGTCACAAAATTTTGATACAAAAAGAACTTACTTTTGTTACAATGTTAATATTACTATTCATGTCTCAAAATTGATTGTTATATTCTAATTTACAGTTGTCGACGAAATATATAACTTTAAACCCTTTATCTTATAAATAACTTTTTTTTTGCACAATTTTTGACTGCTTAAAGTAAATTTAAATGAAATAAAAAAATAAGGTTTAGAACCAATTGTTTTAAAATGGTCAATGTTAAAAAAGTTATTTATTAAATTACTTCTTTTTTACATATAGCTATTTTTTTTACATGCGCCAATAGAAATAAAAATACAGGTCTGAATTTTTAAAAATAATTTTAGTTGAATTTAAAAATAAGTTAAAATATCTATTAAGTATAACAAAATGAAAATTACTCAAATGTACTAAAACACTATACAATATAAGTTGTTTCATATTTAAAGAAAAAACATTGAAAATTTTTATGCATAGTAAAAATTTATAGTGTTTAAAACTATAAGAGTGTTAATAATTATTTAAGACTAAAATTTAAAACAATTATACAACTATAGTTTAGAAAGTTTGTTTATAATATGAACTCTTTGGTTTGGTAATGTTGCTAATCAAATTTAAAATTTTTAAGTATATTGATATAATTATAAATAAGTTTATGTTTTTTTTTTTTCTGAAAATTTAGTTTTTAAAAATTTCTTTGTCAGTTTGTTTAATGCAATATACATAATTTTGTGCTAATGTTATGTCTGTTTTTTACTTTTTAGTTTTTTTTTAAGTTTTTGTCTAATACTTTCTAAATGTGGTATTTTTGAAGGAAACATGTACACAAGCATGCCAGGGAAAAAAATCATCCACTTGCAATTGATTTAAGTTACGGACAAATATTTTGTTTTGAGTGCAAAAGATACGTCTATGACAACGATGTAGAAGATTGTTCTAAGGTGCCTCTAAATTAGTTGTTATTAAAATACTTATTTGTTACAGTTTTTCTGTAGAATGTCTTTGAGTAATCTTTTTATAACGACTTTATCAAACTTAAGTAGCTAGTATACTGTGTATGCTTTCTATGTTTTTCAATTTATATCCAGCTTTGTGTCAATTAGGTTTTTTCTATAACTTTTTACAATTTTTATAGTACATATTCACCTACTTATTTTTTTTTACAGGTCGAGTTTAACAAAATGAACAAATACCTAGGCAATGATAATGTAGAAAATCATCCGATACCTTTACCAAAATATGATTTTAATGGTACGTTTATTATTAAGTAAAAATTATACCAATGTTGTTGAAGGGCAACAAATGGTTTATAGTGTTTAAATAAATATATGGTTTTAAAAGTTGATTAGGTAAGTTTACTATGTTTAGAAAAAAAAAAGTTTTTTTTTAAATTTTATTTTTTCAACAAAAACTTTAATCAAAGTATTTATTTATAGCTACAAACATAACTTACTACAACTAAAAAAAAAAGAGAACACGTTTTAAAAATATGAAAATAATTAGTGTAAAATTTTATTTTATAATTCAGACTACAAGTTATGTTAGTTAGATTGCTTTATTTTATAGTTCACATGAGTTTCTAATATAATTAGACTTATAATGTGGTGAAATAAGTTTTGTTGATTTCTGCATAATATTTTAAAAATTAGTACAAATTTTAAGTTTTTTATACATTTCATAAAGTCATACTCAAGTGGTTACCAAACTAAAAGTAATTAATAAAAATTAAGTTGTTAAAATACATTTTTAAAAGAAAAAAAAAACTAATTAGTAAAAATATTTCACAGCTTTTTCGAAAGTCTCATTTTTAGGTTATTTTATAAACTAATTGTTTTAAAACTCAATACAAAAGCCGGTTTTAAACTTTTGAAAAACGATTTAAATATTCTTAAACTATCATAAAGCATCATTTTTTTGATATATATTTTTTTTTATTATAAAAAAATATTTAAAAGCTAGTAAGAAAAAAAAAGAACATTCATTATAACCAAGTTTTATATTGCTGTTTTATTTTCTTTTATTGCATAATGTCTAATTAATAATAATGATAATTTTTACTTAAAAAGATACTTGATTAAAGAAAAAAAAACTAGTTACTAGTTAAAATTATTTACTTCAAAAATTATTGAATTATGAAATATTTTAAAATAATAAATATGTAAATTAAAAGAAATTTTTGAATTATTAATTTAGTGTACTAATAAGTTAAAAAATTGAATAAAAATTTTTGAAACACATTCAAACGTGTTTAAAAATATTTATAAAATTTTTATAAATTATTTTGTAAAGAATTAACTATGTGTACTTTCTATCGGTCTATTTAGTTGTCACAAGAAACTTTGTAAAAAAAAAACGCAAGGGCCGAAAATAATCTTTCATAGGTTTTAGAATATACAATTGGTAGATGTTATACATTGAATTAATGAAACATTTTGTTAAGTGTTTGTTTTTTTAAACCAAAAAATTATATGCAAACTTTACATAAGTATTATTTTAAAATTTAATAAATCTAAAGAACATTTTAAAAACGTTTGTATCTTTAAAAAAAGTTATATAAGAGAATTATATATAAAAAATTTCAATATAAGTAAAAAGTATTTAAAAGAGTACACAACAAGTTTTGAATATAATTAATTTAACTAATATCCTTCTTTTGCATTTACTAAAATCTTATTAACAGTTTTAAATAAAATACTTAAGTAAATCCAAATATCTACAGCTTATAAATACCCATCAATCCTAAAATAAATTTCTTATTGTTGTTGAACCTGCCTTTATAATTAATTTTAATTTTTTTTTCCTTTCAAAATTTAAATACAAATACTTTTTTTCATGACTATTAAAAAAATCATTAAAAAATTTTTAACTCTTTAAAATATCTTCAGTTATAATTGTATACTGGAAATTAAAACAAACATAAATGTACGCATCAAACTATAGTTAAAACTAGTAAAAACAAAATAAGAACTAAAAAAATCTTCAAGTTTAATATAAAAATTACTTAAAAAGACTACTTTGAAACTTTGCTGAAGTAAGTTTCTTTTATAGACCCTTTTGCACAAATTTACAATAACATATTTAAATTTTTGGAGGTAAAAAAGCACAGTTTTATTTTATTTTAATGCATACAAGTGACATAAGTTTCACTATAAAACATGGGGGATCAGGTCAGAATATTACACTGCGTCACTTTCGCACGGTGTCATTCATTTAAGCACGATGTGTCACATTTGCACGGCGTCATTTTACCACAATGCGTCACTTTTAAACGGTGCGTCACTCTTACACGACGTTACTTTAGCACGGTAGGTCATTTTTGCACGACATCATTTTAGCACGATGCGTCACTTTTGTATGGTGTCACCTTGGCACGATGGGTCACTTTTGAACGGCGTCAGTTTATCACTGAAAGTCATTTTTGCACCATTTCTTTCTCTTTTATTTTTGTTTGAAGCGTCTTTTTTTAACAAGTTTTTATTTTGGACCGAGCTTTAAACCTTCATGTGAAAGTTTTTAGAAAATACATTTTTAGTTATAAATATCTAAAACTGTGTACTATAAAAAAAATCCTGTTTAAAAACTTAATTGAAAAATAAAAGTAAACACGCATTAGATTCGTAAAAAGTTCAAATTTAATTTGCAACTTTATTTTGGAAGTTTTTTAATAATTTTTGCAAATGTAGTACTAAGTTTTTTTTGACAATGGTGTGAAACTATATATAAAAATGTTCAATAAACAAATATAACTAAAAAGATTAAGCAAACACTAATTACTTTAATTTAATTATAACCTGTAACTAGTTTTACTGGTATAAATATTTAAACAATTTATTGTTAATCCAAGTTATTATTCAGTTTTAAAAAGTAAAGATATTGCAAACTTAAAAACAAAGTTAAATTTACTACAGTTAAAACATTTTTAACTATATTATTTAAAATTTTGATGTTAACTATTAAAACATAAAACTTATTTTAATGTTTTTAAAATATACTTGCTTGATACATTAGTTTTACTACATAAAAATTTAAGTTAATAGACAACATTCATACACACATAATGAAATCTTAAGTTCCTTTTTTTTTTTTTGATGTTTCATGGCTTTTCATATTTTATGAAAGGCTTATAAAGAAAATGTTGTAGAAATAATATAACTAAAGTCAGAGATGTTGTTCAAGAAAATACAATTAAAAACAAACATTAAATAATTAATTAATCGCTGCAAGATTGTTTTTACTTTAGAGTTATCAAATTGAAACGTCTTAAAAAATACAAATGCTGTCTTAGTAAACATACTAAATTATAAAATGCAACTGGTAGCTTTTAAATACATTGAGGAAAACTTTTGCATTTACTGCATTGTTAAACTATACAAGTAAAAAAATGTTTAGAAATTTTTAAGATTGCTATGTTTAGTTTAAGTTTAACATAAGGGTTTATCATACCAATTCGATTATCAAATCACAAGCTTTCGGTAGACTAAGACCGGTTTTGTCCTGATTATGACTCATCAATCAGTCACAACCGAAGAAAAAACCGAATTGGTATGATCAACTGTTGTGTTAAACTTGAGCTTGTCTCACAGCATACGAAAGTCCAGGCTTCTGCTCTGCTGTCTTTCGCCGATGTTTTTGTTGAATGTTTAGTTCAAAAAATGCAATACAACTTTACTATATTACAGCAACCTGCCAATTAGGGACGCACTTCTTAGGTACGAACTGCCAGTATGGTACGCACTTTTTAGCCAAAAACGCTGTGTACAAAATGCAATTTTATTTTTATAAGAATTAAGATTTTTTATACTTATAATTAATAATACAATACAAATGATTATTGTGCAAAGTTTATATAAATCAACACTTTTTCACGAAGTTACTTCAAAATATAAGTTTAAAAAATTATTTTCACTTTGAATGAAAAATACAGACTACATCTAATTTAAAACATGTTTATGTTGTATGAAATTAAATTCAATACTTGAAAAAATATAGTTGTTCAAAAAATTTAGTATTTATAGAGTTTAATTTAATTAAATATGGTTAATACTTGAAGGCTTTTCTTAGTTTTACTAAACTTTCTACCCTAAAAAAATTATAATAAATACATTGGAATGTTAAAAATATTATAATACCATATGTTACAAAGAATTAAAAAAATATATACATTGATTAGAAGACCAGTAAACAATATTATACTAAAAGTGTCTAAAAGCAGACTTAAATTTGTTTTTATATATTTTTGCTAATTTGTATTCCTGAGTTTTTTTTACAAAGTTTCGAAAAATCTAGCTTTCTTTTAATTAAAAAAATATATATTGTCGTATTGATTAGTTATTACATTTACTATTTTATCGTATTACTACTTAGTTTAAAATGTATATGGTTATTAAGTAACATAAATATTTTTAGGCTTAATTTTAAATAATGCTAAATAATTTAATACTATAACAACTACAAAGTACTAATTTTTAAAAAAATTAAGTTTGCTTTAAAAACCATTGAACAAAAAAAAAGTTTTAATTCAACCGTAAAACTCCTACAAGTTTAGAGTATTAACATTTATTTTTTATCAGTTGAAAAAAAAGTTTCATAATTTCTCCTATTAAAATCTTTAGTTTGTGCAAAAATAAGGCTCCGTGCAAAATTGATCCACTGTGCTAAAATGACCCACTTACTAAAGTGACGCACAGTGCTAAAATGACGGCGTGCGAAAGTGACCCTCCGTACAAAAGTGACGCACCGTGCTGAATTGACGACCCGTGCTAAAGTGTCACTGTGCCATTCTGACACCCACCCAAATCATGATGCTTTAAAACTTAATGATGTTATTATTCAATAAATTAAATACAAAACTTAAAACTAAGACAATAAATCTTACTAAAGCGCATATAATATTAAGTATTGTAATTTTATATATAAATGAACATATTTGTTTATAGAATATTTGTAATTTTAAGTAGTTAAAAAAGTTTGTTTAAGTTGAATTAATCTACAACTGTATTTGAAATCAATTTACTGTGAACCCTTAACTACTTAAGCTAGTTTTTCAATACAAAATTAACAAATTGTATCATATTGTAAATTACTTTATGTTTTCTAATCTAAACTTATTGTATTACCATTTCAAAACAAGTTATAAAATAGTTGTTAATTTGGAAGTTAAAAATTAAATAATTTTTTAAAAACTAGAATAAACATTTTTTTTAAACTAAAATGTTTTTTTTTCAAAAAAGAATCAAAGAAAGCTTCCATTAACCTTATAGTTTACACCAAACGAAATAGAGCGCATAAGGATTAGATCGTCTAAATCTCTTAAAACTTTTCTTATTAATATTTTTTTCATATAGTTACAAAAAATGTTTTTAAAAAGTTTTTCTTTAAATTAATTTGATTTGCAGCAAACGAGATAGAGCGCATAAGGATGGGATCGCAGACGGAGGGCGGAGGACTGAAGTGCCAGAGCCACCTCGGATGGAGGGGCCTGGTCAACCTGGGCAGCACCTGCTTCATGAACTGCGTCCTTCAAGTTTGTTTTGTACTAAATAAACTTGTGACTTAAATAAAAGCTAGTCTTAAGTTGTTTAAAAGTTTCATGAGCTGCAGTTTTTGTAACTGTGATGATAGTTTATTTTTTATGCCGGTTTGAGCATTTTTTTAAACCTGTAAAAGATTATATGTAAAATATTTTCACATAAAAAATTGTTGTATGAAAACCTCAAGAATATGGTCATATGTTTGTTAATTTTGTAAGCTGTATTTTTGTTTCAAGTTTAAAGCAGTCATATAAAAACACAACATATAGAGCAGTCATATAAAAATTATACAGTAAAATTTTAAAATTTATTTCTTTTAATGAACTGCTATATTTACTGTATTTTAAGAACAAAATTTATGTATTCTTATTTTAATACATAATTAAAATGATAAATTTAAAACTAAAAGTTAAGTGTTTTTTTGTTAATTGCAAAATAATTTTTTGTTGTTTAATCAATTAGTCTAATTATTTCCATTGTTTGCTAGAAATATTCACTAAACAAAACTGTTCATCTATAAACAAAGTACTCACTTTTTAACTTTTTTATATTCTAAATAAGTCATTCCCTAAAATTTAAAAAGTGTGCACTAAAAAAAGTTCTGCAGACAGTGAATTTTTAATTTGATACTTATTTTATGTGAATTTTTTTTTTTTTTTACTTTAAACTTTTAATAAATTGAGCGCTTTTAATAAAAACTTTTAGAAATGAAGTGAGATGAAAATATGCTTATTTTAAAAATATGATTGTTATTCAGTAAAATTTATGTGCACAGTAAAGTATTTTTTTCTCTACACACACAATTTGTGTACACCCTGAGAAATGCACTTTTAGACAGTTTATAAATTTTGTGTGTTGTATAACCTGAAAGAGTTTATAAAAGGTTATTAAGTTGCCTATTCGAAAACAAATCAATGTTTAAAGTAAAAAGAAAAACAATTAACTCAACTTTGTTATTTTTAGGCCTTCATCCACACACCGATGCTGAGAGATTATTTTCTTTCCTGTAAGCACAAATGTTCCAGAGTCAGTTGTTTCATGTGCGAGTTTATAAGTATTTTACAAGTGAGTCAATTTATGATTTTTTTAAATAAGAATTTTGTAAGTAGCAAATTAGATAACAATGTTATAAGTGCCTATGGTTTTAGTTTGTACTCAATGAAATATGGAATCATTTTGTATAAGACAACAGTGTATATTACGTGACTTAGTAACAACCTTTTTAAATACCCAAGTAATAAGTTATTATAATACTCAGGGTTGCTACTTTACCTGGAAACCTGGAAAAACCTGGAATTCGACTATTTAGGGAAAAATAACCTGGAAAAACCTGGAATTTGAGAAATTTTGAAAAAAAAACCTGGAAAAACCTGGAATTTTTAAAAATTTTAACATTTTCAGTAGTAAAATTTGTTTTGAAACAAAAAATCTATCATATAAATAAGATTTTTTGTAATCATCAAAAAAAAATTTTATTTAAAAACACATTTAAAGTAACTTTACAGTATCTTTTCAATGTTATTTATACTATTCAACACAGTTTCTTATATAGAAATTAACTTAAAACTAAATATAGACCCAAAAATGTGTACTTTTAAAAACCTGGAAAAAATTTGGAAAACCTAAAAAAAATTTTGAAATATTTTTTATTTTTACTAAGTAAAGTTTTTTAAGATTTGTATATATGTGTATATCACATTTTCCTAAACAGTTATGATTACGAAATAAATATCTTTAGTTTATGAATATATAATTAAAAACTTAGCTAATTAATTCTTAAATTCGGTAATTTTATGTTTTAAAACCTTCTTACGGTTCAGTAATTTGAAAAATTTAGTTGTATAAAGTTAGAAATAGTTTTATTGTTACTGTAGTACTAAATTTAAGCACTTTAACTTTAGAATGACATATTAATGAGATTTTTTACATTTTATAACTTAATAAAAATCCAACTCTCTTAATAAACTTGTTTCAAGTTTGTATTAAAGTTTTAAAAATATACAAAAGATAAAAAAAGCATTTACAAAATATATTGTAAGTTTTATTCTTACTTTCTGTCTTTTTATTAAGTTTGTAAACGACTTTTTTTCTTCAAGATAAATTTAACATTTTGTTGGTTTTAAGTTGTTGCATCACTAATGCATTTTAATAACTGTTTGTAGGGACAAAGCGGTTTACTAGTAAGTTTTTGTTAATTTTTTACCAACTTTATCATATATTTATTATATATTCATCTTATTATATATTCATCTTATTAGTTATTAGCTAACTCATAATAGACACTATTTTTTTTAGATTTAAATAATATTTTTTAACTAAGATGCTAGATAATGTTACTATTATTTTTTTATACTGAAGAATTTTTTTCACAATTAAGTTCACTTTAAATTAAATGCAAAATGCTTTGCGTAAAAAAAAGTACTACTAAGCTCAAATTTAGTTTAGTTAATGAATATAAACGATTATTGGTTTGATTGTACTTAAAATAATCATAAGGATTAATATATAATTATATACTTCGATAACATTTTGTTTAACTATAAAGTTAGAAGTTTTAGTAAGAATCATGGAAACCAATCAAAATAAATTTTAATGATTGCAAAATTTTATTTTAAAAATTCTATAAGCACTTAGTTTTTAAGTTGTTTAAGTTTGAAAAATAGTTATTTCTATATATAAGTTTTTACACTAATAATTTTTTTAGATAAATACGTCTAAAAGAAACATGTTCTAAGCTTTTCAATATTCATCTACAAATATACATGTCCAAAAAATTAGGAAATGCCTTTTAACAAGGAGGCACTTCTTTAACCTCCTTCTAGAACACACGTTTACTGAAAAAAACAGCATTGTGTATGATCATATATAAAAATGCGACAAATGCAAAAGCTTTTTTAATCTAAATAAACAATTTTAAATATCAAGACATGCTCATCAAGTTAAAAATATTGTGCTTAAAACCGATTTTAATTCATAAAGAATTGCCAAAACTAGTTTTATAAGCTGAATTCCTATGAAAAGAAGCCCAAATCAAAATTTACAAAGTTCTTTATACTCTATTTTCGGTTTTTTGTTGGTTGATTGTTCGTTTCTTTCAATATTATACTTGATTGTTTATAAAAAGACTTGAACTCGTTTAATATAAAAGTAATTTTTACCTTAATTAATAACTTTGTTAAACTATTACTTATTGTTAAAACAACTTAGCACTTTATACTTTTATACTAACTAACTAAAAGTTGTTTACAATGGTTTTTGCAAGGTACTATTTTTGTTCAAAAAGCGTTACACAAAACTAAATATCAAAAAAAAAACTTTTTCCTGTTTTAAATACCAAAAAGTATATTAGTACAAAAAACTAAAGTTAATTATAACATGTAAAAAATTTTAAAGTAAGTTTCATGAAAAACTATGAAAGAAAAAGGTTGAATATTAATGTGAAATAGGTATTTTGAAGATTGTTATTAAATGGATCTCATCATCGAGTTTTTGAAATTAAAAATTTCCAACTTGTCAAAGTATCTGACTCCAACAGTTAGTATAAACTACAATTAATTTATCATTTGTAAAATCTTCAAAAACAAAAAAGTTTATTATGTAAAACAAGCTAAAAACTGACATTTAGCTTCATTTATTAAATTTAGACTTAAGTGAACTATTCTGAGAACAAAATATGTAACAAATTTATGACAAAAACTTTATTAGTTGTGGGTAAAAAATAATCATTTCTAGAAACTATAGTAAGATTGAGGAATTACAAACTTTAAATAAATAAACAAAATGTTTTGTAAATCTTTAAGAAATAGCCTAAAGGTTTTAAAAAAATAGCCTAAAAAAACCTAATTAACTTTTTCGCAAAATCATGAAAAGTTTACGACACAATAAACCGATTGAACACAAAGAAGTTAAGAAAGTAATAATAAATAAAAACGAACTATCATTAAGTGAAATAATTTATAATTAGTATTTATATTTAGTTCCAACAATGTTAAATGAAGCAAATTACTATTTATATCTCAATTAATTTGTATATAGTCCTCGTTTTATTACTGATTTAAGTCGGTTTACTACTAAGTTTTTTGTTGCTTGTAAAAAGTATGATTATTGAAAATTTTATAAACTTAGTTTTACTTATTTTGTTTGTCAAACTATGCTGAGTCTTATTATTTACCTAAGAACTTTCACATAACGGGTATGGGTGGGTGTCACTTTTGCAGGAGGGGAAACTTTTACATGGCGACTCTTTTGCACGAGCATAACTTTAGCACGGAGAGTCACTTTTGCACGAGGGGACACTTTACGCGGGTACGTAACTATTTAAGTGCGTACTTCGTGCAAAAAGGACGCTTCGTGCGAAAACGATTCGTTACCATCGGGTATATAGTACTGTGATTCTTAAACATTTCTTATGCTTTATTTTAGTTTTTCAGACGAACAAGTAGTTCTAAAACAGAGCTGTTTTGTGTGTAAAGTTTGTCATCATGGTTACTGAAATTGTTTAAAACTGTAGAGAAGTTAAACATGTAATGTAGAAAGATTCGTAAAGTATAAAAAATACTCTACTGAAAATAGAGGTTGGTATATATTTGGCGTACATGGAAAACTTAAATATATTTTAATTATTTATCTTTAAATTAGCAGTTACAAGTTATTTTTTTTTCCAATACAACTATAACAATTAAAAGTTTTTTTATATTATCAAAAAATAGTTTATTTAAAATGGTATATGTTTAAATCGACTAAAATATACAATTGTTGAATAATTTTTAAAATACTTTTTTACTTAAAGCTTTTTTTTCTTGAACTAAAACAATATCAGACTGTTTATAATATGTACATTACATATAAAATTAACCCTAAGTAGATAGGTTTGTTATAGTTTTACATTCTATAGGAGGTGTTTAAAAAATATTTTACTTAATTATCTTAGTATGGTAGAATTAGCTGTATATTAAAAAAAACATATTTAGAAAACAATACCACTAAAGTACCTAGTTGTTTAGTATTTGCGTTTTAGTTTAAGACCATAGTTGTTTAAATACTATAAGCTCTAGTTTACCTCAAGGTAATTTAATGCTTGATTTCCAGAAAATAGAAACTGTTATAAGTATTTACGCTTTACATTTATTGAAAGAATCACACTAGTCGTAGTAACGAAAATACTTCAACACAGAAATTATACCAACACTACCATTTTTAAACCTGCAGTTTTCTTATTATAAAACTACTTTTAAAACTACAAAGAATTAACTTGAAAGCATCACGCAAGTCATAATACCAAACAAATCTCCACAGAAATTCTACACGGGGCAGAAGGAGAGCGTGCTGCCGACGAGGATGCTGCAGCTGATGTGGCGGGAAGACGCCAATTTGGCGGGATACGAGCAGCAGGATGCCCACGAGTTCTCCATGTTCTCGCTCAACAAGTTCCGATCCCAGCTGAAACCTTCCAAGTAAGTGATGTTTTATGAATAATTAGTGTACTTTTTTATAAAATTATGATGACTTTAAGTACAAAAACTTATTTGAACTGAACCTTCATAAGTACGATATATTATAAAAAAAAATTTTTTGACATTATGCAGATTGCCTTTTCACAATATGATATTCTTTATAATTTTCTACCTTACTTATTCCATTAGCTCAGCTTGTTTTTTTAAATGTAACAGGATATTAACAGTAAATAATTTATCTATTATTTATTTTTACAGTTTATTATTAACAAAACAATGTTTCAGTCATATATAGGAATGATACATTGTTTTGTTAGTAAAAAACTCTAAAAATAAATGATAGATAAAAATCTTTTTAAAGATATTTAAGTCGAGAACTTTGAATTGTTTGATTTGAAACAAATAGCAATAGTAAATAATTTATTGAAGCAAATTTAATCCTTTTTTATTAAAACCAAACACTTTTTCAACCAATCAGACACAAGAGTGGAACGCCTCTGAGCTGCCACACCACGACCGCCACGACCTCCAGCTGCGAGAGTGACGACTGCTCGTCGCGGGGGAGCACCATGATCGAAACTTCCATAATCGACCAGGTGTTCAACGGCCAGTGCCAGAGCGACGTGACTTGCCAGAGGTGCAGTTACAATTCGTCGCGGAAGGACCAACACATCGACTTCTCACTGGAACTTCCCGGTTGGTTTGGTGTTTATAGGTCGACAAAAAATTATTTTTACAAATTTAACAATTATACATAAATTGTAGATAGTATTAGAACGTTAAGATTTTTTTTAAACATTATTAAAATTAAAAAAAAATTGCCAATATATATATTTCTGTGGTTCTCAGTGTTTGAAGAAGCCTTGCACAATGTACTACTGAAAAAAAATTGAAAACAAATTAAGATCTAGAAGAGACTTATTAAAAAAAAGACTTAATACTTGTCTGAATTTCTGAGCACAGTAAAACAGTTTTCAGGCACATTCTGAGAAAAACTGATTTATACATCAATTTGGATTTATTTAGACAATTGTTTTAATTTTACTTTTAACTTACATTTGATTATAAGTTGATTCTTTTCAAATTATTTTATTACTTAAAAACTTAAATTTAGGTCAAAAAAGTGCTTTGACAGTTGAATAAATGTTTTCTAAAAGAAGCTTAAATTATTCATTAACTCTTGTGAGATCTTACATAGAGTAAATATTTTTAGATTAGTTTATAAAATAGCAAATCAAAACGTAAAACTTGGATCAAAAATAAAGTGACAGTTGACTGCATGTAAATTTGCTAGATTAAGATAAACTACAAGATTGATCTTAAATGTGCTAGGGCATAAAAATGGTGTATGCCAACGCAACACAAAGTTAGACCTTTTTAATTTTGACGTTTACTTAGGTATTAAGAAAGGCAAGATTTTTTGAGTTTCAAGTTATGTGTGTTTCAAGTATGCTTTTTTATCAAAACTAGCTTTTTTTATAGAAGAGTTGCCACCAGTAAAATTTTTTTTTAAAGAATTCACTTACATACTAATTTGTTTAAAAGTTAATGATATTAAATTCAAGTAACTTGAATTAACAAAATAGTTTTTTAAACAAATCAAACACAAAAATCTTTACAAATTAATAATTTTTTCATAAAGTTATTAGTTTTAATTCTAAAATGAAATAATGTACTTAAAAAAACTAAATTTTTGTTTGAATTGTTTTTTCATACTAAAATTAACATCAAAAGTACTTTAATGAAAAATTAATCACAACAAAATTCTAATTAAAATAGCAAATAACTGACTATTTTTTATACATTTATAACTTTATATTTTCAATTGACATAAGATGTAACGTTAAAAGGCGTTAAATCCTGGAGATCCCGATAAGCTAAGCTTATCGGAATAAATACCACAGATGTTCTTGTGCTAAAACTTTATTTCAACTAACGGCGTTTCACTGCTCTCAAACAAATTTAAGAACAGATCTACGGAGATATCTCCGTAGATCTGTTCTTAAATTTATTTGAGAGCAGTGAAACGCCGTTAGTTGAAATAAAGTTTTAGCACAAGAACATCTGTGGTATTTTCAATTGACTATATTTTGTTTAAAAAAAAACAAACAAACAAAGCAACATAATTAGCGTTTGTAGTCATCTACAGCTTTTTATTTAAAGCTTTCTTTTTTTAACGCTACTTTATTATACTTAAGTAGATTGCCTGGTTTTGTAAGTAGAAATTAGCTTCAATTGCTTTCTTATTAAACTGGAACATATTTGTCTGTAATTTAAAAAAAACTAAATCAAAAACAAAAAGCAAGCACTGATTCTGAGCTTTAATGAACAATGAATTAAACTTAATTTACTGGTAAATAATATAAATATTTTGTAAAAAACAAATGCCATATAAGTAACCTTTAATTAAATTTATATAAGTCTAAATTTTATTATATTGTTCTAGAAAATTTGTTTTGTTTCAAAATCAGTTAGATCCAAAGTTTGATCAGAAGTCGGCAAACTGCGGGCCACATTCAACATTTTGTTTCAACTAATTTAATATAATTTTCTTTTTTTAATGTTTCAAAATTTTAGTGTTATCTTTAAAAGATAAAACTATCGCCTATTTTTTTTTCTGTTAAAAAAAATAGTAAAAAATATGCTTTTTTAAACACACTAAAATCTTTCCTATCTCGACCTGCCGAGACCCCTTGTTTTGATAACTGATTTGTTATCAATTAAATAACTATTTAGAGTTACTAAGATAAAAGCTTAGATTACAAAGTTTTTAATTTAAAGGTTTAAAAATTTAGATTTCTTGGTTTTTATAAAATATTAAAAGCTTGTGTTTTATTTTTTCAATAGTAGTAAACTTTTTTTAGTGTTTTCTTTCATTCCTATCTTTATAAGTTTTGTTTATAAATTAACAAATACAAGGAAATAATTTAAGAACTTTTAATAATTGTAGATATGCGTTATTTAGCTACTTAGTTTTTTTTATTTAGTGTAATTATGAATGTACATAACTATTTTTATAAACATATGTAATAAAAACCACTACTTCAATATTTTAGTAACTGCACTATATGTATATAAATAAAGTTTGCGTAAATCTAAATTGAAAATTTTTTTTACGAATAAAACAATTAAAAAACTAATGTACTTGAGCTAAAAAAAACGTCTAAAATGTTTTCGACTGTTGTTTAGATATTTTTGTATAACTTAAGGAAATAAAATTACAACCTAAATACTATTCGTAATTGTAAGCAAAAAATATTTTATTAAAATAAATTTAAAGGTTTTTCAAATATAGAAATTATACTTAAAAAACATATTTTATGTTTTTGATAAGAATTCATACAGTGTAGAAATAATAAGTTTTAAGATAAGAATTTTTTTAAGTTTCTAATTAGGAGTGAGAACAAAGAATACCTGTGAATGAAAAATTTAAAATCATTGCGAAAGAAATAAGTCAAAATAAGTTGTTTACTGTAATTGGAAAATAATAGAAAAACTACATTGATAGTAAATAGTTTTTAATAAAAAATGTTAACGTTATAAACTAACTTTCAAATAAATAATAATTTCTATAAAGGTTTTGTATACGCGTAATTACATGGTTATTGTTTGGTCAGTAAAATCATAAACTGGTCTGAAAGTTAATTTATTTCTGAAAGTTTATCAGTAGAAGTTAGAAAATGTAGGTTTTTTATAAATGTTCAGTTTTTTTCTAATCAGACATTTTTTTGCTCATGTAAAAAGTTGTCCCGGTCAAATTTTTTATATTTTAGATAGTTTAGTGTAACTTTGCTTGAAACTGTTCTTTGTTTAACTTTTATTTTGAAGCAAAAACAAACTAAGTTGTTTTTTATGTTTAAATATCATAGCAAAAATTGAACTTAATTTTTGTATTATGAGTTTCGGAAAAAAATTGTTAATTGTAGGAACACCACAATAAATAACGTTGTGTTATTTTGAATGCTTAAGAGCTACAATATAATAAAAAAAAGTAGCAAAGTTTTAGTACTTTATTATTTATAACTCCTACATGTACTTTTAGAAATTATATTATAAGCATCTAAAAAGACCTCACAATATATTTTTGTTAAGTTAACTTTTTAGTTTTTTTAAATCTTTAATGTTCTCTTAATTTTAAATGTAACAAATTAAAGGTAGGACGATTTCCAGTTTAATTTTTTTTATTAAATTCGTAAATCCTTGAACAAATATTCAAAAAATGTGTCACCACGCTAATAAAATGATAATTTTCTTTAAACTATAAAAAAATGTTTTTTTTGTTATTTTATTTATTAGTAAGATGTTTTTAAGTTTTGTATAGAATTATAACAAATAATTTAGTACATTAATATTGTAGCCTAGAAAAAAATCCATGTTTTTTTTTGTATATTTTAATGAGCTGACTGAAGGTTTGACTTACTTTTGTAGAACAATATAATCAGTTTAAGTATAATATTTTATTTAAACTCTATTATATGTGAAAGATTAACATGTTTCCTTCCATCTTGTTCTGTAAAACATACTTAATTTACAAGTTTTTTTTTTTATTTGATTTATTTTTGCGGGAAGTTGTATAAGTTTCACAAAAAATATTTGTTCATTACTTTATCCTAGAAAAACTGTTTAATAATAACTGACAAAATTTAGAACACTTTGGAATTTAAATTTAAAAAACGTTTTAAACCTGATTTTTTTTAGATAGTTTTGAATCACAATTATATACAGCTATTTCTATTGCTTTCAATATTTTTATTATTTGAATTACATTTGTTTGATCTTTTAGTTGCATAAAATACAATTAAAAAGTTTGTGTTAAACAGCAACTTAGCTGAGACTTAATTATTAATTATTTTTATGATAAAATGTTTCTATAATTATTTTTTTTCTTCTGAAACTGTTTATATCTCAGGTTTAAACTCGAGTCCGTGGCATCACTCCCAAAGTACTAAAAATAAGCCCACAACGAACGGGAAAGTGAACTCCAAAGCAGATCAGCACTGTAAAAACAGAATATCTTTGCAAGATTGCTTGAACAGGTGATTATTTTGATGTTTCAATTTCATACGAGCAGTTTTTTTTTTTTTTTGCATAATAAATCATGTGTATAAATTAGAAATTTACTTTTAAAGAAAATATTCGATAGATTCGTTATTTATACATTGAAATACTCATATTAACAGCTTTTTTTAATATTTGTCTGAATTTTAATTAGTATTTTTGATTTAATTTTTAGTTTAAAGAATGCTAATGTATAAAACCAATTTTAACTTGTTACTTTTTTATCTTGATGAACAAAAAATTTACCTCATTTTTAAATCAAACTTTTTTTAAATTCACCGCGACTATAGTTTTTTTTTTTTGTTTCTCTGTTTTATATACTCATCTATCTTTTAATAGTTTTTATTGTTTTATAGTTTAATAATTTACAAAATTAAACTAAAGTTACACGTTATATAAGTTTACAGTGGTGGCCATTGAGTTTGTAAAGTCATGCAGTTTAATAATTCAGGCAAAAAATATCGTGAAATTTAAGAACTAAAAAAAGTTATAATTTTCAAATATTTCTTATTGAAAAATCATTGAAAATTTTTAAATAATTGAATTTATTTATATTGCTATATCTATTACTGTCAACGATATGATTTTTCTTGATTGTGAACTATGAAATTAGGTAATCTAATAAATAAACACCAATTTATAAACAGAATGAGCATTTTTTTATTTAAATAATTCTAAAGTTTACACAGGTGTCCACTGTTTTTTTAGAAATTTCTTCCAGGGTTCCTGATTTCCTTCCAGTTTTTTGAAAATACGATATTTTTTGTCCCTTTAAAGTAGAAAAAAAAAAGTTTTAAAGAGTAAGTTACTAAAAAGTATTATTACCAAAAAGACACTGTAATGCTACTTTAAATGTGTTTTATAATAAATAAAATTTTATTTATTATGTAATTGTTTTGTTGTGTACGATAGTTATTTCTTATCTAACGTGAATTTCATTATTTTGTATGTAAAAATTGTTCAAAGTTCCAGATTTTTGAATAGTTTATGTTTAGAATTCAAGGTTTTTAAATGTGTTAAATTACAGTTTTTTTTGTGTACATTTTAAAATTCCAGGATTCCAGCTTAAATAAACGCTCTGTTTACAAAATGCTTCAGATTTTTTTTGTTTTATCTGAAAATAAAGAAGCTGTTAAAACTTTATTAAACTTATTTTACTATACAGTATAAACTAATACTTATTATAAAGTGAAGAAAATAATATACAGGGTTCGTGCGCGTCAGGCTAAATCAGTTTTTTTATTTAAAAATTTGAGAATCTTAGTTTTTCTCAGTTCAAATGCTTAAAAATTTTTTATAAAAAAAATTGAGATGTGAATTTATTTCTAAATAAAGATTTAGTTATTAAAGACAAAATCAGTCAGTATTTGTAAAAATAAATGCTTAACACCTTTTGTTGAATCTCTAAAAAAGTATAAGAATTTTCATTATTTTGTTTTGAGTAGATTATATATGTCATAATTATGAAAATTCATAAAAAAAATACAGTTCAAACATTAGTTTAGTTCAACAACTTAGCTGTTTTTTTGAATTTGTTTACATCAGCTATGTATTTCAGAGCTTGGTTGGTTGAACTATTTTAACTTCTAATTTAAAGGCTTTATACCAAATACTTTTTAAATTAAAACTTATAGCAGTTTATTCATATATTTTACTGTTTCTTTAAAGTTATTAGAGATATTCACAACACTAAAACTTAGCTTTATTATATAAGTACTAAGTTTTGTGGGAGTATGAATTTTAGGAATAATTCATTTTTCTTTACAAGAACAAAACATTAATGATTTTTTTGTTTATTTATTTTTTATTTAAGTGTAAGCTTATAAAATCTGGTACAACATTAACAACCACTCTATTTATTTAGAGTTTAGAATTTATAACTATTTATCTATTTTAAGTATTATTAAAAATACTATAATAAACAGTTTTTATTTATTTAAATACTCGTGTTAGCGTTTCATTTTAAATTTTAACAAAATACAACAATGCACGTCGTTTTATTATAAATCTTCTGGTTATAATGTTTTTACTTAGTGCTTAATTAAATTGAACAATTGTGTTAAGTAATAAATATCAAATTTTTACACTAGTAATAGATTAGATATAACGCTTATTTTAAAACTTATCACTAATTTGTTATGTTAAGGGCATAGGGGTCAATCACCTTTTTCACAATTTAGTTTTATTTTATTGAGTTGTAACTAAGCTATGGGTTGCTTTTTGCAGACTTTTAAAGCTCAAAATATTTTTGAGATAAAGCTGGTTGAAGAAGGAGACTACAATAGTACTTATCAAGACCCCCCAATACCAGAAATGACGTCTAAAGAGGATTTTCCTTACTTTGAAAAAAATGTCAGGCTAAATGAAAAAAAAAATCGCGCACGAACCCTGAATATATAAAATGGAATTTAGAAAACTGCGTTAGATATGTACACAGGATGATAGCTGTTTTTTTTTAACTCAGACTTATTTTTTAGAATTTGAATGAGACTAAGTTACATAAAATATTTATTAATTTTTACTAAAATTATGTTCTACTAACAAACTTTTGTCAGTTTTATAATGTTTATTTCTATTTGCAGGTAAAATTTACTGCCTTGTAGTCATATGTTAATATAACGTTGTAATTGTTTGTTTAGATTTTAGTTTCTGAATCATGATGTTAAAATTAACAGTTAAATTTTTTTTAATAAATTTATACTACATAGTTATTGTAACTTTACATAGTACATAGTTTAATTTATCATGTTTAACCTTAAATATAGTGTTTTGAAACTCAAAACTGTTGCATAAAGATAAAATTAAAAATATTTTGTTCCAAATCTCTAAATAAAATTATCTTCAAATTTAAAAGTTTAGCTTTTTTAAGATTTCTACTGTTTTACAAAGGTATGATGTTCTAAAATTAGTGTGTGAAACGTATATCTATAGTTATGCTTTTGTAGTTTTTAAATAAAAGATAAATGTGTTTAAGTCTAAAATAAAAGTAAAATCTGCCAAAGGACAATTAACTATCTGAAACTAGTTTGTAGCGGTAGCCACTCAAATTAGTTATTTGCCTCAAGTAGTGGCAAAACATGTAAATTAATTTTGGAAAACAAAGATTAAATATTAAAAAAATACATAATAAAATATTTTTTTAGATTTAAAATCAAGCAAAATACTTTAAGGTAAATACTAAAATAATAGTATAGATTCCATTAAATGTGTGTTAAAGAACAAACAAAAACTTTAAAGCTAACTCTATGTTGTAACTAGGTTTTAAGACTGTATTTCTTGTACTAAGAGTTTAAAAAGAACTTATGACAAGGACTTAAAAGAACATGGTTCAAAAAGTTAGTGAGATTACATAGAGTAAAACATGTTTTAAATGTTAAAAAATTTTTACTGTAAAGCATCTTTAGTAATTTTAAATTATTAAAAACACCTTTTTCTAGTTGAATTTTAATTACTAAAATATACTAACTAGAACAATAAAGTTAAAACAAATTAACAAAAAAATTTAAACATAAGTCACTCATTTAAAAAAGGTTTATTAATTAATTTTATTTAGCGCATCATCAGAATAATCTTTCTAAAAACTGATAATAATATAGTGTAAATTTATTTATATACAAATTAAATTTTTTAGCTAAACTTTTCAAATTCATTGTATATAACTAAATTTACACTATACTATTATCAGTTTTTAGCAAGATTATTCTGATGATACACTAAATGAAATTAATTAATAAACCTTTTTTTAATTTTTCATTAAAAGCAGTACTAAAACCAAACTATTCAAAAACAAATTAACAAATCCTGGAAGGAACCAATGGCCATCCTGTATTATAATTATGATTTATATTATATTTTTAAACGTATATAATATTATCAATTTTTCAAATAAACTATTAGCTGTTTTAATGTCAACCATATTTATTGATCAAAGATGTTTTACTATGTTGTTAATTTCTAATACAATATTTAAATATAGTAAAAATGTATATGCAGAAATTTTTTACATAAGTTTGCAATATATTTGTCTTTGTTTTCAAGTTTCACAGTCTTGTTGAACAAATAAACTTTTCCTGAGAAATAACTACAAATTTATAGATCTTTTTAAACCAGGTTAAAATTAAAGCTTGTCCAAAGTATTTTTTGTTTATGTTTATTTTCCTTAACCTTTTAGTACAAGGGTTACTATACGGAAAACTTGAGAAAAATTTAAAAATGGATTATAAACTTACATAATGGATAAAAGAAATTTTATATTTAAAAAAGACCTTAAAAAAGACCTATAATGTTTCAACAGATACACGAAACCCGAGGTGATCAACCAGTTCAAGTGTGAAGGGTGCGGGGACTACACCGAAGCCAGGAAACAGTTGAGCATTTTCGCCCCACCCCCCGTATGCTGCTTCCACCTGAAACGATTCGAACACACCAGCAAGGTTCGAAGTGATAAACATATTTTTAATTGTTTTTGAGAATAGTTTAACAAACATTTTGTAAAACGTTTTGTTGGTTATTTATTTATATAAAGTTGTTTTCGATTTTTTAAAGTTTATTTACTTATTTATTTTCGTTTAAGATTTCCTAGAACTACATGTATTTTTTTCTTTTGCTTAAAAAACTGTCAAGTTTTTTCATTTATATACTTAAAAATAATATCTAGTTATATTTTTTACAGGCGCGGAAAAAGTTGGACGTCTTTGTAAAGTTCACCGAAGAACTGGATCTCACCCCGTTTACAACGAGACAGCTCAGAAAAGATAATAAATTTGACGAGACACCTCCTTCCAACAACGAACACAAGTTTGTTTACTGAACAAAAAATATTATATACAGTGTTAAACAGAATATAATGTAGTATTTCGAAAAAAAGTGTAAAAAGTTTGTTATTCCGTATGTGTATAATTCGTCAAAGTATGGAATAAATAGTTGTATACATTACAATGTTTTTTTGCATTTTTTAAAGATATGTTGGAGTTTTTACAGTAAAACTTTCAACTTAGGTAAGTAAAGAAAAGTGTTAGTCAACAGAATTTTATATTAATGTTTGTAAATATATAAAAATACATATGTATTTACATAGCTTAAAGTACTGAAGAAAAACTGTTATTTTAACTTATACATTTATTTATGTGCTTTCGCACATCCAAAACAAGTTTTGGTTTATTTATTTAATTTATATTATATATATATGAGCAAAATATTCATTTACTTAGAGTTATTTTTTTACTGATTTTTTTTTTACTGCTCATAAATTTTATAAAATTTATGAGCAGTCTTTATGTTTTTTAATCTTTAAAAGTAGATACACTAAACGAAGCACAAATTTTCTTTTAATACCAGTAATATTGTATCACAAAAAAGGTTGTGTCTTATTTAAAATAAAACCGACACCTATAATTTCTTGCGCAGAACCACGCTATTTCATAATAACTTACAAAAGTAAGAATCCATTTTTGTATACTATGGTTAGTATTTTTTAACTTGATATAATTCTCCGATTTAAAAAAGAGCCCATATTGTACAGGATAGCCATTTAACTTCAAATTTTAAAATTCAGGCAATAAATATTATGTTGTTTGGTATTTAAAAAAAAAACTTGAACTTTGAACAAAATTATTCAAAAACCTTAAATTTTGAACAATTGTTTGTATACAAAATAATGAAATTTAGATTAGATACAAAATGTGTATTATGTAAGAAAACAAATTTAGTATTAAAAAAGATGGTTCAAAAAAAGCAGTTAAGAAATCACTACATTATTTTTACTATTAAAATCTTTTTTATTTACCTTTAATTTAATTATATACCAAAAAACTGACAACAAAAGTTGTACTTACAAAAACTTAGAAGAAATTTATAAAAAACCTTTGCCAACCTTGTATTGTAGGACTTATATAAAAAATTATTTCAAATGTTTTTAAATTTAAGTTTCACCTAAAAAAAGGCTCCTCAGTAGTTTAATTTTCAATATTTTTCAAACAAGCAACGTTTTCTTAAGGCTACCAGAGAATCCATCCTTTTAAAAGTTGATTTGATTATTTAGAGTTTTATCTTAGTGATGAGAATTTTTTTATCGGTTAACAAAATCCAAAGTAACTTTGGAGTTTCAGGTCAAAATCAGAGATTTCAATAAGTTAAAGATGCAAACCAAAAGCGCAAAACAAAAATTAGAAAATATATTTCTCCTTAATTTTTGAATTTTGACAGTTAGTGTAGTCCTTTATAAGTTGTTTTAATTATTCACCTATAGAAAAATTTTAAAATAAATCTTTATAAGTAATAATTTTTGCTCTATGCTTTTTAATAAAAACAGGTTGATTTAAAATGATAAAGTTGCTGTAGCTTAAATTGTTTCAAAAATTCAAGATTGAGTGAGCCAGCAATCTGAAAGCAAAATGTTAAATATGTCTGTAGCAGTTACATTACAATTTAAGTTTTGATTGCTCAAACTCATATGGTAATATTAAGGGGGCAAGCCTAATAGGATAGTTAAAAATTAGTGATCTGCCGTATGAACCAAATCCTAAATATTTTAAGCTTTATGTAGTGTTAATAGAGAACAAACTTGAAAAATTAATTATTAGTGCCGTTAGTTTAGTAAAAATGTTTAATAATATTTCTTGTTAAAAAAATAAAAACAATGTTACTTTTAAACTATTCCATATAAATCACTAACAAAAAATAAAACTTCATACAAAGAAGACAAAAATTCTATGTATAAAAAATCTAAATTGAATTTAAAGATAATAATTTAAGCTACTTATACGATGGTTACATGAGATTTTCCAATTCGGAAGTTTTGAATTCTAAAAAAAAATTTGAAGGGCCTTAGCTCAAAATGTTATATATATTTGCGTATGTAGGTCTAACTAATACCTACAAACACTTGTTTTTTTGTTTTTGAAAAAAAAAAGTAATTATTTAATGAGAGTTTTATAATTTACTAAAAGTGCTATGTTTTAAAACTATCTAGGTTACTTTGAACCCTTGAGGCCTGTGTTAAGGGATTACTTATAGATATATAGCTGAAACTCCTCTTAGTTTTATTGTTAATTTTTTTAACAGCCAAACGCTTAGAACGTTCGGTGCTTGGGGCAAGACCTACATTTCCTGCTCTATGTTTAATAAATACAAGGAAGTATAGAATAGCTAAGTAGTTTTTAAATTTTATATTAAAACTTTGGTTAAAATTTAAAACTTTATTAATTTAAAACAGCCAGTTTTTAATTTGCAAATAGTTTAATCTTGTAATAAAGTAATAACACCAATAAAGAAATTCTCAGATAAAAGGTTGGCACTATCAAAGTTAGTGTAAAAAACAGCTTACATCAACAACAATTTATAAACAATAAAGACATTAACCGCCAACACATAACGAAAATAGCCGAAAACTAAAATCCAATTTAATAACAAAGGGCAAATTTGTACTACTCGTTACTTAGTTTTATAGCAGTTTCGAATCTTCACTTATAACAACTTCAAACAAAAGTTAATAATGTAGTTTGACCGTTTTTACTAAAATCAGTATGATACTGTTATCTTAAAAACTTATGTTTTAAACTAACTAAACTAAAAAAAAACATTGTAGTTAATACCATATTATTAACCACTTTCCAAAATAATTTAAAAACCCATTTTAATCGCTGAGAACTATACTCACAAAATAAAGTTTGTTTTTTGGAAAACAACAACGCAAAATACTAATCTTTTTTAAAAAGGTATTTATATTATAAAATCACTTTGTTTCAGATTTTTTCTTTTGCTTAGAATATTTTGTTTGTGTGAACTCTGAGATCTCTACCGTACATTTTGATATTCAAATAAACTAATATCAAAATGTCATTTTAAATGTGTTTTTAATTATTATAAAAGCTTATTTTGCTAAGCTATGTACTTTTTTTTTAATCTTTAAGAAACTAAATAGTTCTGAAAAAACAACAGCTTATATTTAAACTATCAAAACACATGAAAGTTTATAACCACAGAAAACACCTGTTGTAACAACTAAAACTTTTGTAAAAATGTTTAAAAAATAGATATTTCTCCAAAAATAAACACAACTTCCATTGGAATTATTAAATCAACAAGATATATTATAACATCAATTGTAATTATATAAATATCACATAAATTATTTATTACAGCAAGTACCTGTTGTACGCGGTCATCAACCACCACGGCGACCTCGAGTCCGGCCACTACTCCTGCTTCGTCCGATCCTCCAATCACGACCGGTGGTTCAGCTGCAACGACCACGAGATCACCACGGCGACCAGGGATCAGGTGTTCGGCTCGCAAGCGTACTTGCTGTTCTACCACAAGAAGCATGTGACGTGCGCCAACTAGCGGACAGTTTTTATATATTTATGTACAGGTTCGAATTGATCTCGTTTTTTACCTATTTTTTTTTCCTAGACGAATTAATACGCTTTTGTTTGTTTACTTTTTGTTGTTGCTTGTTGGATTCTGGCTCGTGAGTTTTATTATTTTTTTGGTAGCTTTAGCTTCACCATGTACTAACATTTGTGTAAAAATGTTTTAATTTTTAATATTCAATATGACACTTAAAATAAAGTTATATTGTAGAAATATTGTTCTAAGTTGAATTTTGGTCTAAACTCAACAGTTTAGTTGAATATTTTAGTTTTAATATTTAAAAAATATTGCTTTAATTAAAAAACGATAAAAGTAAGGAATTAGTTGCAACCAAAACTGTGAGCTTGTTACTACATTATAATTTTACTTGAAAGTTATTATTCCAAGTTTGTTCAGCAGTATGATAGTTATTCAAATTCAAACCAAATAGTCTGATTTTTGTTTACTAAAAATCGGTACTTAATCTAGTTTGTAGCTTTTTAAATGTTTTGAAATAAAGTAATACATAACTGTAGAGTTCTTACCTTTACTAAGTTTTTGTATATCTTATTAAGTTTTCAAACTTGAAGAATTAAAATAATTTTGATGTCATTAAGACCTAGTTAGATTCTCATATGTTATTCATTGAATATTAGTTTGTTAAGCATTTTAGATGTTCTAATGTTCTCTGAATAACTTGTATTTGAAATTTTTTTAAACAAATAAAGATTAAGTAAGTTTATAATATTTAGTTTCCTATCTTATTAGTATGCAGTTATATTTGAAAAAAGTAGAATATCTTATTTGTAGTAGAATTTATACAATTTTAGTTGATAGAGCATAAAATTAAATCTTTGCTCTTTATCGTACTGAAATTTTTTATGTAATTTAAATAAGTTTTAAATAAAATTAGCTTTTTTTACTCATAAAATAACGGATTTTCTACAAATTCATTTGTAACTCACAGTTTTTACTGAACATTTACCATAATTTTGAGACAAAAATTAAACAATTGCTCTGTCATTTAAGAAAAAAAGAACATGTGTATATGTTTGTATTTCTCGTGATAGTTTACTTGCTCCTTACATTTGTGATTTGAAATTTAGTATTTTGTGTAGGAAAACTCGTTTGCTTTGTTGACATCAGCTGATCAAATGTACAGTTTTTGCTCTCTTATTAGGTACTTTGAAATGTTTATTTTGTGATAATTAATTTATTTTTGTTTGAATTTACACCAAAAAAACTTTTTTTTTTTAATTTTATTTTTGTTTAATTTTTTTTTAGTTTGTTTTATTTATTTTAAATTATAGAAATTTACCGTCTATATAAAAATACATTAGTTAAAATTTGTACAGAAAAATACATGAATATTTCTACTTCTTTTTTTTGTTTTAAGAATAAGTGGATCTAATGAATTTTTACAAAAAAAAAATGTTACGTATATTCTATTTTTCAATTCATATTTATTTCCTTTCAAAAACGAACTTATATTTAAATGCTGTCTCTTAGCAGTTGAGTATTGTTTTAATACTAAGCTTTACGTTGTTATTTTCAATTACAAGTAGGAAATTTTTGCCTTTAACACGATGTGACTATTTTTTGTTGTTGTGTTCATGTTGTCAGTTTTGTTCGGCAGACCAATGTTCAATCTGTCCCGTTTATTCTTACCGTCCCTTTTAGTAGTGTTTAATTAAACAATAAATATTAAATACGTATGTTCTGGTGGTTTTTTAATTGTTTTAACCAACAATAGCATTATAAAATTGCTATTAGTTAAATTAAAAAAAATATTTTTTTAATTAAGTTGTAATTAATTAAAATATATAAATAAAAAATTAAGTTAATAAAAACAAGACTAACCTTTTTTTTTAAATAGAGTCAAATTGAATTATATAAACGCATTCATGGTATAGTATTTTAAAGACAAATTAAGGGCATAGGGGGTAAATACTTTTTTTTTGAAATTTGATCTTATTTTATTAAGTTTTTACTAAGCTAAAAAATTCTTTTTACAGATTAAAAAAATTCATAATAATTTCCCGTAAGGATCCTATTGTTGCCTCCAACTTTGACCGGCTATATCTCAAAAGTTATTTTGAATTTTTAAAATCTGTAAAAAGCATCTGGTAGCTTAGTAAAAACTATATAAAATATAATCAAATTTTAAAAAAAGGTGTTTACTCCCCCTATGCCCTTAATTACACTTATTAAACTATAAGTGAGTTAATAAGAAAACATTTTAATGATTTAATGTCATATGTTAAATAGATGCTACACAATTAAGATTTTTTTTTCTATATAAAATAGCTGATGTCAAAATAATTATATAATTTTATGCTTTTCTACTTAAATAAAAGTTGCATCAAGTTTATGTTTTTTTTGAGATAAAGTTTTTTAACATAAAATATACTTTTTAAATTATCTTTATATAACTTCAATTAACAACTTAAAACAAATTGATACTTACATTTTGTCTATTTACTTGGCTGAAACAGGATCAGCAGATAAATCAGTTTGAGTGTAGATTAGAAAAGTACAAGTGCTTTATTATTTACTAAAATAGTTACTACTTAAACTGCTGTACGGGTTTTAAATTTACGAAACTGTAACAAATTAAAAGAATACAAAAATTAGTATAAATGCAATCAATTACAAAAAAAAACTTAATCATCTGTTTTAAGAGAAGTAAAATTCAATGACAGTATGAATAAATATAGCTATTAGAAAAAATAAATATTGAGGTGATTTTTATAAACTTTTTACTCGAAACAAAACTAGATGTTAGCTACAAATTAAAATATAGGAAAATATTATCATTGTATAAGCTTAAAATATGAAAATGGCTTTTAAGAAAATTCTAATTTAATGATTATCTAAAAAGTTTATGTTTAGGATAACAAACCAATCATGTAACTGTGTTCAAAACCAACTTAGAGAAAAGCAATTTAAAGTAAAAAAAGTGAAAAAAGAAATCATTGAATTAAGCTAATCTATAAGTTATAATATTTTGAGTTATTTTACAAAGATTTAACTATCAGGTTCGTTTCTGTATTTAAAACTAAATTAAAACTGAGTTTGTTTAAACATCAAATAATTACGTTTGTTTTTTTTTAACTCAAGTCATAAACGCTTATACATAAATTTATTGAATAGCATAGCCACGGTTGTTATTTTTGATAGTTTTGTATTAGGCCTTTATGTGGTTACAACCATATGTTCAAAAGTTTAACAAATGGTTACATGACATTTCACATTCTTATAAACATTTTTAAAGGACTACATACAAAAAGCAGTTTGAATTTCATAAAAGAAAAACTATTTAAAGAATTGATAAACTAAGAAATAGTTATAATAATAAAAATAGTTAAAGTAGTCATATTATTACAATTCTCAAAAGATGATTTAAAAAAAAATGTTTTTAGAGGTCTAATATTAAAATAATGACGGTAAAAAACATTAAAAAAAGTATTTGTTAAAAGACAAAACTCGCAGTTACTAAAAAAACTATAAAATTAAGTTTCTGAGTTTGAACTGCAAAAATTTAAAATATCGTCTACTCTTATCAAAATCAGTACGCACAAAGTTTGTTAAAATAAAGCACTAAATATAACCTTACTTGTAGCTGGGTTTTTTAATATTTGACTTTATTTTAGAAGGTCCTGCATGTAAAAGTTCCTTATTGTAAAGTTGTTATTTATTTTTCGTTTTGTCACAAGTTTTGATACATCTGTATCTAAAACTGTTTAATCAAAATTCTTTATATTTTAATGATCTAATCTTATGTGCTTCAAGTAAGATTTCTTAGAATCGTCGACTAAATCGTTTTCTGAAACAAAGACGTACTTTACTAAAAACTTTAAATAAATCAAAATATTGTACAGCAAGTTGTTTTATTTTAAACTTTTTTTATTCGACCTACAAAATTTCAAAATATAGTACATAAATTAGCTTTAATTATCATATAACCTGAAAAGAAAAACCAGCTAAATAGAATAAGAAAATAATAGTTAGTAAAAGTTGTTTTTTATTTTGCTAACAATTTTTTATGTTCACAGAAAAAAACAATACTTACAGTAACTTTATTATTAAACTGCTATGTAAGCATGAACAATCAGAAATAGTGATAAATCCTACAGCAAATATTGAAAAGCAGTAAACAATAAATTAGCTTATAAAAATAAGTTAAAAGACTTTTTTCTGTGCTTGAGAGATTACGATATTAAAATGTCTTTAAATCCTACTTAAGTTTTCAGCTAGCTTATATAGCGTTAAGGATAGATAAGTATACCCATCGCTAGGTATCAAAAAACTATTAGTTTAAAAGCTTTATTAGTATTTTACTTAAGATGTTGATGTATTTTTTAAAACTGTTTTAATGTTTTGTTTTACTTTATCAAAGATTTTTTTATTTTTTTACTTAATCTTAAGAAATAAAAAACGACAAAAAAGCTTATACTGTGGTGAAGAAAAAAAGAAAAAAAAATCTAACTGTTTATTGTCCACTGACAAATTAAAATCGCCAAAAAGAGAGAGCGATATCACCTACTATGGGTATGAATTGGCTAAAAACAACGCTCTTATCTTATTGATGAGTTTATTGCAAGATAAAAAATAAGTAAAGCTTTTGACTTTATGGACATAGAGATTTTGTTGAAGAAGTCCAGTTAAAACAATTTCAAATTTTGAAAAACATTCAAATATGACTTTTACGTATGAATAAAAAAACACCGGTTAGCTTTAAACGGTATTTCGAAAATAGAGATTCCGAATAAAAAGAACCTCTGAAAAAAAGATTTCTTGAAACATATTGTAGTAAACATGGTTTTAAGTTCCTGAAATATAACGGTATAAATCTATTGACTAAAAAACTTGAGCTATCTTGAAGGTTTCAGATTGCAGAAAGAAAAAATTAATGACAAACTAATTAAATATAAACAGGTTTCATTGCATAGTGGTATTTTTTTACTCGTTTTAGCAAATACTTGTAGTAACTTTTGTCTTTAAGGAGGTTGTATATTTTAAGCTTAGATGAAATTAGTCTATTATAGGTTGTAGAAACTTTAGTTTAGTTTTCTACAATTTTTTGTAGTGTTTGTAGAGTACTTTATTTTCGATAGTGATACTCTTAGTTAATACTCTTAGTGTCCATGAAAAAAATCCTCGATTATACATGTAAAAAACAGTTTGTTGAACTTATCAACTTAAAAAAAAATTAAATAAGTACAACGCTTAGCTTAATAATTAAAATGTTTTTAAGTAATAATTTTTTCTAAACAAAAACTTTCAATGAAATTAGCCAGCTTGAAGTCAGTCTGTCAGACTGTTACAATTTATTTCATTTTTACTTATATGTTTTTCATTATGCATTTAATTGGGTCATAATTTTTTTTTTCTAAAAGTATGTTTTCTTAGTTTCTTTTATTAATTCAAATTCTTTACTTGAATTTAAATCAAATATTTTTTGAAATGGTTGTATATGTTTTTATTTCTTTAATTCAAACACAAATTCAACAAAATTTACTGCTGTAGCAATGCAATCTTAATTTTATGAAAATTTGCAAATTTTTAAAAGTATTTTTCTTGAAAAATCTTCATATAAACTTTAAAGCATTAAATGCAAATAGGAAACACTTAGCTGAGATTCACATTAGCAGAAAATAATAAATTAAAAGTTACATTTCCTACATGAAAATACTAATACAAAAGCATAATCGTTTTAGTGAAAACTGTTTTTTAAAATAATTAAGTTTGCACATATAAAATTCTTGCATTTCATCCCCTACCATCACCTTTATAAAATGAAACTAGTAAAAAAGCTTTAAGAATTGAGATTTATGAAGTTTTCTAATTAGTTACGTTATCAAAAAATGTCCTAACAATGTATGAAAACAAAGCATAAGTACTTTTTTATCTTTTGTTATAGAGTAAAATCACAAATTTTTAAATCAAATGGTCTAATAAGATAAGAGTTTAGTTTATGAGACTAGACTAGTTTATACTAACATCAGTCATAGAAAGTACTTTTAAAATGTTATAACAAAATTTTGTGTCTAGTATTCATTAATAAGTTTTATTAAAGTATTTTTCTAATATTTACTTATTTTTACAAAACAATACTTTTAACCGAAACTGTTGCTAAGTAATAAAATGGTAAGTCGAAACGAACTCAATTTATTTTTTATTTTTAAAACTGAAGACATGCGTGACAAATTTTTAGGTCTGCTAGTTTTAACGTTTGTACTATCAGCAAACGCTGATGTATCGTTCAAAAACATCTCGGGGAGGATCTACGGAGGTCAGGACGCTTTGGGCGAGGACTACCCGTACTTTTGCGCCGTCGCCACCATACCGGACCCGAAATTACAAGAAGAATCAAGCTGCGGAGGGGCGATCCTCTCAAAGAGGTGGGTGGTAACAGCGGCGCACTGCACCCAGAAGAAACCCGCCAATCACCTCTACGTCTACGCCGAGTTCCAGTCGGGCTGGTTCCAGGAGTTCGATCAGCGGGTAAAGGCGTTGAACAAGTTCGAGCATCCGAGTTGGAACGGTTTGGACATCGGAGACATCGCGCTCTTGGAGCTCGTTCGGGAGCTGAAATTCAACAAGTACGTGCAGCCGATCGCGCTTCCGAGGGGAACGCGGGACGTGGTGAAGAAGGGAGTCACGTGCAGCATCATGGGATACGGGTACACGGAGAACGAAGCGCAGAACGGGTGGAGGGACAGGAAGATGAAGGCGGGGACGATCTACACGATAAGCAGGGCGGTGTGCGTGTCAGATACGACGGGGGAGGGGGCCCAACTGCATCCCGGCTTGATCCACGACTCGTCATTGTGCGCGATGGCCAGGACCAGGGTCATATCAGCGTGCCAAGGAGATTCCGGCTCACCGATTGTCTGCTACAAAAAGGCCAGGAAGTTATTAGTTTTAGAAGGAGTTCTGTCTTTCGGCGACTTCACGGCGTGCAACAAAGCGGGCGTGCCGGAGGTGTGGACGCGAGTTTCCTTCTACGTTGACTGGATCCACGAGCTCACCACCGAGTGCCCGAAACCGGACAAGCTTCCTCCCTACGTGTACACGACCCGCGACCCTCCAAACGGCTTGTTCAAGCACTACGAGGTGATGCCACTCTTCTGCCCGCCCGGCTTCCTCCAAACGGGTGCAGATGAAGCGATCTGTCAAGGAAGCGGCAACTTTACAAAGATCGACACGGTTTGCACGCTGGAGGCGCAATACTCGGAGTGGGCGGTCGGAGAGTGCAGCGTCACGTGCGGACACGGGACGAGGCAGGACGCCAGGACGTGCCTGAAAGGAGAATGCCTCCAGCCGCTGATCAGGGTGTCGGTGTGCGAGAAGGACAGGTGCCCGAGCGGAGACGACGTTTGCGAGGTACTAAAATGTTCGCTGGACGGCGTTTGCCTTCCGAGTGCCGATGACGCGAGCTTGTACGTTTGCCAATGCCTGCCGGGTTACTATGGAGACGGCAAGGACTGCACGAGAGTGCAAATTGAGGAGCCCCCCGCCGAGGATGTTCCCGATGGTTAGTTTATGCTTAAACATTTTATAGCTCTTAATAAATAATTTCTTTGACAACATAGTGAAGACAGCATTCAAAATAATCCCAAAGTATTTTATTTTTCATTTTGAAATTCTTTTGAACCTACACAACAACACAATTAAGACTAATTAACCTTAAACGACTATTGAAAACTTGCAGGACCGTTGTACGGCGAGTGGTCTTACGGCGAGTGCGAGGGAGAGTGCGGGATCGGCAGGAGGCGGGACACGAGGGAGTGCGAGTCGGGGGTTTGCCTCGAGCTCACCGAGAGGTACGTCAACTGCAGGCTGCCCGATCCGTGCCAACCGGGCGAGGATTGCGCGGAGGGCTGCGACGAGAACGCCGACTGCCTCAAGTTCAACATCGACGTCGACTACCAGTGCGAGTGCAAGAACGGTTACTACGGCAACGGCACTTTCTGCTCGGTGAATCCCCCGTCGTCGCGCGCGGCCAAAGTGGTCGGGTCGAGCTTGGCTGCGCAGCTGCTGTGGGCTTTCGTCGCTGTTTACTGCTTGATCGAACAGTGAAAAGCTGAAGTAGTTTTGTGTGAAAGAAAAAAGTAATAAAGACCAAAAGCTAAATTTTAGTTTGTTTTTTTATATATAACGAAAGTTTTTGATTGAGATCGGTTTTAACTTGGTTTAGTTTTAAACTGTTATTTATTTTGTAGTAAAAATTACCTTTGTCTATGTTTTCTTTTTTTAAGACAAAAGCTTTATAACATGATGTTCAAAGTGTATAGATTCGTCAGTATAAGTTACAGTTCAGTTTAAATAGTTAAAAACAACTTATTTGCACGCAAGTACTTTATTGACTTATGAAGTTTCGTTGCTCATAAAATATGAACAGCTCTATAGAATTTATAAAAAAACAAGGTAAATTTAAAAAAAATGAAGCTTTTGTGTTAATTTGCATGATAAATTTATTTAGAAGACAAATTTGTAAGTAAAAAACAGGCTGAAAGTTTTATCTAAAAGTAAAAACTTAGGTCAAGATATTAAAATTCAAAGTTTTTTTCTAAAAAAAGTATAACTTCTTTGAAGTTTTATAAACTATATAAAAGTTATCTTTTAACATTTAAAGTTTATTAATTTTCATCAGAGGAAGTTTTTAATAATAAAGTTAGTAAACTTTATATGTTAAAAGATAACTTTTGTATAGTTTGTAAAACTTCAAAGATAATGCTAAAAAAACTTAAGCATATAAGCAATAACACACCAATCGTCCAAAATTTATATTATTTTGATTTTCTAATGGACTCTGTTTTTTAATAACTCTAGGACTCAACGCCTTATTACATTATATTATATAACTTACTAACACTTAACAAAAAATTTAAACAAAAGTTTAATATGTAAAAACTTGATTTTATATAAAAAGGATACTTATCAAAGCATAACTATAAAGCTGTTTATAAAAATAGCTTTTGCTCACTCGAATAACATAGGTAAAACAAATAACAAAAAATATGAAAGGCCTTGTTAAAACTAACATAAAACACATTTGAGTAATCCAATTATTACGACTAAATATTTTATATTGATACTTATAAAGCTATTTTTATAAAGAACTATTTGCATGTGTAGAAAATATTTTTGCTTTTAAAAAAGCACTGAATTAAATATTAAAATTGTCGTAGTAGTCAGTTTGAAAACAAAACTTTTAACATATTATTGTTAAAAAAATACTTGGTTCTGCCCATTGAAAGTAAGCAAAAAAAAAACAAAAACAAAGAACATGGCTTTTGAATGCATCTTTTTATAGTTATGTAGATAACAGTTCATTCATCAGCTTTCTATTATCTTTTGATTTTTCAATTTCCTTTCTTCGAAAGTTAACAGATTATTTTAACACATTTTGCGTTTCAAAAACATTTTTTAGTTTGTGTTAAAGTCATAGGTGTTCTTTAACATTTAAATTTTCATATGCATTTGAAAGTTCAATTCTAATACCTTTAGCAAATTTCAAAGATGTGATTTTTTTCTACATGGTGACACTTTAGAAAATTATACTACAAGTGCTAAAGATTTTTAAGTATCTATTGCTTGCAAAAAGAAGTCCAGTAAGCGTAATTTATATTATACAAAAAAAAGTATTACTATAACAACCCAGAACTAATAAAATAGTGGCAAGATTTGATGACTTGGCATGGTTTTAAAAATAATTTTTATTTCCATTTACGATTAAGATGTTTTACTTAGAATTTATAACAAGTAGTAGCAGTGACTAGGTAACTCTGTAAAAGAGATAATTAAACAGTTGTAATGATCAAAAAATTATGAATAAAACCATTTTTAACGAAAAGCCTCAAAACTAAAAGCTGTGCATTCACAAAAAAAGAATCAAATATAAATGTCTAGAATCTAAATTTTAAAAAAGGTTTGAGTAAAGCTTTTTAGTTTTTAAATCAGAATTAAAGTTAGATGACAGATTTATCACTGCTAAATGTCAATTTGTGTAAATCTGATACTTACCAATGCATTTGTATGCAACGAAAATTTACAGTAAAAGGGTATTACTTTAAGTCTATAAACTAAACTACTAAAAAAGTTAATTAATTTGTTAAGCTCTAAAAATATTTATATAGTAGCTTAGTTACTTATAAAAAAGTGGAAAAACATTTGTTTTAGTTATATTACTTTAAGAAAATTTTTTTTGTTGGTTTTTGGCAAACAAATGAGCTAGAAAAACTTTTAATTTTGACTATCGCTTTGCTGCGTTAGCGTGAAGTGAACAGTAACTTAATAACATCTACATTTCTTCTAAACAACGAAAGTTGTATCTAAGTTATACAGTCTTTAAAAACATAAAGCTGTTTATATTATTTAAAATAAAAATTATAAAAATGTTTTAGAAAATATAAATATCTAAAATTGTAATCATTTTACTTCTTTAAGATTTGTAATGTGGCTAGTAACTGTTTATAAAATTTTCGTATTTTTCTTTGTTTATCATAATAGACTAATAAAGACAGCAATTTTATAACATGTAATCGCTGGTTTTATATTTGGGAAGTCCCCGTATTTTAATATATAATCTAGTTCACCTGACAAAATTTCCTTTATCTTTTTGTTGTCATTAACTCAAGCAGAAAAAATAGTTAGGACTCAAATCAAGAATTTAAACCGAATGGGGTGGGGTTGATTCCTAAATTAATTAAGACCTTTATTTAAAAAAAACAATTGCAATGTATTTCTAAAACTATAGGCCATATAATGACTGTTTTAGTTTTCTTTGTTTAAATTAAAATATCTGAATCCACAATTTTTTATATGTACAATTTTTTAAATTCTACTTTCTATTTTTAACAATTTTAAATAAATTTATTAGAAAAAAAATTGCTGACAGTGTCTAGTTTTTAGGTCCTTATCTTAACACCCAATTTTTAAATACATGTATAAAAAATATGACATGCATACGTTAGTTTTAATTAAACCTAAAATAATATCTCTTGATGAAGATTAATTATAATTAAAGGTCATTAGATAAAAAGTTCTTTAGTTATAAAAATTCTGTTTCCAATGTTGTGGTTTGCAATTATTAGAAGTCCAATATTTTCATTTGATTACATTTTGAATTTAGCAAATTTTTTGTTAGAATTTATCTATAAAAAATATACTAAATTCTTCTGCATAACTCAATTACCACAAAGTGTTGTGATAGCGTAGGGGTCCCAATAAAAGTTTTAAGGTGAATGTTGCAAGAATAAATCCCAATGGTCAACATAAATACAAATAAAAAGTGGGACATGTTCAAAATCCACCTGCAATCAAAATCCACCCAGTCAAATTCGAGAACTGCTTACCACTCAAGGGTTTGGGGTAACAGTGATAGTGAAAAATAATTAAAAAATAAGTAAAAAATAAGTTAATAAATAAGAAAAAGAAAATAGGATGGATGTTGAGCTCAAGTGGATTTTGATTATACCTAAAAAACATTGTTAAGTATAGTCTTTCTACACATTGAGGATTACTCAGATTTCTTTAAGGTTTAAAAAAAAACAGACTATTTAAATTATTTTGAGAAAAGCAGGCTAGTTAGAATGTTATTCCTAAATCTCAGGCTATTTTTCCTAAGTATAAAAACTTATAATATTTTGGTATTTTTGATATTTTAGCTACATTACCAGTCTTTTTTTCAGTCTTTGGTTTATATTAGTCATTTTTTTAGTTATTCTTTAAACTTGAACTTGTTTGTTGTAACTCAGGCTAGCTATTTTATCTCAAAAGGTGGCAACCCTGAAATAAGTAATGAGTTTTTAAAATAAGACCTAAATCTTTTATATTATGAAAATGTTTTATTTTTCTAATATCAATAAATATATAAATACACAAATGCATCAGTTGTAGATTCTATTTCAGCTAATTTGATTCAAAATTCAAAACTTTTTTCTTAATAATTTTTTTTTTCTTCTAAACTAGGACAGAATTGTCAGTTGATATAAAACAGAAAGAATGTGAAACATGAATGCTGAACTACAGTTAATAAATACAGTTACAGTCCTTGGTGTGGAGAAAAGCCTTCCAGTCGTTTTTTTATAACAAAAAATGTGATAAGTTAAAAAAAATTGTAATAAAAGTATAAAGTAAAAAAATACTAATGAAATTATTTTTTAAAGTTAAAGATATATTAGTCTTCCTAATGATAAATGTTTGCATTAAATATTAATTTTAGTTTATTAGTATATTAAACTTTAAAATTAAGAAGTATCTTGAGGATCTTAATAAACAAGTCCTTCTTGGTTTCAAAACCATTTAGTTTTATAAATGATGTGCATGCAATATTGAATTATTACTTTCTAGTTTACTACAAGTTTTAAAAAGTATTTTTCTATAAGAAACTATGTTTATATAATTATCAAATAAGAAAACTGAAGTACTTGAAAAAGTATGATTTGATAATTAAAATCATACTATCTGGAATTTAATTCAAAAAATAATTAAGATAACATGATTACAACTTAATCAGAGAATTAGTAAGATTGAAATGTGTAATTAAAGAGTTGTTTTTTAAATATGTGTTACAGAAATTTGATAAAGTTCTGTATAATTTGTATATAATATTTAACTTTTGGGAATTACTTGATTATTTATTATAGTTTTTTAGCTGAATTTAGCTTATAAAAAAACCTATGTTAAGCCATTTTCAATAACTTTTGAAAATACATTAGTTAATATTTACTAAGTTCGCGTTTAAGTTAGCTAAAGCTATAGATAAAAGCAAAGCTATTAATATTTTTTTTTCTGTATTAGTTCCTCTTTGAATATCTTGAAATTTTATTTAGTTTCAAAATTTTTAATTTTAATAAATATTTTCACCTTTAATATTTTAAGTTTTTTATATACTAAAATATTATACAATTCAACATAGTGAGTTTGGTCTAATATAGTAAACTTTTTAACTTATTAGTTTGATGAAATACAAAATTTACAGAAGGTAAATTTTTTAAAATAAAACAGAATTAAAATATCTCAGTCCATTCATAGTTTTATTATACTTGATTTCCACAAGTTTGGTGTTGATACAACTAATATTTCTCTATCAGTTTGTACTTAATTTAATATGTAACTTTAAAATGTGATATTGAGATATTGTATGTTTGAACAATTCAAAGCTTAATTTTTTAATCTTAATCAGATTGCCTACTGCACTGGATTGTTCCTGAATGTTCACAAATTTACAATAAAATGCTGGTTTTATCTTGATAAAATTTAAAATTTTTAACAAGATGAAATTTCCAGTAAAAAAATCTGCCTAATATTGTACAAACTTTTAGTTGTATATATACAATTTTTTATGATGTTTTTTTTTCACTGTCTAATAAACTATAAGTGTAGTAACAAAGTTATGATTTAAAAATCTATAAAAAAGAAATGAGGTTCTTAATCTAAATAAAAATAGCTGTATAATATACAAGGTTTTTTTTAGTACATCATTATACAAAGTTTTATTTAAGTTTTCATCCAACTCTTTCTTCTACTTAATTTGTGCCCAGTACAACTATCAACATTAGTTTACATTATTGTTGTTGTTATAATTTTGAATGACCTAATTAGGTTAAACTTAAAAAAATATTATTAAAAAGACCTATAACATAAATTCAAAACACTCAGGCTACACAGGTTAGTCAGCATTAAAAAAAAACTTAAGATTACTTGAAATTTTTTGAAAGACTCTGGCTGGTTTTATATGACTATTAAATCTTCTTTTTTTCTTAATTAATATTTGTGTATTTTGTTTTATAATTTTGTTATTGTTTTGATATTTTAGGTATTTAAGCTTGATTAATGATATTTTTCAGCTTTTGGACCATAGTACTTATGTTTTTGAATTTTCTTAAAACCTTAGGCTAACTTTTATCATCCTGGTGCAATACATTATCTTACCATATTGGTCAACTAGAATGTTGATTTTGCAATCAATAAAACACTGATGTAGAAAATTATTTTTATCCTGCTATTATAGAGATAATAAGCACTTCATAAAATTTTTGTAAAAATTGTGCAAGAAAAATATTTTTTTAATAAAATTAAACTAAAAATCTATGATAAACAAAGTATAATAATGTATACTAATAAACTGGTTTTAGTAGAAAATTAAAAAAAAAATATGAATAGTAGCTTAAGTAGCTCTCTTATTCTAAATAACCTTTTCACAGTAAAAAAAAACAGTCTAGTACACACCAGAAAGTGAAGTAAATGACTCAAGGATGTGAACTACTCAGGAATTTTCTTTTTTAATATCTCAGAACAGCTCTGGATTTTATTACTATTGCTGAGATTTAGTTAATATTTGAAACTAAGGCTGACTTGGGATAGTTTTATTTTTTTATATAAAACTCAAGATAATCTGCATTTTTTTTAGTTTCAGAACAGATTTTTTACTAGATTTTGTTTGATATTAATTTTTTTAATTATAATGTTTTGTTTTTTTTTCAAGATTTTATTTATTTTGAAAAATAAATAAATTCTTTTTAAAGATTAAAAATAATCGGGATGACCCAGAACAGTTTAAGGTGACTCTGGACAGTTTTTTTCTTGAGAGTGGTAACTCTGATGAATTTCCTAAAATAAGTTTAATTTTTAATGGTAACTTTGCTAAGTTTAATAATTCACTAATAACAATGATGAAATTTTAAAATAAATTGACTAATATAGTTAAAGTATCTTTATATAAAAATATATTTAAAATTATTTTGGATATTCTAAAAGATGAATTTTTTGTACACTAGATTTTGTTTTCCAAACATAATTTTTTTGAAAATTTAAGTTGGAACTATGTTTACTGCAACGACAAAGTGTAAATAAGTATCAAATAGATATTTGTTGTAGTAAAAAGGTAAATTTTTTCACTTTAAACATTTTTCAAATTTAAAAAATAATAAAATTACAAAAAAATTAGTGTGTAAATTTTTATCCTGTTGCGTTGGACAATTCTCCAAAAGGACAGAATATCTTAATTAAGCAAACTTTTCATTAATATTTTTATAAATAAAATTTATGTAAAAAGTTGTATAAACTTTATTAGATGTACAGTTATATTTATAACCTTATAATAAATCAAACAAGTTGTCAAAGCTTATGAAGTGTTATTGCCTTATTTATAAAAAGTTCAAAAAGGATCTTTAAAAGGTTAAATGCCTTTTATAATCATTTTAATGTGCAAAGCAGCTGTTATATGTTAGATATAACTTATAAGCTAAAAAACCTATTTACATTTGAAATTTGAAAATCATCTTTAAGGCATAAAATTATTTCATTTGCTTTGCAAAGTTTATAATGCTTAAAAAACGTTTTTGTTTTAAGTTGTAGAATTTATCATATAGTATAGTAGAAATTTTAATCAATCAAATTCTTTGTTTAATTTTGGTTTATCATATGTACATTTTAAGTCTGTTATTACTGAAAAATCTTAATATGCTCGTTGACAATCATTTATAATTTGTAAGATGTGTTTTACAATCAATTAGAAGATATTTAACAAATAGGTGTTAAAATTTAAAATAAAGTATCATTAAAATTACCCTTACTTAATTTATTAGATCTGCTTATTTTAAAACAAAAGTACCTTGGGTTTAAAATATAATACCTTTTTGAACAAAGTATTTTTTTTGTTATTTTAATATCAGTATTTCTTCTTTCATGTTTTAAAAATTAAAATTTATATAGCTCTTTAGTATATTGAAAATTTTTGTTATATTTGTTGATAAATATTTTAAAGGAGATCAACAATGATTATTTTTTCATAACTTTCTACTTTATTTTATCATGTAACATGTGCAACTAAAATATTAAGTAGATAAAGTTTATTGTTTTATTTATTCGTAACACTAAAACTGCTATTTTATTGCTTTGGTTTATAATTTTTATAGTACTTTTGTTATTTAACAAATAGATTTTTAATCTGTCAGGTGAAATTTTAATTTGTCTTAAGGATGTTTATTTTTGAAAACCAATTTTGTTTTTCATTAACTTGCAAAAAAATTCTGACAGCTTTTTAAATTGTTTTTATCTGGTAATACACTATTATGAATGATTCTGATTCAGTATACTCCAAAGCTATCCGAGCTTTCAACCTTGAAAATCGAGAGGAAAGCACCAAACACCTGAAAAAAATTCTTTCTGATGTAATTGAAAGAAGGAAAAAGTTAATTTTGTTGAAATTGTTTGCTTTTTTAAATTATTTTGAGTAAATTTTAAGCATCTAATGGATGATTTAGTTTTTTATCAAACTTTCAAAAACTAAATTTATTAACTTGTCTTCAATTGCAGTTGATTAAAATTAGAGCTTATAAAATTATTATTTTTGTTTAAAATTTCAAATCTTTTCAAATTTCTTTTAGATTGGTTAAGTTTACTTTAAATAGCTTTTCAAACTGAATAATAAAGTTTATACTAAGGTAAAATTATTATTCTTAAATTTGCTTAAAAAGATAAATTTTTGCTCTATATTACTTGGGTATTTACAAAAAAAAATAGTTTAAAAAATGTATTAGTAAATAATGTTTTAGTATAACTAGTATAATATGAATTATGATTTAAATTTTTTATGATTACCGAGAAAATTTATTTCTTGTCTTTGAAAATGATTTTTATTTGAAACTTAACATTAATATATTTTTCATTTTCAAAATTTTTTTGTAAATATATAACTTAAAAACATAAAAATAGAAATCAAAGAACTTCGTGTTAATACTTTTTAGTATTTTTGTCAGTGTTGGTTTCATAGATTAAGCTTTACCTAAATGTTCAAACCGAAATTTAAAGTACTCATTTTTCTTTAAATTTTTGTGTCCACTTGGTGAGGATAACATATTATTAAATGATAAAATTGTCAATAACATGTTAATTTTGATTCTATTGTGCTACATAAATAAGAAAAAAATTGAGTGTAATTAAATTAATGATATACGTTTTACAGCAAAACCTTCCGAAGCAGTCCGGCATTTCATGATAGGAAACATTATCCTGAAGTATGTTAATTTTTTGAAAATAAAAGTTGTACAAGTTTATTTAGGAAGTTGATATATTTAGTATCTATTACTAACTAGTCTTATTATCAGGAGGTATTTATTGCATTCTAATTAAGTTAAATCTATGTGATTGGTAGAAGTTAAGAAGAACACCTACCACAAAATCTAATAAAACAGCGATGAAGTTAGTTCTAACAATTAATTATTTTTAGCCTTCTAATCCTGCTATGAAGAACAATCTGTTTGGAAATGCCAATATGCTGCACAACCCACCTCCTGACATAAGTGATGATTTCTTGGATGAAATGGATAATCTAAAGTGTCATAAGTGCAGGTTTCAATTAACTGTTCTATAGCTTAATACAAGCTCTGAATATAAGTTATTTATGTTTTTAAAGTTTAAAAAGTTGACTTAGTTCACTATTAAAAATAATTACTTTTGGTTTTAATAAACTGTTTTTGTAGAAGTTTTCTGTTTGATTCACATAATTAAAAGTGAAAACTCTTATACTAAATACTACTAACTATATTTATTTTGTAGTAAATTTAAATATGTATGTACATAATTTTTTTTTTCAATTGGAAATTATTCTTAGAACTTTTGATCATCCACTACAAGGAACTAAATTGGTAGAATGTTCAAGCTGTCCATTGCTTTTCCACCCTGTAAGTTATTGTAAATTTGTTTTTAATTAGAACTTTTCAATTTACTTTTTATGTTACTCACTTTAATTTATAAAACATATTTAAATTTTTAATGTATATATTTATTAAACTTTTAAAACTAAATGGCTTTTTAGTTTTAGTATTAATTGTGATTTTTATTTTAAATCTTTTTTTGTAAGTTTAAAATAAGTTTTTTTGAGCCCAATTATTTTATGAACTAAAATTTGTTATTTAAGACAATACCTAAAACAAAAGAGATGCTATCGTCAATCTGTACATCAACGATTTTATTATTTTATATTGTGCATTTTTATCAAAAATAAATGTTGGTTCATTTGCTTATAATATACTATTTTTAATCTTAAAATTGCTTATATACAAAATAACTGCAATCTAAATTTTGTTAAAGATAAATAAAAATTTATACTGGCCGTTTTTATATATAATTTTAAACTTGTTTGAGTTCACATTTAATCAATTATATAAAACATATAGCATATAGAGTTTGTGTTTTACTAAAACAATTACAGTTTACAACCTGTAAAATTTTTGTGTAGAAATGCCACATACCAAACATAAGATCTGAAGAAGAATTGTCAAAATCTTTCAAATGTTCCAGTTGCAGAATCAAAAGAAGCACCATTAAACCTGCAGGTAGAAAAAAATACTACTGAGAAAATTTCCTGTCCTTTTTCGTATTTAAAGTAAAATTTATTGAAAATGAAATTTGCATTTGTGAGAACATTTAAGGTTTTATTTTTCTCGCAAAATGTACAACATTTATATATAGTTTAAAATTGATATGCACAGTCAAACCGTTAAAGCTCAATTTTATTTGTTTAACCGAGTTGCACTGCGCCTACTATACTATGTGTTTTTAAGCATATTTTGACATAACGTTTGTCTGTAGATTGGTAAACAGCTGAAAAAGTTTCTCCTTTTGTAGTTTAGATCCAAAAACTCTTTATATAAAAAAGTTATTTTCTTCATAAATTGTTAAGAAATAAAGTTATATAAGTTATATACAAATGGTGTGGTTTTTATTAAAAGTTTAATCGATTTTAAAAACAATAGAAGAATATTATTTTTCATTAAATATTGTATTTATATCCAATTATACTTAATCAAAAAGAAATTATATAAACTTATAAAAACTTTTGAGAAAACTCAAAATTAATCTCTCAAATGTTTGAATAAATTTATAATTTTGCTTGCAACTTTTCCGACTTAAACCGGCTGATCAATAGCTTTAAAAAAAAACTTAAACGTGTAATAATGAAAATTTTTGTAATATATTTTTGATTAATTAAGTAATGCTTTATTTTTACAAACACGTAACACAAAAAAAGTAACAAATTTAATTTAGTATTATCCTTCAAGCTATAATGTTGTTTAATATGAAAGAATTTAGTTTGTTCGTTTGTCATAGTAATTTAATATAAATAATTAGTTGCCGGATTGACGAAACTGAACGCTCTAGCCGACATGGCCACTCAGCGGACTCATATAAAAGTTTGTTTTATTTTGTTCAAGTTCATCTAATTATGAAGTTTTATGCTCTTTAGAATAATAGTTTTTATGTTATCTGGTTTAATTAGATATTGTTTTAAGATTTATGAACGAGCAATATAATCAATACTTTTTGTCTCTATAAAACAAATGTTTCAAAAACAGCAATATTTAGTATTATAAAATTGCTTATGGTTATGAAATACATAATATTTATAATTTAATATGGAAAGCGCGGCCTTGCAGATAATAAAATAAAAACTGTTTTTGTTTTACAATACATTTTTAAACCAAAGAACAGATCATTTAAGGATTTTTATATTTAAAAGCTATATGATTCCAAAAAAGTATTTAGTTAGCTGTGTAAATATAAAACATAATTTTTTAGATTTTGCATAATTTAATATGAAAAACTAAGTTTTCTTTTTTTATTATGAAAAAAAGTTGTTTGCGAAATAAAGTTTATAATTTGTAGTAGTTATAAAAAATTTTTATTAGATAACTTTTTCTTAAATAGTTTTATAAGTAAAAAGTTTTATACAATCACGCCTTAATGGTTTAACTGATGATTGATAACTTCCAAAATTTTTAGTAGTTAGTATACTAAATAAATTTTAGATTTTTTCCTTACTTATAAAGGCAATTCTTAGCAATTTATTTTGATTTAGTCAAAAAAAGCTTAACACTCTTCTATTTAAAATAAATTTTTTATTTTATGTTATTATATAGCGCTGTTTACTTAAGTTTAAATGGTATTTCATAAACAGGTTTGTGTAGAAAATTTAATTTAATTTTTCAAGAAACAAAAGTTGAAAGTATTCTTTAAACCAGTTGATAAAGTTTGTTACAGCGTTCTATGTTTTCTTGTTAATATGCATTTCTACTAAAAAACATCTGTAAATAAAAATTCTAAATGTTTTTAAATAATTGTAGGTTGTTTCATTAGCAACTGGTAATTATCAGCTATACCTCAAAAAAGTAACGCACTGCGATTCCGACACGTTCCCCTCCTTTTTGTGTAAAACTGTAAAATACATTGTTGGACATATCCTTTGACAAAACGTCTAAAAAGAACAGTATAAAGTTGAATACCAAGTTTTTTAAAGTTCAATTTTTGTTTATGTTTGTCTTAAATTTATATAATATTAAGTTTGACAGTATATGATATAACCAAGTTAAAAAAAACTGATATTGTTAATGGCAAGGTGTTTTAAAAAATACGAACTCGACAATGGAAAACTATACTAAATTGCTCTAAAAAACTTGACTAGTTTAATTTTCTCTACATATCTGATAAAAAGATTTTGCGAAGCTCTCGCTAGTTATAAACAATGTTTCATTGTCTTAACTCTAAATAAATAACTAAATTAAATTTAGTTCTTTAGTATGCCCTTTAATGGTATCCCTTGCACTATGCATTTCTTTTCATTTAAGAAAATTTGAATAAAATTGAAGTTATTTAAAGTTTTTAAATGACAATAATTTTATTTTAACATGCTTTCTTAACCCACCTTATGGTAACAATTTTCTATTCTTGGTTTTTTATTTTAAAATTGTTCTTCCTTAAGAGAATGAGGTATTTCAATTACGGTCACTTGAAACTTAAATTAATTAATGGCATAGGGGGGAGAGGTAAAACACTTTTTTAAGTATTGTTTTAATATAAATGATTATCACTTTCTTTTTACAGTTTTTGAAATAAAAAGTAATCTTTGAAGTCAAAATTAGAGAGTTTGCTAGATTGTTTATGGAAGGAGCAAACTAAATAAATCTTATTTAATTATTGCAATTTTCCAACTTATCTTACTCTGCTTCAAAAAGTAGAAATGCTCAAACTCTTAACAATTTTTATGAAGTATAACATGAACACAACATATAAAACTCAAACAGAGCGACGCAAACAGCAAAAACAAAAACTTCTCCGCCAAAACGCCTGCAAGTGGCAAGGCGGAAACGAAGTTCTCCTTCGAGGCGGCGAAAAACCACCTTGCCCGGAACCACACCAACCTCCCCAAGACCATCGACCTGTCCAATTCTCCCAGCCGCGAGTGGCACCCGGTGAGGAAAAGGGACTCCCCCTCGTGGACGCAAGACGTCTTTTCCACCGACGGCGACGTAAAAAGGAAGCCCATGTCCAGGTCGGTTTCGACGTCGTCCGGAACGAACCAAACAGCGCCGCAAGCGGCTTTGAAGAAGAAGACGGTGAAGGAGTTCAGTGGCGACTGGCTGAGCGTTGACTCAAACCAGTCGAAGAAGGCTCGGATGCAGGAGATTAAGAAGAAGGTGCAGGCGCAGAAGAAGAAGGTGGGCAAGACGAAGAAGTGAAGTGACGACATAATGAGACGCGAGTGCAAAAGTGTTGAGAGAAAGTGCCGGCGTGAAAAAGTTGACGTGCCAAGTGTGTGTTGAGAAATTGGTTTCGATGGTACTTTTAATGCTGGAGTTTATTTTTTAAGTTCGAAACAGTTGACAGTAGACACACATTCCCATAAAACAAAATAAATTAAAAAAGATACTTAAATCGTTATTTATATTTTTAGAAGTTTATATACAATTTTATAACTTAATAATATAAAATTTTAATGTTATAAAACCTAACGAGGTCATAAAATTCAATATATTATTTTCGTATTTTAATACAAGTTCTTTTTTTATTATTTATCATTGTTTTGTGTCTGTGACGTTACTGTTTGACGAGTTTGTAGATTTTATCAAAAAAATAATAAAAAAGTTCTAGTTTAAAAATATTAACTACATAATTGATTAAAAGGGAATTAGACGTATTTAATTTGGTTTTAAAATGGAAAGCATAAGTATAAAACACTTTTACCTTTTATATAAAAGAGCTTTTTAACTGGAAGCCTATTTTAAAGTTTTAAATAAGTTTTTTGAACTGTTTTGTTATTTAAAAGAATTCTTCGATATTTTTATGTGTTCATACTTAGTTCTATTATTGTTGCTGTTTTTATTTCAAATTGTAACTTAATTCAATAATAATTGAAAAGTTAAAACATTTAAAGTTTTTAAAGAAATTTCAAATCATTTTATTCATTATATTTTAAACAATACTAGTATTGTGATTTTAAATTAAAGATATAAATGACACAATGTAAGGAAAGTACTATGAACTGATTAATGTAGATATAAATATTTAGTTTATCTTTCAGTTTGTATGAAAATTTAAATTAAGTCTTATTAGAAGCAGCTGTGAGATAAAAGTTCAATATTATTATGAGAAAAAATATTTAGTGTCCGTACTAAATCAATTAAAACATTTCAGAAGCTATTTATCTGTACTATAAACAGGTTAGCAATCTTTTCAAATTAGACAGGGTTGCAAAAAAACCTTGAATCTTGGTAAAACTTCGAATTTGACAGTTTAGGCGAAATATATGCTGAAATTTGTTTAGTAGTTAGAGTGTATCAGTGTTGACTTTAATAAAATTAACAAAATACAATAATGACAAGTGAGCTAGTACTCTGAAAGAAAATACAAGAAGTACAAATGTAATATTTACATAATGATTCAAGTTTATAACTTATATTTTCCAAGGGCTGTATTTAAATAAATTGAATGAAAAGTAAAGAATGCACTAAAGAAGTTCTATTGTTCTACAAACTATGACGTTACAACTAATCTAATAGGTTACGTCGTTTCATTAGCTAAACTGGGCTTCAGTCTTAAATTGCAAAGTTTTGCTTATGAACAAATAAATAACTAGCACTTATAAAGATTACTTTACTCATATATGTCACATACTCCAGGTTGATCAAAATACCTGGAATTTGACAATTTAGTCTAAAATAACCTTGGAGTTTGAGAAATTTTGAACAAAAATCACTAAAAGTCTAGGAGTTTAAACAATTTTTACGTGCCAAGTATTGAAATATTGCTTTGACACAAGTATATATCATAAAAATAAAAGTTTGTTGTCAACGTCAGTTTTTTATTAAAAAGCACCTTCAAAGTAACTTTACAGCAGGTTTTTTTTAAAAGCACAAAGTGGGCCAGGTGACCCCCTTGGCGACCATGAGTAGTAAAGGAGCCATGAACACAAATTTTGTAACTTACATTCGATACTCTGCAGTTGACGATGAAGAGCAAAAAAAAAAGGTCATTAGGTAGGCTTTTAATGGCAGTTTTTTGAGTAATGTTGTTGGAGAGGGCAATTGCATTTTAAGTTCTTTGAAAGGGGTCTTTTTAAAAAAGTTTGGGAAACACTGATTTACAGTAACTTTTCAATGTTGTTATATTGTTTAAGATACTTTTTAGTTCAAACTTAATTTTTAATTAATAGTAGACCAAAAACGTGTAATTTTTAAAAAGCTGGAAGAAATTTATCAAAAACAGCTGACCACCCTGAAACTCAAACAGGTTAAAATTATCACAGCTTTTTAGGAAAGTTTAGATCTATTTCAAACCACAGACTAATTTATTTAATTGTTCTTTAAAACTATCTTTTATTTTTTATAGTTTTGTTACTTGTTATGAAAATTTAGTCGTGTTGATATTTTTGCAATTTTTAAAAATATTTAATCCTGGTTGAAAACGAAAACTAAACATTTTTGTTTTTATGGTAAACTGAAGCTAACTCAGAAACTTGTTTTTAAAACTCAGGAACTTGGTTTTTAAAGTCAGGAACTTGTTTTTGATCATTAATTTAGAGTTTTTACATTATTAAGTTACTTGACTATTTATATAAACTTATAGTATAGCAATAACTTGAGACTTTAATTTAAAAACAACCCTTAATGTTACTAAAAACAATAATATGTGCTCACTTTTTATAGATAAAAAATTGTTATATCAATTATTAAAATTATGTAATTTAAGTCTAGTTTTAAATTACCTTCACATGTATTATTTTTTCGCCAACATTAATTTTCAACTTAACTTTGTTTACTAATACCATATTTTTTCTTTCCAGAACAAAAACATAATTGTTTTAAATTTTTAAAATGCATGCCTAAAGTTTAGTAATATTGGTTTACTAAACATTGAATTATGGTTAATGAACATTGAATTTATTGCGTATTTTAGGGTCTTTCATTATCATGTTACTATAACTTACAAAAAAAAAAATTGGCTAATAATAGATTCCATCATTAAAACATTGAAAAATATCAATTAAGAAAAAAATTCTTATATACTATTAGTGATCACATTTGAAAAATAAACATATTTTATAAAAATAAAAACACAATTTTAAGTGACTTAAACTATTATTTAATTTCCATAATTAAAATGTCTAGGATAAAGGCTATTTTGATTCTTATAAACATTTAATTTTAAGGCTAATTGAATGTAAAAAAGGTCAAGTTTTAATTATTTAGTAATTTTAATGAAAATATTACTGTAAAACTAAAAGTTGTACAATTTTCTGAAATTTTTGAGCTATATACGATTGTTAAGAGCAAGTACAATTTAAAATTGTTCGAAACTAATAGTTACTAAAAAAGTATAAATTGAAAAGTACAGCTTTGAGCATTTCGTAGCTTTATAGTTGAATAAACAATCACTTTGTCTTTTCAAACTTAAAACTATGTAGAATAAAAAAAAATTAGACTGCTTTGGTTTGTTGTTGTAAAACATCTGCATAGTTTACAGTAGCATAAAGATAACTTGAAGGTTTAAACTTGTTTTTAGATTAAAAAACAGTTTTTGTTTAAAAAATGTTTTATATTTTAGTTAACTGATTACCAATCTCTTCTTGTATTATAAAGACTTTTTTCAATAAATAGCATCAAAAACTAATATAATCATCAACAAATCTCTTTCAATGCCGGATTTAAAAAACAGTCCGCTGTATTTTGTCATTGTTGATTGAAACGATAAACATCAAAATTTTAATGAAGTTGTCGTGAAAACATCAATATCAAAGGTTGTCATAAAGCATGGAATTTGACAATTTAGGCTAAAAAAACCTTAGTTTTGAAATAAACCCTAAAAAAACCTGGAATTTAAAGAGTTTTTACATGTTAAGTAGTAAAATTGTAATTGACACGAAAAATTACCATATAGATGAAAGTTTTTTGTCATCATCAAACTTTTTTTGTCAAAAAACACATTTGAAGTATGTTTACAAATCTTTTTAATGATGTTATACCACTAAACACAGTTTTTAACCTTAAACAGTACTAAACAGACCAAAAACGTGGAAGAAATTTAGAAAACCAGGAAGAAATTTAAAAAAACTAGTGGCAACCCTGAATATTGCATAATGCAAAATTAAACTTCACAAATACTTTTAATAAATAAACTTTTTTAAACTAAATATAATCTCAGAATATATTTTCAATGTAGAAAATATATGCATAATTCTAATTGTATATGATTTTCGTATAATAAAAAACAAAAACGTATGGGCTGAAAGATAACAATTAGACTCTTAATTTAATAAACAGTATTTACTACTGCTTTAATTGTGGAAATTCTGTCACGTTTTCAATTTGAATAGTATTTCTAAAAAATATTAGTACAATTTTTTTTTATAACAGCATTTCACAGAAGACTTTTTGCTATACAGTGTGGCCTGCGAGCAACTTTTTCTATCAAAATTGGCCCGTTACATATTAAAGGCTGCCGACCTCTGAATAACTATATACTTACAGTTCCCACCCATTTTTTTTTCTTTATTGTTATGTACACTATAGTTAGTTTTTTTAATATATATTTTTTTAATTTACCATTACTGTTACCCTTAACCCTTGGTCGGTAAGCTCGGATTTAATCGGGTGTGAATTGATCGCGGGTTGGAACTGAGCGCTTCCCCTGAATAACAATGCAAAAAATTCTCTTTTTATAAGGAGAAAATGACTCTACTGTATTGTGACGTCACAATATGCAGCGCACAAATGTTTGTAACAGGTTGAACCGACGCGTATATATACAAGCTTAGTTCAATAACCTTACGTACTTGCTTCGGCAGTACATATACTAAAATTGGAACGATACAGAGAAGATTAGCATGGCCCCTGCGCAAGGATGACACGCAAAATCGTGAAGCGTTCCTACTTTTTAGTTGACAGTTTTTAATATTTTATTTGAAGTATTTGTTGGATATTTCTGAATCACAGTCCACGTGAGTATTTACTTATTTGTTTAAAACTTCTAACACACAATTTCAAATAAAATATAGTTTACAAAAATTAATCGCGTTGAACAAAAACCAGCTTTCAAAAAGTATTTACTGTTTAGTTGGCATCAGTGGCGACGTGTGGTGTTTTTGGTAAGGGCTGCAAAAAATATTTGAACAACAAAAAAATATCATTTTCTAAAAACTTTGGTAGTGAGTTAATTTAAGAAAACTTTATACACTACAGTTACAATTAGTCGTTTACAAAATTATTTGTTTACCATTAAAAACAAAGCTACTATAGTTTTTTTTTTATTAATGTTTAATAATTTAATATGGTAAATAAATAATAAAAAAATTAAAATATTAATCTAATATTTAATAATCACCCTTTCTAGTTAATCAAAAATATTTATTCAGAGTATTGTAACAAATTTAAATATTTAATTTATCAACTTTTAGTTGTGATAGTTGTACGTTTTAAGAACATCAAGACAAAACTTTATGAGGTTAGACTAGAACGGTCATTATGTTTAGTGGTTATTTGTATACTTTTTAAGAAAAAGAATCTATTTAAAATATAATTTAATTAAAACAAAAAAAGTAGCCATTACTTCTCAAAGCTCCTTTTTTATTAATTTTCAAAGGAAATTTTGCATTGATTTCTTCAGATCGATTACCATCCGCGAATGTCCCACATAACAATTATTTTAAGTACCAGTTGTACAAAATCAAAATAGAAAACAAGATTATCAAGGAAACTGGAAACTTTAGTATTTTAACTGACTTATTTTAATAGCGTCGCTCCTAGTTTATAATACTGTTAATAAGCAAGGTTGGAAAACTGTTAGTATTGTTTTTGTATATTAAAGCTTACAAACGGATTTTTTTCTTCAATTAATAGATAAGAGAAATAGATCAATATTTTTTTCAAAAGTTTGTAGTTTTGTATACCTGTAGTCGTATATAAAATTATTTTGGTTGAGGGTTCTAAATAATTAGGTTATTATTTACAACAATTACAACATTATTTATTTTTATGCTTATTAACAACATATTTTTAGATTACTTAAAATATAATTGTTTCTTTAATTAAAAAGTTCAAAAAAATTAACATTGAACATATAAAAATATGACAAACATAAACTTTACATACTTTTATAAGAAATATGCACTTCAAGAGTGCTTGCCTGTCAAATGGAAAAAATTCTCACTTCTATTGTAGATTATAAATGAATGAAAAATAGTTTTATCATATAATAAAAACGTATAGCTTAAAACATTTTTAGTTAACTTGATTTAAGTCCAGTCGGATCTTTATTTGTTGATCCGATAGATCACTTTTCAATGAAAAATAGTAAATTTTTTTATGTTGTTGAGAAAAAATTTAGTCTAAAATATGATATTGACTACTACATACTAGTGAAAAACCCCATGAATGCAAAGTCGGCAAAAAAAAGTTTTGTTTTCAAATAAATTTTGGTACTTGCATTAGAATTTACACTAGAAGCACTTCTTTTGGAGGAAAGGACTGCAATGAAAAGTATATTTTCAAAACAAACATTTGAACTGAAAAAAAAGGCCGTACTACAATCAAATCGGTTTTAGTAAACTGCCATTTTACACAAATTTAGAACAAAAATACTTATTTACTTGTTTGTTGGCAATAAAATAAATAAGCAGCTTTAAGTGATTCTACTTAAAAATAAACGTTCTCCCACTCGAAAAAAGTTGTGTAAACGATTTGTATCCATTTGCGAGACAAAATTTTACTATTTTTTACCTGATAATACTTATTTTTTATGATTATATATTAGGAAATTAAGGTTAATGTTCGGTAACCTAAGGATAAAATGATTAAATTTAACCATTTAGGAACAGCACATCTCAGTTCACATTTTTTGTTCAAATCCCTCTTCTTTCAATTCTAAATTCAATTGTAATTTTTACGAACAAGTTATAAAGTGTTTTGAAATAACAATACATTTTATTTATGTTTAAGTCATACTTTTAGTTTTAAGTAAATTTATATGGTATTAAGTATTTACAATATATCATTCATGTTTAATAAAATTTGTTATTAAAATCGGTTAGGTAGATGTGTAATAAAATCTAGAACATTTGGTTTATTTCTAAACATATTCAAATCCTTCTTAAATAAAAAGTATCACGTTTGTAATTAAATATACATTTTTAACTGCAGTAAATGTTTGTACATACTTTTATTGAGTATTTAACTGATTTTTTTCAGGTATTTTTCAGCTGTCTATTAAACATTTCAAATTTGTAAGAAGAACATTGGCTTTACTTGCCTAATCTATTTCAGCAAACAAATTTCACTAATTTACCCTCTTTAGGACCAAACTTAGGTAATTACAAAACAATTTTTATTTTTCTGGTACATTATTATTCATAAATGATTATAACTTGTATAATTTTTCATCCAATTTTATCCAAAGGTTTTGTTTATTTATCACTAATTTTTTGGTTAGTATTTAATTTAATGTAAGCTACAGATAGTTTTATTTCCCTTTTTTTTTTTTAATTTTTTGGCTTTAAAAAACATCATTACGTTTCTTATAAATATTCTCCCACTAATTTCAGTTGTGTAAATAAAATATATTATAAAATTTGCTTTAATTGACTGTACTAACAAAGTATTTTAGTTTTATTTCAAATTTTTTGCTATAATTAATTTAATTTAAATATAATACAATTGATCTTAAGTTATTTTCTAGTAAATTTAATACATTGTTATTAGTTAATATCAAAGAATTAAGAACAATACTTGTTTGTTTTAATTTTGATAATACTTATGTAATCCTTTTTTCAGCACGGAGTTCGAAAAAAAGTTCATTTTTATAGTTTATTTCCGGCAGTATACTTTACATTAGAGTGATACTTAAAAAAATTGTGCGATCTTACGCATTCTATATATAACTTAATTTTATGTTTTACTTAATGAGCTGTTTAATAGAAACCTAAATAAGAAAAGAAATATTGAAATCAAATAGAAAATAATACTCGTAAATATTAATTATGTGTAAAAATTGTATACAGTTCATAAGTTTACAACTAAAAATTTAATACTTATAATCTGTATAAATAAAATTACATGTTCATTTATTCTCTGCTGCCGAAATTTTTACCAATAAAATAAAGTATTTCTCACTTACAGTCTTTTTACCTGAAGATTTATTTTAGTGCAAAAGCATAAACACATAATAGTGTTGTGCATGACAAAATGACTTTTTAGTATACAACAAAAAATAATCATGATTTTAAATCGAAAAGCCTAGAGCAGTGGTTATATAGCTAATCAAAATCTTTGCACCCAAATGTGCTTTTAATCAAGAATGTCTAGTGTAAGTTTTAAAACTAGCCTTAAAAACGCATTAGCATCTTTTTTTTTGCTTTTTATCAAACTCCAGACTATATAATGTAAGCTTCTTAATTAGCCTTAAAACACTTAAGACCTTTCTGTTTATATCTTTTTCAAAAACTCCAGAATATCAAGTGCAAGTTTCAAATTATTGATGCATCCAAATTTTATTTCGTGCACACTTTGATTACCACTGGCTTAAAGCTTTAGGTTCTTACTTTATTGCAGATTCTACTTTTTATACCTTATATTTATCAATCTATATTTTTTGTATTTTGTTAAGCAATTTCTACTCATTAATCAACTTGTTTTTTTTTAATTAACAGGTTAATATTAATATTCTTAAAACAACAGTATCCTTTCTGACTTTAGCCTTATTTCAAAAACATTAAGTTGCTATTTGTTCAAGCACTGTAACTATGTGCAAATTTTAGCTGAAACATATTTGTTTTTAATTTAAATTATCAATTATTTTGAGTTTTAGTATTATTTATTTCAAGCTTTTTAGGATAAGTTTTTTTTTCAAACTTTGTAAAAATTGAAAATGAAAGCAAATTATTCACCACTTGTTTTTTTACTTTTAGATTTCCATATATGAACAATTCATTAACAAATTTACAACATATGCCATACAAAAATTATTAATCACTAAATTATTTGTGCTCAATTACAGCTAATTTGCCTCCAGATAAACCTACAGAGATGCAAAAATAACTTTAGTTTAGGATTTTTTATTCAATCAAGTGACTTTTTTGCGAAGCAGTTTTGTTATTGCTTTTTTATTTAATTTTTAATATATCTTAAAAATCTTTAATATATTCTTATAACATATCTTACTTAACGTTTTAGGAAGATTATTTCGTATAAACTTTTAGTCCGAGTCCTCAAACGTAGCAGGGTTGTTATTCTTTGACGTAAAAAAACAGCCTGAGTTTAAGAGAAAAATTTTAAAACAATTAATATAAGTTAAAACAAAAAAAAAAATACTGACAATCGAGCTAAAATAATAAAAAAACCAAAACAAAATTACAATGACTTCATAAAAACACACTTTTAAAGAAAAAAATAAAGTAAAAAGGAACTACCTTAAGATTTAAAAATATATATCTTATTTAGCTTGAGTTCTTCAAAAACTTTAAACTAGTCTGAATTATCCTGAGTGTGCGACAATCCTGGACCGAGCATAAAAATCTGTAAAGACCGAGGATCTATTAATTTTTAAGTAGTAATCTGTGTCGTTTAACTTTCTGCTGCTAACTAAACTGAATACTCATTATTTTTATGATTAGTTGTACATCAATAATACTTACTTTAAAATACTTATACCACTAATATTAAATATTGAATACTATTTTTATCATATAATGTTTAATAGTACGAATATTAGTATATAAATTTTTCTTACTTCTACTTAGCTCTAGATTGCTATAAAATTTTAATCTAAGCTTAAATATATGAGGAAGGAGCTAAATTTAAATTGACCATAACAAATACCAAAAATGAAACATATATTAAAAATATGACGAGAAAATAATCAAATCGAAAGTTACAAACTGAATAAGATTTTTTAATTGAGCTAAACAGTACAAAGTTTTAATATTAATTTATAATACCAAACTCTACAAATAAGTAATATTATTTTCTAATTAAACTTTTGATAATTAGAATAACCATTGCAAAATGTAAAATAAAAATACATTATTAGTAAACAAATATTTATAACAGTTTTATATATTGCACAATTAAATCATAACCTAAAAAAATCTAAAAGTTCAAAAATTAAAGAAGAAGAAAAAAAAAAGTAAATATTTTGTCTAGTTAAAAAAGTCTAATTTCACTTAAGATGAAAGTGATTTCAAAAGAAATTCTATAAAAAAATTTTAAAACATCAAAAAAATATTTATTAAAATGTCTACTTTTAAATTGCTATTTTTGCTTCACAAAAATTTAAAAGTGTTAAAATACTCAAAATCAATTTTTTTGATCACAAACATATGATAAATTTTCAATGATCTCAACCAACAAGAAACCGGTTGAGTTTTTACTAAAATATAATAATTTATTAAAACAAGTTTGAAAACTTTAGTATGTTATTTTCACAAAAAAAAAACCAACCAATCAGAACCTGGTGATGGTGAGAGGGAAGTTCTCGGTGATGACGACGTCGTTCTGGAACACGACGGCCACGTTCAGCTCGAAATCCACGCAGAAGTTGGTCGACTGCAGCGAGGGACAGGAGAAGAGGCGCGGGAGGAGCATGTAGAGGGGTATTCCCCTCAAGTGCGCCACGTCACCGCTCCCCACCTCGATGTTCTGAATCTCGCTGACTGGAAACGGATGATAGAGGTTCATTATTTAATATTTATCACCGATTTAATGATGTTTAGTGTGAAATAGCAGTGTTCGTGACTTAAGTTACAGTAAACTAGTGGGAATTTAAAGCTAGATTGCAACAAAACCATCTAATAAAAATAACTGACTTTGTAACTATACTAAACAATAGTGCATATCCCACTGACAAGGTTTTTAAACATTTATATTATCATTCTACATTTTAAGTAAAAACCACCAAAAAGAAATCAAACCGTTCTTGCTGCTGTACTCCGAGCTTCCCACAGTTTCAACTCTCAACAGCTGAAGCTCGATGGACCTGATCGGCATCTCCGATCTTTCTATCATCAGCTCCCCGCTGAAAGGATCGCACATGCGGCACGCCAGAGAGTCCAGTTCTCCCTTAATGGAAAAGTTCGGCACCATGGTCCCCTGTTTAAGTTTGTTCGGCTCATGTGTTGATATAAAAGAGTAATTTATAAGTATTTAAAGTATTTTTTTTTCTTTAGAATCGTTTGAATAAATTTTGCAAAAGACTTTTTGTAAACTATTTGTAGGGCAAAATAATAAGCAACCGTTTTAAATTAAGTCATAATTGTAAAGTGGGTTTTCATCTTAATTAAATAACTTATTTACAATCTGAAATTTATTACTTATACAAGGTTGCCACAGATCAAGCTGAAAAAAATTCCTGACTTTTCCTCCTTTTTCTAAATCAAATTCTTAGTAAAAACCGATTCAAAATACATAAAATAAGACTTAAGAGTTTAATTTATTCTGAAAATTCAATTAGACCCTGAAAGAATTGATGAATTAAAGCAATTCTTTTTCAGAAAATAACATAAACGTAGTTTTTAGTGATGATGAACTTTCTTACTAAGATTATGTTTATGCCAAACTTCCTGACTTTTTTTTTAAACCCCCATTTCATCCTGACTTTTGTAATATTTTCCGTTTTTCCTGACTTTGTGGCAACCCTGCTTATAAACAATTCTAAAAATTTTTTTTACAATATATTCATAGTCTATTATAATGTTATAAGAAATTTATGAAAAAAAAACTGAGGTTTTGAATTCATAATGTTTTAAACTTAAAACGTAAACAAAATCTCACAGTTTTGATGTTTTCAATTGACTGTGGGTTGATGTGAAACTTGACCGGCTTTCTAACAGCCTTCTCGCCTTTCGCGTATTCAACTAAAACTTCAGACTGAGTCACCAGGTCTTTTTGAAGAAGTGTTCTCTTGATAATGCATTTGACGAAATACTGCAGTTGCCAATTATGTTTTCACAATAATACATGAACAATCAATATATTCATTTTAAAGAATTACGAATAAGTTTAGAATATAAGAGAGTTTTATTAAATTAAATGAGTACAAAGAATTATACCCAGATATGAAGTTGTTAGCTTTTTGATAACTAACAATCAAATTTAAAACTTTGTTTTACAAATATTTTTAAATAAAAAAACTACAAGAGATTTGTATTATTATCTAAAAATGGTTAGTTATATTATTTGCACCTTCATTTGTCGTTTAAGTTATTTTACAAGCTTTACAAAATCTGTAAACTGTTTAAAACAGGTTGTTAAACATTTAAAATTATAAATTAGAAAATATTTTAGAAAAAAAAATTTCACACATATACTGTGTCATCTTCTTTTAAAGCTACCAAATTTTTTTTTGCAACTAAAAATATAACCTGTGATATTATTTGCACCTTCATTTGTCGTTTAAGTTATTTTGCAAGCTTTACAAAATCTGTAAACTGTTTAAAACAGGTTGTTAAACATTTAAAATTATAAATTAGAAAATATTTTAGAAAAAAAAAATTCATACATATACTGTGTCATCTTCTTTTAAAGCTACCAAATGTTTTTTTGCAACTAAAAATATAACCTGTGATACATATACTAACCTGGGTTAGATTGACTTTTTAAAAAACCTTTGAAATATTTAAAAATTAAAACTTACTTTAGGTATTCATAGCCTGTTTTTAATGAATAAGATCATGAAAAAAAAAATGCGGTAAATAGTAAATAATATATTCACTTAATTGATATTTAACCTTAAATGTTTGTGTTACCATTATTAACATTTCAAGCTTGGAGAAAAAAGAGGTAGATATAGAAAAATCTTAGACTTAAAATTTAACCTGTGATGAAATATTTTACAACAGTATTCAATTCTGATTCCAGTTTAACCTATTTATAGTCTATAAACATAGATGATTTCAAAACTTGTGTTTTCACATAACTAATATTTAGATTTATCATATACATACTAAAGATTTAATATACAAAAAACAAACTTGATTTTGTATAATTAAAACTCAACCTATGTTAGATCTAATAGAATAATAAATTAAAAAAGTAATAATTTCATATGTTTAAAAACATAAGATTAAACTAAGAAAAAATAGGGTTATCATGCTTTACTATAAGTATTCTCTGTATTGTAAAAAACAATCTATGTGAGATTACATATTTACTTGTATGTAATAAATAACAACTGAATACAAAAATTATAACTTAAAAAACTAATTAACATAATTATAAAAAAAAATTATTGTCAAGTCAGTCACATTTTGAAGAGGTTTATTTCAGCTACCAGTTACTTTTTATCTTAAAAAATAAGTTTTTGAAATAAAAATCATAAAAGTTGGATATAATAGATGCAAACTAAAAAGAAAAAAAAATTACAAATCTATCTCCTACAAATTTCCAATATTCTTTTCAAAAATTTTAAGTTTTATAAAAGTGTAAATAAACAAGTTTTGTGTTATTCTTTTTGAAAGTTGTTTTTAAGTTTTAAACAAGCATATAACTTTTGAAGTGTAAAAATTTTCTAAAAACTGAAAGTTTTCGCTCAAACAAGAAAAAGATATATATGTAAAGACATAAAAATAAGATATAAATTTCCAATAAAATGATAATAGAAAAATTTAAGTTTATACATTACTAAAAATTTTCAAGGAACTATTTCTAAAATTTCAAACTACATTTTCAGTGTATTTAAACCAGTTTTTTGTCTTTAACAGACTTTTCAAAGCTATACAAGTCTAATAAAATATTTGTAAAATAGATAATATTACATATCATTATTCTAAAGTAAAAACGTCACAAAATTTAATTAAAACTTTTATATTATATACAAACTTATCTATAGTTCATACTTTAAGCAAGTTAGTTTTCGTAAAAACAAACTAGTTTCCTGTGATCATAAAAATAGCATTTGATAGTATTCATGGTTGCCACTCATCAAGCTGAGAAAAATTTCCTGACTTTTCCTGACTTTTTACCAAAATTTTCCTGACTTTTCTAAATCAGTTTTACTTATATAAGTGTTCACTTTGTTTAATAATATACTACCCAAACTATTTAATATTAAATCCTTAAATTAAAAATCAATTAAAAAAGAATATACTTAAGTAACTGTAAAAAAAAAGACATAAAAAAGTAAACTATATATTTTGGGTAGTATTTTATTAAATAAGTGAACAATTTATATAAGTAAAACTGATTTAGAAAAGTTTTACTTTGTAAAACTGATTTAGAAAATACTGATTTAGAATTTACTGATTTAGAAAAGTTGATTTTACTTTGACATAAAAAGTCTATACACATGTGTTCCATTAGAGGAAACAATAAACATGGTAGCAAACGATGTATACTCAAAAGAAAATCTTTCAGTATTCACAAAATCAAAAATAACAAAAAAGGTATTTAAGAACATGCTGAAAACTTGCTCACAGAGCATCTTCTGTTTTAATAATCAAGTATTCAAACAAAAAGATGGACTATCTATAGGATCGCCATTGGCCCCCCTTTTGGCCAATTGATTCGTTTGCAAATTAGAAACAGGTCTTCTAAATGAAATTCAACCTAAAATGTACAAGAGATATGTGGACGACATTTTTACTATCTTCTCAAATGAAGAAATGACAAATGAATTCAATCAAAAATTAAGTACTCTACATCAAGATCTTGTTTTCACAATGGAAACAAGTACATCAAATAAACTTCCTTTTTTTGACATAAGTGTTAAGCTGGAAGAGAACAGATTTACTACCTCAATTTACAAGAAACCATCAAACACAGATGTGATATTAAATTTTCACTCTTGTACCCCGCAATCATGGAAGAAAAACTTGATTAGACAATTGTTCATCAGAAACAAAAGATTAGTGTCAGAAGAACTACAGAACCTAGAAACAAATAGAATAAAGAATCTTCTTTTGAGAAACGGTTATCCGATTAATTTCATAAACAATGAAATAGAAAAACTTTAAAAATTAGAAGATAAGCCACAAATTCCTAAACAACAGTATCTAACAGTTCCTTATATAAAAAAGGTTTCAGAAAAATTGAGCAGAAATATGAAAAAATTTGGAAACAGTTGGAATTAATATCAAAGTAGCTTTCAGAACATCTAAAGTTGGAAACTAATTTTCATTGAAGAAAAGATCAACAAACTCTACAGAAATTGCATCGTTTATAAGTTTCAATGTCCAGGTGGCCTGGATACCCAATATATTGGAGAAACGGAGCGACAACTGTTCGACAGAATTAAAGAACATACAAAACCCACAAATAGTGCAGTTTTTTCACATATAGAACAATATATAGAATCTGTCAGAATCATAATGATATTTTTAATTGTTTTGAGGTAATTAAATTTTGTAAAAATAGAAATGTTTTACTTGCAGTAAAGGCTATTATGATTAAAAAAATTAAACCTAAACTTAACCTCCAACTAGGTACTGATAAAGGATCTAGAATTACACGTAACATTTTTAAATAGTCTATTTTTGTTATAATTATCTATTTTAGTTTTTATGATTAGTCTGATTAGTTTTATAGTGATTGCTTCTTTAGTTTACTCGTATTTTGTTTGATTAATTAATTTTTGTGAGTATTTATTTTGTTTTGACAAGGAAATTAGTTAAATTTTGAAAGCATTGCACAATAAACTGTTTAAATGAAAAAAAAAAATTGTTATTAGCAATTAATTGGCAGATAAAATCATGTAAACATCTTTCGCTATAAACTATATATCTGTTGTATAAAATATTTCCTCTTATCATTTAGTATAAATTTGTATCAAATAAATATACTCTTATTTACTTTAAAAACTTAAGTTACTCTACAAAAAATACACATAATAAGTAAATTTAATCTTGGCATATACCTACCTCTCTTATAACTTAATTTATAAATTTAAATAACTTTGAAAAAATTATAAAGAGGTTAAGTATACACATTAACTTGTTACATAAAATACTAAACTAACTGCTTAGTTATAAAGAACTCAATTATTTGAATAAAAACACTTTGATTCTAAAATTATGCTTGATAAACTTTTGTGTATATATCACTGTTTCACTATGGAAATGTCCTTGCTAAAGATCATCAATACTAAAAAGCTTACAAAATCTGCTTGTTCAAGTAGGGTACTTGTTCAATAAGTTAATAGAAAATTTTTGCAGTTTTATAAAGGATATTTTACTAATTTATACCAGGTGAAGGCATTGGAAATAAAAATAAATATTTATGTAAATTTCTAGGAAAATTTTGTAATTTTTTTCTGACTTTAAAGGACTTTCAATTAATTTTTACCATTTGAAGGCTTTGGAAAACAAGGAATTTTGTAAATTTAAACTGAATTTTTTTTAATTTTATCAAATTTCCTGAATTTTCCTGACTTTTTTTCAAAACCCCCCATTTTTTCCTGACTTTTGTCATTTTTTAAAATTTTTCCTGACTTTTCCTGATTTCCTGACTTTTCCTGACCGAGTGGCAACCCTGGTATTGTAACTAAGTTTTAAAAACATTAAAATAATATAATATACTTAATCAATAAATATATTATAACATTAAATATACAAAAAAACTACAAACTTGTATTTGTATATGCACACCATGGTAAGTTTCATACAATGGATTGGAAGAGTTAGATTTAAGCTCTAGTTGAAATGGTAACTCAGTAACTGAATCTATAAATCTGTATAAAGTTTTATTATTGTTTAAAAAGAGGTATACATTATAAAATTTTAATAGAAAAAACTGTGTAATTTTAAATTGCCATATGTACTTAATTTAATTTAAGAAATTTTTGATTGAATTATTTAAATAAGTCAGAACTAGTTCATTTTATTAACTTGACTAGATGTGAAGCTTTTTTAAGAGAAAGGTTAATAAGTTTAAAGTTCATAAATTTTCTATTAATGCAATTTTGCGTTATAGACAAATAAAATTTAAAATTTGTTTGTTTCTACATGGATTTTTTTTAATTCACTATAATTTTTTTCTAATCTATTTATTCATTCAGTCCATATTTATCTATAAAGTTTACAGACTCCTTTGATATTTAAAGTGCATGTTAACTTTTAAAGCTTTATTTGTAATATTAAAAGCAAAAAGCTCAACTCAACATACACAATCTATGAAAAAAAACTTGTAAGCAAACAAATTAAATATGTTTTTAGCTATTTAAAATACCGATAAACATAAAAACTGAGCCAGTGTTTTTACTAAAATGCAAATTATAGAAATCTGTTTAACAAATAACTTAAAACAAACTACAACCAACTTTCCAGGTTTTAACAAGTCTACTTTGTTAAATACGATGGGAATTTGTTTACTCTTGTTCACCATTGCTTCCACAGTTCCAACATTTTTGGAGTTTAGCGAGAGCATGACATTTCCTTCCACAAGCACAGTGACACCTTGATGTGAAAATGGACTTTTGCTTTCAACAAACACCTTTCCTTTTAGAATTTCCTTAAAATTTAAATGAAATAAACATTGATAACTGAATTATTTTATCAAAAAATAATTTTCATACCTAGAAAAATGACAAAAATATTTTAATACTCAATTTTGGACTGTAATAAAACAATCAATATTCTTACCGTTTTTGTTTTTAAATTATTACAGAAGAGTTAAAGTTGAAAGTTTTATGTGATGTCACAGTTCGTATTGAGAACAGAAAGTGAGAAAAAAAAACGTAAGCATTTTTAGAGAGTGAATTTAAAACTTGTCTTGTAGAAGAAGACAACAATACAGCAAATGAAGCTCAGTCAAAAAGGTTATTTGTAAACTAACATAAATATAAAAACAACACTTTTGAATCTATATTGTGTCCATGTAAATAATTTGTTTATTACTTAGTTATTGTGTCTACAAGACTCTATTCAGGATTTATTGGTAACACTTAAATTGTCTTTTGAGTTCTTTCAATTATTTAGCATCAAATTTATCACTTTTGTATATAAACCACCTAGCAAAATTGTATCATTTACATGTACAATTATATTTGAATTACTTGAGGGCATAGGATGGGGAGGGGTCCAAACTGATTTTTACAAGTTTATCTAATTTTGTAGTTTAATCTGAGCTGTCAGACATTTATAACAACTTTAAAAAGTTCTATGTAACTTTTGAGATTTAAGAAATCAAAGGTAGTAACCGCATTAGCTACCTAATAGAAGGTGCAAACCAAAAAGGCACAAAAATTCTATTTCACTAAAAATCTATTTTCTCCAAAGGTTTTAACCAATTTTCTTCAAACTTTAACAGAAAGTCCATTACTAATATTTAAATTAAATTAAATGCAGGATTTTTTATAGTTTTTTTCTAGAAATTTACAAATTTCTCAAGGTTTTTTTAATTCTTTTAAGAATTCCTAACTTTATTTTATGATCATGTACAAGTTTATTTGTTTCTTTTTAATATAGATTTAAATTTAAGAAAAAATAGTTTAAAATTAACGGAAATAAACTATACTGAATTTTAAAATATGTTTTATTCAGTTGCAATTACTTGTAATAGCTATAACAATCAAGTTAATTTAAGTATTTGTAATGAGATTATTCTAAAGTCTTAGCACTGATGTAACAAAAATAGTTTTAATACCAAGTTACAATTACAAATTTATTTTTAAGTTTCTGCTTGTAAAAAAACATAACTTTATTAGATACTTTTTGTAATAAAATTAATATAGAAGTAATTAAGGGCAGTGCTTCTGAACCTTTTTCTAGTGGCGGAACCCTTTTCAAAAGTTCAACTTTTCCGCGGAACCCCTAATTTTAATTTTACATAAAATGTTCAATTAAATAAATGTCTTTTTTAAATTTCGAAAGGCTTCACGGAACCCCTGAGAGGCGTCGCGGAACCCCATTTCAGAAGCACTGATTAAGGGCATAGAGGTAAAACTTTTTTTTTAAAGTTTAGTCTTGTTTTTCACAAAACTAACTAATCTACCACTTACTTTTTACCACTTGTTAAAATTCGAAGTAACTTTTGAGATGTAAGAGATCAAAGTTAAAGGGTTTAATAGGTTCTTTATAAGAGGTTTGCTAAAAAGGCAAAATAATAATATTTCACTAAAAATCTATCTCCCTCTTTATTTTTGAGTAATTATTTTAAAAGTTTTTCTGAGATATCGATAGGAAACTTTGAACAACTTCAATGAAAGATATTTTATAATTAAAATCATGTAACTAAAGTAATGTAAAAGCAAAGTTTTCAACAATTTTCTTTTTAGTTTTTGGGATTCAAGTTAAATTCTACTTTTAAATTTACTAAATTTTAATGTTGAAATATGAATCTTAGTAAGTGTTAACAAACAAAGAAAAAAAAAGTGAACACTTACAACCATGGTCAATGGACTGATGTGGAGAAAGACCTTTTGATCAATGATCTGTTCTTCTATTGAAAGCACTGATAGTTTTTCAAAATTTATTTTCTATTATACAACTATCAATTGAAGAAGGAGCAGGATAATATCATTTGATAATAAGCATTTTCTGACTTAAGTATTTATTAGTTTAAATTTTGTTTGTAACAATTGCTTGTGCATTCTTTTTGTAGCTGTGAACACACAGTTGGGTTTTATTCTTAGTTGCAGAATCAAAAATCAATCTCTTGGGGATTTGAGCCAAGGGTTTTCTAACACTTTCCAACACTTAGGGTTTTTTAAAGTCAAGATTTTAGCCTTATGAATGTTTTCCAAATGACATGCCACTAAGATTTTTTTAATTTTAAATCATAGCTTTTTTCTGTGTTTTATTTTTGATAATTAATCATTAAAGTAAAGGTAAAACTTAACAGGAAAAACCTGCTTGTTAGACTCTTGCAAAAAACTTATTACTTAAAAGGTGCAGTAACTTTTAATGTATTTTCATTAAACAAAAAAAATTCATATGTTAGTATGTCAGGATTGCCTATTGGTCTAAGGCACCAAACTCAAGTGAAGATGATTTATTGTAATGCAATATTGATAGTTCTGAATACAGATGTGGGGGTTGGGTTCAAACCCCACTTCTGATACTTTTTTTCCTGTCACCAAGGGTTTTTTGTTTACATAAAATTTAGTTTTCATGTTTTTGCTTGACTAAAACTTAATTATTAAGGAGCAGATAAAACTACACACTCTCTTTTATCCAGTCAACGTTTCTTGTTGCAAAAATTAGAGTTAAAGAAAATGCCTTTGTATAATTATACAAAACAAATTGGTGCTTAAACAAAGAAGTAAAGTATTTTTGTCCTGAACATGACATTAAACTGTATCCTAGTGTACGATTCGATAACCAAAAGGTTTTTTCGTACACCTGGTACTTGGAATAAATTTTTGAGCGCTTTGTTTTGGTTTAATAAACAATATCTATATTTATTTAACATTTTTATGGTAGAACATAAGAAACTTAAAAGTATATATTTAAACTATCACAAAAGTTTATTAACCCCTTCATGGTGAACTTTTGTTGAATTGTCAAGTCTAATCTCTACAGATGCCATCCTTCTTTCTTCAAAGTTTCAGTCATAAACTTTATTCATATCACTTTGTCTTAAATTTGCATGGAAAACAAAAATTTCCCAAAACTATAACTTTTTAAAGTTTAAAAGCTTTAACCAAGTGGCGAAAACAGTTGATATTTTATAACTATCCTTGGATAAACACAACAAGTAAAAAGAAAGTAAGTTTTTAAAACTGTTTTACTTTTGTATTTTACCATGTTTTTTTTTATGAAAATCGTTTTCAATACTTAAAAAAAATGGTTTTGTTTTAATATATTCTGAACGAAACTTAGTTATAAGAAATCTTTTAGAAGTTGTAATATAACTTATTCAAGACTTTAACAAAAACATAAAAATAAAAAATACGCTTATACTTTTAAATCAGAAATTTTTTAAACATATAATCTTCATAATTTTTTTAATAAAGAAATTTGCATTCATTAGTTGCAAATTTATAAAACAGCGTTTTGAAAAAGATTTTTTTATGTTTGATTATAGAACTTTCATTTTAACCAGCTATTTGAAACAAAAAATAAGCAGTTGTAGTTATAAATATCTTTCTTACTTTAGAAAATATTTTCTAGTTTTATTTTGAAGTTTTAAGTTTATATATGTAAACTTAAAGTTACAATCTAAACTTTATGCTAAAGTTATTTTCATCTAGTCTTTACTTTTGTTAGACTTATAAGTATCTTGTAAGAAATTATATAAAAAATACTATTTGCCACAACGTTTTCTTTGTTATTGAAAGGGTAACAAAACACAGGAATAATTGCAAGGACTTCCGACGACGGTAATCTTATCTTGCCTTCTCCTGTCTTTCTAAAACAACCAAGTTAGAGTAATTGTTCTGAACCGACGGTATACGGACACTTGATGACGACGAAAACGTTAAAAACTTTAGAGCGACTCGTGCGCTTTCCAAACATTACAAAAAGCTTATTTCCGACGGGATCCTTGCCTACTCCTTGCGTTGTGCTCGGCATCGTGCTCCATCATGTTCCGCCATCGCATCAACCCGGCCTTCAAACCCGGAAGTTGCCGTCAAGCGCGCAAGTCGGTTACACCCTCTTCTCTTTTATCCGGCCCGCTTTTTCACCGGACGCCATAAAATCGAAAGCACAAGTTGCTTGGTAGGCAAGCCGACGTGGACCTCCGACGATGTGGACCTCACCAAATAATCCAAAAATTAACGCGCATGCGCAGAAGCCTTCCAGTCTGGCATATGTTGGCCAGTCAAGAGCAAGTATTTTTATATTGAAGGACTTAACCTAGATTTTTTTTTTTGTCGCGAACACGATAAATTTGCCGCTGTCATCACTTTAGGGGAAGCTGATGGGGTGAAGCAAGGGGGATACCCTCGCACGCATGCTAAACAGCTGCTGACTGTAATAGCAATGAAGTATACCTTCAGGTTTATATGTACAATGATTTTGGCTTTTATCACTTCGTCGTTTTGGAGGGTTTCTTCAGATGCTTTAAACTGGGGTCGTTAACCTCGCAAACAGGTTGCTCGCGAACCTGCCTCGTTGTCACCTCGTTTACACCTCAATCTCAACCAAGCCTTCGCTGCGTTCAACACCTCCACCTTAGAAGTAATCGAAATTTCACAGCTTTGGAACATTTTGAAAACATCGTTTTCTGTAAAGTTTTTTGTTTTGACTGAGATCGAAAAGCAACGCTCTGTAGCCCCATTTAGAATTTTATTTTTTTCAAAAGTATTTTTTTAATTGACCAATTTATTGATTTTTTTTTTGAAATAAAAACAATAGTTAAAGGCTATACTTGTGAAAAGACATAATTTACTCAATCATGAAAAATTTAATATAAAACAAACAAAAGTTTATACGCTTCAGTGCTCAATCAGAATGATCTATTAGCATTTTGACTACTCTGATAGAGAACTTATATTGGATCGATCTATAAAAAATGTAGCTATCAATTAGACTGTTACAACGCTTATTTTCACTGTAGCAAAGGTAAAACTTTACAAACTTATTAATCTTTTAATTCTTTCACGATTGGGCTACTCATAATAAAATATAAACATGTGTTTAAGAAATATTACTGTACTTTTAATCATAAAACATTGTAGTCAAGATTTTAAGGTTATAGTAAGAAATGATTGGTGCTGTAGGACACTTATGCAAAATCTTATTTTGCCTTGTGTCCAAATTTTAATAACTTAAAGAAATTAATGTTAATCACTTGATATTATATTTTTCCTTTAAAAAAAACAACAAATAAATATAGTAAAACTAATTCCCTAAAAAACTATTTTTCACAAACAAAAAAAGTGCTAGTTAAAATGATTTTTGTCTTTGATTTCTTGATTGAACTGGAAATAGCTTGTTTATGGGTGTGGCTAAGGGAAAATGAGAGAATCAAATGATAGATCAAGTGATCTACAGTCCAAAGTCCAGGAAAATGAGAGAATCAAATGAGAGATCGCGTGATTATTGGAAATTCCTGAAAAAGAATCGAAAAACTATAAATACGCCCAATCAGAGCGTGAAGCAGGTCATTTACCTCGAAACAAGCACGAAGCGACACTCTGCTGCTCGCAAATTTGAGCGTTAGCCGCCATCTTGGAAAATCTAGCTAAACTTTGGAAAAACTTTCTCTTGGCGCTCTGAACATTAGTCGCCATCTTGGAATAGCTAGATGACACCCGAGAAAACCTTCTTATTCAACAACGTCGACGGGGCGAACAACTCGATTTGAGTTGTTAACGTGCCATACTCATAAGCCTACGCATACTGTAGCAGACAACTTCTTTGGATCAATTTGAACACTGAATTCCACGATTGAGTCCTCAGCGTTCAAGGAAACAAACTTGAACATTTATCTTATCGAGCAAGCCCACACAGACTGTGGCGTCAACCTTAGCTACACTTCTACGAACAAGTTGTTTTCGTACTTTTAAATAATTCTGTCGTAATATTTATACATATTTATACTATCGTATCTACTTACTATTGTACTTGTATTGTAATATCTATACATATTTATATCATCGTGCCTATTTATATTGTATTTTATCGCCACGCTCCGTTCACGGAAAGGAAACGAAAGAAGATCAAGCCACGTTCATCAAGATTCTGTAAACGAGACGGACCAACGTCGAGTGCCAGAAACTGAGCGACCGGAGACCAGTGACACGTCAAGGAGGGAATCCAGAGCACGTTTTCCTTCTAATTGTTAACTTTAAGTGTTTAGACTTATTGTGAGCTGTCATTGCGTTTATTTGTACATAATAAAACAATATTACTTAGTTTTATTATATTTAGTTATATAAATTATATAGTTATGTCCATAAAACCACTAAAAAAGGCATTAGTCTTGAAAGTGCCACGCACACATTCGTGCACCGAAATGAGTTGTTCCGAGACTACTGCTAACCTTGAATCTGATGAGATTGTCGAGCCTGAGACCGAGACAATTTCGAAGGAAACCAGTGAGGCTCCAAGTCCGGGTAACAGTGCTACGTTTAAATTAAAGTCATTTGAGAAATATAAATCAATTTACTTTGATAAATATTGGTGTTTTGGAACGTTATGTAATTGCTGGAATACCTTAGGGCTACTATTCTAATGTCTTTTTTCTATGATTATAAATGACGTATTTTTTCGCAACAAAAGGTTCAATTGATATTGTTTGCACATGATCCGTGCTTAAGTTAACAACATAGTGATACTGATAACGCGGATACTGGTATAAAAAAAAGAAAAAAGAAAACTAAGTAACGGCTGTGTGCTAGTATATTATTTTAAACTCTTCTTTAATATCTTTTAAATATTTACTATAATGTTAAGTTTAATAGTTTCGTAATTGAATTGAGTGGAAACTAGAAATATTTAAGCGTAGTTTTACACAAGAAGCTAAGTTGAAGCGCAGTTAAAGTCTCTTAAACACAAAATTTCACAGAGTAGTTTGGTATGTCAAAATTAGGTTAGTATTTGCATACGATTACTTTTAAAGCAAGCATTATAGTTCAGTTCAATCAAAATCAGCACGTAAGTGCTCTATACTTGCCTGACATGGCAACCACTCACTTAAAGCCAATTGTTGATGTTCGAAATTTTACATATTTCTGTCGGTCGCCTGCACGATCCCAACAAACTATTTGTTTACAAAAAAATGTTTTCTGAAGTTAAACCGGTGTTTGTAACATTGGCGGATCAGTCATTTTTACTCTACGGGCTGGGGGAGTAGGTCACTTTTGCTCGAGCGTCAATTTTGCACGAAGAGTCTTTTTTGCACGAGTGGACACTTTTGCACGGCGAATCTTTTGCACAAGCGTCATTTTTGCACGATGAGTCACTTTTTCACAGCGACTCTTTTGCACGCAGGGTCCCTTGTGAACGCGTCACTATTGCACAAAGTACGTACTTAAAGAGGCCTGCACCCGCGTTAGTTGCGCGTAAAGTACGCAATAAATCTTGAAATAAACAAATCAGATAATTTTTATGATGTACTTTACGCGGGTACGTACTTTACGCTGTACGTTGCTCAGCCCTATTCTAGACTGTATAACTAGAGTCCTAGTAAATTTTTAAAACTCTTAAATAGACTAGTTATATTTATAGTTAAAATAAATTTTAGTTGTACGTTTCAAGGAGTGAAAAAGTGTGAAAAAAATTTAAAAAAATACAAAAGTCTGTGACTTTGTGGCATGTTTATATAGTCTGATTGTGTTAGAAGGTGTTTGGCTTTGTCAGCTTTAAAAAAAAACTTTATAAAGTTTTGTAAAGTTTTGTTTATAAGTTTTATAGTTTTTGTTGCATATTTTTAAATATTTTCAGATAATCAACTGTTTTATATGTCGTTAAATCAAATTACAAATACTTTTCTTATAAAATGCCTATTGTTTGCTAATATTGCAAGAAAAAAAGTCTGTGTAGACTGTTTGTTATGTTATAAACTTTATTATGTTTATTTGTATCGAAAACAACTTGTTATAGGTTCTTTTTGGAGGCAGTGATCATATAGTTGAAGTGTATTTTTTAGATGTAATGTCGTTTAACATTACTTTAACGTTGCTTTTTGAAGGTGTTTAGATTTCTAAATTTTTTATAACTATATTTTGTAATTTTTAATGTTGAAATTTTAACCTTAATAATGTTTGTTAAATGACATGTCATCAAGGGATTTTTCTTTAAAAAAAAATATTTTTTTTTATAAGTTTAATTGTTAAAGGAGTAGGAAAATTAGACATGATGCAACATATTCTTTTAACCCTAAAAAATTTTAACTATTAAATAAAAAAGTTTTCAAATTACAGTCACCTCTCGCGAATCTACACATATTGTGTCCATAGCAAAAAAGCGTAACTAAATGAGAGATACCTACTATATTGGCTGTTTTCTGATGATGCATTTGATTAAGTTTAGTTTGAGGATTTTGTTTACAATGATAGTTTGTACTCTAGTTGTACATGTATGTGAAGTTTTTCTAGTAACAATTGCTTATGTGCATACAAAGTCTTTTTTCTACTTTAATTCTTGCCAACCTAAGATTAAACTTGTCTTGCATGGTATTATACAAAGCACTACAAAGAATTGAAGGCCCTTTGCAAAAATTTTCAAAATTTGCTGTGCAAAGCAAGTTCCACAGAAGAAAAAATCAAGCAGTATAAAAACATCAAATGACAATTTATGATATTTTTACTAAGGAAAACAAATAAAATTTGTGTAAAGTGCATGTTATTATTTTTTATACTTTTAAAGAACCTGCCGAGTAACTTGGTTTGTTAAACGTATACTGGTATTTAAAGAAGCTGTATACAGAAATACAAGGTAAATAAATATTACTTTTTCAATATCTTTATCAGTATTTAAAAGAAAAAAGTTTTACCTTGATACAAGTTGTAAGCTATTTTACCTACTTATTGTTAACGAAAAGTATACTTATTTTTATTTTAAGTAAATTAAAAATACTATACATTAAAAAACATCTTTTATCTAAAAAAATTAAAGAAATTCACTATTTTTAATATGAAGTTCAATATTCTAGAACAATAAAACTATAAAGTCTTTAAAACTGTTAAAATATTTTGTCTTTAATAAAATTAAGTTTTTAAAGTTTGATGTACAATTTTTTTTCAATATAAAAAAAATTTTTTTGATTCTACACGCAAATTGTTCGAGGTAAAATTTCAGCCAAAACTCGTAGATTTAGTTATTTCAAATTTAAAAACAACCTAGTTCGTTACTTAAAAGTTAGCTAATTTTAATGCTGAACTAGAGGGGTAGCTTTCAAATACTCACGAAGGGACACTTTTAAACGAAGGTTCAATTTTGCACAAAGTCACTTCTTGAAGAAATTTTTGCACGAGGGGTCACTTTTGGACAAGGAAATTTTTACACGAAGGGTCACTTTTGAAAAATTATTATTTAATTTTCAAAAATTTTCTTTTTTATTATTATCACTGTTACCCCTCCTAACCCTTACACTTGGTCGGTAGCTTTCTTTTTTATTTTTATTTTTTATTAATTTATTCTAGTTCAATTTTTTACTTCTTGATAATTTCTTTTTGATTTTTTTTTTCATTTTTACTATCACTGTTACCCCTAACCCTCAACCTTCTGTCGGTAAATTTTATTCTTCTTTGTTTTTTTATTGATTTTTTTTTTCTACTCTTGTGCAAAAACTTCCCTTCGAGCAAAGTGTTTTCGTGATTAGTGACTTTTCGTGCAAAAATGTCTTCGTGCATATTTGACCCGTCCCTGAAAAAAAGACCTCAAAACTAGGTGTTAAATTTTTTATTTCTTTTCTTTCGCGAAATACAGCGTTTATGTCTAGTTAAGCAAACTAAAACAAAGTTATAACTTCAAAGTAGACCAAAAAAAAAACACACACAAAAAAAAGTTTTAAACGTAAGCAAAGTTAAAAAGGGTGCAAATCTGTTTGATAAACAAAAATTTTATGGCATTTAAATTAAGAGGTATACACGTTATTATAAAAGTTTTCAAATTTTATTTCCTACGTAAATATTGTGAATTTATAACTTTCAAGTTTAATTTTCCTTCTAAATAGAATGGAAAACTTTTAGAGAATACACAACATTTAAAGTAACAATAGTTTTCATATCTATTTTTAAATACTAATTAAATCTGATAAATACTTATATATAAATACATAATATATTTAAGTAAAGCAATAGTTACTTTAAGTGTTTACCACTTAAAGTATACTAAACAAGCTTATAACAAAATTTTAAAATATGTTTGTCATTATGTTTGCCTTTAGTTTACAAAAAACTGTTTGTATCTACTATATGTAAAATACTGATTTTTTTGGAAGAAATTTCAAACGAAAAGACGTAGCTGAAAAATTTAAATTAACAAGCTGTGTCCATAAATTGAAACAGTTAAACACCATAATCTTAATAAATTGATCACTTAATTAGTTTCTTTTGATGTATCTATTATATGTACCTTTTTTTGCCGAAATTTATCTAGATTATCAATTTTACAACTTCGTCTTTTAAATACTAAAAAGTAGATTTCAAAGCATAAATTTTCATATAGCTTACTTTAAAACTAAAAATACCTCGGATTAATTCAATAAACCTTACTTAAATATGTAATTATTTTAAAGTTTAGAATAAACTTAAAATTTTTACAATTTTATAGCGGTAAATCTAGTATGCAAAATAGTCTATATACTTGTAATTTATATTTTACATACATTACAACTCAATTGTAATTTTTCTCTCTTCGTCCTTTAGTTTTTAAATTCGTGTCAACATATGGGTTTTAGCTTGTAAAATCTTAAAATAAAACTTTTAAAATTAGTTTTATAAAGTAAAAATTTTGTAAAATAAAACAGTGTAGGTTGTTAACTGTTTTGGTCTGCTGTTGTAGACATTAAATATAAAAACTTTATTAAGTTAAAAAAAAGTTTTAAAGGTATATCTCTTAAGGTTTTGAAATAAGCATTTTGTGTTGGTTTAGTAGATAGAATTAAAATAACCAAAAAAAAAAAACAGTTTTTAAATGTTTCAGAAACGTTTATAAATTAAAGTTTTGTAACATATTGCTGATTGAGTTTTTTGTAAACCGTTTTGTTAATTCAACCATAAAACTATTTAAAACAAAATTGCGAAGTAAAAAAGTTCTATCATATAAAAAATAAGTTAGTTAGTTTATGCGTATTTATATTTTTAGTTTAGTTAAAATTTACAGTGGTTATAAGAACATAATTTATAAATTGTAATGTTTGTTCCATTAGTAATTTTTTTAATTTTAGTAGTACATTGTACTGCTTTTATGAATTTAAAGAAACAAAAAACAAATTAAACGTGTTTTCATAAAAAAGGAAATTTTTAGAAAACTATTATTATTTTTAAAAGATCATAAACATGAAAAACAGTTTAATATTTTAGGGTTTAATTTTTTTGAAAGTTTTATTGCTAAAATAACGATAATAAAAGTTACAACTAAAATAAGATTAAATTAAAAAAACTTAAAGTAAAGTTATTAAAAAGTTTTTTTTTGCTTACAAATTTTAACTATATAGAAAAACTTGCTTTTTTATTTTAAACTTTCTATTGTTTACTTTCTCGTAACAATTTTTTCTTTAAAGACAATAAAGACGCTAGTTTTGTGGTGATAAACTTTATTTAAAATTCGCAAAAACAAAACAAATACTAGAAAACTCAAGCTATTCACAATTGTTATCGTTGGAATATCTTACACTAGAGCAAAAGCAATACACTTTGAAATGTATATGGCATAGCTTTAACTATTGCAAAGGGTTAATTGTACATTAACGTTTGCCATTCTTTAATTTATAACGGAAAATATGTAAAGCAAGCTGTGAGAAACTAACAAATGAAAATAAAACTTTTAAAATGTATAAACACAACAATGTTATAGATCAAATGGATGCTACAAGGCTTAATACTTTTCAAGAGTTATACATTTTCAAAGGCGCTCTAGTACCTAATATTAAATATTAAGTGTTGCATTGGAATGGCTTTTCTACATTTGGAAATATGTTTTTTTACTTTTTTAGGAACTTAAATAACGCTTTTCACTTAAAAAATTATTTATTTAATACTTTCAAAATGAGCTAACTTAATAAAATTCATTAACTACATTTTGAAGTTTTTTGAAAGTTTTAAGCATATTTGAACTTTTTTAAAATTCAGAAATTAATTTTTGCATCAAAGCGTTAAAAACGAATAGAAATGTTTCAACTATTAAGCTTAAAAAGTGTTAGAACTGTAAAAAAATTTATATTATCAAGACTGTAGTTTGTAATTTAAGCTATCATATTTATCTCAATTTTAGTAAAACGCTCTAACTAATTTTAAAAACTAACTAAAATCAAACCTATTTGACTTATTACAGTGTTATAACTCAAAAATGACAAAAAAACATATGTAAATACCGCAAGTATTAGAAGTAGTAAAGTCTTTAAATAAGTTGAATACTAACTTAGAATTTATTTACTCAGTAACTTACACTACAATATTTTTACTAAGATGAGTGTATCAACCATTAATTGAAATAAAAACCAAAAGGGAATTTTTTGGTTTTTAAAACTTGAAAAAATGTTGTATTAAAGGCATTAAAGCTGAGTCCTAAGACACCAATTTTCAACTATTTTTAAATAATATTTAACTTGTATGGCACTTTAGGAGTTATAAAACAGTACTATGAATATTTGTCAGATGTATTAGTGAATGGGCGTTATTAGCTTTTTACCTGTCTATAGCAGCTTTTTTTGCGCATGTTAGTAATATTTAAATGAGTAATTAGTACTCTTTTAATTTTAATAGAAATTAAACCTGCGTTCTTTAGTTAGAAATAAATTAGCATTACTTCTCGTACCTCATAAAATTTTTGATAGCCTCGTATACGAGACTGAAAAACCTTCAGACTGAAAAAAAACTCAAGCGAGTGTATGACACTAGAAGAATAAAAAAACTAAAAATCTGTTTCAAACTAAAGCCAACGCGTTTTCAAAGGCCAAGGCTTGAAAAACCAAACCGAACCGCGTATCGAGCCCAATTTTTTTTTCAATTATCCACATCACTGGTACATTACAGTTATGGGCTGCATCATCTGAACCGACGGGTCCACGAAAGTCATGGGGATCTGGGCTGGTTGGTGGGGTGCTTGGGTCGGCGACGGGGTGGTGACCTGGGGCGCGTACTGGGTTGACGTGGCAACCTGCTGGGTCGGCGCCCCGTTCAGTGCCGTGGGCGGGCTCGATCTGACTTGAACCCCCGCCGGTGGGGCCGCTACGTATCCCTGGTGATCGTAAAGCTCGTTATTCACAATCAGTTATAACAGAGATTACTTTATATCAAAGGATACCTCATTTAACAATTTTATTTTTTTTAATTAGATTTACATCAAAGTTTTATAAACTGTTAATAATTTTTTGTGTTGATTATTAAATAAAGATGTGCAAATTGAATATTTTCTGTCACCGAAACCCGGTTGTGATTAAAATATTTAGTTTGCACATTTTACTTAAATAAACACTTTACATTTGAGTAAACTGAGCAATCTTTTTTAGTTTAGACAAATAACTATATATGTGTTGATTATTAAAAAAATGCTCAATTAACTGGGTAAAAAACTTATTTTAATGTTTATATAAACTGCTAATAAAAGCAAATAAATAAAATAATTTTTGAACAATGTAAAAGTAATTTAAAGCACCATTTCAATCAATAGTTGCTGTTTAACTTTGGTTCAAAATAAGTATTTGCATACTCTAAGATTAAAATGGAAATCTATCATTTGTATTAAATTACAAATTCGTTCATGTCTTAAGAAAAATATTATATTGATTAATGACGTAAAAGTGTATCTGTGTTTTATAACATCGTGCGAAAGTAAAAATAAACAGGTAGCTTTAAAACTTTTTATTTAAACCAGTAATTTTTTAAGACTAACAAGAGATACATTTACCGTTGCATTTTTTAAGAATAATCGAAATTAATTATTTTTACTTTAAAACAAATAAAAACAAATTCAAAGTTTTAAACTTAAATGTTCTCCGCTTTTTACTCAGTATAAGCACTTTAAACCTTGCTTTGAAAATACTAGTTTTTCAAGTTCAGTTAAAACAACTTTTTATAAAAGACCACTATTTTGAAATAAGTAAAAAGTACTGTAGTTTAAACGTGATTCATCAAAATACGTTTGTAAAGGAAAAGTTACAACTGTTAAGTTAATCATTTAAGCTAATTAAAATCGAAATAAGATAGCATAAAATATATCTGATCAAAATAATATAGATATATTTAAACCACTGTAAACTTATACACCAAACAAAACAATACGATTTGTTGATACCTAAACAGTATTAAAACTTTTATTGCGCGCCTTTTATGATTTTAAAACAAAGCATACAAATAAGCTAGTTAAAATAAAGTATTTAAGTTGTGGTAAAACTACTTTAGCTTAAATGTTTTATCAGAAAGTTTCTAATTGGGAAAATTATCAGTTTGAATCAAAAAGCAGCCAATTTGTTTTTAATCTAAATTTTTTCTAAACACTAACTTGAGGTTGTGCGTTCTGGATGAGTTGTTGTGCTGGTTGCACCATTTGGACCATTATTTGCTGGCCTCCGACCACCGCAGGGTCGACAATTGGTGCTTGCAGTCCCAGCTGAGCTAATACGAACTCTGCGGCAACTGACTTTGCTTCCTCCACTGAGTAGCAATACTTGTTGGGCTGTTGTTAAATGTATAAGTATAATGAAGAAATGACTTTTAATTTAAACAAAAACAAATTGTCTTAAGTATTAAATTTTAATTTTAATTATGTTTACTAGTAACAGTTTAAGAAAAAAAATAATGTAAACACTTATACTTGTATAATTGTAAGAACTATAGTGTATGTAATTATAACATAAGTAAGAGAAATTTAGTTTATGTTTTAAAAACTAAAAAGAAAACTCTTAAAGTAATACAGTTCATTTAAATAAAAAACTTCTTTGACTTATAATTTTATAAAATTTAGAGTCATAATATAACGTTATTGATTTTGTGTTTAAATGGTATATGTATAATTAGTATATACAATTAAAATAAAAGCTTAAGTCTTGTTGATACAAACATATGTACAAATGATTTAAATAATGTTAGTCTGAATTATTATTCATATATTATTATAATTAGCTGGTTAAGAATAATTTGAAGCTAAGTTATCAAAAAAACAATTATCTTTTAATATTTCAATTTGACTAAGATTACTAATTTATTCAGTGAATTAATATTTTTTTTTTACAAGAATCAATTATTTTAGTTAAACTTTGTGTTTCTATTTTGTGTGTAAATTTTACAAATTTTACGGTTAAATGATTAATTTCAAATATTCTAGTAATTAAGAGCTTTTTTAGCTAAGTTTAATGCAAACATTGTCAATTGAATCATAAAAAAACCATAATTTGCTCTGTATTTTTAGATTGAGTTTGTTTGTTTAAATTACTTTACTATGTAAATAAGAAATTTACCTAAAATTTGTCAAATGAGTTTCAATCAAAGTCAGAATAAATGTGATTGCAACTACAAACTTATTAAACTTTACAACAGAAACTAATCACCAAAAAAAGCTAAATTGAAATAATCAGGTTGTTAAAAAAGGCATACTTAACGTTGTTACACCAATCTTGTTGTTTTATCTTACACTAATCTTTAGATCAGATATGAACGTTATTAATATCGCAGTTTTTGTCACTTTTTAATATAGCTCTCACCAAAGTTTGTTTTACTGCCTTGCCGAAAGACACTGCTGAGACGGTTTTGTGTGTTTATAAAGGAAATTCCAGCGAAAGCTCACTCCTACAAAAGTTTCTATCTCACGACAAAAAATAAATGTACGCGATAAAAAACATGTGCTAAACCGCAACGTGAAGTTTTATCGTTTTAAATATCCTTTTTAGATTTTAAACAGTTGAGAATCACCTTGAATTTTAAAGTTTACCTTTTGCCAAACACTTTATCAAAGATGTCGGTATACATCTATTTTACTTTAAATAATGAACAGTTATTGTTTACATTACAACGTAGCCTTGAGCTACAGAGTATATTGAATTCGCTAAAGTTTTAGTAAAACCTGTAGTTGAAAAAAACAAATTACAAATTGTTTTTAGATTTTAAAAACTGTAAATTTTGACTGAAAATAATGATTACTTAAATGTTTAAATAGAATAAGTTGTTTAAGTTTACGTCATCATGTTAAGTATTTAAGAACGAATTAAAAATTAAGAATTAGAAAAATAAATATTAGAAAATAACTAAAATCTTCTCTTTATCTTAATTACTCTCAAGTCAAGGGCTGTAAGTATAAACAGCAGTGAAGTTAACTTGAAAAATTCACTGCAAACGTTCTGTTACCTGAAAGTAGGGTTGGTGCGGGTATATCTGCGCGAGCGCTGGGACGCTGACCCTGAAAAAGAACATTGGCCGGTTGTCGGGACCTGGTGACGTCATCAGCTGGTAAGAGGGGATGCCCCACATTCGCTGGGCGCACGTCTGCTCCAGCACCTGCTCGGAAACCGACTGGTTGCGGCTGACGACCGGTTGCTGCAGGAACGGCGAAGCTTGGACGTACTGACCACCTGCCGTCTTGTACAGGACGCTTGAGGGGTCCTGAAGCATGTAGCTGCCGTCGAAGTTTTGAACTAATTGCTGCTCCTGGTTGTTGTTCTTGGCGTAGTAGCGGCCGTACGTGGCCTTGCCGGCCGAGTAGCCGAGGTAGCTGTTGCGGCTGGCGCTGGTCCTGGTGTTTTTGAGGCCCTGCTGCTTGATTGGCTGCACGATCTGGCTGGGCTGGATGACCTGGTGTCCCAGGTCGGTGGTCCCTATGACCCCGTTCGGGTAGACGATCATTCCCGCCTGGCTCTGCACTCCGTTGATCTTTAAATTGGAAAAAATAATAATTGTGGTACTATGTTTTCTATTTTTTGTAACTTTTGAAAGGTAGTTATGGTACTATCTATAATCTTAAACATTTAATATCTTATTCAAGTAGACAATAGTGAAAGATCATTTTTCAGTATTCACTTTCTAATCTATGTTGTTTTAGTATACTTCTTAAAACGCTACAATTAGTTAACAATTAACTTATTATCCTAAGCTTATAGATTTGAAAAAAAATATTTCGAAACCAAACAAAACACTCACAATAGTTGGTAGCGTAACTCCGAGCTCCCCGTTTCCGCTGACTCCCTGGGCGAGCACTTTCGCGCCAACCTTCGCCATCCGATTATGGTCGTTTTTGTCCACGGGTTTGGCGAGAGTCACCTCCACCTGGGCCTCGTCAATTTTGCTGCCGTCTATTTTCTGCATCGCTTCCACACAAGCCTCCCTCGTCGTGAAATGTACGAACGCGTAGTCCCTGATCTTTTTCACTCTGTTGAGTTAATACAATTTATAACATTTTAGGTTAATCTGATTGTATTAAATAAGTTTTTTACAAAGTATTATATAAATGAAAAATGTTGAGCAATAAAACTTGGTTCGGTAAAAAAGTTACAAACGTCAGGTAGAGTTACATAAACAAATAAAAAAATAGCTAAATTTTTTAAGTGGGCGTAAAGTGAAGGTGTTTGTAGTTGGTAAAAATTTTAAGAACAAACTGATTAGTTGTTTTTTCTTATAACACTTTTTAACAAAAGTTATACTACATATTTAATTTAGAATGTTTATATATTGTAAGATCAATATTTTTTTGATATACTGAGTAAAATAAATACTTGGATATTTTTCGTAAAACAGGCAGCACAAAAAATGAGGCGTGTAACGTAAAATACTAAAACTTTTGGTATATTAGTCTTAATTTAGCTGTCAAGTTTAAATCGAAGCATCGAGCTTAGTAACTTAAACCGCTAATGCAAAAATAACTGCACTCATTTGCAACAAATGTATTTGCAATAAACAAATTAAGCTCAAAGCTATTTTATAGCAGCTTGATTACCTAACTCATGACTAAAAACCTTTACTCTACTTTTTACAAAGTATTCTAAAAAAAAACCTTTCTACGGTTCCGGGCTTGAACTGGCTGAAGACCTGCTGCAGCTTGTCCTCCGTGGTGTCCAGCATCAGATTCCTCACGTACAACACCTTCACCTGGCTCATCACGTCCTCGTCCACCTCCTGTTCCGGTTCGGCCCAGTCAACGGCTATGGGGTGGCCCCACAGCTGGATCCTGCCTGGTATCAGCTTCCTCCTGGCCATGGCCGCCGCACGGTGGCTCTCGTACTCGACGAAGGCAAAACCGCGGTTCTTCGACTTGTCCTGCGCAGACGGGTACACTATGACGTCACACACGCCGTCCGTCACCTTGTCCATCTCCTTCAGAATGTCGTCCTTCTTCTTGTTCTTGGGGATGCCCCCGACGAACAACCGGCAGTTGTCAACCGAGTAGCACACGCCGAGCATCCTGCCCTTCCTGATCTCGAAGTTGTTCAGCTTCTTCACCGCCGCTTTCGCCTCCTTCTTGCAGGAGAACATGACGAACGCGTATCCCCGGTTCTTCCCGTCGAAGTCCATCATCAGCCTGAGCTCGTAGATGCGGCCCACCGTCTCGAACACCGGCACCAGCTCGTCCTCGAACACGTCCCTCGGGATCTTACCCACAAACACCTCCGCTCCCCTCGGCATCGGTCGGCCGTTCCACCCCGGGGGCGGCCCCCCGTACTTCCGCTGCCCGTTCTCCTGGGTGATCTGGTAGCCGGTGCGCTGTATGAGTCTGCGAAGCTCCTGCTCGTTGGGGAGTCCCGCCAACGGGTTGTCGTTCCTCTCCGGCTGCTTCGGTTTCCCTTCTTCCGTCTGCACCTGCTGGCCGGCTTCTTCCGCTTTGTTGTTGGCTGCCTGTTGAGTCTTGGAGTCTTCGGTGGTCATTTTGCTGTTTGTTTTATTGTTAAAAATAAACATTGTGCAAATAATTATCTTGCCGTAAGTTTATGTACAAGTTTTTAGTTTGTATACTTCAACTCAATATATTATATTTTATTATTAATTTCCTGTTTTTAACTTATATCTTTATATTACTAAAATGAATTTGCATATCTATAAAGCAATCATTAATAAATTACTTCTTTTCACAATGTATGCAGTCGGATTATATAACATATAATGTACCTAATATTAGTTCTTAATCCATATAAATTATGTCTTATAGCAGGGTTTCCCAAACTTTTTTGCTAATGGCCCCCTTTAAAGAGTTTGAAAAAGTTATGGCCCCCTTCAATATATAGATTACTCATAAACTACGATAAAATACACATTAGACCTTTTTTTTTTTTTTTTTTTTTTTGCTCTTCATCTGAAACTCAAGAATATCTAGTGTAAGTTTCTAAACTGCCATAAAATACACATAAGACCTTTTTTTTTTTTTTTTTGCTCTTCATCTGCAACTCAAGAATATCTAGTGTAAGTTTCAGGTTATGGCCTCATGGCCCCCTGTGGCTCCTTTACTGCTCATGGCCCCCCCTCTTCCCCCTTTGCTGCTCATGGCCCCCTGAGTATCTGTCATGGCCCCCTAGGGGGCCACTTGGCCCACTTTGGGAAACCCTGTCTTATAGTTTAGTAAATACACATATTCATCTGTTATTAATCTTGCAGTACTTATTTTTTACCGTACTCCGAGGAATTCGGTTAACTTATTTATCACAGAGAAACATGTGTTATTTGAACAAAGAAAATTAATGCGTAAATTGTTTTTTGTTATATATTCCAGCAAATTTGCTGCGCGAGGATCTGTATTAACAAACCATTAACCTGTAATTTTAAATTTTTGTACCTTATGTTATTAGCATCTACAGTTTCTTTTTTGCTTAAAGTTCTACACTACAGTAATAAACTCACATATACGAATAGAAAACGCTGTATTATTAAAAATTAGAAAAAAAAAACTTTTGTTTGGAAAATTACTTTTTTGTACTGTTTATTAAGATTTTTATCATTTAAGTGAGACTTAATAAAAACTGTATGCGGTTTTCTAAAAAGGGCTTATTAAGTATTATGTTTAAGATCTTTACACGCAGCTTTCAATGTATTCAGTTATAAAAGTACTGAGAATAAAAAGTATAGCTTTTTGCAAACCGATCTAATCTGCGTTTAAAATACACTTTCACGCTTCGCTAACTTCGTATGCTTACATATCTTAAGTTCTAATGACAGATAATTTGTTTATACAAGTAAACAATCTCTGAGAGGTTCGTAAATTATATTTTAATTGCGAAAACGTTAAAAACTTAAAAATAAAAGCCATTAGAAGGCTTCAAAGTATCATTTTACAACTTACATATGTGTTTTTTTTACGTTAAGCACAGCCAAGAAAGTAAATAGAGTTTAAGCAGGACGGCACTTTAGTTTTTTGTTTAAAATAAATCTCCAATAGCAATTTAACTTTATGTAAAAATCAATTATTACCTATTTTTAAAATAAATTTACCTCTTTTTACTTGTAAAGTAAAACATATCTTTTCTCTTCTAATCAACGTAACAATAAAATAACCTTTAGTTTAAGTCGTTTTGACTGAACTAGGTATAGCTTCAATAGAAACTTAACTTACTACTAGCAGTCTTTGTTTGACAAAAAAACGGAATTCAAAAATTTTTTGCAAGTAAAAAACTAAATGTCTTCAAATTGTTTTACTTTTAAATATCAATCTTTCGAACAACAAGCTAGGCTCAGCAGCGTTAGTTTGTTATGCAGCTTGTACCTCTTTTTACAAGGAAGTGCCTTAATTCCAAGGCTAGCTTGCTTTTGAACTACTTCCTCATTAAAGCATTAAAAAAACATTGTTATAATCAGATGGACTTTCATTTTGAACTAGCTACAAGCTTTTACCAATATTTAAAACTTGAAAATTTTAATTATTGTTGGAGCTAGAGTTTAGTCTAATGATAATTTTGCAGGTATTATTTAAACTTTTTGTTATGCTAGGTTAAGTTTTTCGGATTTTTAATATTTAAACAGTTGTAAACTGATAAAAACAAAATATTCATATACTCAACAGTAGAATAATAAATGAAGCAAATTTTACCTGTGTAAAAATAATATAAAGTACAATTTTCTTCGGTTTTTAACTTTGTTTGCTAAAATAGGCTTAAGTTCAAATAATGTTGTTATATTAAATAAATTTCTTTTGAAGGAAAACATTTGGAACGGTATAAATAAAAAGTATGAAAATTGAGTGAAGCGTAGTATTTGCCTTAGATAACTTATTGAAGAAAATAAAGCACGTAAAACTTTTGATACTGTAGGTGTTGTAATACAATAAATAGATGTGGCTGGTAAGTATAATTTAATATTCTACAAAAAGAAAACTATTGAACTGTTTTAAAATTTTAGCAGCATATTTTTAACCATGTAATTCTTTTTTATCAATATTATATAACATTAGCATATTTATAGCTCTGATTAAATTATTTTCATTAAGAAAACTACATTAACAGCAAAAAAAGTTTGAGCATTAAACGAAGTTTAATATCATCATGGAATTTTAATTTGAAATTCATATAGATACTGCAAACTTCAGACTTGTTTTTAAATATAAAGCTTAGTTTTAACGAAAAAGTTTCTACTATGTAAATAGTTACTTAACGATACTGATCGAATATTAAAAGTATCTTTAATTTAAATTGTTTTTCATATTGACTACAAATAACATAAAAAGCCAGAACTTTTTTATATTAGACTATTTAAAATATCTAAAGTTAAATTATTACAATTTCATTGTGTTTTTAGAAACATTTTCAATTATAACAGCGCATAATAAAAATAAGCCAACTGTTTTTCTTTCTTTTTAGTCTTCTTATTACGTCATAAAGGTAGGAAATGTGTAAATAATGAGCGAACTGCTGACTATTGTCATTTGCAACAAAGACACGCCTAATGAAGACAGCAACAAAAATATTTTCTTAATTCCACACAAAACGGTTTTCTTTTTGTAAAAAAACAAAACTGTTTGTCCAGCTATTTGCTAATTGAAACATGTATGAGTGTTTGGTTATAAAAGTAAAGTATTAAATAGAAAGTAATGTTATGTGAACAGACTTTTCTGCACTAAAAGCAAATACCAAATGTTGTGTTAGGTTTTTCAACGATAATGTATAGTAACATAAATTTCAGAAAGTATAGTCTTATAAAAATTACTTTAGAAAAACTTAGTGTGCACAGATTATTGTGCATCATGTTAATTTCGTACTTTTTCAAGCTGTTTTAAAGCCGAAACTGTAAAAGCACAACTTGTGTTAACAAATATAAGTAAAAAAAATCATTTTCTATAACAGAGCTGATTTTTTGTAACATTGGTTTAGCTATCAACTACAATTTGCATACTTTTCAATGTCCTTTACTTACTTCTCATAACGTTGTCATAATTTCCGTTTTACTCAGTTTCAACACAGCCTCAACCAAACTTAGCTCACAAACAATGAAGCATTTCGGTTTTTGTTCTGACTCTATTTTATTTTCCATTTTACAAGCTTTCAGCCTGGTTTGAAAAAAGAACAACAGCAAAGTAGCATCGATTTCGCTTTTTTTTGAAGCATATGTATATAACTGTATTATTTAGGAGATGAACTTGTATCAATATTTAAATATAAACATTGCTACAGTAAAACTTATACAATAAAAGTTTTACGTGATCAGCTATTTTAAAACAGAAGAAAAATTCGATTGACAGTAAATTTTTCATGAGTGTACACAAAAAATAAAAGCCGTAGTTTTAACCACAAAAGAGTGTTAAAAAGTTTAAAAAATAGACAAAAACTTGCAGTTTAAAATAAAGCGGTGTTCTTACAATCGTGTGCGAAAAATGTACCATAAAAGAGACAGCTCCAGTTGTTACTAGTCCACAACTGAAACACGTCTAAGATTAATTTTAAACGCTTTTCTAAATAACACTCAGCGACACGGCAACCATGAAGAGTTGCGATTCGGCCAAAAATGGCATTTTGACAGTCCTGCTTTAAAGCGAGGCTGTTTACACCTTTGATCTCGCTGTTTCGGCTCATATGAAAAGAAGAGTGAATGTTTTGAGTGTTATAATTAGAATTGCAACTTGTTATCAAACTAAAACTTTTAAAAACAAAGTTCTTAATATCACTAGTTCAAAACCTTTTTCGTCTGTTAATATTTAAAATGAAATCTAGTAGTGTGAAATTTAATCGAAAAAATTTAATATTTTTCAATATTTCCAATAACTGTTATATAAAAAAACTTAAACACTTAAGGACAAAAAATATTATACCGGATAAAATTTAAAAATAACAAAAGTAAATTTATTCTATTTGAGTAACTTTATAGTAAAGATAGAATATAACTAATACTTTTAGCTTCTTCATTTAATATTTTATGTAATTTGTTTTGTTGCTTATGTGATAATTCATTTTACAAATTACTTATATTAAAAAGATAAACTAGATACTTTATCTAAAAAAATGTGTAAACTTTTTTTTAGTGTTTTTAGTTTTTAAATAACTTTTTATTAACATTTTAAAACCATACTAGTATACTTTATGATTTTTTTTTACTTTTTACTTCCAAAATAAAAAATCTTTAGTATAAAGATTTAACAAAAAAATTAAAATTGATAAAAAAATAAATATTTAAAAGTCTTACTAACTGTCTTATTTTAATAAAATTTGTAAAGAAAAAATAAAGAAATACAAGTTAAACGTTTTTTATTTATAAATAATTTGAACTTGAGGTAAAACAGAATTTAAAAACTTGAAATGCTACAAGCAAACCAAAAGAAAGTGTAATCAATCAAAAGAATTTTATTCTTGTTTGTGCCTAGAAACCATAAAAGTATGCTTTTTTTTTCTAGAAAATCAATTACTTTAGTAAAAATCTTGGTAATAAATCACTGGATAAAGCAATATTTTGGCTAAATTTAATTATATTGCTGTCTTTTTTACTTTTCGCACTGTTATTCATTATCAGCAAATTTAATGCTGACCTTGCAACGTGTTTTGCAACATATTGAATAATTGTTATTAATTTTTATTCAGTATATAGCTTTAGTTTCGTAATAAACTAAACTTGTTCAAACTTTGTTTATTATTACGGACTGAATCGAGCAAAAAACGTAAATTACTAGTTTCAAAAACTAATTGTTATGTTACAAAATTTCTCTCGATAATAATGATAGTTGAAAAAAAAGCTTTTAAGTACACACATGCATCTATATGTTCTGTACAGGTTTCAAATATAAACTTCTATATATTAAGTCAAAATAAATTCAGCGGTTACTAAAGATTCTAAGAACTTAGTGATTAGTACCATTTCTTATCATTCCTAATCAAACTAAAAGCAGAAAGTAAGCAGTCTTAGTTCTAACATAAGTTAAAAAAAGTTGATTTACGATGAAAAAATTATACTCAAATATTTTGTTGTTTATCCAACGGTGTGTAAAAGTTACATTGAATATTATTTTCAAGTATCTGTCACGTATACATTGTAAGAAGATGCAAGCCGCAAGCTTCTGATGAGACTCAACTGAAGCTTATTGATTTTGTGTGTGCTTCTTGCGCGTGTAGCGTTTTTAAAAGGTGTTTTGGGAACCGTTTAAATTTGACGGATTGCTAAATGTCGAGTGCATTTTCACTAACATACATTTTAGATTGTACTTGAAATTTTATTTATAATCAAGAAAAAAGATTTATTTCACTAAGTTAGGATATTGGCCCTTTTCGAAATGCTAATTTAAGTAATTAATATATAATTGCGTGATACCATCTTACAAAATCAGTAAACATCCTAATAGTCGTTAATTTTATCTTAGAGTTTAGTGAAATCATGTTTTTAATTTTTTGTTATCTAGATTTGATAAGAAATAAGCAATTTAAACTATATCAAGTTTAGTTTTTTAATTTGTGACTAAACACAGTAAATTGTTTAAGGTTATATAAAGTTAAAAGTTGAAACTTCGATAAACTTTTAACAATATCATCTTAAATAAATTACTTTTATTAATTGTTTTAAATAGTTCAGCATTTTTTATCGTTTACAAGTGTAAATAACAATGTTTAATTGAAAGTAAACACAAATTAAAATATAATCTTGTACAGAAAAAAAGTAAATTGATATAAAATACTTCTAATTTTAGCTATTAAAATACTAATTTAAAGTATTAAAAAACTGAACAAGTTAGTTTGAAAGTATTTATGCATACAAAAACAATTAAACGATTAGTTTACTAGCTAATAAACTACTATAAAGCTATGTGTAAACCAAAGTCCAATAAAGAGTTTTTGCAACAAACATGATATTTTCAAAACAAAATAACTTAATATTGTTAATATTATAAATATTTATGGTTTTTCCGAAAAATTATAGTTACTAAAACAAAAAAGTGCTTAGAAAATTGAAAAACCTTGAATATTTAACAATATAAACATAAAATTATCATTACACTCACAGTTTTTTTAGTAATTAAATTACTTTAACAACTTTACTTTAAACAGTATGAAAATTATAAATTAAAAACTTTATAAAACGCTTAATATCAGCTTAATACAGCTCGCATTAGCAAACAGGAGTAAAATTAAGAAAAGCAATTTCATCGCACCCAATTTGGTTATTTTTAGTCGCACAAGTTACGGAGTCTGACTGCCGCTTTGCTGCCGAACCGGTAATTTGTCTGCAGGTTTTGTCTCTGTGATCTACCTGAATACACAAGCGCCGGCGGCAGTGTGTAATCCGCTGTTGAAGGTATTACACGTGTTCATAAGTTTCGCTGCAGCTTAACACCGCTTTGTCTGTAATCCGCATGTTTTGTGTTTGTTTGCGCGTCGCAGCTTGTTCATTGCTGCTCGCATTATTTTTTACACCTATTAGCATCTTTGCTGAGGCTATTTAGTCCTAAACTGGTTGCGATTTATTTCAAAGCAACTGAAACTGCAACCGCTTTAATTTTATCTAGCAAATAAAAAAACAAACCTGCAACTCTGGTCGATCGTGCGCGATCTTTTTATCGGTGGTTCCCCAAGAGTAAAACTAGTTGCCAACTGATTCACGCCGTTGCCAGGCTGCAGCATGAAAGCTGCGGGGTTGCCGGGGTTGTGGTGAACGATCTGGGGGCAAACAACTTCCCCCCTTCGCTTGGAGGATATTTCCATGGATTTTTAGTAAATTTAAACAACTAGTGAAAGACGTGTGAAAATTAGCAATTATACAAATATTTTTAATTAAGTTACACTTTGATGTAAAGCTTAATTATGTTAGCAAAACTAAATTTTCATAAATTTACTTAAACAGAACAAAAAATTCTAACATTACTTATATCAGTTGCAAGTTTAAAGTTCATACAAGTGTTGTCATATTGTTTCACTGCTCGAGCAAAACTCATTGATGCAGATATGTTATGTCATCGCGCTTAAGTTGCTTTATTTTGTGTGACCTTTAACCTTTGCTCTTGTTTACAATAGAAGAAGCGTTGTGTTGATTAGTTGAGCTAAACAACGACTTATAAAAAAGCGTACTTCAGTCATGTGCGCAACAAAAATTTAATTCAATTTGTCAATTTTGTTTATTATGTAGAAGTCATTTTGTTTTTAATTTAATAAAACTATTTAAAAGAATTCTTTATACAGTTATTGTAGTCAATGAATTGTTTAATTAATCTTTTGTATATGTTTTATTCTGTATTGTAGATTTTATACTTTTATGTTGTAAATGTTTAAAATTTATACAAAAAATGTGCATGAAGTTTTATAAAAAACGATTAACATACACTTCTTAATGCAAACCACAAACAGAGACTTGCACAAGCTTTCAAACAGTATATTTAAAAACCAGCTTAAAACTGTGCGGGTAAAATTAAATCTAGCTGCTTATCAGAAAATTACTCGTTTTTCAACATGTGATTTCAATAAAACTTTTGGTTAACAAATCACACGAACTAACATTTGTTCATAAAAAACTGCTTTTATATACTTTTAAATAGTATTTTTTTAAATCAAACGTTTTCGTATGATCTATTGTGAAAGCATTTGATCGATTAAAATATTTCTTTCTTATTACTCATTTATTTTTGTGTAATTAATACAAGTCTGAAGTTTTAATTAACAACTTTACAATAAGATACTTTTATGCTTCATTTACGCTTGTTTTACTAGAAAACTTTTTTATAATTCAAAACTTTAAAATACCTATTTAAGCTCTGTTTTTTATTCAAAGTGTCTTGTTTATTTGTAACAAGCTCTTTTTTATCAAAAAACAATCTTAGATTACTTCAAGAGCTGCAAATTTATCTGAACAATTGAGATCAAAGTTTTATTTTCTCACACTTCCTGGCTACAAACATGTTTGTTAAGTTTGGCGCGTTTTACGGTTTGCATGTAGAAAGTTTCACAAAAAAAATCAGAAAGACGGTTTTTGTGCGTTTTCAGTAAATCAGTTACTATTGATTGATATGCAAAATTTTACTGTTTTCCTAATTAAATTGTGTTTTTACTTGGAAACAAAATAACGTTACAAAATATTTTTAAGCTTCAACATTAGGTGGACTTTTATTGCTTAAATTTAGTAATAATATTATTTTTTGTTGAAAGTTTTACAACTACGGTAAAATAATATTTTACATTTTTATTTGATGTTTTTTAACAGTCTTTTATTTCAAAACTTTATTTAAGTTTTGAAATAGATATTCAATATTTTTAGTACAAAAGATTATTTTATAGAAAAATTGTATTTTACTTCAACTATTTTACTGATTTCAAAATTTAGTAAAATTAAATAAAATAATAAAGCAATTAATAAAAAAAATAAAAAAAACTTTTACTATTCTTTCAATTCAAAATACAAGAACTTAAGTTAAAGTCTAAAATATATTTTTTTTAAAAGCTTAAACAAAAGCTCAAAGAACTTTGTAATAATGCATAGAACTTAAAGCTAAGCAACTAAAACAATTAACATTAAGTTCTAGAAGCTGAAAAAGAACTCAAACATATCATTATATAAGCATAACGGTTTTATTGCACTACAGGTAGCTATAAAACTCAATTATTAACTCAAGCACTTTATAATGAATTTCTTCAAAATTTAATGCACAAAAATTTTGATTGAGAAAAATCACTTCAGTGTACACTATAATTAAGAAACATTACTTGTAATCAACATAAAAACCCTTCGCGCATATAATTTACCTTTTATTAAATTTATAGCAATTTCAATTTAAGAGCTGCTAAACTCACAGGCTTAAAGCTAATTTCTACTGAACAAAACACTAAAGATTATACTTTCTATATAAAATGAACTTTTTGTAATGCTTTTAAGCCGGTAGTTCATGCACGAAACCAAACGAACAAGCTTCTAGGCCACCACCGACTTTGATATAATCTAATTCAACCTAAAGGCATATACACTTTCAGTAGTGAAATACACTTGAACAAAGTATCTGCAAAAATGAAAAAAAAACGAAAAATGAGAAGCCGTTGTGGGAAGAAAGTATCTTATATAAACTTTTTATTATTTGAGCAAAAGTTGCGTTTTTTGTTAACTTTTATTTTAAAAACTATCAGAAAGCTTTCTTTTAAAAACATAGTTCTGTCATAAAAAAAGCAAACTACTAACTTTAATTTTTTTTTTAGCAATTAAATGATTTTAAAACGTTAAGCTAAATTTTTCTTGAGCAATCACAAGCTGCTGCTCTTTCTCAAAAAAAAATATAACAAAAAATATAAGGAAAGGCAGCAGCGAGGTATTGCAAAATTCACAACTCAAATTTCCGCGTTCAAATTACAACACAGCACACGTGATGCAGATCGAATTTCGTTTCTCAAGCTATAAAAAGCACTGTCTAAGAAAAAACAAGCTATGCTGAGTCAAAATAAAAGTTGCTGGTCGTAAAAGCTGTCCAACGAGCAGCAAGTCACAACGAACTGAAGCGAAAACACAACGCTCGCTGCGACTGAATGAAAGGAGTACAATGTACAAAGTTATTACAATAACTCATTTTGTTTTCATTGTGCGCTAATCTTGAAGCCGAAAGGCTTGGTTTGAATGGCAAATCAAACTTGAAGCTAGCAACGCTTTTGCTGTTAGCTTCATTCAACTAGTCATAGCAGGTAGCTACACTCTCGAGCCTCGCTTATTCATACGCAGCATGAATTTTGTGCTAACAAACGCGTTAATTTTGCTGATCTTGCGTTTTCTCCTAAGCAAAATTTTGCAACTTGTGTGCAAAATGTAGCTTGTTGCGCCAACTAACGTTTATACTGATAAATTGCAAAACAGTGCAAAAACGTAGTTGACTTGCTTACAAAAATTATTTTAATAAAATTTCGTATAGTGAACAATAACTTTTAGGTTTTAGCTAATTTTTTGTAACTATCACCTCCTTTATTAAACTTTATACAGTCAGTAGAGTTCCGAATAACTTTAATCAAGTTCAATAAAAGTAACACACATTATTAATAGCTTTTATTCTTATTAAGAAATCAAATAAAAGTTTCAAAAAGATTTCAAAAAATGATTTTTTTTTAAGTAAATATTTACTTTTTTATAAAAAAAATGCTTTTAATATTTTTTTATTTTCAAAAGCACTAAGCGAAACTTACAAAACATATACACTTTATAAAAGAACAAAAATACTGAGTAAAAATCTATAAAAACTAGTGGAAAAATACTTACAATACACGTAAATTATTAAAAATAATGGTTTTTATTTGTTTTTAAGCTTAGTTTATGTAGTCACAAAAATGATTAAATGATACATTCTTGTGTTACATCAATTAAAATTTAAATTGCTTTATCTTTTCTTTTTAAGATTTTATAACTATCAAAAAACATACTCACGACCAACACTAAACATTTGCATTAGAGTCAAATGTATATATGTATATATGCACTTAGAATAACCAAGAATTTCGTTAGGTTTAACAGTTTTAAAACATTTTGTATTATAAATAGCCATGGTACTTAAAAATACGCAATAAAAATATTTATTAAGTTTTAAGTCATCATACTTATAAAATTTTTCTTTAAACTATTTCAAAACTTATGTACAAATCTCTTGTTTCAATCTAAAAAATTTAAAACTCGAACCTATGCAAACTGCAGGTTTGTTTTTTGTACAAAAATATTTTACTGCAGTTAGAAATGTTTGCTTAGTTAAATAACTTTGATATCGGAAAAAGCAGTCATTAGAATGTTTACATTCAATTAATTATTCGGCGGTGAGCTGTCGACAAGGTCAGAGTTGAAGTTTAAGCATTAATTTCACTATAATAATTCACTGCAGTTAAATTAATGGCTTCAATTTCTACAATATAGCTTTGTTGTTATTGTTAACTATTTTTGTTGTAAAAATTAGAAAAAGTCTAAACACTAATACAAAAGCAATACTTAAATAAAAACAAGTTTGTTCAAACAACTCATAAACTGAAGTAGAAATTAATGATCAAAAAATTAGTTTTATGCAGTCAATAGCATTAACATATTCTTAACTTACAAAAAAGATAAGTATTATGTTTTACCACAATTTTTGGTAAAGGATATCAAAATTAACCTTTTAAGACTCTAAAAATATTGATATAATAACTTTATAATATCTTAGAATGTTTTCTTTTAAAACTCTTGTTGACCTATGCTAAATACCAGTAAAATTTGAATAAATGTTCTACTTAGCTTTAATATTTGAATGTTAAAACTGTATTTAACTTTGATTTGTTAACTAAAAGCTTTTTTGTATCTAATGTGATCTATGTTTACACATATCATTAAACAAAATATTTTTACTTTTACTTCAATAAGTTTTAATTTAATTTCGACTTCATAGAATTCTAAAAAGCTAGTAATAAAGATTTAGTTTTTGTTAGTTGAAACTTTTATAAAAAAATCAGCAAATGTCTAAATGTAAGATATTAGAAAATTTCAAAATAAGATAAGTTTTTTATGCATCAATTTTATTTAGTACTTTCTAAGAAAATGCATTTTGATAATTTTGAAATTCAAAACATTCAAAGGAAAAACTATCTAAAAAGTCAATGGTTAAATGCTGCTCTAAATTTAGTAAATAATGTATATTTAACTTTAACGATTCGTTTTCTTTCATTCAAACTACTCTAAAACTAAAAATTGTGATTCGTTTCTAAGTTTGATTATTTTTTGCTATTTACGTTACTTGTAAGTAAAGAAAAACATTTAACTTTTTAGTTTAGTATGAAACTATTTATGAATTTCGTCAAAACTTTAATTAAAACAAAAGTTTGGAACACTGATGACAATAAGCTTCATAAACTTCATGTTTTAAAAATAAAATACGTCAGTACAAATTTTCATAAATAAAATTTATAGCGTAGATGAACAATGATGTAGACATCATACATCAGTATAATGTTACATTTTAAAAATTATAAAAATTTAAATACCACTAACCTTTTACTCATCAAGTTCTTTTGTTAGCTCTACTATTGATGATGTTTTCCAACTTAGTTCCTTTTGGTGTTTTCTTTAACAACTCAAAGATGTTTTATTAATATAGATTTTATAAAATCTAGAAAATTAAAATAATCAACTTTTTATTTCTAAATTTTATTAACAGTACAATGTTTCACTTGCTCGTTTCAAAGTACACAAATAAAAATAATAAAATATATAAACTAAAATAAATACTTGAAAAAATCCACATGATCATCCGCTGAGCTGTAGAGCAAAATAAAATCGTCAAAAAACTTCTACCACCTCCATGTTTATCTAGTGCAGTAATTACACGGCAGCTCTTAAGCACGAATTTAAAAAATTGTCATAAAACTGCACTACTAGCTCGTTGAGAGGCATGCTTGTTTGTTTAACGATGATTTTCTGCACACTGTGAGCCCCTCGCTGAAAAGGTAACTCCTGGTACGATGTTGAGTGTGGTATTTGTTCGTTGATTATTAATGCAGTAGTAGTGTTGTTACAGTGTAAATCGTTCTAATTTTTTTTGAGTTAAGTTGTATTCCAATCGCTTAGGTGTTTAAGATATGTTGCGGTAACTTGAAATTTAAGTAATGTAATTTTTTGTTTCAAAAAATAAAAAATATCCACTTAGGCCGCTAAACTAAAATTATGACTTTTTCTATGTTATATTTATTCAAAAATTAATTTTACTCTAGTTTAATGAAAAGCACTATAGTTATTACTTTTACATGCTTTAATCTACACATTTAACATAAATTAATATTTTAATTTTAAGATAAGTCTTTTAATTCTAAAAACAAAAAAAATAAACGATTTTCTTCTGTTTTTGTTGTTCTAGTTCGTTCCATGCCTTACAACAACATTTTCATTACACCACCATCCGCCTAACGCGCTAAGAAAACTAACTATGCACTTAACATCAGTCTACTAATGTTTTGAATAAAAAAAAAACTGAAGCATGAATATAACAACAATCGTTTTATATCTTTATGTACAACTGCCAAAAAAATTAAAAACAAAATCTAAAAGTTATTTTAATTTGTTATTAAAAAATCTAAATGTTGAAAATCAACAAGTAAAGTAAGATAACTTTGATATTCTGTTGTTTTTTTCTTACTATTAACTCTACTTTTGTTATAATATGCTTGTTTTTGTTTTAAGTTTTCATTAGTATTTTAATCGAGGAAATACCAAAACCTATCATATCTTACTTATTTTACTCTACTTTTTTTATGAAAAAAAGTGATTTCGTTATTGTATTTATCATTTTAAATCATTACATATTTATATTTTAAAAGTTTTGAAAGGCCGGACTCTATAAAAAAGTAACAATTTAAAACAACAATAAATGAAAAGCATGTTTAAACTTGTGTTTTTAACTTTTAGTAATTAGTTTGAATTTATATTGTATTTTTTAAACTTATATTTAGCTCTTTAGACATTTTTAAACGACGATTAAAATAATTTGTTTTTAAAACGAATATTAGTATCAAAATCTATTTTTAACGAAAATATTTTTAAAGTTCATAAGGGTAGTAAATTAGATATTCTGGACTTTATGTAAAATTCAGCAGTTTTTATACAATTTTACGAAATCTTAAAACATGTTAAGATAAACTTCAGAATAACAATTATGCTTTACATTTCTAATCTCATTTTAATTATCGCCTATTTTGCAAAAATTTGAAAATAAATCCCCCCTTTCATTGTTAGATATCGCCCCTCGCCCCTTAACTAGTCCATTACGTAATCACTTTTTTGCCTCCATACTACTTATTACCTCTGGATAGCCTACTTTTAGAAGTATTGCTCTAAACCTACCTAGTTTGTATAATATATTTATTTAAACTTATACTTCACTTCTTCTACATCTACTAGCTTTTTAAAAATAAAACTTTTTTAACATGAAACATATGAGTCTCGTAAAATAAAACTTCGAAATTACTTTATTAAAAGTTTATAAGTTATACATTTAACCGAAAACATTCTAATGCATTTAGGTTAATAAAAAATTTTCGACAAAGCAGTATAGTAAACACGACTTTGGTTTTTTAGACTTATTTATGCTTAACAAACAAACTGCTGCACTCACTAATTTAAAGTATTGATGCTTATCTACAGCTGCAAAATCAGTGTGGTTAATCATTTGCAAGTTTTTACTTTTATGAAAAATGTTTACAATTTTGTTATTGTTTGAAATACCAAAAGTTGACAATGACATGAAAGATTTTGTTGGTGCGCTTTTAACTGTGTAAATAAACGTTTGTTTTTTGAAAATGATCTGTTAAAAAAGAATTACAGCTATTCTACTTATTTTTTGGCTTGTATTTTGTATTAAGTGTAATTAAATGTTATTAATCTTTTAATTGACACATATAGTTAAAAAATTAATTTAAATCTTCATTTATGAAAGATCTTGTAAAAGTAAAAATCTATTTTAAACTTTAAAAAGTATGAGTATGTCAATAAAGTAAATAGAAGACATTCCTAACTCTATTTTGTTAGAAATGTTTTTAAGAAGTTACCGTACGCAACCGTTAAAAAGATAAGAGTTTTTAAATTGTGCAATAAAACTTGATTTTTATATTTAAGTCAAGTCTTATTGTTTAATTACTGAAAAAAACTTACAACCAGAATTTAAATAAACAAAATTTTGTAAATTTAGTTTTACAAGATCCTATCTCGCAAATAGACGGTGAAAACGGTGTTTCTTTATATTTCAACACAAAAATTATTAAAAACTCTCAAAACTTATACTTTTAAATTTTTTTAATTTTGTTTTATCTAAATTAGTCTAGTTAAAACTGTTTTTTAATGTTGATTGATGATATTTTTGAGAATTTTTGACAATAACAACTTATACACGATTTAGGAATTTTTTTATAAAACAACTAAAATTATTTCAAAAGTAAAGATTTAAACAATTAAACGAATATTTAAATTTTGGTTATACAGAATGAATAAAAAGTTATACTAAATATTTTTGTATTTTGGCCAAAAATCATTACTAGTACTTTTGTTTAATTTTAATTTTTATAGTTGTTTATTTTCTTAGTAAGGGTATAATAAAGTAAATTCGATAAAAATTTCGAATGCTAAACTATAGTTGTAAAAAATTATAATAATAAAACTGATAATTTTATCTGAAATAAGATTATAAATAAGTGAGTTAAAAAAAATAAACAAGAATATCATAAACGTGTTTAAAACTTTATTTAATCCTTACTAAAGTTTCGAATGTTTAAAATTTATCCTGGACATAAAGTTTTAAAGGTATTCGTGCACCAGGTCCTAGGACAAAATAGTTTGAGTGTTTTTTTGTCGTTTAATAAACTATTAAAAATAACTATTGAAAAAATATTGTTATACTTTCAAGTAAAAAACTTCAAAATGAATTAATTTTATTATGCGAAAAACTTTTAATTTAAATAAAATCTTAAACAAAAAGTATGTTACAATATTCTTTGTCAAATATTTTTAAAATTAAAGCATATTTTGTAAGCGTAACAAAAAACTTTGTAATTAATCTTTAAGTCAGTGTGTAAATGAAAACGATGTGAAAGAAAAAAAAGACTAAGAATAAAAAATTCTTTGCTACAATGTACTACAATACTTTTTATATTAAATAATTTTATAACATACATATTTTGAAAACCAATTTTAATATTGTTTAATAAATACAGTTTAACCTATAAAAAGGGTTTAAATTATCTTTTTTTTTTGTTATTGCTTTAAGTCCTTAAAAACATTTAAAAAATTATACCAGTAGTATTTTTTTTAGTAAAGTTTTAATCGTAATTTAGAACTATTTTAAAACACAATTAATTAAAACATTTTCAAACACTTGTATTTTAAAATTTACCTTATAAGCTTTGTTTTTTAACAAAAAACTAGTATGTACTATTTTTTTAATGTTATACACGGCAAATATATTTAAAGCAAAAAGTTTTATGAGATATGAGCAATATGCATTAATTTCATTGTTAGGTACTTTGATGATAAAGTTTTAAATAAAGATGTTTTTTAGAAATATAAACAACAAACTATTTATTTGACAACATTAAAGAGTTATACAAAATAAAAAGTGAATTATATACATCTTCTTCGTTTAATAAAACAACAAAAACAGTAATAAAAACAAATTAGTATTTTTAAGTGACAAAACTTTATTAAGTTAAAAAAGCAAACTAAAATCTATTAAATAACAAAAAAAAGCTTTAATGTTTTATAAGCTGTTTTTAATCATAGTAAAGTGTTGTTCTAAAAATTTTAATTCTAACACTTGTGTAAAGTTGAAGAACTTTATAAAGTATTCATTTAAAAAAAGACTATATAAGGTTTTCAAAAACTTAGTTTTTTAGTAGGCGTTTAACTGATAAACATTACTAAATCTCGTTAAATAAAAATAAATATTATAATCAGAAATTCTGCAAACTAAGAAAAAAAAGTATTTAAGTTTGAAATTGAAAATTGAAATGAAAGTATTTAAAAAATACCTAGGATAACTTTTATTGACTTGAAGGATTTAAGCACTATAAAAAAAATTCAAAAAGTTAAGGTTTGCATTTTTCTAAAACCACTTGTAATAAAATAAGCTGCAGAAAAATAATAATATTTCATACTAATCTTTTGTATTTTATTTTATATAAACTTTAAAAAGTATTGAATAAAAATAAAAAACACGTAATTTCAAATAGTAAAATTGACACAAAGTTATTTTAGATATTAGCAGCATTTAAAAAAGTTTGCAAATAAAAAAATTTCGTACTAAAACGAACCCTTTATAAAATAATAAATTTTTTATTACGTTTATATTTATTAAACCTTTTTTTGAGATTTCAATAAAATTCTGACGGTCATTTGGTAAAGTTCATTATTTATTATTGATGGCGCGAAATATATGAACTTTGTTGATGATGGCCGTAATAAATACTGATTAAAACTGGTCAAACGAGCTTAGTCCTAAAATCTCACACTTAGCTGGCTGACAATGTCTTAGACTTTAGCTTTGAATGATTTGTCTGTGTCAAACTTTTCATAACTTTTCCCACCAAAGGTTGCTTCAGTACTTCGTACTTAAGCCCGCTTGGTTAGATCTCAACAGCGGTTTCTCGCAACTATGTCCGCCTGATGAATCCTAGTTAGGACAAAACCTTCTTAGGTTGTCTCGAATGCTGTTGTTGTTGATCGTATGGCAAACTTGATAACTTATTATTGATGGTGCGAAACATGACAACTTTGTTGCTGGCCTTAATAACTTATTACTAATAAGTATGTTCTAGATAAAATAGTAATCATTTTATTGTAAAAATATTCTTATTTTCTAAGGTATATTATTGTTTGTAGAATGATGAAAAAGCGCTTTAAAAGTTTGGTCTAAGGACGTGAAGTTCAAAGGGTTCTTTTGGTTATCGAGTCGTACACCACGTATAACTGACAATTTTATTTTTCTACTAAGTAATGATAAGAATTGTTACTTAAACCTTAAAAACTAAAAGATTTAAAAAAAATAGTTAGAAAATAGTACTAATTTAAAGTTTAAAATTGTTGTCAAATTTTTTACTAAAGCAACTTTTGTAAAGTAAGTTTGTAGGTTTTTAAGTAGTATTATTATTTATCAATAAAATTTATTAAGTATAAATTAATTAAGTAAAAAATATGTATTTCAAGAATTTGAATGAAGTAAAAAAATATAATACAAAGTTTAAAAGTTTCTATCTATATAGTCTTATCAAAAGCTTTCTAAATAAAACTGTTTGCAGTTTTTAGAATTTGCAGGAACAGTAGAGGATTAAACTGTAAAACCATGGTTTAAAAACGAATACTCTTAAAATAACTTTATGTTGTTGTTAAAAAAGAATAGTTTTAATTTTTATCGTTTTAGTTAAATGCTAATAAAATTATAGCTTACAAATGATATTTTTTAAAAGGTGGTTTTGACGTGTAGAATTTAATGGAAAAAGACATTTCTGTTAAAGCTAAATATTTTGTTTACTTAATGAAATTTACATCCAGAAACCTGTTTAACAACAATAATAACTAAAAATATGACCATAGAATTAAACTTGTAATCAATGAGATTAAAATTACTTCTACTACAAATTATTATTCTGAAAATAATAGTTATAACAATTATGGCGCAGTGTTGCTACACATTCAGGCAAAATCAGCTTTGTTTGGTCTATTTTGGTCAAACAAAAAATTTGTATAAACACTAGATGATTTCTTAGTTATTAGGTTTCTACTCTCTATTTTTCCTTTTTAAGACTAATCAATGGCAGTTGTGTTGGTTGGGTAAGATGCAGTTGATTTAGTCTTGGTTATAGTTTTTGAACATGCAGTTTTTGTTTACTAACTTAACTTATTTTTTCTTTTTTTTATGTGAGTTTTGTAATTAAGTATGATTATAATTTATAATTTTATTTATTATTATTATTATTTTATTTACTTATATATATTTTTTTATTAAAAAAAAATTCTTAAGTTTGTTTTAAAGTAATATAGTTTTGAACATGTATAGTTGATACTTATTTTGTTTATCTTTATCTTTAAATGATATTTATTAACTATTTTTTTATTAAATTAAGTATTTGTTAAGTTTTTTATTATTCATTATTTATTTTTTTTAAAACATTTAGTTGTACATTTACAAGTGTAATTTATTGGTTTTTATTTTCTGACATGATGTATCTAATACTTAATAGCGTGAGGAATATTTGTTGTAACTGAGTAATTAACATAATAAAAAAGTATAAGAAAATACTGAATGTTTTTGCTTTTTTGTACTTAGCACATAGATCTGTAGGTCTTGTTAGAATAGGCTGTGTTCTACAGTTAATGCTTATACTGATGTTGGTTTTTACATATATGAAAAGAAATTATGTTAGTTATAGCAATTTCACCACTTCTCCCTTTTTGTTTTATTATTAAGGGCATAGGGGGGTTACAACTTTTTTTTTGAAATTTGATCTTATTTAATATAGTTTTTACTAAGCTACAAGATGCTTTTAACAGATTTTAAAAATTCAAAATATCTTTTAAGATATAGCCAGTCAAAGTCGGAGGCAACAATAGGTTCCTTATGGGAGTCCCAAACTAAAACGGCAAATAACTAGAAATTACTAAAAATCTATCTTCTACGTTTTTTGAGATAACTACCACAAACTTTCAGGAAATTTTCCTTGCAATATTTAGAAAATTCTGTTGGAACAAAATTAAAAAAAAAAAAAAAAGTAAAAATTTTATAACAAAAAAACAAAAAAAAAAAACTTTTTTTTGTTTTTTTTTTTATAAAAATTTTTAATTTTTTTAAAATTCTTTACTGAAGAATTTTCTAAATATATCAAGGAACATTTTCTAAAAGTTTGAGATAGTTTTCTGTAAAAATGTAGGAGAAGATAGATTTTTAGTGAAATAGTCTATTTTTGCCATTTTAGTTTGCGCCTCACATAAGGAACCTAAATGTTGCCCTCAAAAATTATTTTGAATTTTTTTAATCTGTAAAAAGCATTTTGTAGCTTAGTAAAAACTATATAAAATAAGATCAAATTTCAAAAAAAGGTGTTTATATTCCCCTATGCCATTAACCTTTTTATTGCATTTTTAGGGTTGATCTTGTAGAGAGGGCAACAAGAAAAATGTGAACGTACATGATTATCAAAATTGAAAAATTTGTGATGAGATGGTGTGGTGCCCATGGTAGACTATAGTTTTCATAGTTAATATTGGCAGTTATGGGTTTAAAAAAGAGTGCATACCATTTTTTTTCAAGAATTAATTTCTTTAATTAGTTTAAATAAAAAAAAAAGTATACATTGATCTTGAAGCTAAATTTTATCAAAGTTATTTACACATATATGGTGTGAGGCTCAATTTCCGAAAGATCTTTCTCCACACCAATCCATCGACCATAGTTGTGAGCGTTCACATTTTTTGTTCTTTGTTTGAAAAATTCAGAAAATATGTCAATGAAGTCAGCTAAAATAGTTTAAGTTTTGTACAGATATAAAATGTCAAAAAAAAACATGCTTACTCTAGATTCTGCATATAAAGTTATACAAACCTTCAATATTTTTCTTTTATCAAAGGTATGTTTTATAATTATTGTAAACATAGATGTAGTAAGTATATTTTTTCATTTATAATGTTAGTGTTTTTAAAGAATATAACTGTACAGAAGCCTAAAGTAAATATATATTGTGCCTTTAATACAATTTTTTATAGCAGTTTTTGATTAACTCAGGCTAACCCAGTCTAGTCTATAGTGACTAAGGCCAGATTTTGGTAACCTTTCCTAAAAGGTTTGAACTCTATTATTAGTTTTGACCTGTCGATTAAATTTACTTTTTTGAAATACTTCTATCTCTTTACTACAATACTTTTTTAAGATTTTTTTCTAAATGTGATATTTTGTGAATAAGTTTTAAAATAACAGTATAAATAACTAACATTGTTATATGCAGTTTAATATTTTATTTTTTGCTTGAAAAGGTCGCAATCTCTTGCCACCAAAACCTGTTGCAAATGAAATATATAATTTGCATAAATCTATTTAGATGTGATATTTCAAAAATATTTATAAAAACTAAGTGGAAGATTGAAAATAACTAACAAACTAGTAAATATAAAATATGTGTGCTATTTTCTTATATCTTTTCCTTAAATTCAAAATTCTTGTAATTAGTTTTTATATCAAGCTAGTTGGTAGACCACAAAATTTCTTGACAGTTATTTAAAAAATGTGTTCTTAAGATGAATATATAAGCTTAAATCTTAGTTTTCACTAAAGTATGTTTTATGACTTAAATTTAGGATAGACAAAAAATCGTGTTTAAGCTTAAATTAACTTATTGTTTAAATCCTTTAACATCCTTTTGTAAAGATTGTTTTAGATAAGATAAGAAATACACAAAAAGTATATGTTATAATTTAATTATTGTATAACAGGTTTACATATTATCTTTTCATTAGTTTAAGTTCATTTTTAAACTTTGAATTTAATTTTATATAAAAAAGAAGCAACAAATCTTGTACTTCTAAAAACCTTGTTGAAAATCAGAAAACCTTGAAGAAACTTCTATAAAGTCAGTGGCCACCCTGTTTTGTAATCTAAGCATCTAAAAGCTGTTTTTTATGATTTCAAAAACAAATGAATAGTTTAACTCAAAACGCTATTAATTTTGGTCTAAATTTTTACACTGTTCAAAGTAAAAACACATAGCTCAATTAAACAATCTACACACATAAAAAAATGTTATTAAGATAGCTTTAAGCAAATTTACATTACCAGGTTTAAAAAGTTAAGTTACTAATTTATTACAAAAGCTCATAAAAATGGAAAGTAGTGTTCCACCAGCAACAACAGATATTCCTCTTGATTCAGAAAAAGCTTCTGACAATTTTTCAGTAAGTTGTTATTTTACATGGCTTAATTTATCAGTTTAAGTTTTAATAATAAAGTAATAAAACTTTGAAAAATAAAGATTTTGTTCACAAGTTTTTAGTAAGTTTGAATAAGAATAGTTCAGAACATGATTTTATAGAGTTCTGTTAAAGTTTTATATTTTTGTAGAATTCTATTGGTGCCACTAACAATGGATCTTCATTTTCAAGTAAGTTATTAAATCTAATATTTGAGAATATTTAAAATAATGTTTTACAGTAATCATTTAATTTAGTTGATATAAAGTTTTACAAAAGTCTCATAAAATGTTTGGATTAAAGTTAAGTTGTGTGTAGAAATTTAATGTGAATTTAGTTTGAAGTAGTTTTTTAATCAACAAGCTGTTTTTCTGTTTTATATAAACTTTATAGACATAGCAACAAATAAGGCTGTTATTATAAACTATAAAAATTTAGTTTCAAAAGTTTAAGATGGAAGTTTAAGTTTTTTTACTAAATGATAGATAAAATTTTTAAATAATAAATCCAAAATTTATGTATGTATATTTATATATACAATTACAAAACTTATGTTTCATTAAGACAAAAAAAGATTGTCTTTAATGTTCAGCTGGTTCAATTTAAAATAAAAAGCACTTTGGTAAAAAGAGATGCAAAAGTTATACAAAAAAGACAAAAAACATTTCCTAATAAATTATTTAAAAGCCCTTCAAGTGGACTCTGTAGAAAGTGATTAAGTTTAAATAACCAGCTTATTTTCTATACATATATATGTATAAAAAGGTTTATTCTAAGATGTAAAACTTAAAGAACTCAAGTTTTGTGCTTATGCACTGATCAACTTCAAAACAAGTTCAAAATAAAGCACAAAATAAAACACACAAATGAAAGTTAAAAAATTTAGCACAAATAGATTACGACATAATTTTGAAAGTATTAAAAATCATGCAAAACGGCTCAACATTTAACTCTGACCTTGAAAAGAAGTTCTACATTGGCTTATGCTCCACTCAATTCAGATTTCGGTATGCTAACCATAAAAAATCTTTTAAAGGTGGTGTATACGAAAATGAAACTGAGCTTTCGAAGTATGTTGGCCTAAAGCGCAAATACATTGATTTTAAATTAACTTGGGAGGTGATAAAAAGAGCGCAGCCAATAGCAGATGGTAATAACCCTGTTTGTAGGCTGTGCTTAAAAGAATCAACAACCGTTATGTATGCATCAAAAAGTAAAGTTGTTTAAATAAGAGGAGTGAATTCATATCGTCTTGTCGACATATGAAAAAGCTCCTCTTAAAGTACAATAAATTTTGAAGTATTTTATAGTCAGCAAACTGTTGTTTTTGTTAATTTTTAGTTGTTTTCAAGTTAGATGGTAGATCAATTTTTGTACTGAATTCTTGTAATGCACAATATTACGTCATACTGTTTTTTGTTTTTTTGTACAACTTTTGCTTCTATGTTTAGCAAAGTGCTTTTATTTTAAATTTAGCTGGCTGAAGATTAAGGCGTTTAGTCTTATGAAACACGTGTACCAGTTTTTTTGAAATCTTATTTTTCTAATAAATTATTTAAAAGCCCTTCAAGTGTGGCTCAGTAGAAGGTGTTTAAGTTTAAATAACAACCTTATTTTATTATATATCTACATATTTTATTAGAAAAATAAGATCTTAAAAGTACTGGTACAAGTGTTTCATAAGGCTAAAAGTCTTAATCATCAGCCAACTAAATTTAAAATAAAAAGAACTTTGCTAAACATAAATGCAAAAGTTATACAAAAAAAAATAGTATGACGTAATATTGTGCATTACAAAAATTCAGTACAAAAATTGATCTACCATCTAACTTTCAAACAACTAAAATTAACAAAAACAACAGTTTGGTGACTATAAAATACTTTAGAATTACATTAGAATTCGCTAAAAAATTTACCCAATAACTGACAAAGAAATGAATTTAATGTTACATTCTTGTAAAGCATTTTTAACACATAAAAACCAAACCTGGGAAAAAACAAATTCAGACAAATTATTCTATGTAATTATGGGATCAATTAACAGGCAAAAATCTGCAGTTTAATAGGGTTATTTTTACTAAATTAAATCAAAAAAAGTAAGATTTTTATAGATAATGGATTCGGATGATATAGAGATGACGGACTAGGGATAATAAGAAGCAAATCACCGAGATCAGCTGAAAACACTGCTAAATATTTAATTAAATTATTCAAACAAAACGGCTTTAAAATGACAATAGAATCCGGATTATTCCAAACAGACTTCTTAGATGTATCCTTCAACATATCAAACTCAAGTTACCAACCATACAACAAACCAAAATCACCAATTTTATTTTAAACTACAACTCCAATCACCCCCAACAAGTACTAAAACAACTACCCAATACAATAAACAGAAGACTAATAAAACTATCTAATAACAAAGAATCCTTCAACAATGTAAAAAATGAATACCAAAAAGCATTAAATTTGGCCAATTATAAAAGCACCTTAAAATATGATAAGACTACTCTACCAGAATGAAATTAAAAACAAAGAAAAAAAGACATAATATATTTCAACCAACCATTTAGTCTAAATGTAGGTTCTAAAATAGGCAAACAGTTCTTAAACCTGATTACTACATCATTTGACAAAAACCACCCATTCCATAAAATATTCAACCGAAACACAATTAAAATATCTTACAGTTGCACAAATAATTTCAGAAGTAAAATAATAGCTCACAACAACAAAATATTAAAAAAAGCAATATAGACAATAAAAGCACCATAAAAGATTTGTAAATGCCGTAAAGAAACTTGCCCTTTAAATAACGAATGCCTAGTATCAAATATAATATATAAAGCAACAGTAACATCAAATAAAACAACAAAGCAGTATATAGGATCTACAGGAAATACTTAAAAACAAAGATACAGAAACAACAAATCATCATTCAACAATTTTAAGAAAAGACACACAACAGAACTAGGGAACTACATATGGAATTTAAAAGATAACAATACAGACTACAAAATTAAATGGGAAATATTAAACAGGACAAAATAAAAATTCAATACTAAATTCGGCTGCAAACTTTGTAACTTAAAAAAAATAGAAATTGAAAAATCAGATAAGAACGTAACACTAAACAAGAAAAGCGAAAAACAAAACATATGCATCCATTATCAAAAATACTTTTTTAACAAAATTAAAACCAACTAAATATTGAAAAAAAATAAAATTGAAGCAGCAAACACAAGTATTTTATAAAATTTTTCCAACAGTCTAAAATTTTTTTTCTAATACAGGGTTGCCACTCTTTGAGCCAAAAAATCTTCCCTGAGTGACCAAAAATTTCCTTGAGTAACCTTAAATTTCCCTGAGTTTCCCTGAGTATTTTTCAAATCTTAATTTTTTTTTTCTTATCTAACACAAATTATTAATACCTCATTCTCATTTTTCTTCTTTAATAATAAAAGGAAGGTTGTATGTGTATGCTTCTGCATTAAATTTATGAAAAAAACTGTTTTCAAAAACTCAATCTTAAAAGGTTTAAACCAATTAAAAATTAAAAACTAAATTTTTGCACAACTTTGTGTTAACTTGTTAGTTAACTTTCTACATAAAAGAATAAAGTTTAATTTGTTTGACATTTTAATTGACAAAATTTAATTATACTATAATAATAATTTCACATGAAGAACTTACTTAAATGCATACATAATAACTTCATTATGACTTGTATGTCTTTCCTAGCAACTGTTCTGAATGCAGTAAATAAAACTTAAAAGCTTAACATTATTGTAAAAAAACCTGCAAAAAGAAAGTTTAAAGAAATAGCTAAAGAAATATCTCATATCAAAGTACAACTTAATACCTAACAACTGATACAAAATAATCTAAAATTAATATTTTTTTTATGTCTTTTAGATGTTCATACACAATCTATTTTAAATAACTGAAAACATAATTTTGATTTTAAAACAATTTCACCTAATAAAAAAATCTTAATACTGTTTTTTTAAGTATGCAATTTCTAAATCAATAGTTTTAATTTTATTTTCAAGTTTATTTGCGTTGTCCTTAGCAGCTATTCCTCTTGCTAATAATTCTTTCATTGCTTCTAAATCAGACTGTTTGTTGGCATCTGCAGTATATTTGTCATAGTCTTCATTCAAACATTTAAGTTGCTTTGTAAGTTTACTTTTTTGTTCTCCTAACTTGCTCAAAGCATCACCTTTATTTGGAACATTTTTAGCAAAGCGCTGTTGCTCAAGATATGCCAAATATTGGGCTCTAGAAGATTTTTCAAATTTTAACAATTCAGAACTTAGTTCAACTGTGCTTTGTTCTAGACTGTTTGCATATAGATGATCTTTGATCATTCTTCAAGACCTTATTGTCATCTCTCCCATATTAGTTGATATTACTTCCTTATTTAAGCTAAAGCCCCGTTCAACACTTGCCTGGCCAATAGTACAACTAATAACATAGTGTTTTTCAAACTACATAAGTAACTAAAAATAAAAAGTTTATTAGAACTTTTCAATGAATAGTTAACAACAACTTTCATTTCTCTAAATTGTTTGATTTTACTTAAGTAAATATAAATTTAAAACTTAAAAAAACTACAATGTTAATACTAAGAATATTGAAGAACTAGCCGTAACGCTAAAAATTTCTAAATAACCACTTAAATAATAAAAATTACTACTTTTGAACAAAATATTGAAACTGGATTAACTAAACCTCATTCTAGATCTAGAAAAAAATTTCCCTGAGATTTTCAAAAACTTCCCTGAAATTTAGAGAAAAAATCAAAACTTCCCTGAGTTTCCCTGAGACTCCCTGAGTTTCCCTGAGATTTTCTACAATTTTAAAATTCCCTGAGATTCCCTGAGTTCCCTGAGTTCCCTGAGTGTGTGGCAACCCTGCTAATAGCTTAAAACATTTTTCCAAAATAACCTTTCTAAACTTCCCTAAAAAGCATAAATTAACAATTACAGCGTATTATTTCAAATTCAGCTAATCGTACAATAAACTGTACCATTACTACGTCACAATTATTATAAAAATTTTAAAATCTAAATTTCTGTTTACCATTATAATAAACTGTAACTTACTGAGGATCACTTGAAATTTTACATAATTTATAATACAGCTGTATAAAATAATGTTTTTTTATATAACAGCTGTATAAGTTATAGTTTTTATATAATTAGATAAATAAAAATATGTATATATATATTTATTGGCAAACCTGCAAAAACAAATTTAGATAAAATCAACAATCTTATAAGATCAAAAAGTAATTTAATACAATGGAAAAACACTTATGAGGTATTGAAGTGGTTCAATAACTTAAGCAATAAATCAACTTCAAGGTTTATCAAATTTGATATAGTGAGCTTTTATCCAGCCATCTCAGCAACAATTCTGGAAAACTCCTTCAAATTTGCTGCAGGCCTAACTAAAATCACGGAGAATGAAAAAGAGCTAATCAGACATTGCTGCAAATCAGTACTGTTCCACAAGGGTGAACCATGGTCGAAAAAGCATAACAAGAACAGCTTTGATGTACCAATGGGAAGCTTTCATGGCGCAGAAATTTGCGAACTGGTTGGCCTATATATTTTAGATATATTGAAGAAGGAAAACATCTTTAGAGATGGTAACTTTGGTATATACCGTGACGATGGTTTAGCAGTGGTGGACATTCTACCGGGACCAGATATGGAGAGAAAAGTCAAACATCTAAGAAAAGTCTTTAAGAACATTGGTTTTGATGTCACTATCAAAGCCAATCTGTTTGTAACAGACTTCTTAGATGTAACTTTAGATCTTCAAAATGAAAGCCATAAGCCGTATAGAAAACCAAATGCGCATACGGTTTATGTGAATAGCAAGTCAAACCACCCAGAGCATGTTTTAAAACACATACCAGTCGCAGTGAATAACCGCCTCCAGAAGATTTCTAGCAGTCAAAGCATTTTTAAGGAAACAACCCAGCAATTCCAGGAAGCTATAAGAGAAAGTGGGTACGATCACGAGTTAGCCTATAGCCACAAAAGCGAGAAGGGTAAGAACAAGAAAAGAAGGAGAAGAAATATTTTATATTTCAATGCTCCATTCTGCAAAAGTGTGGCAATACGGGTTGGGAAGCGCTTCCTAGAGGTTGTGGACAAAAACTTTACTGAAGACCATCCATATTGTAAAGTTTTTAACAGGAAGACACTAAAAGTGTCCTATTCCTGCATGCCAAACATGAAACAACTTATAATGGCACACAATCAAAAGATGTTAGACACGCAGGACAAAGAGAGGCGAATGTGTGACTGCAAAAAACAAGAATGCCCAGTAAATGGAAGTTGCCTAATGAAAAATATTATATATAAAGCGACAGTCATAACTGAAAATCAGACTAAGTTTTATGTCGGCTCGACTGGACTATTGTTCAAGAATTGCTACACAAAGCACAAGTACAGCTTCAAACACAAAAAAACATAAAAATACGACAACATTATCGCAGTATATTTGGAAACTAAAAAATTACAAGGTCAATTTTAAAATTCAGTGGGAAATATTAACAAGAACGAAAAATAAGTATAATTTAAAAAACGGATGTAAATTTTGCAATACGGAAAAAATCGAAATTTTAAAAGTTAAAAAATCTGAATTTCTAAACAAAAGAAACGAATTACAAACTGGCTGCATACATTATAGAAAACAATTTATCTAAAAACTCTGTTAATAATTTTGTCAAAAATTAACTATCTATTCTATTATTACGTAATACCTAATTTTGTATAATTTTATTGCTGTACTTACAAGTTTGTTTTTCATTGAATAAAACTTGGCTGAAGACGCGTGTTAAACGCAGAAACAGCTGTCCCAAGCAAAAGTTTATTTTGTGTATTTTAGTTCTATATATATATATATATATATACACACACATTTGGAAATAAACAAAACTAAGCAACTTAATTGTTTATATTGTATGTTTACTGCAGATGGAATTTTTAACCCAAATAATTCGTCATCTGTTGGTAGCAGACTTGCTGGTGCAGATGAAGAAACTCAACAAGAAGTAATTGAGTCTCCATTTGCTGATCCCACGCAAATGGACAACAATGCTAGCGGTGATGTTCAAAATGTTCAAATGAAGTCTACCATGGGTAAGTCTGCTTCTGTTAGTTAGTGTTGTTTGTGGTTTATACCATTTGAAAAAATCATCATTTAAAAAAGGGTTAATTGTTTTTTGTCTTAGCATATTTCTTTATACACCAGTTATTTTGTTTGTTATGTAAATTAAAAAAAGTACAGCATGCAGAGCTACAACTTAAGCTGTATTCAAAACCAATATACTTTAATTTTTTCATGCACGCACCGTACTAAAAAAAATATTTTATGTCTGCTTAGAAATTAAGAATGTTTTTTGCAGTAGGCTTGATTTTATTAGATGATAAATACAATTCAGTTTTATAATTAGAATACTTAAATTTTTAAAAACACGAGTTTTTACACTAGTCATTGCATCTTTTTTTTTTTTGAAATAATTTTTCTTAAGATCTATGTGTTTGTAGTAATGAAAGTTAACTTTTTAAGTGTTTGAGGGCCAGTATCATAGTTTTAGTAAATAGTAGTTAATACCTTTGCTGTTTAATATAAAAATAACAAAATTTATTAAAGAGTTGTTACTTGTTTGAGTTTTAGTTTTTCTTGTTTTACTGAAACTAGTTCAAAATAAAAATATTGGCCTAAAACTTCTGAGCTTTCACTGGTATTATTGAAAGTAGTTATTTTTAATTGGTTATAGCAGAATTTATATTTTTTAAATTGTTATGTTATATCATAGATAAGTTTATCCCCTAAAAATTACTCCTGTTATTAGTACTACCTCCAAATATTTTTGAAGTAGTTCCTTTAAATCAGGGTTTCCCAAACTTTTTTTTCAAAAGGCCCCCTTCAAAGAAAAAAAAATGCCCCCCTACCCCAGAATATCTAGTGTAAGTTTCAAATTATGACCCCATACCTCTTTGCTGCACATGGCCCCCTAAATTTCTGTCATGGCTTCCAAGGGGGCTACTTGGCCTACTTTGGGAAACCTTACTTTTAAAAGTCTACTAACAGTGTTGTTGAATAGCACAGTCAAAATACAACAATTTTTACTAACTATGTAAAAGCTTTATTTCACTAGTTCTAATAAAATATTTTGAGTTTGAGTTTAAAAAAAAATAAATTAAGTTTAACATACAACAATAATTTAACTAATGAAGTATTTTAAGTAGAGAATATCTGTAATATGAGTATAAAAATATGACAATAGAAAATAATTAGAAGTAAATAAATTATACTTTTTACAGTAAAAATAAAGGTAAATGCAGGTATTTGTAATTTTTGTATATGTATAAGGGTGTATGCTCTATTATTAAGTTAATAAAACTTATTTTTATTATAAAGCTATAACTTATAAAAAAATGCCTAAAAAATGTATATAACTTAACTTATAATTCTATTTTTGTACTGTCCAACTATAAAAATATCTGAATTTATCTTTATTTTCGCTTTTATTACTACTCTCCCAAATTTTGAAAACATTTCTGTATTTTATTAATAGTTTTATTTTAACATTTTAGAATAGCAACTTGATAAACTTAAAAAAAATAATTTTTTAGTGTCCCACATAGAATTGCTTGTATAAGTTCTTAACTTGTGCAAGAATTTTATAATCTTTAGATCGGTGTTTATAATTGTAACATTTAACATCCATTGTTTTAAAAAAAAGTTACATAAACTAAAAATATAAGAAAAAAATATATAATAAAATGATTGAGTTTACTTTGCTTGAGTTTTCTTAAAGTATACAATTACTGTTGATGATAGATATTTTAATTAATTTCATAATAAAAAAATATTTTCTATTAGCTGTTTTAACATAAACTTTCATGCTACTACATTACAAAAAAATTTTCGTGTTCATTTTTTATAATTTTTATACTTTTGAATGTATGCTTTATAATGTTAGGATAATTTAGAAAATAAGTAATACAGGGTTGCCAAAAACCTGGAGTCCTGGAAAAACTTTGAATTTGACTATTTGGACAAAAAATGGAGAAACCTGAAATTTAAAAAGTTAAAAAAAAATCCAGAAAAAACCTGAAATTTTGAACCAAAATCATAAAAATTCCTGGAAATACCTGGATTTTTAAATTTTTTTTACATGAAAAGTAACAAAATTTCAATTACATACAAAAAATCTACCATAAGGCCTAAAATTTTTGTGTATCATTTATTTATTTTTAATTAAAAAACATATTTAAATTAGCTTTAAGTATCTTTTAAATGTTTTAATACTGTTTAAGTGAGTTTTTTTTACCTTATGTTTAATTTTGTACTAAAAATGGACCAAAAAACTTGAAGAAATTCAGAAAAACTGGAATAATTTACCAAGAACCTTAGGCAACCCTGATAACAGTATAATGTTCTATAAAAAAACTTATTAAGTATAAAATTTTTAGAAACAATGAATTTTGTATAAAAAAAGTAGATTATTTTTGGTTTTTGACTTCATTAATTTATGGTTGCCATTGTACTTTTTAGCATACTTTCATAACTTTAAACTATTTTTATTCTATTTTAAATGGATAAGTTCTGTTCAAAGCTACAAATTTAGATTCAGGACCAGCTATTTTACCCTGCAGCTCCTATAAAAGATCGTCCAGACACCCAGGTTACACAAAGTGTAGTTTGTAGTTTGGTGGTTTTGTAAACGTGATGGGTTTTGCTATTTTCAGTTTGTTGTTGTAACACAGACGTTTTTAGTGTAGAATCTGTTTTCTAGTGTGATTGTTGTAAATTTTTAAGAGTATGTTGAAAACAGTATAAGCTTAAAATAAATTTTCTATTTCAATTTTATAATTATTAATAACTGTAAAAGAAAATAGTTAATAGTTTTTGTTATAGAAATCTTTTAAAATATATTTTATTTGTTTCTTTTAAAAGAATTATTTTAAAATTTCCAAATTTCATCCTTTAGACATCAAACTTCTTTGATTTTCTGCTGTTAAACATTATATGTGGTATTTATGATAGAACTTTATAAAACAAGATAATTAAAAAAAAAGTTGATTCCAGTAGCTATAAAACACTAGATATTTTACTTTAATCAAATTGAAAACAAACTAGAGTAAAAACTGTCTACAAAATCATAAATAATATAAAACTTTGAAATGAGACCTTATGTGTTTCTGTGAAATAGGACCGCCGTTTTTCTGAAAATTAATAAAAAATGTTGCTGTCCGATAACAGACAATGATAATACTTTACTTTATTTAATTATACTTCAACTTGATTTGAGAGGCAGACAATTTTATATTTTTATACTTCATTATACAGTTTTATAAAACTTTGTTTGTTTTGATAGTGATTTTCGATTTTAGTTTAAAAAAAGTCATATACCAAGGTTACCATTTTTTGAAAATAGTTAACAATCGTTTACAAAGAAAAAAACAATAATTTATTTCACTTACTTTTTGTAAATAATAAAACTGGTTAAACAACACCAGATGGTGTCACTTAAATATGTGGTCTGTGAACTATTTTTAGCTTGAAAACAACTTTTTCAGAACAAAAAAAATATTTTTGCTATAAATTTTATAAGTTCGAATTTCAATAAACAGTATGGCTTATTACAAATTTTTAAAACGTTTTCTATTTCTGTAGTACATCTTTTTTGTATCTGTGCGGCCCACAGTTTCGATTTTTAACAATTGCAGCCCATAATAGATATTTTCTAGTATTCCTGGCCCGCCTAATAAAAAAAGTAGCTCACCCCTAGTATAACACATACCTTTTGTTTGTGTTGAATTTTAACATCTTTTTTTTTTTGTTTTCTTTAGTTTTTAGAAAGTTCTTTAATTAGTTTTGTGCATTAAATTACAAAGCAAAAGTAAATAACTATATATTAGTAATATTAAATTTAAAATAATCTTCTTAACTTGTTTAATTATTTCTGTACTTTTGCACGTTCTCAAGAACTTTATTTTTCTTAGAGAGATTTAGTATATATACACTAAATATATACATATTGTAACTAAAGATAGGTTTGGTTGTTAGAACAATTAGATTAAACCTGAAACAATTTTAAAACAAGTGTTTGTATAAATTTCTACTTGTATATAAATAAATTTTCTATGTTTAAGTTTTAATTATTTCCAAATGTAAAGATTAAGTAATTTTTGCATTTATACTACATGTTTATTTTTATGTTTTCTAATCAGTTTTGAATAGTGATTTTCTGTATTTGGTTCCGGCCAGATCTAGTCTTTTTTTTTTGCTAAAATCCGGAACTAACCGGATCCAAATTTAAAAAATAGACCGAAGTCTGATCGGATCCTAGCTAAAATAACCTATAACAGTAAACAAAGTCGAAATAATTGTTAATTAGATTATTTATTCTGTGATTGTTACTATAATTTAAATTTTTACTGATGGTTTTGTGTTAACTAGTTAATTTGTTTTACGGCTTTTACTAATTTTTAAATAAAATTGTTTAGCTGTACAGTTAATATCTTTAAGCATTAAAGTGATATCTGTACCTAATAGTGATTTTCATATAGTTCTAGTAGAATAAAAATATTTGCACTGCATGAAATCTTTTAAACTATTTGTCAAAGCATTTTGTTTTACTTTTGCAAAATTTTATTACAAAACTTCCTGGTTTTATTATCATATATTAAAATAAAAATGAAATTGGTTCTTTGATACAAAAGCTAGTTTATACTCTTCTGTAATGTCTTGGCTTTTGTTTCAAAACTTGAAATAATCAAGCTGGTAGATTTGTCACAGTTAACCAAGCCATAAACTTTAAAGGTTTTGGAAATTCGACGAAAAAGGCGCCGCAAGTCACCAAAATGACATTGCAGGAGGTGCAGCAAGTGGCTAGCGAGAAAGCAGAAATTCTTAAAATGTGGGGAGTGAAAGCTTTCAAAGTGAGAACCCCTGCTGTTTCATTGTTTTAATTTTTATTATTTGATTTGCACGTAAGGTAAGCTGTCTTCTGTTTGAATATATCAATACATTGCAATAGTTAAAAAAAACTTTTATTTGATTTCCAAATCCACAAAATTTCTGAATTGAAAAGTAAATTTACGATTATAAAACAAATTTTTTAAATATTTCAATTTCTGTATCTTATTACTATTTTTTACGTTTTATCGCGATAATTTTTGATACTTAAGTTTTTTATTTTCATGTCAACCTTATAAACTCTAAATCTTTAAACATAACAGCTCAAAATGGAGTGAAATCAATTAAACAATAAAATTACACCTATTGGCTGTAACAGAAATATAGAAAACTAAGTCAAGTCCCACACCTTTAGATGATAAAAAAAATTTAATGATTTATAAATTATATAAATTAAGTTGTATGTTTAATAGTATAATTCAGTTATATTTAACAGTGCACAAAACAACTTCTTTCTGAGAAAATGGGACGCGGTACCAGAACTGTGGATTTGGAGCTTGAGGCCAGAGTCGAAGTTTTGAGGGACACCAAACAAAAGTTTGGTTTTATATAGTTAGATAAAAAATAAGTATTTATCAATATTTTTTAAATGATCGATTTTGTCATGAAGCAGAAATATATAAAAAAGTTTTTTAAATTTAATGTTCTATTTTACCCTTTTTTCCGAAGTTGATTTAAATCCTTCTGCTTAACCAAAATTTTTCATTTAGTTTCCACATATAGATAGTTGAAATAAAACGAGATTATTAGTTTGGATTTAAACAACGGTTAACAAAACAAAAAAAAAACAATATTTCATGAACTTTTTAGACCGTTAGTTGTATAGTAACCTCTCGCATCTTTACGCACTCGTGACGTTACGCACTCTCGTTTAGTTACGATTTTAGAATTCTAAAAATTCAAAATATAAAAATTTAAATTTGTTTTAATATTGCACAAATTAGGTTTGTTGTATATTTTCAATTTAAAATGTGTTTTTAAATGTTAACTCACCTCTATATATTTTTAGACTTTGTTAACTTATGTTCCTTGACTAATTGATAAACATTTAATATACCTCAGTTTTTCAGAAATTTTGTTAACAATAAGATATTAAATTAAATTTTGGAAAGTAATATGACTTTGTTAAATAATGAAAGTATAATAACATAATGAGAGTTTAAAATGTTAAAATAGACATATATAGACACTATTTCTTAATTGTAAACAACTGTTTAATTATAAATTGAATTCGCTAAGTAGAAAAGAATATAAATGTTAATTATCAAATAAGTCACATAAAAATAAAGATAAAAATAAAATCTACTTATTGTTAAATTTAGTAAAACTTTTCTACAAGTATTATTAATTAATATAAATTTAATTTTTTTTTTTATATATGTAGAGTTTTATATTTTGATTTCATATTTATAAATAAAGTAAACAAATTGTTAAAAGTAGGAAAGTCCCTAGTCTGCTTTTAACTAGAAGCAAAATAAAAAAACAGCCATTATAGTAAGTATATTTGGTACCTCTCGTATCTTTACGATCTCTCATATATTTACGCACTTTTTCTGTGGACACAATGTGCGTAAATAAGCGAGAGGTTACTGTAATTTATTTTTCGATTTCATTTGCTACTTACTACTATTATTATATACTACAATTTTTATTAGAATAAACTAAAAACCAATTTTGACATTACGTTTACAACAATGAGAACAGAGCTAAAAATTAGTTCGCTTTATACAATATTATAAGTCAACAAAGCTAATCATTAGTTCGCTATACAAAAGCTGTAGTCAGGGTTGCCACAAAACCTGGAATCCTATAAAAACATGGAATATGACAAGTTGTCTAAAAAAACCTGGAATTTTTTACTATTTTTACATGTTAAGTAGTAAAATTTTGATTTGACACGAAAAATTTATCATGTAGATAAAAAAAATTTTGTCATCATTAAATTTTTTTTTTCAAAAAACATGATTTAAAGTAGCCTTAGAGTATATTTTCAGTGTTGTTATACTACTTAATACAGTTTTTAACTTTTAATTTAAATTTTAACTAAAAATAGATCCAAAACCGTGTACTTTCAAAAACCTGGAAGAAATTTCTGAAAAACCAGTGGCAACCCTGTGTAGCCAAACAAAGCTAAACATCACTATCACAGGTAAATAAGATTCTTATCAGTACATTATTTTTTACAAGATATGAGAACATAATAGCGCTGATGACGCAGTTCACGAACCATTTCTCGCTCATGTGTCAAACTCAGAAGGTGCTGGGGGAGGCTTTCGGTGAACTGGCTGGAAAATCACAAGACTTGCAGGTATCAATATAGATATTATGTTGTTTTATTTAAACTTTGTTTAAAAGTGCTCAGTACGTTGTATGCAAAGCAGAGCGAATTATATTTATTGTAAAACAAAATACAACAGATTACATGTTTTTTTCACCCAAAGTGTTAAGCTTCTAAGTCATTGTCAAAACTTCTTGAAATCCTCTACCAGTCATTATATTTATAATCGCTTAAGCTGAAATTAATGTTGATAAATTTGTAAATAAATTGTCCAACCATCTTTTGTATTTTTTACAACATTTTCTCACAAAAAAGTTAAAATTAAATGTTGAATTGAGACTAGCTTTTGAAGAAAATGTTGCTTACCATAAGTTTTGTTATGAAAAAGTAAAAAATCCTTTTAAGGAAATAGTCGAATTAAAATGAAGTAATTTAAAACTTAAAATTTTGTTTTCTTTGCTGGCAGTTTTTTGTAATGTTTGCTTAAGTATTTATCTCTTTCATAATTGGTTTTTACATTAAAAATATGTCACAATACAGTAACGATATAAAAGTAATAAATGCTTATTGATTATTATTTTTTAAATAAAAAAATTGAAATAGAGCTGTAAATTGTAAATAAATGTTGTCGTATTTTACCTGACAGGCTGTAAATAAATACTAAGTATCAAATTAAAATAGAATTATAAGTTATTCAACAATTTTTTAATGAGTTCTTGGTCTTCATAACTAAGAGAAAAAATACTACAGTCAAGTCTTTTGATTCTACATATAAACAAACGTGATAAGTTAAAAAAAATTATAGTTACTTTAAAGCTTTGCTACCAAAACAAGCTGCTAATTGTTGTAAAAATATTTTCTTAACACACATAAAATTTTATTGTTTATAGAAAATCATAATTAGATTAAAAAACAAATATTAAATTTCAAAGAGTTCTATCAAATATATTTTGTTTCTATACTTGATATCTTTGGTTATAATTTAATTCTGGTGACTTAAGCAAATATAAGTATAGAAATTAAGTTAAAGTTACAAACTATATTTCATATATAAAAAAAAACTTGCAAAAAACTGAAAACTATTTATAGTAAAGTAAGTATAAGTTTAATAACAATTTATTTAAAATGAACTTACAGGAGGAGTTCCAGTTCAACGGAGAGACGCAGTTCGTGCTGGCGAAGAACGGTGAGAACTTGCTGGCCGCGGTGAACTTCTTCATCGGCGGAATGAAGACACTCTGCAGCAAGACCATGGACGACACCCTCACCACCATCAGCAGATACGAGAGTGCGAGGTAATTGTTTGTTGACTTGTACAATTATTTTATTTAAAGTTTTGTTGCTATATATTTTTATTGTTGTTGAAGAAAAAAAAGTTTATAAACCTAAAGTTACACTTTTAAAAAGAGTTTGAATAAGTTTGTTTGTTTTAAAAATTAAAATAGAATCTTTATCACTTACAACAGAGTTTATTCCAATATAGACTCGTGCGTATAAAAAAAAAACTATAAAATAAAAATTTCAAAATGTAAAACTTCAAAATTGAAGTTATGTTGATATTTTATAAAGAATAAATACTGCCTCAAGCAAATTATTGCAAAAAACGTTAAAGCAGATTCGAGAATGCTCTTTTTAATGTAAACAATTAACTTGTAGCAAAAAAAGTTTAGAAGTTCAGGCTAAAAAAAGAGTTTAATGCATTGTATTTTTAAGTTTTTTGTTTTTATACAGTTAAAAAAAAAGATGAATATTCTTAAATGTTTTAAAAAGTGATTTAATTGCTGTACAAAATGAACTATTTTAAGAACTTCTTTTGTTTGAGTAATTATATTTAGTACTTCAAAAGTTAAGATAGGTTAAGTAAGCTATTTATATTTAGTTTAAGTGTTTTAATAACATTTTTATTGAAAAAAGTTGTTTAGCATGGAAGCCTTTTCATATTATTTTTATGATGATTAATCAGTTTTAACATATAAGATAAAATATCGTATAAAACTACGGTATAATCACCTAATATTTAAAATATTTTCACAAGCTGTAATTAAATTGTTAGAAGAAAATGGTTTACAAAATTGAAGGTTTTGAACGCATGTAAAAATCCTGATTATATAGTGGATAAAGCAGCAATTAAATTAAATTTATTATTTTATCAAAAACTTAAAGAATGCTTTAAAGTTTGAGTTACCTAAGCTCAAAAGTGATAAAATTTTGTAGTTGTTAACTATGATTTAGATATTAAAGTATCAAATTTAAAAGGTTTTAAATGTCGAAACAGATTAAAACGTAAACTTTGTTTTAATAAACATCAAGCATAACTTATATGATAATAATAAATGATTTATTTTTTGTTAAGGTTTAAAAACTACTAAAGTTTTGAAAAGTTAGATTAAATATAGTTTAAACTAAATAATATTGAAATTTCTGGAAACCACACTTTTAAAAAGTCATACTTTCTTCTTTATGTTATAATTTTTTTTAAACAGTTTAGTGGTAGTTATGACTAGCTAAACATATTTTTGGAAGCAAGCTACAGTACTACTATATGTTTTGATGTTTAAAAAAATAATAAATAGATAAGTCTACTTTAAAAGAGAATCAATACAATTTATTCTTTCTAAATTTTATTAAGTGTACAGTGTTTCGCTCAATGAGTTCATCAGTTCTTATATTCTGAAAAGATGCTGGTCATGGAGAATACTGGTATGTAAAAAATAAAACAAAAACAAATCTTTACTTTAAAAACAAAATAAAATTATAATGTTAAAGTTAATTGAATAACTCAGGGTTGCCACTTTACCTGGAAACCTGGAAAAACCTGGAATTCGACAATTTAGGCAAAAATAACCTGGAAAAACCTGGAATTTGAGAAATTTTGAAAAAAACCTGGAAAAACCTGGAATTTTCAGTAGTAAAATTTTGATTTGACACAAAAAATCAATCATATTAATAATTTTTTTTTTTCGTCATCAAATTTTTTTTATTAAAAAACACATTTAAAGTAACTTTACAGTATCTTTTTAATGTTTTTATACTATTTAACGCAGTTTCTTATATAGAAATTAACTTAAAGCTAAAAATAGACCCAAAAATGTGTACTTTAAAAAACCTGGAAAAAATTTTGAAAAAACGAGTGGCAACCCTGATAACTTGGTAATAAATGGTGAAATTGCAACTTTTATAATAACTAAGGGTAAATCTTTGCAAGCTGTAGTTTAAAGGACCATAGTTTGGAATATATAGAACTGCTATAACTTAATTTTTTTATAAAAGAATTCTAACAGCTCATCTTTGTTTAAGCACATTTCAATAATAAAGTAATGTAAATATTCAAAAATAAAGTTAAAACAATCATTCGAGTTAATTTAGGATGATAGTCTTTCAAAAAGCTGCAAAAGAAGTGTAGCACCATTAGTGTTTAAAGCTAAACAAAAACCATTTAAAATCTATTATCCTGAGTCAATAAGTTCTGTAAAAAGAAGTAAATACTTTGGAAACAGTTTTTAACAATAAGTATGACTGTTTGAAGTTTTTAATAATACAACCGAGTATCAATCCCACCAAAATAAGTATATTTATTTAAAATTAAAAAAAAAGTACCAGACCACGTTATCTTTTTTGAAAATTCAAGTACCAATCCTTTTTTTTGAATTATTAAAAAAAAGTTATTTTCAGAAATGATTCTTTTCTTTACATAGTTGGAATAAATAATGAATTTTATCATAAAATTGAGTACGACGAATACCGAACTTAATAAATGTAATTAAAATAATTATCAATGTTTAAAACTTATCTCAACAGAATCGAGTACGACGCGTACCGCACCGAGCTGGAATCGATCAAGCTGGCGCCGAGGACGGAAGCGAACCTGAACAGGCAGGCGGCGAGCCAGCTGAACTTCAGCAAGCAGAAGGAAGTGTACGAGAAGCTGAGGGCGGATGTGGGCGTCAAGCTGCAGTTCCTCGATGAAAACAGGGTTTGTGACTGTTGAACTATAAATTTTATTTGTACAAGGGATACAAGCCAAGTATGAGTAAAATTGTAACTAACCGAGGAATAGAGTTAACAAAAAAAAATATTGGTAATTAAAAAAAAACAATTTAGAAAAACAAATAACTAATAATAAATTAATATGTTTATAAGATAAGTACATGTGAGAGATTCATGTTAGCTCTTTTAACTAGTGTAGTTTAAAATTCGGACCGAAACTATCAAAACAAAGTTTTTAAATGGTCAATTAATAATTAAAATCATAATTGTATATATGAGAGGTTCAAACTAGTTCATAGCGCCATTAAAAACCGCTCAAAAATATTAATTGTGTGTTATTCTAACAAAGGCGCAATTAGCAATATTGCATTTGTAATATTTAAACCTATCTTTAAACTTTAATATACCTATCTTTTTATATAAAAATAAAGTTTACAGTTGTAGTTGTTTTTGATTAGATTATAGAGTTATAAAAATATTTAACGTTATAATAAATAAATTATTAAGTTATACCTAAAACGTGTATTATATTATCATTATAAAACTTATAGATTAAGTACAACCAGTTTTGAGGCATTATGAAGCAAAATTTTGTTATTGTTCAAAGTATATTCTTCATAAATTTTTTTTAATAAAAAAATCGTATGTTGTTTCTTCGTCTACTTATAAGAACATTAGTCAAAAAAGTCAATTGCTGATAGAAAAAAGAGCACAATTGTTTAAAAAAAGAAATTAATAATTTATTGTAAGCGTTGTAAATTTAAAAAGGGAAATCTACTATATTTTCAAACTTTAAACCTACTAGAACAACTGCTTTAACTACATTAACAATTAAAAAATAGTTTAAAGTGTTAGGAGATTTCATTATTGAATACAATGACTTTATCTTCTTAAAACAATAATTTAAAACAATAAAACAATTTATTTTTAAATATTAACTTTACGAAATGGTGCTTTGTCTTTTACTTTTCGCTAAAACTAGTCTTATTGTTTAAGTATTTTCTATTAAATGTACATCGTGATTCAAGCTAAACCAAAAATTATTTAAACAAAATTTATTATTATCGTTAGGGGTATTGATAAAGTTTTTAAAAGCAGTTTAGTTCAAATATATTTATTTTAAGACAGTGTTTTAATGTATGCATTTGCTAAAGTTAAGTTTTCGATTGTAGTTAATAATGATTTGAATAAGGTGCCAGCATATCCTATAAATATTATTTAAATAAGAAAATAAGTGCAAGAAAAATTATAGTTAAGATAAATGCAGAGCTGTTAGTCTACTCAGCTACTTGGACTAGTTTGAAAAATTTTGAAAAACGCAGACTAGAGAAAATATTTCATTAAAGCTAGATCAGGCAAGTTAAAAAAAAAAGAAGTATTAAAGTTTTATTATTGTAAAAAAACAGTAACTGCAGAAAGTTACGACAAGCTTTTTGTTTAGCATAAGTCCCATAAACCCAGACTACCTTTCAACTGTGCAATATAAAATTGTTTTGTTAAATAAAACTTAACTTCTAGTAGATGACTTGGAGTATTTTTATAAAACTTGTTAGCCAGAGTTTTTGTTTCAATGTCTCTTGACTTAATTCTTCAAACCTGGTTTGTAAAATCCATTAAATTCTGCCTGATATTTTTTCTCAAACAGCTCATATCAAATACGAAAATAGTTTGTTAAAAAAATTTGTCAAGCACGAACAACAAGTTAACATTTTATAATTTTAATTTTGATTGAAACAACTTGCAGATGAAGGTGATGCAAAAGCAGCTTCTTCTCTTCCATAACGCCATAACCGCCTACTTTGCAGGCAACCAGCAGCAACTGCAGGCGTCGTTGAAGCAGTTCAGCATCAAAGTGGACAACAAGCCAAGTTGGTTGGAGAAAACCAACGGAAACTGATACTCTGATCTCTTTGTGCGTATTTTATGACATGATTTATTAAAAAGCATTACTTTTTTATATTCTTCTTCCTAAATATTTTACAATAACTACAAAAGTTTTGCAAAAGATGATTGATATATTCAAATTTTTTTTCGCTAGATTATAAAAACTATGATTCAAAAAATTATTCAATATTTAAAAACAGTTTTTTATGCTTTCTTATACTAGTTTATTACCAGATGTATGAATTTTATCAAGGGTAAAGAAAAGAGTAGTACAAATAAAAGTTGGAAGTTTATAAGTTTTAAAGTTAGATTAAGTACCCAAAAATAAACAAACTAATATTTTTAGCAAAAAACGTAAATCTGAACATAACATTATTTTTAAATAATAAAACAACATTAGCTTTCCATATACATATGAAAGTTTTCACATGAATGATCTTCTAAGTATAAATTGTAAGTTTTTCTATACTACAATATACACAATTTGCAATAAGTTGTGATGTTGAAAAACTGAGAAGTTTCATTTATTTTTCAATAAACTTGATTAGTATAAAACTTTTTTTTTACTTTTTGTTCATATATAAAAAGTTCTTAAAACTTAAATATAATTTCAAAACATCAGTTTTTAAATCTACAAAATAAACCTAAATTCAAATTTTTATACATACTATTATAAATTATTGCTTCTAGTAGTGCTTATTTGCTCTAAAGTAAACTTTATTTTTAATGCTTCTTAATTGTTATATTGTATATTAGTGCTGTTTCATTTATTTCTGTTATGATAAAGTTCTAGAAAAACTGGAATTTCTACATCATTGAAAAATTATTATTAATCTAAGGTTCAAGCTTTTTCTTCTTATGCACTATTAAAAAATTGAACTTAAAAAGTAAACATTATATTTATTTCTTGAACTTTTATGTAGCATCAATTAATTTTCCAATTTCGGAAATAATCTTAAACTTTTTTTCTGTTACTTGTTTACTTATTTATGATTATACAAGTTTTATATTAACCCATTCCTTTTTACATTTCAAACGTTTCATTAAAATATGTAATTTGCACTAAATGAAAGTACATTGTTCTATGTTTCATAATTTGATTTAAAGTTTTCTCTAGTTATCAACTTGTTTTCTTTTTTATGTGCTTGGGATTCTTAAATAAAATAGTTCGAATATTTTCTCTCTTAATAAAAACTACAATAAAAATTTTGTTTAAATGTTTTGTTTAATTTATTACTTAAAGACATTAACCTTTTTTTTTCTTTAGATATCTAAACTTGGTATATTTTTATTAAGTTAATTTTGAAGAAATTAAATTAATTTACTAAGTCTAGTGGTTCTATAGATGAAAAATTCGAGCAGTTGGTTTTTAAAATTTGAAACATGATGAAATTTGCATAAAAAAACTATAGCATTTACTACCGTCAGAATAACTAAACACAGTTTAAAAAAGGATAGAAGAATTAATCTTGCTGTAATAATATAGCGAATAAGATACTCACACACACTTTTGTATCATAATTGTTATTTTTTATAATTCTTTCTATTGTTGATTCTATGTATTGTTGTAGTTGTTTATGACGGAAAACTTAATGAATGTGTAGTTAGCCAGTACATTTATATATTGTAAAAGTAATTAAACACTCTATCTATATACATGTTGGTTCAATTAATCATGATATATAATTTCTAACTTATATTTGTTTAAATCTTTACATTTCAAGTATTTGTTACAAGAAATGGCATTCAATAAATATATATCCATAGTGACTTTGTAACTTGTAGCAGAGGTTATACCCTGCTTATGTAAATTTGGTAACATAATAAGTTGAGATAGATGTGCTTGTTAAGCTGACTGGTTTTTAGTGGTATATCTTGTACTTTAATATTTGCACATTCTAAATACCAAAAATTTATTTTCTTTATTATGATTATAGATTATGCTTAGATTAAAAAAAAAAAGTGCATATAATAAATCTGTTTGATGTGAAATATAGTAAAATGACTTTCAATAATAATGCTACAAAATAAAAAAAAACACATAAGTAAATTTGTTAAACACAAAAAAAAGAAAAATTTATTGTATATAGAATACACAACTCAAAAGTGAAATTTATTGAAAGTATACAGAGCGTAGCCGTTATAACAAACTAAGATTGAAGTCACAAAATTGTTAACTTGACTATTGATTTTTAAGCTTTAGTCGGAGAAAATAAACACAATTCAAATTACTTTAATTACATCTTTTACATAGTATTTGTTAATTCTTGAAATTAAAAAAAAATCAAAATTGCAATAATGTCGTTATACTTAACTATTGTATAGTAAACTTTAAATTTATGTTTTACTATAACAGGTGGTATTTAAAATAAGATAAAACCAAATCATGCTTCTTAAAAAAAAAATAAAAAAATTAATTAAATTTATTGAAAATCTGATAAAATTCAAGAAACAACTAAAAATGAAAAAAGAATGTAAAAAAAGTAAGAAGTTTTTCATGCTCTTTTTTTATGAGATCAGAAATGTTATGTTGAGTGTGATTACGAACATCATATTTAACCAAAGCGGTTAAAAATAACCTAATTTAATTGTTATGACATTTGTAAAAAAAGTTTCCTGTACAATAATTTTTTAATTAAGATTGTTTGTTCGATAAATTGATTGTTCCTAAAAAATGTGGTATTTAATAAAAAATAATAGTTTAAAAATTGTCTGTATTGAAACACTAAAATATATAAAATTTGCTCTGTATAAAATTGAGGAGCACCTGAGTGTAGTAAAATATTTGCTTGAGGCAGTTTTATTGAAACCAGGTCAAGTAAATTGAGAACTTTTTTGGGTACTACTCCGTATACAAGATGTCAAGCAGTGTACACAAGTGGTTTTCCATGTTTTCTTTAAACATTACACTTAAGAAATTTCGGAAGACATATTATTTAATCAAAATACTGTAGACCATTTGTGGATGTATTAATACTAAAAATAACACCTTTATAATAATTGTACTTTGACACTAAAGTTCTGTCTTTGCTTTATTTCTTGTTGACTCAGGTGAGTTTACATCTTTTTTCTGTTCATTCAAACAACACAAGAACTCATGTAAATAAAATTTTCTACTTTAAAGACCTACATCAAGGCTTGGAAAAGTTCATTTAAACATTTTGGCCCGAGGTTTTGGTCTAGTGTTCCAGAGTTTTTAAAAACTAAAAACTAGCTTAAAACGTATTCATATGACTTTTTGATAAAATCGCTGTAGATTTTAAATTTGGAAGTCTTTTACTTGTATACTGTTTTGATATTGATACATGTTGTGTTACTCATATCGTTTTAATAAAAAAAATTTTTTTTTGAGTTTATAACGGAGTTTTATTGTTTATATTATTATTAATCTTGATGTACTACTAGTTTTTAAACTAGTCTCATACAAGAACTTTTTTAGACAGTATAGTATTTTGTAATTGACTATATAAAAAACATTTTTATTTTATTAAAAACTTTAGTGCACTGTTTTAAATACAGTCTGTTTTCTAAAAAAAATGATTTAGCATTTTCTGATTTAAGTCTTCAATAGTTAAAATTTATTTTCTTAGAATTGATTGTGGTTTCACTTTAGTCGAATGGATCTTACAGTTGAATTGTTGATTTACTTCTTAGTTGAAGCTTCGGTAATTAATCGCTTGGAGATTCAAGCTCCAGAACTTTCCTACACTAGTTGTTTACTTTAACCTTACGGGTGTTTTATAAACGTCGTACTACCAAGAGCTTTTTTGATTTAAAGAAGACTAACTAATTTTTCTTCGTTTATTTTTGAACCATTAAGTCTTAATCGTTAAGGCTCAGGTAAGACTAAAAATGACGAAACTTGTTTGGTAAACTTTTGAAAGTCTTAATCGTTAAGGCTCAGGTAAGACTAAAAATGACGAAACTTGTTTGGTAAACTTTTGAGTTATGTCCAATTTTCTAGAAGGGAAAGTAATTTAGTACTTATTTTTCACTTAAAAATAAAGAGTAAAACATGTTAATTACCGCTTTAATAAGCTTACTTTAAAGACTACATCACAGTAATTTCAACAATTTAGTCACATTCCTTATGGTTACTGTAAATATTAATTGAGACTAACTTTCTTAAAATATATAACTCGATGAAGTCTGACAAAATACTCAGAATATTAAATTTAAAAATATCGTTCTTTATAGCTATCATGGATTTATAAAAAAACTAGGTTACTTTCTATGCAGTTGGCCAGAGTTACTGGGTCGAAATTTTAGATACTAAAAATAGTATTTGCAGGTAGCATAGTTTTGAAAAGTTGTACTATAAAAATTACTCATTAAAAGCAAACTTTCTGTAAAGCAACTACAAAATTAGAATTTACATGTACTAAAAATCAAATTAAAAGCAATTCCCAAAACATTTAGTATTAAATATACTGTATTGAAATATGTTTTTATTTTCGTTTTAAACACAATGAACTTTTTGTGTTATTTTTATTTTTGATATATTTCGTATTAGTTTTTCTGTTTAAGTGGCCTAGGTTTTGATGCCTTGGTTCATCAAATGGACAATAAACTTACAATAATAAAAATAGCTCAGTTTTATTTGATTTGCATGAGTTGATTTTAAGCTAAAAAAATAGTCGTGGACCAAGGACTTCTGTTGACGGGCTGCTCGCGAGATGTAAGTAGCTTGCCTTAATCTTCATCAATTAAATAAATATTTTTTAACGACTGTATAAGATTTTTAAATGAACTATGTTTAAAAGCTGTTTTTGTAATTTAAATTAAAAATGCCTTTTACAAAGCCTTCTAAACATTTACAAACTATTATTTTAGATAACCATTAGTACTTATATGAAATGAATTAAAACTAAAATGATAAATCAAATTTGAAAAATAACTATATAAAAAATTACATTTAAAAGTAAAAATGATGGTAATACTTGTAAAAAAAAGTAAAAATAATAAAACTTTTTCAGCTAATTCACATTTATCAAGACTTAATGGTGTTTTAAGCAGTGGGTTCTGGTTTACCGAAGTAACCGGTCATTAGTTTTTATTTTTTCTTTCACTTTTGATGATAAATTTTACACAGCATAAGCTGGGAAGTTTTTTAATAAACATTAAATTCCAAATTTAAGTTTAATTTTTTCAACACCATCTTGAAAAATAAAGATTTTGTTTAAAGTTAAAAAAAAAAAACAGTCTTTCATAACGTAGTTTATGTTTAAAACCTAGCACTTATACATCGACTAAAACAGTATAGATATAGATAATAAACTTTTGATGTATCTGTATAAAGTTATTTTGAATATCTTAAACACTAAACTAAAAATACTGTAACAAAAATACAAACACTGTAGACAAGTTTTTACCAAAGAAACATTATTTATAAATATGTTTATAGTTTATACATAGATAGTGTTTCTTGAAAAGCTTTTAGCACAAAGTGCAGTAAAATAAAGTCAAACTACATGCTGTGCAAAACTCTGCAAATCTGCAGAATAAAAACTCTGCAAAATGAAAAATGAAAAATAAAAACACGAATATATTTTTACAATTGAAATATAAACTCACAAAACATTTAACTTTAACATTGTTATAACTTTATCAAACCATTAAAAAAAACAAAGGTAGAAAACTTAAGTTAATAAACTAAGCAACAGTCTAATTCTAATGCTGCAGTTTAAAAATAGTATGTTATGTATTTAGTGAGCGAAATAGACCTTAAATTTCATAAATATATTTTCAAATTAGTATTCAATTACATAGTTTATATTATTTTTTGACCGCACTTTATAAATAATCAAACAAGTTAGCTTTTTTGTTTGTTTACATTTAAAAATATTATTGCTTGGCGTCTTAGACTTATAAAAGTAACTAGTTTAGTTCTGTTTAAGTTCTTACTAAAGCAATTTTATAAGTTTTCTTTTTGATTAATGAAGTTCGTAGTACGACTTTTGTATTTTTTTTGTATATTAAAAAGTAAGCTCGTTAAAAACTACTCTTTACATTTAAACTAGTGATTTAAAGTTAACTTGTGATTTTTATTTTGCCAATTTTTAATAACTTTACCGTGGTTTCAATTATACTTATTGTAAAATTTTAAGTGCTATCTGATTATGTTTTTAATGTACATTTTGCTCGTGAAAAAATTAAATCTAAATTATTTATTGTGTAAAAAGTTCTTACAATTAAACTTTTGAAAATTATAATGTGTAAAACGTTTTTAAATGGTCATAAAAAACACAACTAATTAAAAAATAAGCTGCATAACGTTCAAAGTTCGAAAAATTATATTAATAATAAACATTTTGTTATATAATATAGTTATTAAACATTGAAAATAAAGTATGCAAAGTATTAAAGGATACAATTAATATGCTCAATTATTAAATAAAGATCTCGTTATGAGATAGCCATGATGACCAGAAACATTTTAATCAATTGAGCTTCGTTTTAATAGAACTATGGCCTTTTATCTTTAATATTTTTCACACTTAATCTCGCTGTAATAATCCTGATGTCTAAAATAAACTAACTAGTTCTAGCGTATAGTTTTAATAGTTTATTAAAAAATAAAAAAGATTTAAAAAAAATGATAACATGAATTTTCGAAGCTTAAATACAGGTGATACAACAAATTTCCTCTATAATTATTTTAACTATCACAAGCTTGTGAATAGATAACATTAACAAAAAAAGTTTAAAACAACTGAATTTAAGTAAAAATCACACAGTAACACCAAAATAGAGTTTATTTATACTGTGTATACAAAGTGCTAATATTTTGCATACAAATTCAAAAACTCCATTTTGTCTTAACATAAGAAAAAATATTAAACTTGCCTTTGCTAACTACTATAAAACTCTTGCTTCTTTTAGTTAGTCTAGACCAGTGTTTCTTTTAACGTGCACTTAAGCATAATTGTAGGCATAGATATTTTTTACTGTGAGAAAATAGTTAAATAATTTGTTATCGTATTTTTGATTGTGTTAGGTTTTTGTTATCTTTGGATTCTAATATCTACTTCTTTAACAATAAGTTAAATACTTTAGAAAACACTGGTCCAGATAAAATTTTAGAATTGTATAAAACTAATTTAAATTCACTGCAAAGTTATGAGAAAAATGAATTTAAACTAATTAAAATAAAATAAAAAACTAGAAGCTTTTACATCAGACGGTAGTAAATTGATTCTTTTAAGGTGGACTTCATAATATCAAAACAACTTGAATAAGTTTTTGTTCTCAAGACACGCATAAAAGTAGTTAAATTGAAACTTAAATGTTTTTTTTTCAACATCTTTGTATAAACTATTTTTTATTAGTTTTCACACACATCCAATCGTCAACAATCCTCGACACACTCAACATCCGGGCATCTTCCAGCTCGAGCAAGTTCAGAAGCATGAACTTTAAGCTTTCATCCTCAACGCTCTCATAAGGGTTCCCTTGCGCCTTAAAAATCTTAAAACAAATTTTCTCTTTGCTCACTGCCAGATTCCACAGGTACTTCCCCTTGATCAGGAAAACCAAGATGACTCCCACCGCCCACGTGTCCTGAAGAACCCCGCGGCACGGAAGACCGGAGACTACACGCGGGGAAAGGTACTTCGGCGCCTGCACTACATCGCTGAAAAATTGAGAGTTTTTGTCGGTGGACCTCTGAACGCGGGAAAATTTGGAGATTTTGACGAGGCGGCCGCCGTTGAAGAGAAGCGCGTTTTCGGCGCAAATGTTCCTGTGAACGTATCCTTTGCAGTGCAGGAAGTTGACGGCGTTGAGCAGTTGGAACAGAGTTGAAACGATGAAGGTTTCAGGGAGCGAGATCGTGTTGTTCCTGTGCTCGTAAAGGCTCAGTTCCGAATTTTCGGCCAAGTAGTAGCTGTAGAAAGAGCCTGTGACGTGGACCTCTCCAAAGTAGCTGATGAAGTTTCTGTGGTTTATTTTCTTTACGATTTCAATTTCGGTCGGGTTCGCTTCGTTTATTCTGAAGGCTTGGACTTTCTGTTGTTTCTTTATGGTTTTGTCCGGGTATAAATTGTAGGTAAAGTTATTGAAAGTCCCCCTGATTAAAATAAAAACTATTTTTTTTTACTTAAAAGTAAAAACTAAAATTATTTTGTTAACTTCACATTTTATTAATTACTTTAATTTTTTTTTGATGTAGTAGATTTAATAATAAAAGGTAGAAAACTTAAGTAATTAAGTAAATAAAATTGATACCATTTATGCAGTAAACTTTATATAAAAAAATATTTTAATTTTATTATATATTTTAACTACTTTGAAAAAAAAATTATATATTTATAACCAAGCATTTTAAACAGGCTAGATCAATTATATTTTTTTATTGCTGTTCAGGAATTTTATGAAATAATAATCTGCCCTAAGTTCGAAATAACTTAAAAAATGTCCTATTTAAATTTACAATAACATATAACACTAAATCAGGGTCGGCAGTGTTTTATAAGTCGCGGGCCTCACGGTATATAATATTCGAGAGATGAAATTATATAAAATAATTGTTGTAGTCTATAAATAAAAACTACTTTAAACTAAAATGTAATAAAAAATTGCAAAAATAAAGCACTATCAATAGTTAACAATTAGAGAATTAAGTCTAACAGTAAGTCTTATCTCAAAAGTTTTTAAAGTTGTGTTAAAAAGTATGTTTTAGTGTAAAATTACATCGTGGACCGCAGATTTTTTCTATTCAGACCGAAATTGGTCCGCGAGCCGCAGTTTGTCGACCCCTGTACTAAGACAACCGGTATAAAATCTCTTGTGTTAAAGGTAAAAACTAATAAAAATTTAACAACATTTTTCTAAAAGAATAAAGCTGTTTACACAAAACATAATGAACTTTTTTCTTTAATGAGTTCTAAAATAATTTTTAACCAAAGCTGCTAAGTTATACTTAAAAAATTACAATGAAACCGTTTAACTTTTACACCCAAAAAAAATTATGTGAAAAAAACAGTTTTTCTTCATTTTAATGCACTCTATACTTGTTTTAATCTTCCTACTAACGCTATTTTAATGTAAAATTGTTGTTATTAAAAGTTTTGACTCAAAAATTTTAAATTACTTGAATTTTTTATTTTACAAAGCTGATGAGTGATTGTCAATTGGGTTAAATATTTTTTTGATAAAATGAATGTATAAAGAGCTTTAACCTGTTTAGTTCTTTTATTGTAGACTTAATTTCAACCCATTTAGTTATAAAAGCTTCTATTCGTATACTTTCATCGTCTTTTTCGTTTGTTTTTATACAAGAATTAAACATCTAAATTAAAAATTTATGTTTTATTAAACTAAGATTTAAGCTGTCTAATTTATTACATAGTAAATGTTAAAAACGTAATAAAAAAGTAACATTTTAAACCTACAAAAGTGACTGATCAGATTAAAGTTTAAAGTTTGTTTTTAATCTACATATTTGTAACTAGTGTATCATTACTATTTTTAAATTCTAAAAACTCAAGGAAACAATTGTTTCTAAATAAGTTATTTACCTTTGATTTATAGCACTTAAAAAACAATAGTTTGAGACTCACTGCTTGCTATAAGTAGCTATAAAATACTGCTGTAAGCTGTACAAAATCTGCTTTTAAACAACTAAACTCGTGATAACTTGAAATTAAATACCTAACCATTGCTAATTAGATACTTTGTAAAAACTCAAAATAAACAAGCATCAATGTTTATTGCATAACTTGTAAAATTGTTTAACGACATAACATTTTTTATTTGTTTATAAAGTTACAAAGTTTGAAATTCTTGTTTGTTGCTACAAAGTTTTTTCAATTTAAAATATACCTTTTAAAAAATATTAAGAAAAAATTCTCAGTTTACTAATTTCAAAAGCTGAATAACTACCAGGTCCATAAGTTATATATACTATTTTTGCTAAGAGTTTAATTTGTTTTGACTTCACAAATCTAATTATATAACAACAAAATCTTTAGTTTTTGTATAATAAAAATAATCAAAGTGCTTCTTAAATTATGTTTTAGATCGTAGGAGTGATAAATGTTTATTGTTTTGAACTTGAAAATAAAATTTTTAAAAATTAGTCTTAAGCTACACCGAACTAATACACCAATAGTACAACCTTGAGGTCGGACTAAACACAAGTCGATTATGTGCTCTTATTTGTAAAGATAAATAATTTAAAAATTTATGAATTTCGTTCAAAGTAAATAAACTACTATCTTTTTTAAAATTAAGTTTATTATTCTTTAACTAAAACTTTATTAGTTCGATAAAGGTATTAAAAATAACTAGAAAATTTAGTTTATATATTTATCCCTATGACTCAAGTCAAAAGATAGTTTAAAACTTTATCTCACAGTTTAATAAAACTTTAAGTTAACAACATCGACTACCTTTTTTATAAGTTATATTGTATTATCTTAGTTTTATGTATATTCTATTTAAGTGAAATGTATGAGGTTATTTAATAAAAGTAAAAAACGTTTCAAAAAGGTGTAATTAATAAACTATGATTTTTTAAATATAAATTTCAAGAAGTAAAAACACCAGTAAAAACTTGATTTCGATCATATTTGTACATAATGATGTATTGATTACCAAAAACTCTTTTTAAACCATGTATTAAAAAAAGTAAAATTAAAAATGTTGAAGTAGAAGAAGCTTATAAAAGCAATCTGAAGTATAATAGAAAACAATTAGTTTACTCTGTTTCAGTAAAAAATCCGTAAAATCAACCTGACAAGATTTAGTTTTAAAATACCAAACGTAAAATTATTGTTATAAAATTTACTTTAATAACAAAGAACTATATTTTTAAAAGTCTAAAAAGTTTTTTTTTTATGTTTAAAGACAAAAAGCATTTAAGTGTTGATTTTACTTGAATTTTAGACTAATAAAATATAGTTTAATTTCTCTGCTACTAAGATAAAATTTGTTTAATTAAACTATAAAATATAATCATCATTATCAAGTTTATTGTATTAATTTTGACAAACCAGTATAAGGATTGTGTCTACGTGATAGTTTTTTTTTTACGTTTAGCATCTTTAAAACAAATGTTTTTTTTTACAACAAAAAACATATAAAAAACACTTTAAAAAGAATTAAACCAAGTGGTAGATTTTTGCTTATAATAAAGTAATTTTTGAGTGTTTTTTTAAGAATTAGCACTATAAAGGTATAAAATAATTTGATTGAAGTTTAGTGCAAAATATTTTTCTTTTCAAAAATAAATAATCAATTTTTTTCTGTTTTAAGCCCACTTGTTGTCATTAAAGTTTTCATTATAAATCCATAATACATATAATACTTTTTATAAACTTTTAGTTTAAATGTGGTGCCTAGTGCTGTTGAACTTTAAAAGTTTTCGTATGAGTAGCGATCCTTAAAACGCCTTTATTTATGAAAAATATGTAAACTATTATTTTATAATATAAAGTAAACTAGTATTTTAATGTAAAAGCCATACATTTTTGTTTATAAAAACAAATTATACAGTAATCTTCCTTTATTGTACCAACATATGTTTCTGTGTTTTAACGAATCAACACACTTCAACTGGGTTTTTAATGGAAAGAATAAATTATTAATAACTAGAGTAATTTTTTGTTTATAAATATTATAAAAATATTGTTTTAAATGTTTGCAAAAACTACAGCATAATGAAACTTCTTATGTTTTATTTCGTAAAGTAAACTTTATTTGTGTTTTACGCAGAACTATAATTGAAAATAAATTTAGTTTTGTTTTAACTCAAACATTATAATTTTTAAAAGTTTGTTGCAGAGGTAAGTTAATACAAGCTTGAAAAAGATCGTTTGAAAACCAAAAGTTAAAAAGTATGATAAATTTACAATACAATCAACTAGCGTTACATCAAAATATTGTTGGTAAAACTGACTAAGAGTATAAAAAATTAACACCGCTAATATTTATTCTTTAATAAAAAAATGTTTTAAAACGTCCCAGTCTTGCGAGTATTATTTTAAGTTGATGCTTTAAAATGCTTTTAACGTCGGTTCGGTTCTTTCCAATACAAACACTAGTTATCTATAAAGCACTAACACACTTAACACATTTACTGCTTAGCAAACTTATAATGTTGTTGTTAAGTTAAGAATTATTATTGTTTTAAAAAAATACTCTTTACTAATCATTTTCTGTATACTTATATTATACGGTCATATTCAAAACTTCTAATTTTTTTATTGTATTATGATAAAATAATTTATCGTAGAAAAGGGTTTAAATAAAAAAAAAACCTTAGAAAATTGTTTAAAATATAAAAACTATGTATAAAAAAAAAGAAGTTTGTTTATCACTCAAATGTAAATTTATTAAACTATTTCAATCTCATTATAAAATAATAAAATGAATAGCTAAATTATTAGCATAAAGTACTGAAAACAGTTAAAACAATTTTTTTAGCGTGTTGACTTTCACTTTACTTAAAGGTGTTAATACCAATCTTTTAAGTATTTTCATGTTTAGGATTGTTTATTTCGTTATATAAGTTGTTTTTTTAGGTCTAAACTTTTCCCTCCTTCTATTTTTTCAAAGTTTTAGACTTAAACTCTATTTTAATTTGTTAGCAATTTGACAATTCTTTGAGTACATCTTGAAATCAAAATTTCCAAGTAAATCTATTACTTGCTTAATTTTCATTTATTTCTATTTTCCTACTTTTATCGTATGTTTTATTTCTTTTAGTTTAAGTAATTTAAGTAAAAGTATGTTGTGTACGACTCGATAACTGAAAGATTTTTTCTTACACAAGGTCCTTGTACAGCAAATAAACAGTTAAATAACAAAACTTTAAATCTTTTAACGTTGATTTTTCTTGTTTATATGAAAATTAAGTTTGTTTCTTTCATGTGACTTTTTTAAAAGTTCTTCTATGTGTACTGTATCAAAACTTTTAGCTTTTTAGATTGTTGCAAAAGTTTATTAACTTTAACTAAAAGGTTGAGAAAAATGAACTAAGTGAGCTGGATGTAATATTTTCTAAAATTTTTTTGAATTATAAATAAAAATCACGATTATAATTTTTTTTAAATAACAAGATGAATAAGTTAATCTTTTTGGTTTAAAGAGTTATAAAACTAAAAATTTCCATTAGAAGTAAAATACAGCAATTAATATGTTTTAGCAAAACATTGTTTAGAACTCTTAAGTTGTAGGATAAAAACTAAGATGCTAATTTATATTGTAGTTTATTGAACAATAGAAAAATACGCTCAAAATATTTGGTCCTAGGACCTAAAGCACAAAGAACCTTTCGGTTTTTGAGTCTCACACCACGGATACCTTTTAACGTCTTGTCCAGGACTTTAATTAAAAAACTGTTAGTAGCTTTTTATTTGTATAAAAGTTTAGTTGCTAAAATTAATGTTTAGTTAAAATATGTTAGAGATAGTGACACAAGGATCTTTGGCATTTTTGCCAAGAATTTAAGTCAACAATAAAAATAATTAAATTGGGCAACAGTCAGTTTAGTTTTCTTTTCGTTGAAACAAAACGTTAAAGTTTAAAAAATGATCAGATTAAATTTATAACATTATAAAATTTATAACAATTAATTTTCTTTGATTAACCACCATAAACAAATTGACAAAATAAATACTTTTACAACATTTACTTGATGTTTATTGTAATTTTTGATTACTAATGTTTATGTTTATAATAATAATGTTCTTAATTAATGTTTATAACTTGTTTCTATACAAGTTACGAAAAAGTTTAATTAAAAATCCAAATTTAAATTTTACACTTTTATTTTATTGGTTTACATTTTTTTTAGTTGGATAAATAATTCATGGTGATCGATAATAAACAGTTTTTTCTATTTATTTTCACAACTTAATACTGTTTTTTTAGTTATTATAATATTTTATTAAGTATGTAATGTTTTAAATTAACACTTTTTTTTATGTATTATTAAATTAGTTTTTGAATACTTTTATAAATGTATTCTAATATAACTCAGCAACTTCTTGAGTCGGTTGACAAAAGCTTATTATGTAGAGTTTTACATTAAGTTAAAGTAATTTTTCAAAAATTTCACAACTAAAGTTATGAGCTTAACTATACTAAACTTCAAAGCTTCTAATTGTTAACTTCGTGAAAGGTTACATAGTATAATAATTAAAATTTGTTTACGAAAGTAGATCTCAATAAAAACTTTTTTATTTCACAAAGTTATTCAAAGTATTTATTATTTTAAACAAACATTCATTGAAACATTACAATTCATAAAGTTAAAACAAATTAGAATATTTTAAAGCTTTAATTTATTTAATTCAACCAATCTTTTTTAAATTACAACTAATGAAAAATAAAACATATTAAGTTTTTGTTGATTAACAGAGTTTACAATTGCAGTATTTGTAGCTCGATGACCAAAAGGTCTTTTTATGAATCAGTTATTGACTGAGAGTCGATGTTTAATCGTATATAAAAGTTATACATTTTTTCCTCATCTCATCAAGATTTAACACTTGACGGTTTAAACTTAAGAAACCATATCGTTTAATACAGTTAGGTTAATACCAGACTCATATTCTGAAAACGATGTTTAAAATATTTTTGTAGAGTGGTTTTAAAAAACCTTTGCCCCTAAACAACTAAATTCTTAGCTACCCCGTTTTTAAAAAGTCTAGAACCGCTATTGATCTATAATTTTTGTTCTAGTTAACCATCAAATGAAAATGCACAACCATTTTAGGATTATTGATTTTCTTCTATAAAAACAACCTTGTCAAGGATGTGGATGAACAACACATAGTCGGCGGGTAGGATCCGACCAACGACTATTTTTTATAAGTTGTACTGAAAGAGTGTCGAAACACTCAATGTAGAACAAAAATTTGAATATAAGTTTACTAGTAGAATATACACTGAATTATAAGTAAATTTTATTTATACGTCGTGTTGTAATACATAATTTGTTGCAAAAATCGATTAAATCTATTCATTTTATACATTTTATAAAATTAAAGCACCAAGCAAAAGTATATGTCTAACAAATGTTTAAAAAACCATCATTTGCAAAAGACTGCTACTTCTGGACAACCTACTATATAATTTTAACAACTTTATTATATCATAGTGAACAGAGTATGTATAAAATGATTTATTTATTAAAAGAAAAAAATAATTAAAACTCAAAACATTACAAAAAACAAACTTTTAAGTGTCATGATAGAAGAAAGCAAAAATTTTATTAGTAAGTTAATCATAAAACTTTTTTTTTGAGCAAAAAGACAAAAGCCAATAAGTTGTTAGTTACCTTTGGACTTTTTTGGAAAGTTTTGAATTTTAAAGCAAAAATTAGACATTTATATGTCTTTTTAAACAATTACATTTTGCATCAACTACAGTTTATAAAAGTATCTAACGCTACAGTATATACTTGTTTAGTTAATTTATTCAGGGAGCTTCTATTAGAAATTTGAAGTTATAGGTCAAATAGCTAAACCACTATTAATTTCAAAAACTTCAAAAGTATTTAAATAGAAATAAATGTTTAAATGTTTGATAAATTGAATTCTGTGCTTCTAAACTTTTGGTTTTCTATCTTTCTAAATTAGAATCATCTGTATACTAACGATTTCTTTAATGAAAACTATGCTAGCTAAATTATTAATTTTAAAATAAAATTACTGTTTTTAACATTTAAACGCTTTTATTGAAAACTATGCTTGCTGAATTATGAATTTTAAAATAAAATTAATGTTTTCAAAATTTAAACGTTTTTATTTTACTAAAAAAATAAAAACTATATTTGTTTTTTCAATAAAATTTATCTTAACAAAAAGGCTATATGGCATATCCAGTACATTTACTAATTACAAATGAACTTACTAAAAGAAACCCACTAAAACTAGTTTGTTGTTTTGTTAGATAAAAAGGTAAAAAGCTTCAAATATGCAACAAGGTTTTTTATAAACCAACTTTTGTAAGGGTAAAATTTTTCCCCGGATCGTCCTTTTTGCGAAAAAATTACACAAATGTCATTTTAACATAGGTGAAATTTTTGACGGGTGATAATTTTGCGCCAGTCAACACTTTTGCTCATTAGTCATTTTTGCACTGTTTAATTTACGGTGGAAATAATTATTAAAACTAAGTTTATTCTAGTAATACTTAAACCTTGATTTCATTATAAATTTCTATAGTTTTTGTAAAATTTAGTCAAATAATTCTTAAATATTGTTAGTTTAATGAAAATCAATGGTTAAAAACATGTTAATGTAACTAAGTATAAAAAATTAAACAAAAAATAGATTTTAATTTTTACTACCATTTACTTATCCGTTCAAAGTTACTTTTTCTGCAGTATAGACGCTTAGTGACATATCCGTGATAAAGTGTTACCGTGCAAAAATGAAAAAAAAAATTTGCAAAAGTGACACCATTGCAAAAAGTGACGTTGTGCAAAAGTGATATTTGACATCTACCTAGGTTACATAGACCAGCTTGTATGTCTTTGATTTAAAAATAGTTGTAAAATACCCTAAGCTAAGAATTGTTGCAGTTAAGCTGAAATTTGCCCACATTTCAAATGCAATGATAGTAAACAAATTGGTTTGATGTTTTCTCCATTTGTTTAAAAAAAAAACATTTTACAACATTTCTCTTTATTATCATTAAGTCAAAAGGGGGGTGATTAGATATTTTTTACAATTTAATTTTATTTTGATAATTTTAATGAGACTTCAAGTTTTGGTAATTCCCTAGGATGATATTGCACCAATATCAAAGTGAAAAATATTTTATTTCTTCTCTTTTTAACCATATTTTGTTCAATAAACTATACATAAAACTTTTTGTTCCTATGTTCATTGAGATAAATAACTCAAATTTTCAGGAAATATACCTTGCAATATTTAGAAAAGCAAGTTATAAGAAGTTTTTAACAATTAAAAATATTTATATTATAAATTTATAACAAAAACAAACAAAAAATATGTTTTTTTTAGATTTTTCTTTTAATTTTTAATTTAAATCAGGGTTTTAGTTTATTGAACTTTTTACTCTTCATTACAAAACCCCAAAATATTTAGTGTAAGATAGTTGTTGCAGCCTTACTAGTTATTCTCCTCTTTTGAAAACCCTGTTCTAAACAAACAGTTATTACTTTTTAAGTTAACGAAAGTGAAGTTAGCTTGGTAACGTTTTTCAAGAATTAAAAAAAATGTCCAAACTTTAGATCAAATTATTTTTATCAATTTTTACTTAGTTGAATTAAAAAAAATAAAAATACTTTTTTTCTTTTGATATTCATATTTATTAGCAAATAAATTTTATATAACACTTTTTTTTTCAAACTGTTAATATTTTGTACTATTTAGCCTTATTCTAGATTTCCTAATTCCAAAATAAGGCCAAGTAAAACAAAATATTAACAACTGAAAAAAAAATTGTTTAACATTATTCACACATATAAAAAAAAAGAATTTAATTTAACTTTTTTTTTTTGTTTTTAATTCAAGCTAAGTAAAAATCGATAACGAAACTTATATTTTGTATAATAATTCTAGAATAAGGCTAAATAGTACAAAATATTAACAATTGGAAAAAAAGTGTTATATAAAATTTATTTGCTACTAAATATGAATATTAAAAAAAAAAAAAAAAATTTTTTTGTTTATTCATGCTTAGTAAAAATTGATAAAAAAACTCTTTTTTTCCAAGGGGCCCACACTAAAAGTCAAGCCCCAATCAAATGGATTTTTTTATATAGTAAAGACAAAGGACCACTCTATAAAAAAAAAGTTTTTATATACCTTTTAAGATAAGGAAAATAATTGGATCTAAAGTTAGGACATTAAAAAAAAAATATTCAAGCTAACTTCACACTTATTTTAAGTTATAGTATCAGAATTTGTATAAAATTGTGTGTGTCATAATGCATAGCAGGGACGTAGCTAGCTCAAAAAAGTTACAAATTTACAAAAATCAAAACATCTGAAATGAGTCCTAGCGGGAACACCAACACAGCAATTTAAACTACCTCTAATGTTATTGAATTTAATATGAAAATATGCAGTTAAGTTAATACTTCAAAAATGGAATGTTGAAATATGGGTGATAATTGTATACAAGGAAATTTATTTGTCTCCACCTCTAATGTTATTGAATTTAATATGAAAATATGCAGTTAGTTTAATACTTCAAAAATGGAATGTTGAAATATGGGTGATAATTGTATACAAGGAAATTTATTTGTCTCAACCTCTAATGTTATTGAATTTAATATGAAAATATGCAGTTAAGTTAATACTTCAAAAATGTAATGTTGAAATATGGGTGATAATTGTATACAAGGAAATTTATTTTGCTCCACACCCCTTATGACTTTTGTTTTGCTTTATGTGTTGCCACTTTGTAAACCCATACAACTTTCATTGAAATAAGTATATAAAAATCAAAATTTAACTAAAAATCATTTATATTGTTTTCAAAATCAAACATCAAATGTAGACAATAGAAACAACATTAAGTTATGCAAATTTTTGTACATAAAATTGTATGACTTTGATTTTGAAGCTACAGCTTCCATTAGAATCAATTTTGCAATGCAGCTTTTTTACAAACTAAATCTTTAATGCGCTAAATGTATACAATTTAGATGCATGTAATTAGTTTAATTTTTACAACACTAAAAATGCTAAAGAGTACATATATGTCAAAATTATCTCCCAGGAGTGCATAACTAAGTATAAAAGCTAAGAAAGCAGAGTCTTTTCAACCACACACTCAATCTACTAAAGAATAACTCAGACTAGGATGAAGTTTTAAAAATACCTAGGCTAGTTTTAATATTTTCCCTAAAGCTTGGCTAATTTTTAAATCCTATGTTTATTATTTTGGTACTTTTAGGTATTCATGCTTAATTTACAGTTTTTTATTTTATTTTTAGCTTTAAAAATTATTTCTATAGTCTGTTAAACTCAGGCCAGCTTGATGTAACTCAGGCCAGTTTTTAATTTCCAAGAGAGGCAATTCTCTCATAATAACAAAGACAGTTATGATTAAAGAAATATATGCTTATACTTATCTTTTTAGAACAAAATAATTATATTAATAAGTTATTTTTAACATCTTTTTATGTTTTTCAAAAATAATTCTCCAAAATGAGTCCTGTATCTTAATTGCTAAAGCTATATTGACATAAGTAACATTTATCAGTTTTTACTAACTGTTTTTTTTTATAATAGTATTTTTCTGTGTTTGGTTGGTTTTAAAAGTTACTTCGTTTATAACTAATTCTTGAACAAAGAAAATATTTTGTCAAAGTATTAATTATTTTCAATTTGACTAGTGTTTCATATAACTGTGAATGTTTATCTATTAGATACCTTAGAAAAGCAGTTGGCAGGTCCAAAAAGGTACAGTTTTAATATGGTGAAAAACGCCTGTTTAATACTATTAAAAAAATACTGAGTGATATATATTTTTTTAAATAACACTAAAACTTTAATATTAGTTTTTTTTTAAATCAAAGTAATATTAAATTAGTTAAAACAAAAATTTGGCCACAGTTTGCCTACCCCTGCCTTACAAGATGGTACTCACCACCACTGTAAAACAGTGAAAGTTTAAAAAATAGTAGTATTGAAAAATAAACAATGAAGTTATAAAATGAAATATTTTTGCCTAGTGTCTGGTCTTGTTAAACTATTTGTAGAAATAATTGTAGAGGCAAAGGTGAATTTTATATTACTTTATTAAAATTGTTTATATTCATCATTGTTTATATTTGATGGCATAAAACATATCAACTTGTTGACAATGGCCGAAATAAATACTGGCTAAAACTGATAAAACGAGCGTGGAGAGTAAAATCTCACATTAAGCTGACAATTTCTAAGACGTTGAGCTGTAAAGATTTGCCTGCGTCAATTTTTCGGACTTTACCCACAAACGGTCGCTTCAGTACTTTGTACTTAAGCCCGCTTGGTTAGATCACAACAGCTGCAACTATTCCTGCCTGATGAGTCCTAATAAGGACAAAACCGGTCGTAGGATTGTCTTGGATACTGTTGTTGTAGATCGTGCGGTGAAGTTCATTGTTTATATTTTATTATTAAAATAAAAAAGCATAAATATGAAAAACTTATGCTAAATAAAAACAATTGTATTGGCTCTACAAAAAAAACTTGCAAGCAATTTTTATTTTGTTTTTTAAGCTTCATCAACTTTAAAACTCTTATTCACAAATATGATGTTGAAGCAAATTTAATTTGAAGCCATCTTTAAATGTCAGGTTATTGGATATTTGACTAAGTTTTAAAAATGCATATCCATTCTAAAATAAATTAATACTTTGAAATTCATACCAATAAAAATGAGCTTGTTATCAAACTATCTACTTAAAACAACAAGCTTGTTTAGTGGGTCATTTTTTACTATGAATAAGTATTTATACTAACTTTTCTGATAAGTTAAAAAATTACTCATGAAATGTTTTTTGCATTTTAAGCTTTTATTTATTTTTGTCGGAAATTTTTTTAAAATTAAGGTAATTTTAAACAACAAACTATTTTAAGCAAAGTTTAAGAATTGATTGCCTATTTTGAACTTACAGTTAAACTAAAAGGTGGGTTAAAAATATTATATTTCTTTTTCTTTGTCTTTTGTTTCTTTTTGATAGAATGGTTTTGTCGTATTTTAAATTATCTTTATAATTGACTGAAATTAATGCTTTTTGGTATTCACTTTTTACATTATTAAAAGATTCTTCATTGTTAGATAGTTTTATAAGTCTTGTGTTTATTGTTTTGGGTAGTTGTTTTAGAACTTGTTGGGGGTGATTGAAGTTGTTGTTTACATATAAAATTGGTGAGTTTGGTTTGTTGTAGGGTTGGTAACTTAATTTTAATATGTTAAAGGATACATCTAAAAAGTTCGTTTGGAATAATCCGGATTCTATTGTTATTTTAAAGCCCTTTTGTTTAAATAATTTAGAAATCCAATAAAGCAACCAAACAGTACTTGGGATCTACGGGAAATAGTTTCAAACAAATATATAGGAATCACATGTCTTCATTCAATAACACTAACAAAAGACATACAACAGAACTGGCAAACTACATTTGGAGTTTAAAAGATAATAACACAGACTATAAAATTAAATGGGAACAAAATCTAAATTAATATTAAATTCAGCTGCAGACTTTGCTGTAATAGACTCAAATGGAAAATTGTTTTATTTTTTATTTCTTTAACACTGTTTAATTAAAGATTCTTCATTATCATCTTTACAACACCACTAAAAATTACAACTAAATTAAGTAAATGAAGATATCAATAGATTGTCGAGCAGTAACCTGGTCATTGTTATTACTTTTAGTAAGGTGCACAATAATAGATAGTTGCCCAGTTTGTTCAATAACTGTAGCTGTTATTTACATGTTCTAAAATAGGTGTTTTAAAAGGAATCCGAATTTACAGGTTTGAAATTAAAAAAACTTGTTAAGATATTTACACTGTTTATTTAGCACAATGCTTAAAGAGAAAATTTTGTAAAAACAACTGACTCTCAAAAGTTAAATTTTTATAACTTAAGATGGGTAGAATTTAAACAGAGTTTGTAGATCAAGCTGTTGATAAATGGTTGTATTTTAAAAAGGTAGTTTATTAATGTGAAAGGTAAAAGGTCAGAAGACCAATTATATCTTACCTATTATATTATTATACAAGAGTGCTGCTCCTACATGTTATTTTTATATTGTTTATAGCAAAAACTTCCTTTATTTTTCTATAAATAGTATATACTAAATAAAATTTTCACATAAAGTATTTATAAGCAAATTTAATTCCAAAAAATTAAATTTTTGAATTATAAATAAAACAAATAACATTGAATTTTGTTTACCAACACTGAAATAAAATAAAAAATAGCGAAAACCTTGTTTACAAGCTTGTTGCATATTTTAATTTGTTGCATGATATTTTTTATTTTTTTATTAAAAACAAAACTTTCTTTCAGATATTTTACAAAAATTCAAACAAATCATGCTGCTGATAGCGGGAGTGTGTTCAATCTGCTGTGAGCACCTCAACGTGGTGACGGATGTGGTGAGCGTGGTGGAGTGCGGCCACCTCTTCCACGGCGACTGCCTCCAAAAGTGGATGGCCACCTGCAAGAACAAGGCCACCTGCCCCAACTGCCGCATCAAGATCGACAGGAGGCGGGTCATCAACACCTTGTACCCCGACCTGCCCAAGGAAGAGGCCAGTGAGCAGATGGCCGCTTCCGTGGCTCAGAAGAAGCTGGTGGAGGAAAGGGACAAAAGGGAAAAAGTGGAGTGTGATCTCAGGGGAAAGGTGGTTGAGCTGGAGGACGCTTTGAACGAGTGCAGGTCTTTTGAGAACAACTTGTCTCAAGTCAGGATTGATCTAATCCACTCTGAAGAGGAAAACAAGGCTCTCAAAAGTGAAGTGAGGACTTTTAAGCGCGAAGTGGTTGAAGTAAAGGCGTTGAGAAAACAAAACAAAAAGCTCTCTAACCAGCTCAAAGACTACGTTGGGGTGGAAAAAGTTTTGGAAGGTAAGAGAGAGGAAGTTAATCAGTTGTTGGAGTCTTACAAGTCTAAGAGTGGTAGTTCTCCAGAGGGGTACCGCTTGGCGACTTTCTGCATTGCTCTGAAACAGGAGTTTGATTCAGTAAAGAAACAGAAAACCATGTTTTTGGAAGAACTGACAAAAACAAAGCGCAGCAACCTTGCTTTGAGAAGGCATAAAATTGAATTTGAGCGCACCATTAATGAAAAGGAGAATCTCATTGAAGAATTAAAATTGAGCGAATCCTCGCTTCAAGACGAAGTAGGAAGCTTGAAAAGAAAGATCACAAAACTGGAACAAGCAATAGCTTCCCCCAGCGGAAACACCAAGCACTCTGCAATTTCTCGCCTGATTGCTGAAAGTCCGGCTCCTTTAAACCTTCAGTCATCGTCTATAAAAAGGGAGGTGTTTGGGGAAAGCCCAGTGCTTGAAAAAAAGCAAAAAATTACCAACTCTGATACAAGAAACAACAAAAATTTTATCAAGCCCGAAAAGCTAAGTTTTAAAACCCAAAAAGAAACGCCAGTCAAGTATGAGTTGAAAAAGTTTAACAACCTATACAAAACAACGCCTAATAACAGTAAGTTGAATGCAGCGACAAACAGACATCGTTTTGACGGGTTGGGCGGATTCAGGAGGACTCCGACTTTACTTCAACAGAAACAAATGAAAAAATGGACTGAGCCTTCGTTGTTTGATGATGACGATTTGCTTAAAGACAGTCCGGGCCTTTCAAAAATGAACAATAGATTTTCCAAGTTAAAAAAATTTAATAAAGGTAAAATTAAATGATATATTTTTTTTTCAACACTCTTTAATATTTTTTTTAACTGTTTGTATTTATTGTGAGATTTAAAGTATGTTTAAATGTCTTTAAAATGCTGTATGCCATTTTATTTAGAAACTGTACAAAGTTTTAAAATGTTTCAGACTGAACTATAACACTTAAGTTAATTAAGATTTAAAGTGCTAGCTGTGTAACTTTTATAAATTTCTTTACAGTTAGTTTTAAAAGAAATTTTTAAGCTTAACTTACAAAAATAGTTTTCAAACTTTCAAAATGTAGTAATGTTAAAGTACAGCAACTATGACTTAAATTAGTTTAGACTAAACAAGTTTAATTTTTTTTTATACCTTAAAAATGTACATACTGAAAACTACTTTAGTATAAAGTTGAATTTGAAAGACCAAATTTTTAATAAAAAATAAACTTTTTAAATGTTTTTTTTTCAGACAATCTACAAATTAATATTGACCAATTTAATTCTCTCAATCATTTTACTATGTACTATCATGAATGTATGATCAGTCATTGCAGATTTTTGTTGTACATATGTTAAAAAAAGTATAAAATTTCAAAGGATGTTTAATAGCTCAATTTTTTACATTTTGATATTATCATAATTAAAAACTAGAAAAAATCATTTTACTGAAATTTAATGCTTCAGACCAAATACAGTTATATTTCTAAGCTAAAATATATGACCATGATTTTTTTCTTAATTCTGAGTCATTTCACTTAGATAAGTACAATAAATATACAAGTAATTATTTTAGACAAATTTCTTACTTTCAAAAATTGAACTGTTATTTAAATTATGTTAAAAGAACATTTAAGATAATAGTTTATTAGGAATTAGTTTAAATATATATTTTAAAATGACTTATAAAAGTTTCTTTTACGCAAAACTTGTTTCTATTATAACTTATTTTATACCTACTATTAAAGCTACTAATATTGTTTTCTTTATTTAAATTCAATACTCTTTGTGGACTGTGACAGATTAAATATATACTTTCTACTTAGCTAAATAATAAACAAAAAAGACTTTTTGATTTTAAAGCTTATACCTACCAATTAAAAGTCAATTTTCAAACTCAAACCTTCTTTTGAAAAATAAATAAAAAAAACTATAAGTTTAATTATGTAACGATCCAATTAATTTTTTGCTTTTCTTTAAAGTATTTTGCGCAACATTTATAGTGATTTATCAACAAGGCTCCCATAACTAACTAAAATTTGAAAACAAAAAACAATTTCAAAAAGAAATACCGAATAAACAAATAAAAACTATAGAATTTCCTTTTATTGTCAGATGGTTTTTAATTTTTTTACAACAAATTTATAGTTTTTGTTAAATGTGTTACAAGTTTAAATATGAGCTCTATTTTTAAACTTAATTTTTTTTTTGGTCTAAATACTTTATAATGATGAGCTAAAGAAATAAACTTGTAACAATTTTACTTTATAATTTTCAACACTTATAAGGACAACTTTTTTATTAGTTTTTACTTGATTAAATAAAAGATTTATTTTAAAAACGATACTAAAATAGTTATAAACAGCCTTTTACTGTGTTTGTTCTATGCTAGGGGTGGGCAACGTAAATAGTTGACGGGCCGGATCCAAAAAAAAATAGTCCTCAGCGGGCCGGATCATTTCGAGTTAGTGATCTACCGGATTCAGCTGGATCCTTTTTTATATCCGGATCACAATTTTAAAATATTATCCTGACCCGGCTAAATACTTATTTTAAACAAAGATCCGGATCCGAATGGAAGCTAATTTAAAAAAAATTTCGATCCGGCTGGATGCTAATTGATCGGGTATTTCAGAATTTTGAATCAATATTTAAATTACCAAGGTTATCATGTATGAAATTTTGTGTTAATTCTTATTGAGTATTCATAACTCTATATTTATTATAACTCTGGACCGAATTAATACTAGTTAGTCTTATAAAAACATTAACTTTCTTACTAAAACATACTCGAGCCTAATATTTCAAGCTAAAACATTTAAAAATTGTTAACTATCCAAAATTATCTAGTTTTGGCAATCCTTGGCTGGAGTTTTCATTAATGATAATATTCAGAAGTTAACTAATATTACAAAATTAAACTACTAACTTATAATTTGTACAAACTAATAAAGATTCATTACATATTTTTGCACGTATAAAAGAAACCAAACAACAATTAATTCTGATATAATAAACAGTTTTACCATAAAAAGCGAAAAAATAAAATTAAAAGATCTTGATGAAACACTAAACGTTAATCATATAGTACAGTTGTTTAAATCTAGTAGCATGACGGTTTGGGAAAATCTGCAAGTGCACTGAAATACCGATTAAGTTTGAAATTAGCTTATCCTTGTTAATGTTTATGGTCGGAAATGTTTGTTTTCAAATGTATGAAGTCTCAAACAAAACAAATAATTTCATGGTCATATTTTGAAGTTGAAAAACTTTGGGTCGTTCAATAATACAAAAAATTTACTAAAAGCAACGAAAATTATATGTTTGATTAATTTTTCATATCAACACATTTAAAAAACAGTTATACCTAGATAAAAAACTGCTTTGGCTTAAAATTCTAGTACTTTTACTTTCAAAATATCAAACAGTAGTGATCAACTTATGAAACTTAATTAAGTTATGTACTCTAAAAATAATATTGTCAAACAATGCATCTAAAATACATTTATAAAAGTATAACATAAAATAACGAAACACTAAAATAAAAATGAGACTAATTAATAATTAAACATGATGACCATATTAATTTAATAGACTTTTAGGCTAATATCAGTTTCATTAATGAAAATAGTACTAAACGAAAAACTAATATATAAAACTGTCATATTATATTTTAAATGTAAGGTTAAAGAGTTTAGAAAGAATAGTTACACTAAAAAGAAGTCAATGAGACATTTGTGGATCTTCAAAGTTTTTAACAAGTTGTTTAATATCTCGAAGTATATTCGAAGTAGATATTCTCAGTAATGACTGCAGATTGGTATCAGTAAGATTTGAACGCAGCTAACTTTTGTTTATATACATGGATGAGAATGTTTGTTTGCAAATATATCTAGACCCAAACAGAAAAAGTAGCTTCATTGCCATCTTTTTTAAATTAACAAACTTTGACTTGTTAAATAGGGCGTAAAATCTGTCAAACTTTTAAGGTTTGAATTTTTTTAGTGTACTGTCACATTGAAGTTTAGCAGTTCTAACTGTATATTGCTAGGTGCATTTTTGATGTCAAACGTCAACTATGATGAAACATTATTGAATTCTTCTATTAGTTGTTGAAAGTCTGCAAAACGACGACCAAACTCATTATCAAGTAAAACTATTGTTATCAGTTGGTCATCACTAAACTTAACCATATAATTAATCAAAAAGTAATAAATAAAAAAATTAATAGCAGAAAAGAGCTGAAATTGTAGTCTCAACTAAAAATATTTTATTAAAATTTAATTTTGATCAGTTAGATTTAAATTAATTGTCAATGCTTACAACAATTTTTTTACTTTTTTAAACAAGTATAAAAAAAACTCACTACACATCTGGGAAAGACAGCAGTTTTTAACACGTCCATTTTTTATGAAAAGGTGAGATCATCAAAGTTAGTTCAGCAAACAATTGTTTTTGAATAATTTAAGAAAATATTACTTCAACTGACTCGAAAAAGAAAAAGATACTTTAACAAAAGAGTGTTTTTATCACCACAAATATAAAAAGTCAATTTTACAAACGTTTTCAGGGTCAAAGTTTACATTTTTGTTTTAATAAAATAATTCTGAAAAGTTTTTTTACAAATTTTGTAATATTTACATTGGTTAGCCGGATTTAATATAAATTTTGAAAATGATTAGCGGGCTGGATCATCTACTCGCGGGCCGGATCAATTTTGTCTGCGGGCCGGATTCCATTTAAGTTTAAAAAAGGTTTGGGGGCCGTACGTTGCCCACCCCTATCTATGCCATAGATAACATATTGAAGTAGTTGTAATGTTTGGATATATACTTTTCTAAGCTTTTAGTCACTGCACATACGTTAAAAAAATAGAAAAACAAAGATTTACTTTAAAGTATAAGTAGTCTGTAACAAAGAAGAATTTAATTTGTAACACAAAACTCATAAAAGTGTATTACAATTCTTTAGTCCTTGGCTACTTTTCTGAAATTTTTCAGGTAACTAATAGTTTTCAAACCTTTATGATTTCTCTCTTATACGTGAAAATCTGACTTGCTAAGATAAATTTAGTATTGTAAGTAATAATATATCTATTTTTTACAACTTTGCTGGTTTAGCGATGAGTAACCTACTGCCATAGACGTATTTTTACTTGATACGCACTAAATAAAATACTATGCTAAAAGAAAAATATTGAGCTTTTTTGTAAATTTATTTGAACATTTTACTGAAATAACTTTTCGAGTCTATGTAAAATAGTTCAGGACCATTATACATAAACAACTGACGAATTTCGTCAACTTGTATTGTGCAATCCTAAAATAGAAGGCTGAAGAAGTATACAAAGTTCAATTGATTTAATATTGAATAAAAGCCTAATACCAAGTTTTGAAAACACATGAGGCAAAGTTACTTCGATTCAAGCAATCAACACAGTTTTATTTGTCTGACTAAGGAAAACATATGCTAAAAGTCTGAAGATTTAGCTTTGCTTTTTTTGCTCAGCATTACTAGACACTAGAGAAACGAGACAAAATTTATAAATTTTTTTAACCTCAATAAGAATCATGAACCTTAACTTATAGAAGTATTTTATATAGCTAACTTGTTTTTCTTTAAGGTTAACTTGTTTTTTGGGGAACTTGTATTACAAATAAGGTGTTACTACTTATATAAATTCAAACGTTTCTCAAAAAACAATTACTCATGCTATTTTCAACTTACTGGATCTTAGAAACAAGGTCAAAATCCGTATAAATTTGATAAAGTAACAAAAAAAAGTTGGATACAACTGAAAACTTAGCAACTAACAAAAAGTATTTATTTTAATAATTGACTCAAAGAATTTTTTTTTTTTTAATCTATATATATGGTATAGTGTATATTATACAGCATGGCCAAAAATCATGAAATCAGGTAATTATATAGAAACTCACGTTTAAGATAAAAAAGTCAATAAAATTTACAGAAACACGTACATTTATTTTTCTGAAAACCAATGGATAACCTTGAAAATTGAGCCTTAATTATTAAAAACAATATTAAGATGTTTTACATCTAACTTTCAAATGTACTAGTTAAATGTATATTTTACGATTAGGTTTTAAATAAAGCTTGAGCTTACTGGATTTTTACAAGTTGATCTTATTTTTTTAATTTTATTTCTGCTGCCAAATACTTTTTACAGATTGACATAGTTAAAAAAGGTTTTGAAATATAAGGGATCAGATTCGGTGAGTTCAATATGTTCAGCTTGGAAGGTGTAAGGTCTTTGTTTGTTAAATATACTTCGAAAAAAATAAAAAATATGTTTGTTTTCTTTAAACATAAGGTAGCTTGAGTCTACTTTTTTTTCAAATTTTCATTAAAAATTTTACATAGATTTTTGAATTTTTTCATGGATTTCTCTAGATTTTTCTGAAAATTTTATGAGAACTCATAGATATTCTGGCAAATTTATGAATTTTAGATATTCCGGTTTTTTAATTAAAAGCAAAAAAAAATTATTGGCATATTTAATAGATTTTTTGAATTTTATACTAGATATAACAACAAAATTTTGAAAATAGTCTACATATACGGGTAGTTCTGAGCTTGAGGTGCTCAGAACTTTTGTATTCTATTTTATTAATCACAGTGGTCGTGAAGACCACGTTATTATTGTGGAGACCTATTTAATATATAGTTAAAAACTCTATTTTTTCTTTTAATCAGAAACTCCGGGATATATATCGTAAGTTTTGAAATTTTCCATACTATTTTCTAGTGTAAGTTTCGGAAATGTTTCAAGCACTCCTACATGAGTTTCGTGTATCCTAAAACTCTCGTGCACCCCAAAATAAACTTTGTGCATGGGTGCACTCCGTGAGGACCACTGTTTTAAACCGGTAGTACTTCGTCAAACAAACAAGTTTAAAATCAGACTGAATAAGTACCAAAGTAAAAAATCACTCAATAAAAGATTTAAAAGTTTTTTTTTTTTTTTTTAGCCTATAGTTTATCAAAACTTTTAATTTTAGAATTTGTGCATAAAAATGCATATATCAGATTACATTTTAATCTGTACTTTTAAATCAGGCTAAATAACTATAACAATTCTTTATATTGCTAGGCAACAAATACTTTAATTTTTATTCCGCTACTTAAAACCGCATATTAAATTTCATGTTTTTGTGTGTCGATTGAACTTTGTGGTCATGTTATCTTTAGACGACGGTCTGTCCTGGCCCAGAAAGACCACCACCCAGGACCAGGGATACTTGGTCGCGGAAAGCGCTCAACGGTTGTTGTCGGGTGAAACGAGCAACTTGTACGAGGACCTAACCGCCGTATTTGCGTTCATACTGTTCGTAGTCCTATCATGGTTGGTATATTTATATTGATAGTTTACATAAAAAATATATTTCAGCAACGATCACTAAAATCTCTCTCAAGTTTTAGTAGTGGTAGAGTTGTTACAGGTGAATGTTTTAGTTGAAAAACGTTTGTCTAAAACAAAGTTAATGTTTTGTTTGAATCTAAAACTTGCTCACAGGTATAAAAATAAACAGTTGTACATTCAAAACATTACAGGAATGCCACTTTTTTTGCCATGAAGCTTTTTTCCCAAAGACTGCCAAAAAACTCTGAACAAAGTCTTAATGAACCGTCGCAAACAGCAACGAGCTTCGTCATTGGTCAGAACGAGCAGCAAAACCAATCTGTAGACCAATCAGAGAACGACAATCAAGGAGAAAATGAAGCGAACGAAGTCGACAACTCTCCAGTCGATTACAGGTTAATTGAATTCATAAAACTAATAAACTTTAACTGATAGTTTTTTATTTATACTTGAAATATAAATAATTCCAAAAAAAAAAAACAACATTCAAACAAGAAAGAACAACTTGCAATTAAAAATTATTTGCAGATATTTAAAAACGTCAAAAAAAAACAAGTTTTTTTTATCTTGTTTGTTTTCATACAGATACAAAAAAAAAGAGTGAACTAGAATGTATTTAGGAAGTAAAATATAATTATACTTGAAAATAAAAGTTAACGATTGTTCCTTCAAGGGCCACTGGTGACGGTTGGTTGAACACGGGGTTGGAGTTCCAGGATAATTTCGAAACAGACAGCGAAATAATGTTGCTGATGCTCAACAATGAGGCGAACGATGAAGACCTGATCTACTCGACCAATCAGAACAGGTTCTTTCAGCGGCAAGTTTTGGATGCGGTTGGTTGATTTTTATATATACTTTCTTTCAATTTAAGTATTTGCGTTTAGTTTGGTTCTGATATGAGTTTGTATTTTAAACAGGATTTATCGATTGAGGGAAGCGAAACTAGATTGGCTGAAGCTGTAGAAGAGGTTAGAAAATATAAAAAAAATTTTTTTTTCAAACTTGAGTAAACAGTATTTACATTATTGAAGTTTTAAATTTTCAAACTAGTTGTGTAAAAATAAAACAATCTTTTTATCATGTTAAAAGCAAGTCATTTGATTGTTGTATAACTATTTTACAACAATTTGCTTGTTGTTGTTACAAAAGTTATGTAATATTTATGCCTTTAACCTTATTAAAATGAAAAGATCAGAAAAATTTAATCAAATATTGTTTTAAATTATTAATAATTTTGATTAAATTAGTGTTGCTCTGCTTAAAAAAATTTAAATTTATTGTCTCATATCATCTATTTAAATTATTTTAAAACAGTTGGAGAACTCTTTTCCTGCAACTTAATAACAAAACAAATTGTTTCCACTAGTTATTAACGTATTGAAATAAAATCAAAAATTATGCTATGCTCTTTAATAAGTTTTTTACTTAGTCTAAAAAATATCTATATAAAAATAATAAAGAATAGTATGTATATACTTATAAGTTTATCTTTTTAATCTTTTAATAAACATTTGATCTGATACATGTCTTTATGTGGTTTTCTAGTATGTAAGCGATCAAAATCCACAGTATCTAATGAAATGAAGAAAACAAATTAGATCAATATAACACTTTTGTAAATATATGTTGAGATGTATAGCTTTTTGTTTGTAAGTGTTAAAAATGCACGAAGAGACACAATTGCACAAAGACACTTTTGCGCGAAAGTTCATTTTTGCATGGGTTAAAAAACTGATGTTGTTTATTTGTTGTTGTTATTAAATTCATTTTTAAATTTTTTCTATTACTGTTTCCCCTAGCCCTTACCCTTGGTCGGTATTTTTTTCTTTTTTATATATTTATATTAACTATTATATATATTTTGAACTATACTGTTACCCCAAATATTATCCTTGGTCGGTATTTTTATATTAATTTAAGTTTTTATTAATTTTATTTTTACTTGGTGCAAAATTGTCACTCGTGCAAAAATGACTCTTCATGCAAAAATTTCCCTTTGTGCAAAGTTGTCTTCTTGCAAAAGTGACCCTTAGTGCATATTTAACCCATTCCCTTTTTTGTCTATATAAATTTAAACTAGCTACAACCGAACTTAAGTCTAGAGGTTATTTTCTACCAACAATAAGACAAACAAATTAAATCACAGTAAGTTATGTAAAACAAAAATAAAATATTTCAAATATTTTAAAATTATTATCCAAACTGCACATTTACAAACTTAATCTAAAATTATTATATTGCTTTAAACTAAACTGCAAAAACTATTTTTTTTATAAGGTATTTTTTCAACCGTAAGAAAAACAAATAGTTATACAGTTTCAACAAAACTTGTTGTATGTTTGAAAATTTTATAAAAAAGTCCAAAATAAGCATTCTAGTTCATTTATTTTCTATGAATGTAATGATTAGTTTTTGTTTTTTACAAAGTATTCATCACTTAACTTTAAATGTCAAGATACAAATGATATATCAGTACATTTTTTTTTTAATTTATAACAGATAAATACATCAGAGACATCACAAGAAAACGAAAACTAGTTCTAAAGCAGAAAAAAATGTTTAAAGAAACGTCAAAAAGAAAATCCAAGCAATTTCATAATAAATTAACACACACTAAACATGTTTTGAACTTTTAAGTATTTTTTTTTTTATAAAACGAATATTTTTTTTGTAAAACAATTATTTATTTGTAAAAACTTTACAACAAAAAGAGTATTATTTTGTAAAAATGTAGATTTTTTATAAATTTATTAGAAAGAATATACGTTTCAGTCTGAATTTTTTTTTTCACTGATCTGTATTATAGATTTTTTTACCGAAACAAGAATAAAGTTTAATAAATTTATTAGTTTTAATGAAATACCTACTAGTACGCTTTAAAAAAATAATATGTTTTAGTTATCTTTAGCATTATATATAAAACAAGCTTAGCGACAGATAAATTTACTAATCATTTTCTATAAAAAAAGTGCTAAACAAAATCTGTACTGAAAAAAGTATTTTTTTAAGGAACTTATTAAACATTAAAAACTTGTTATTAAGTAAAATAGGAATTAACAAAATCAGCAATAAACTTCCAAAACGTTCTTATATACTGCAATTAAGTTTTTGTAGTAGTAAAGTTGTGTAAAAAACTTATGGAAGTTTATATATAAAATACTTAAAAGGGTATATACAGTTTTTTTGACTACTATTTTGAGCGTTAATGTTTAGCCTTTGTTCTACTTTTATTACACGTAAATAAGTTATAAAATTATTAAAGTTCAAAAGTATAGTATAAATTGTTTATGATCTACACTTTGAATAAAAACTTTAAAAAAATGTTATTAACAATAATTACGTAAAACAAATTCTTGTTTATAAACTTTATTGTACTATGATTAATTTCGTTAACATTTTTTTTATAACCTTTTAAAAAACTAAATTAGAAAATTTAACTAAAAAAAGTTTTTTTACGTAATTATTGTTAATAACTGTTTTTTTTAAGTTTTTAATATCTGAATTTTCGTAAACGATTTGTTTATTTAGTTACTTGGTTACTACTTTAGCAATATTTTGAAATGTTTTGTTAATTTATTAATTATTTTCTAAACTAAATGAAAAATATAACTGTCTTTACATACTTTAGATTTTTTACTAAGATTAGTGTTTTTTAACATTTAAACTTCTGTGTCTCTTTAGTTTTCTGTACCTCAGTTGATTGACGTTAGTTAAAATAAAAACAACCGTAATTAATTGCTGTCGTAACTAACAAACGTCTTTAACAAGTCAGTAAAAGTAATGCATTTCAATTTTTGCTCACATTTTATTTTTATGATGGTTCAAAAATTCTTATAACAATAACAAGTAGAATTATTTTGATTTACTTTTATATAAATTTAAAAATAAACTTTAATTTCTTGAATATCTTTTAGAATTTAAGTCTAAAAAGGTATAAGCTTGATAAGAATTTTATCTTCTCAAAAACAAAAGTTTTTTTTTAACCAAAACTAAAACGGTTACAGTTGCTTTACTAATTAAATTATATTTTACACAAGGACTAGTGGTTCATAAAAAAAGTTTAAACAAAATATATACACTGTATATTTTTTTAAAGTTAACCTTAAATTATAACCAACATAAAAATTGGCAACAATTAAAACCTCTATATAAAGAAATATGAATTTAAGCTAATTAGTTTAGAGTGCAAATATAAGCAAACTTAATTTACTTTTTAAACGTTTGATACTTTTTGAAGTTCTTTAAAAAATATCAATTTAGTTTAAGAAAAATAGAATAAGGTTCGAATTAAAGCTTTTAAGAGACAAAAGTAGTTTTTTGTTATTTTGAAACATTAAAAAATTATATTGATATTATTTGATAAAATTCTTAATATTAAATTTCAAAAGAAAATATACGAAATCAAATTGTATTACTGAAAATTTTAAACAGAGCTGTTATTGCCAACTATTTTATCTACAATATTTTTTCCAAGCTTCTTACCAAGGATGAAATGTTTGTTTCTAACTGCTTCAATGCTGCAATATGTTCCCTGTTCAAGTAATTCATTCAAGATTTTTTTTCATCTCATTTAGTATGATATATAAGTATACTGTAAAACATCAGTTTACATAACTTCAATAAATAAATACAACAATAAATGGGTCGTGCGTTTATGACAAAAACGAAACAATAGCTTACTTTTGTTTCAAACTTACAGCTTTATGTTTTAAGTTTCGTCAGACTAAGTTTAACACTTTATTGAATAAACTTAGTCTGACAAAGACACAGAAAGCTTAAAGCAAAATTATGTGAACTACTGACTTGTTTATACAATAAACATATACTTTATATTTACGTTATACTTTATCTGTATTGTACAGAATACTTCAAACCATACTTTATCTGTATTGTACAGAATACTTCAAACCAAATTAAAATAAAACAACACACTGTCTAAAGTTTTATGTATATCTAAATTGTTTAATTTTTAATTAATAGTCTGAAGAATATTAGAGTATTGTAATTAAGTATTTTTTCTTAGAGTAAAAGTAAGTATATTATGTCTGTGAATATTAACAGTAAAATTTATTTCTGTTGTTAATACTCTTTAACCTTTAGTTGTTCTTAAACACAAACAGTTAATAATATTTTCAAAACAAATGTATTTTCAAACACGTAAAATTGTAACCTTTTTAGTAGATTCAATCAACTCTTAAAACGGTTTGTTAAAAACAGCTAAGCAGAATTAAAATTTTTACTAAATCTAACCTGTAGGTGTCTCACTCCCCCGTTGCTACAGTAACCTTCTCTGGAATGAGCCATTCGGCGGTTGTTAAACACAAGCAAGTCTCCTTCGTCTAAGCGAAAGCTCCACTGAAAGTTGTAAAAATTAAAAAATTAAAACTATCAACCAAAACCAAGTGCTTAGTACTTCTTTTAACACAAACTATTGTTTATTTATATTTTTAGTTTTAATAAAATTTCTAGCAAGTTAAATATTTTTAGGTTTAGTTGACAATATTTCAATAAATGCATTAACTTTTGTTAAACTAAATTCTTTAACATCAACTTTAATTTAATGAGTATTTATTTTTTAAGTTGTTAATTTTTCCTCACCTTTCATTAACATCACACGGTTATAGTTACGCACAGTTAAGTTAGTTAAGTTAAGTTAAATTATTTAAGTTCAACCTCAAATTAAATATTTAAAGCTTTAAGTCTGTAAACACATTTGCCTTATATCTTCACACATTTTCAAAATATCGCAAATGCGAAGTTAGTGGCAGCTTATAATTACAATCAAACTTGTAAATCCTTCCTCGCTGTCAGGTTGAACATCTTCTTCCACGCTCTGTAGTAATCTTCCACGTCTTCCTCGTGGATCATCAGCGGCTGCTCGGTTCCCGGATTCCAGCCAACTCCTACTATCTGTGTTACAAGTTACAAGCTTTTTCGTTTTAAATATTTTCAAACCTCAATCAGAGTGCATATTTCAACTTGACTACTAGCTATGTTATAATGTTTGATGCTTTTTGATAAAAAAATATTTTTTTATGGCTAAAATACAAAAATATTAGTCAAAAACAAAAAAACAACTCAAAAAAGCTTTAAATAAATTGTCTATTGAATAAAATACTTATCAACTACTATAAAAATTATAATTAGTAATTTATAAAAATAGCTTTATTGGATTTCGTAGAAACTTCTGTTTCAATTGTTAGAAAAATGATTTAATCGCATAAAAAAGTTACATACAAAAGCAATTTTATGATTACAATTACATTTATTGAAAAACACCACTTATAATTCAACTAATTTTAATGTTAAGAGTTCTTAAAAAGATGTAATATTGATAAGTGAAAATTAATAAATTATTTATGTTAATTACTTTTCAAAAATAAAAAGTAACCCACCCGATCATCATAATCAACGTTTATGATTGGTTTTCTGTTGAGCACGTGACACGGGTACTTGTCGTAGTTTTTGGTGGCGAAAGTCGTGGGGATCCTGGTAAGGGTGTGAAAATCCTCAGGACTCTCCCTCCTCAGAATTTCCGCAACATTGAACATGTCGATCAGAAGAGAATTTCCTCCCTCGACGCATTTGTCGAACCTTGACAAAAGTTTTTAAGTTTATACAAAATCTAAATATAATTTCACAACTTTGCTTCCATTTATAATGTTTGCTGATTAAAAAAAAATAAACGAATTCTTTTAAAGACTAGTACTAGCAACATTCATTCAAAGTATATATGTTGTATTTATTTTTTTATACTATTTAACAATTTATAAACATTTTGATATAAGTGTGCTAAGTTGAAGTACTTGCTATAATAATGCAAGTTAACTTTTGATACATACTTTTAGCTTAAAGTGTGTAAACAAAACTTTTGTTTTTAGATTGTGTAGAGTAAAAGACTGCTTAAATAGTTAAACTAAACCCTTTAAAAAGAACGCATAAAAGTATTACGACTACTTTAAGTATTCAAATTAAAGTTTTTATTAATGAACATAAAAGCTGATAAAAATGCTAAAATAAAGATTTATGATGTACAATAGACATGATGTTATAATATTGGACTCTGTAATTATTACGCTATTATATAGATTGTTTCAAATTAAAGTTTTCTACTTTATATAAAGTGTTATTCACATCTGTAATAACTCTTTTTCTAAAGCTTTAGAGATAAAATTAATAAAAAAAAGATTAAGTGTTTACTTAAAGCAGAGTTAAAATAATTTTATCACCTTGAACTAATTATATAGACTCTTTTGTAGGATGATTATATACTTTTAGTTTTTAAAGATTTTATTTTATAAAAATTTCTTAACTTTTTTAATTTGCTCACATATTTCAACTTTGTGGACTAAACGATTGTTTTTATACCGACTACAAATGCTTTTTGAACGCATTCGGGTGTTCTAAGTCATATTATGTCTTTAAAGCGGGTATAGATACTTAATGATAAACTCTTTTTAGTCCGCACGTAAATTTATAGATACAAAGCAAAAAAAAAATACTAAATAAAATCACCTGACTGCGTGAAGCATCTGCACTCCCGGTACAGCTTCCAGGTGGAGAACGTCCTGATGGAAGTTGAGAGGCTGGGTTGTGTACGCTGCATGCTCAGGAGTGTTTCCTGAGGTATCTTCTTGCACGTTGTACATCTGAATCAATGTAAAGACGTTTTTTAAATTTTTAATTAATAATTTTTTGAAGAAACTAGTAAAAATTTTAAAAATAGTAGTTTTTTGTAAAAGCTGTTTAAAGTTATTTATATCAGTAATAAAAAATATTTTGCTAACTTAAACTTACGTCTTCATATGTGCCGTAGCTAAGAGGAGATATTTCTTGTGCAACCTTAAAATATACAAGAATCTTAGTCATAATTAAAAAACAAACTGTGTTAGAAGTCAATAATTAGCTAAACTGAAACTTACTTTTAAAACCATTTCGTGTTCTAGTGGTACATTTTTCACTACGCAAAAGCCATTTTCAATGATCAAATCGAACCACCTTCGAAAAAGTAAACTTTTATAAACAGTGTAAAATATAAACAACAGTTGTAGAAAGCCATTTTGCATATAAATAATGTTGCAATTGTAAACTTATAGTTTTTTTTTTATGACTGTATAATAAACAATGTTTTTACACTTTTAAACTAAGTAAAATGGTCAAGTTTTAAAAACGTTTAAATATGGCAAAAATTTACTTACTCAAACTTTCCTTCTTCGCTGGTAATTTTGTCATATTCTATTGATGGAACTTTATTTTTTTGTGGATCAATAAAACTGAATCGTCTATCTTCTATATACCTTTAATTGAAAAGTTGTGTTCAAAACGTAAAACAAAAATAAGCTTCACAAAAACCTTATTTTGTTTAATAATACAGTTTGATATGTGTTAACAGTTTTGTTAAAACTTTATATTAAAAAAATACGTACTTACAGTACTAAAAACCTGTAAAAAGTGTAAGAACTTTAAATTTGCGAATAGCAACCCATATATAAATAAACTTAACAGCTTTCTTTATGTAAATATTAAAAAATTATGTTTAGTTTTAAGAATCAGCCTAATTTTAAGACTATAATTTTTAAACATTCTTTATTTAAGTATATATACTTGATTTATATTTATATTAAAAACATTTTTAAGTTTAAACAAATAAGATTTTACGGATTGACTCATTATAAGGAAAATTTCAAATGTTCGTGGTAAAACATTAAGTGTTAAAAGTTTTTGATTGGAGGTTAGGGTTAGTAGTTAGGATTGTTTTAATGGTTGAATATTTTTAGTAAGGGTTGGAAAAAAAATACAGTTGTTATATTTATCAGCGCAATAAATTCGCTAGATGTAAATCTAATACTTACCAAGATTTTGTAACGTTACAATGTATAAAACGTTTAATTAATGTTACTGTGCAGTTTATTCAGTATATATACAATTAAACTGTGATTGAATAAAGAAAACATTGTTTAAAATACGCAATTTGTAGTTTACTTTACATTGCCAAATATTATTATACTACAGTTTTAATGTACTTAAAAACAAAAGAATAATGTAGAAGTATTTAAATCTGTTAGGATCGACAGCAAAACAGTTTTAAATCAAATAAAGGTAGTATTGAATGTTTGGCTGTTATAATATTACTTTTATTGTTTATTAAGATGCCTACGCAAATTAAATAAGTTATATGTAAATATTGTGCACATATATTTATCCAGTAAAATTTAACAGAAACAATTTTTTCATTAAAACAACATTGTAGCATTTCTACTCTTATAAACTTTAATGTCGACGTAATCAAATTTTGGTTTTAGAGAATAAATTATATTTAATGTTTACTTTTTCGGAGTTATAAAGAATATCATAACGCTTATTTGTTTATTAGACTTTTAAAATTTAAAAGTTAAACTTGTTTATTGTTGATCTACTGTAACAAAGCTCTCTTAAAGTTTTAGGCGGGAATGATGTTATATGGTTGTCATCAGTATTACCAACAATTTTCATTTTTATCTCATCACTACCTAAAAAAAGTTTAATAATAAAGTTTTGTCGTTTCATTTAGAAACGATTTGTTTTTAGACATACAAAATGACTTCAGTAATAACTTTAATTTAAGTTTTGAAAATATAGTAGTTTTTTTTTAAGTTTATTTTGATTCTTGTACAGCTTTAAATTAATTATTAATAATGAAAAAAAACCTAAATCATTAAATACAAACATATGCATATTTTATAGTATAGCACAAAAGCTATTGATGAACATTTATAGATACTGTAACTAATAAAAAACAACATAAAACGTGTAATTAAATTCTTATTTTATATGTAACTAAACTTTTTGACTATATTATATTTTGGAACAACTAAATATTTTTTCAAATATTGTGTTAGTTAATTTAGTAGTTTCCCGTTTCACCGCTGAACAGATTTTCAAACTACAAAAATTTAATAAAACTAAAATAAATTACAAAAAATAATATACAAGCAATAAACTAAAAAAATTGTGTTAAATGACCTTTAAACACATTGAAATGTTTTTAAGTTCGTGCACAAAATCAATTACTGATATTTCGTCATTTTACAAGACGATTTTACAAGACGACATTCTGCTTGAGAAAGAGCTCAAACCTTATAATGGAATACTGATTATATACTCGGCTTAAATAGTTTTATAAAAATATCAATTCAAATAAATCAAACATTTATAAATGATCTATTCGTTACTTTAGCAGTTACCGGTTTCACAATTGAACGGAACTTCTTAAAACAAAGCTAAAAAAAAACAAATTTACAAAAAGAAATATTAATGCAATCAACTACAAGAATTTATCACACTGTAGAACTATTTTGAACATTACCTCAAATTTTTTTATTATGTATTAAAACTATTTCATTGTCGTTAAGCATATAGTTTTATAGTATGTTGCATTGATATTAAGTTTTGTATAGTTTTATCTTAATCGTTTATTACAGCTTTTTACTTTGAAAATTCATTTAAACATGAAACTACTAAACGACTAGTATTTTATATTCTTCTAATCTTCACTTGAATTGATTTCTCTGCTAAATATGTTTTAGCCAAGCATATAACTAAAATTTTACTTATAAGATTATAAGTTTGTTTGTTAGAATATATTTATAGAGTTGACATTTTATAACTTTGTTACTGTAGCTTTAAACCAACCACAATCGTTTGTGACAAATTTAACGTCTTTTATGAACAAATCATCGGGAAAATCAGCTCTTCTTATTGGTAGTTGACCTGGCATCATCTTCTTGTACTTGTCTGATTGGCAGTTGAACCTCAACCAGCTTGAGTGGTAGCTTAAATCAAAAAAGTTAAGTCTTCAGCGTTTTATACAAAGCCCTTAACTTAAAACATTTTTGAAATCTAAAATTTTACTCTACAAGTCAAATACGATTTAACTTTTTATATAAATACTTATTAAAAGTAATGGTCAAATGAGTTATGATTGGCAAAAACAATTGTTTTAATTGTTAGTTATTTTTCAGTTAGATTTTAGAAAAAGATTCTAAGTTTATACGATAATACAACTTACTGATAATTTTTTGTATTCGATATTAGTAAATAACTATTTACGGTTTCTAAAACTTAAAATGTTGACAGCTTACTTGCTTTTATGCCCATCAGCCCATCTTACACGAAGTATTTTTTCACACTCACTTATTTCAACATTTTCTACTACATTCTTTGCTTGTGATGACTCGTTCACTTTATTATTTGCATGTTCTGAAATTTTAAGTTTAACGTTATAATGTATAAATAAAAAACTAAAAGATTGTTTTCGACGACAGCTATAAACTAAACTTTTTATAAACGTAAACGTCGTTTAAAATTTGCCACACAAAAACTGTTTGTATTAGTTATATTTTAAATTTTGTTTGTTATCACTGTACAACTCTTTTTCTAAATCATTATAAATGAAAGTTATCTAGAACAATAAAAAGCCATTTAGTTATAACAACTTTCTCAACTTTTAATGTTTTTGTCTTAGTTATGTGTAAAATTAGAAACTTACTCAAGCTAGCTGCACTTCTTTTCTGAAGTTTAGTCAGAACTTTCGCTGAATTTGAAATTTTGTGAAACGGGTTGCTTAACTTCATCATCTTATTTATTTACTAATGATGCTTGTAAGTTTGTCTATTTATATAAAACTTATTTTGTTACAAGCTTTAAGAATTAAATAAGTTCCCTTTTTAAGTAAACAGTATATTATAAAACATTTAATCTTACCTGACGTTTCTTTTAAGTAAGTTCAATAAGCACTTAAATTACAACAGCTGTTAACTTATCATTAATAGATAAATTTAGAATATCAAAAAATATTTTCTTATCTTAAACCAGAAAAATAAATAAATCATAAAACTTATTTTGAATTAAACTGTTAAATATTGTTGTTTTTTAAAAGCATCTGTAAAAATTTATTATTAAAAGATATTATATCTTTAAGCCTTACAAAAAACAACATAAAATATTACATATTTTGCAGTTCTAACATTTTTTAGTTAAACGTTTTCATCAAGAAAAGTTATAAAATTGCTTACAAGAAATAAAAACAAAATATATTATTATTTTTGAGTTCAGCTAAACTCAACTAAGACTGACTTTTTGTAATGTAAAAATTAATATAATCAAAAAATACATAGTTCACAAATCTGTATAGATCTATTTGAAAAAAAGTAAATTATTTTTGAAACTTTATTCAATTTATTTATAAAAGTAATTACAGAATAAAAAATGTTAAAACCTTATTTTATATTAAAAACTATTGTTCATACAATCTAACTCATTACAAAACAAATAGAAACATTTTCGTTAAGTACGACTTTAATTGAGATCATTTAAACAAAAACTTATGCATTTGGAAGATACTCATGTAGAATAAAAACTTGTCTTTAAAAAAAAGCTTGTTTTAAAACTTTTTCTTCGTACGTGCGATAAAAAGATAGACTTTGAACATTCGTTACGCATGAGTAGTTATATTAATACATTAATACTTTATTTCCACATGTTCCAAAGTGTTTAAAAGTAATTCTAAGTAGCTTGTAAACTGTAAGGTTCGTTTTTTAATTAAAACAAAACAGAATAATAATAAAACCTTATATCTATATCAATCGTTTTGCTCAGTAAAAAAGATTGTAAAAAACTGAAAATCTAAATTAATTAGTTAGTTTTAATTGAAGTTTTATTTCACGTGTCTGTTTATATTTTAATATTTTAAAAGTTGACATATTAAATTAAGTTAAATCAAGTTTTAAGGTGGTATGAACAATTTATTTACTAATCCTATACTAAAAAATATTAAGCACGACTAACTACAATGATGCTTAAAATTTGTTTTGTTCAAGTATAAATCTACACGTACAATCAACTAATTATTATAATTACTTATGACCTTGTATTGCCTTAAGCTGTACGCCTTTTGGAAATATCAATACAACCTACATAACTACTTTCAAGTTTTGCTTTGAAATCATATCTTATCTACTTTTGTTACTTTCTCTTGTTCTATAGCTATGGTTCAAAAAAAAAACTACTGATGTTTTATACTATTTTATTTTTAAACAATAATTTTTTTTGACGAAAAGCGAGTAAAATAGGATAAAAGTTTAAGTATATATGAAAAATAAGTAAATAATTACTCCTTCGTTCATTGTTTAAAAGTTATCTAATTACTTTAAACTTTATAATTTGTTTTCAAAAACTTAATGTACTTTCAGACCATTATTACTGCTATACATATTAAACAAAATTTGTAAAACCACGTATAAATATTTCTAATATACATGTGTAGTGTGCTGTGCAGTGCATACCATGTAAAATGTAAATATGATAAGATCTTATGTAATTAAGACAATCCAGTAAAATATTATAACTTTCCTATAAGAGTTCAAAGATACAACACATAATTAAAGTTTGAAAAAAAAAATCAAAATTTCTGTAACTAATTTAGTTAAAAAATATTTCAAAAAGCTACCTTAATTATATTTAAATTTAAAGAACAATAAGGAAAGTTCTAGTCTCTAATTTTTATATCAGCCTTTGTTTAGCATATTACTTTTAGGGGTAGCTGTCAAGTTTTCACGAGCATACAAAATTCCACGAGGGGACAAATATGCACGATATCACAAAATTGCACGAACACTTATTTTCACGAGGGAATAAAATTGCACGAAGATACTTTAGCACAAAGGGTCACTTTTGCACGAAGACACTATTGCACAAAGACGTTTTTGCACGGGTTTTTTTTTTTTGTAACCACTGTTACCCCTAAACCTTACCCTCAAACGGTAACTTTTTATTCTTTATAATAATTTTTATCAGCTTTTTTTTATTTTTTATTTTACTATCACTGTTACCCCAACCCTTACCCTCGGTCAGTAACTTTTTTTTCTAAATTTTTACTGTCGTGCAAAAATGTAACTCGTGCAAAATCGTCTTCTTGCAATTTTATTCTCGTACAATTTAGTCCACACATGCAATTTAGTAACCTCTTGCAATTTTGTTTTCGTGCAATATAGACCCGTTCCTTAATTTTTGAGTTGAACGTTAGAAGATTTAAACCTATACACATTTACAAAGAATAAATATATATGTTAGTAAAATTTGATAAAACTTAATAATTACATTAAAAGCCTTAAAGAAGACTCTAAAAAAATTAACCTTTTTATTATAGAATCTTATTGACAAAAACGACAGGATTTTTTTATGCAGCATTAACTGTTTTTTTTTGCTTTCACTGTAAGAGAAAATTGATTAAACCTAAAAAAGGTTTTTTACTCAAGTATTTTATACGTCTGTAAATGATACTTAAAACAGTTACTAAAATATTTTTTTAAATGGAAACTAATTTCTGTATAAGTTCTTTAAAAAAATAAGTTAAATTAGTTTTTTTAGAAACGTTTCAATCGTAAAAAAATTATTGTTTCTTTGAAAACATGAAGTTTGGTTATTGAACGACAAAAAAGCGCTAAAAAGTTTGGTCCAAGGACCTGGTGTACGACAACCGTTCGGTTATTAAGTTTAAACACCACGGATAAAGTTTTATGTATCAAGAAACTAAAATAAATAAAACTTTTAAGTACTTTAAAATAACATAAAGCAACTTAAAATTAAAATCTAGGAATGTAAAACTAAAACTTGAATCTACAAATAGTATTTTTTGTTTTTTTGACTTTATGGAATATAAAAAACAAAGGATTTTAAGTAGTGTAAAAAATATACTACTTAAATGTAATACAGTTTTTAAATTTTAAAATACTATTTTGATTTTATATTTACATATTCTCATATGATAAATTTTAAAAAATTGTATAGACATATTTCTAGAAAATAAAAATTGATACGTTCAAAAGTATCATTATTGCAAATTTTATCATTTGCAATACAAAGCTCAAAACTGTCACCCGTGTCTAAATACAATTTTAATATAGTTTCATTTTCTACGGATCGTTAACATTTAGTTAAAAATCGTAAGTTTTTTGTTTAGTAAGTAGTTTTATTATTAAATAAATAACTAAGTTAAATTTTTGCTTAAAAATAAGTTTACAACTTACAACAGTTTACAAAATAAAATGTTTTAACAAATAGCTATTATTGTTGAGCTTATATACCTCTTTTTTCATCTTTAATTATTATGTGATTTTTTATCTTATAACTGTTTTTTAAGCAATTTAATTGGTTTTTAGTATTTTAAAAGATATTTAAAACTATTTTGAGTATAGTTTTTAAAACATATGTTTTTGTACTAGTGCACTTTGGTTTTTGCTTATTTTATTTGGAATAAAAAATAGTATATTTAATTTAAACATTCTTATATTCGAAAAAAAGTTTTAAGTTTTACTGCAGTTTTTTTTTGGTGATTATTTAGTAAAAATTTAAATTGCTGCAAATGTTTTTAAGGAGTTAGACTTTAGAGTGTTAGACAACTGAAACTGTTCATAAATACTCATAAAAAATATTTAATTAAAAAAAAAAATATGTACACAAGTACTTTTGCTTGTTTTTAAAATAACTAACTTTGTAGATTAGTAGTTTAATGACATTACTAAACTTTATCAGTGTACAAAAAGAATAGTTTTTTAATTTTCGTGAAATTTTATTTAAGCTATGCCTTTTTTTATAACTTATTGCTACAACTTTCGTTTTATTTATAATTAGATGATTAGTTTTTCTACACTAAATAACTTATCATTGGTAATTTATTCTTTAGCAGAAATTGCTTAATGTAGTTGTTTTATATACGTATACTTATATATAAATATATATTACTATATACGAAGATTATAAACACAAATTATATTTGCGTAACGTATCTTGTTAAGAGAAAAACAATTTTATTTGCTACAATTACCGCCATAAGGTTTTGTTCACATAGTATGTTTTAAAAAACGTACATAAAGTCTTAAATTTGATGCAACTTTTTTTTCTCCATATATATTTTTTAGTTGTGAACAATATTACATCTAGTTTTTAGTTTTTTTTTATGTACTAGTTTTTTGACATACTTATTTTGTTACTTTTGTATTTTACGGCAAAAAAGTAATATATTCATTTTTTTTGATTTCCATAAAGTATTATCAAAAAAATAGAATGTTTTTTGAAAAACATTTCCTGAGTATAGAAAATTTATAAGAATAATTTTAGGTTTGCTAAAAGAGTTTTTATTAAATTTTCTTAGTTTTTATGTTAAGTTTTTACATCATGAATTTTAATATTTCAAAATTAAAAAATAGCTACGAAGCTAAGATAGCAACTTGATAAAAAACGTACCACATTATTTTAAACAAATTGAATGTACAATACAACATAACTATCTAACAAAGTTTAAAATGTAAATTATCATTAAGGAAACTTAAAACTGTTTAAAATTCAGCTAAAACAAAACATGTATGTAATAAAACTTTTGTTGTTTGTCTGCCTCATAAAACTTGGTATGAGCAGCAAGTTAATAGAAAAAGCGGAAATCGCTTTCACGTGCGATGAAATTGAACAACAGGAAAGTAATTTTGACACTAAGTACTGTTAGTTTGCTGGTTTTGTAATTTTTTAGCTCATTTTTGCAATGGCCTCACGATATGCACCTGGTCTGTATAAAGAAATTGTTTTAATCTGCACATAAAATTTAACACATAATCATAAAAATATCAGGATTAAAATCGTATTTTAATTGACGTTTGTTTTATTAACGATTCTTAAAACGTTTTTTAAACTAGATTAAACTCAAAACATTTTTTTTTCTTTCCACTAATCTATTGTGTTAAGCTTTTTAAAAGGTTGAAGACCACTGCATTAATGATTTCATGTTTGTCAAAAAAAAAATCACAGAAAAGTATCCTCAAATAACACTTATTCACACTGCTTTTATATATCAAACTAAACTAACATTATCAGACAAGTACGAGTTCAGACTGACGCCGAATAGAGGAACATACTGGGCAGCGAGGGAGCAGTGTCTTGAGATGGGAGGAGACTTGTTGCAGGAAAGATTCGGCCCAGAAGGAAAAGATCAGTTCGAGTGAGAAAACTATTCTTGTATTCTATTAAAAGTTGTAAAATTTCTTCTTAAAGTTTTAGGTTGCTGCATTTAAAAGTTTACTTTTGAGTCTGATAATAAAATAGATAATTTCTTAAAAACTATAGAAATATTTACTTTTTTCAAGTACTCTTTTGTGAGGAAAAAATCGATATTACAAGTTTCCTGTTCCGCTTTTATTATAATTTTATTTTAACACATTCACTTTATTTATTTGAAAAATTGTTTAGCTTCACTAGCTTCGATTTACTAGTCTTTTAAATAGTTTAATTCTTTTTTATTTAAAAGAATTTTTATTTGAAATTAAAATCGAAACATAATCATTTTAAATCAAAAAGCTTTTTGTTGTGTACATTAAGGTTTAAAAAAAAACGAGAATAATTTTTTTACACTTTAAAAAGATTAGTACCTAATTAACTTATATCACTTATGTACATACATGATACAGTTTCCATTGAAGTTGACAGTTCTACATGAAAATAAAAACAACTGACACAAACAACATTTTACCAGCGAGATCAAAGCAACTATAAACGCGGGAGGAGGAGCTTTATACTACTGGATGGGAGCGGACGACATGGGCAAGGAGGGTAGGTTCAGGTTCATCAACGGGAAGGAGATGGTGGCGGGGGAGGACACGGTGTTCCAGTGGCAGAGTGCGCAGTACCAGGACACTGACGGCACTCTGGACTGCGTGTACGTGTACGGACCCACTTTCGAGATGGTGTACGCGACTTGCACTACCGAGCTGTACGGAGTTTGCGAGATAAAAACTCACCAGAACTGCATCGCTTGATTGTCTTGTGATTTGTACGATGTTAATAAATTTTTGTTTTGTTTATTGTAAACTATCTAAATGCTTATCATGTAAAAAGGTAGACATTTGCATATAAAAGTATACGACAAAAAGTTTTCTTAAGAAAGTATAGTTGTACTATTCACTAAAGCATAACTCATTCTTCAAAGCATTAAGTTTTAACTGAATTTATACTTCTGTTTATTCTCTATACTGCTGAAAGTTTTGTTAAAATTATTAGAAATAAACCTCCACTATTCAAAGTATACATAGTACATACTTGATTTAATTCTTTAATTACGCATATAGATGATACGGGTAGCTGTCATCTTGCACGAGCGTACAAATTTATACGAGTGCACAAATTTGCACGAAGATACTTTTTCATAAAGGGTCACTTTTGCACGAAGACAATTTTTCACGAGCAGACAATTTTTCACGGGTTTAATTTTTTATTTATTTTAATTTATTTTTTTTACTATTACTGTTACCCCTAACCCTAACCCTTACCCTTGGTCGGTATGTTATTTTTTTTGTTATTTTTTAATTTTTTTTCTATCAGTTACTTCTAACCTTTAACCTCGGTCGGTAGCTTGTTTTTTAAATTAATTTTTATTATTATTTTTTATTTTTACTATCACTGTTACCCCTCACCCTTACCCTCGGTCAGTAACTTTTTTTCTTTTTTTTTTATTAAACTAATGTTTAGATTTTTTTTGTATTTTTTGCTCTCGTGCAAAATTGACCCTTGATGCAAAAACGTCTTCGTGCAATTTAGACCCATTTTCAGATGATACAGCTTTTTATTAAAGTTGACAAATTATATAGAAATTAATAAAATAAATATAGTATAAAAAAATATTTTTAACTACAAAAATACTTTCTTTAGAGTATAAATTTCTTTAAATGCTCTTGTTAACTTTTGATAAAGGTTTTTTAAACTTCAGGTTGTTTTTTTAGTTAAAGATTATTATAGAAGATTAGATCTAAATCAATTATTGTTAATTATGTATAACATGGTTTTACTATCGAACCAAAAAGTAGTTAAACGGATAATAAAAGTGTATAATAATAAGCTAAGATTTTACTAATAATTTATCAGCGTTTATAAGAATTATTCGGTTGTTCACTGAAACAGTCACCAAAGCTATAATAATCTATAACCTTGTATGTATTTTTACAACTAAACCAAATTAAACGAACAAATAGTAATAACAAATACCACATAACAAAGTCTTTAAAATAAGTTTCAAGTTATCGTAAAAGGTCGAAATTTACAAATTGTTATGACTAATCAGTGCAATTTAACAAAAAAGGCGTAATTTAACGTTTAAGAGTTTGCTTTTCGATAACAATTTCTATTATGTAAGTTTGTCAACAGTTATACTGTTTTTAGTATTTAAAAAATAATCATGGTCTTTGTTTTTCAAAGAATAATCAAAAACTACCAGCCTACTTTAACCAATATTTAAACGGCTAATTACTTTGTAATATATTAGACATCGTTTAAGTTGTTCAAAATTCCAAAAAATAATTCTATTTTTAACATTAAGCCCCTAACTACGATTATTATAGTTTAAAAAGAGCCATAGCTTAGAAAATTGCTGCAGGTTCTCATTAACCTTTTTATTCAACTTTTAAAATTACTTCTTCAAATGTAATTTAAGTTTAGATGTCTCTTTAGTTTTAAAGCTGTTTATAATCTAATTTAATAATATTTATTTTTAATTATTTAGAGATTTTCAAACTAGAAAATACCTTTTATCAAAACAAATAAACAGTTAGCTTTGATTTAGAATCTGTTTAAAAAATACAGATTTTTTAATAATCTAAAGGCAAAAAATAACTTACGTCAAAAAAAAAAGTTGTTGGGCTAAAAGTTGGAAAGTATATAAAATATATGCTTGTATAGTTTTGTTAAAACGGTTTTTTAACGCCTTTAAAAAAGTTCTTTAACTTAATGTAATTATTTAGCTTTGTGCACTAATTGCACAAACAATATTTTGTACATATTCAACTAATACCTTTTATTTAGCTTATTATTGCTAAAAGAACGATCTGTAATTTCTTTAATCAACATTAACTTAATTTTTAAGGTTTATCTTACTAAAATTTAATTTTCTAGTTTTTACCATTTTTAAAAGTTAAGTTTGTAAAAGTCGATAAAAAACCAATTAAGGCTCAGAGTTTGGTCTAAACACTTTGTGTATAGAAAGACCCTTTGGTCATCGAGCTTTATAACAACTTCTTACTTTATCTACTTTGTGTTATAAAGCAAAGAAAAAAAGTGTTTTGTTCTACATAGAACACTTGTACTTTAATGTAAAACGAAAAACATAAATTTTAAAAAGAGAAATAAAATTATGTATGACATTAGCTTAGTAGGAAAAAAAAAGGTATTAAGTTGTAGAAGAACCTATTACTTAGAAAAAAAATTTAGGCCTAAAGATTTTTTTTTAATATTTAAAATAAATATAAAGATATAAGTATATATATACATATAGATTCGACTATAAAAAGATAAACTACGTAAAAAGTAATCTAAAGCTTTACATATTTTTAAATTTTTATTATTTTAAATTTAGAGGAATATATTCATATAGTATTTATACATAATATAGCTTATAATAGTATAAATATTGTAAATTATAAATATTATACACAATTAATCAATTACTTAAACCATAAATATTTCAAAGATAATTTTCGTAATTTAACTGCAGCACAGCTATTTATCTAAATCTACTAATCAGTAAGTACACCTAGGCTAAGATAAATTTTATTTAAATGCTTTTTAACATAACATTTTATAATACTGTTTAATTTTTTTTCTGTAAACAGACAAAGCTTTAGAAAAAACAGACTTAAGCGAGCCTTAAGTTATTATACCATATGTGGTTTAGATTTTTTTCTTTTTAAAGAAACAATTGAGGCTACTTAAAATTTTGTCTGTTGTTGCAATCAATTTTGTACAGCATCTTTTTAGACTATCAATAAATAGTTATTGTATGTTGTTTAACCCCTTCACTTACTTTAACAAAAAAATTTACATAAAGTAATAACATTAACCTTTCTTTATCCTTAAAAACTATTTTTCAAACTATTTTTAAGAAATAATTTTGTTATAGTGTTAAGCAGGGACGTAGCTAGCTCGAAAAAGTTACAAATCTGCAAAAAAAAAAAATCAAGAATAACGTGTGATGACGCCATAAAGGGAATAGAGTAGTTTTAACTATCTTTACTATTATATGAAAGTATGCAGTTTTGTTAAAACTTCAAAAATAAATTTTATGTTAAAGTATAATGAATAACTGAATACAAGGCAATTTGTACTGCTCTTGACCCCCTAAAATTCTTTATGTGTTGAGGCTTTTATGAACCTATAAAACCTTTCATTTAAAATTAAGATATTAATTAAAAATTTAACTTTAACAGTATTACTAAAAGTCCTAAAATATACAAATTTGAAAACAGTTTCCCCAATTCAGAAAACATTTGCAAAAATTGTTGCTTTTATTATTTTAAAAAATCATAAATTTTAGGAGTTTAATAGAAAACAAAAGAGATATAAAATAAAAAAGTACACAACATTAGATAAAATTCAGATTTAAAATTACTTTATTTTGTCAAAAATAATTCATAAAGAAAGGAAGAGTACACTTCTTTGTAAATGTTATTATTAGCTTGGTAGCATAAACATTTAAGCTGTAAAAAAAAAAAACTTTGTCTTACTTAAAAACAATTGTTAGATAAAAGCTGTAAAAAAGAATCAAACTTTTTTTTTACAAAACAAACTTGTTAAACAAAACATCTTAGTTAAATAACAACAAACTTTGAATATTAAACATCAATATTTTTCAAATACAATGTAAAACATATAAAAGAATTCAAACATAAACTATATTCTTTTTTCTTTTAATACTTATTATGAATTAATAATACAACTATACACTTGTAAAAAGAAAAAAATAGTATTAACTTATTCTTTTTAATCTTAGATTGAAAAAGTTATATAAAACTTTTATCATTTATCAAACATAGATTAAAGAATTAAACTGATATACTTTAAAAATTTAATAAAGCACTCTAAAATTTATAAAACTATTTTAAAACAACAGATACAATACATATTCTTGATACGTTTAAAAAAGAAATAAAATACAAAAATCTTCATATTGTAAACAACAATGCTTGTAGAAAAATAAAATTTACAGTAATATTTAAAAACAAGTTAAAACAAACTTTATATTTTACATAGTTGTCTGAAAACAACATTCAAAGAACTTTTTCTTGAAGTACTTATCTGGAACTTTTTGTAACAAACTGAACTTCAGATTGATTGACTTTGTTAATAGGTTTGAGATTTTAGCTCTTAGGGTTAAGATATATCTAAACATACAATGCTACCACGTCAATTAAAGAAAAAAACTGTCCTGAGTGACCTTTAACTGTCTAAAAAGTCCTAATTTTTTTCTATATCATTGAAATAAGGCTAACTTTTCAAATTTATCAATGTTTTTTTTTACAAAACTGGTTATAAAATAAAGATTTGTTAAAACTAGCCAGCAAAATCTCATTCAAATCTAGAAAATCATCTGTTATGACATTATTAACAAACCTAAAAATGTCCTTAGTTTTTCATAGATAAAAAAGCTATACTGAGTCAGCCTGAGTTTAAAAGTAAAACTCTAAATATCCTACACTTATCCAGGATACTTTGAGTGTGTGGCAACAATGTACAATTAAAAATCTTTTAACTTTGCTAAAAAATGCAATAAAAATTTTAACTAAGGTAAGCATTTATAAAATATTTAAAACAAGTTTTAATTAAAAAATAAGGTTCTAAAATACAATAAAAAAACTATAATTTGTTATATTAATCTTGAAAAAATAAAAACTTTAACTAACCTAAGCATTTAAAAAATCTTTAAAACAAGTTTTAATTGAAAAATAAAGTTCTAAAATATAAAAAATAAACTATAATTTGTTTATATTATTCTTGCAAAAATATTATATTATTTAGTTTTTCAGTTTGTCTTCTTGTTGCAAGCTATTTGTCTTATTGTGTTAATTTTTCTGATTTAAAAGATTCTAATCTTCTTGATAAAACTTCAGGAAACTATATTGTCAGCACTGTTTCAAAACTTTTCCATTTTTGTATATTTGTCAACCACAGAGATTTATCTTAAAACATTCAACTAAGAGAGTCAATTTGATTTAAAAAGTTAAATCTTCATGTTAGTTTATTTTGAGGTTCATCTACTTTTAAATTCATCTTGATATATATCTTCTATCTGTATTTGCTCTCTTGTAACACAAAAAAATGTAAATTTTAAAAAATGTTAAGTTCTTTTTGACTCACCACAACCATTTCAATAGTACAAGAGCCTCTCTCACGCTTACTTTTTTTAATTTTTTCACATCACTTAAACCAAATCTACAGCTTTCAAATGGATTTTTTTTTTACAATAGTTTGCTATTTAATAACAAAAAGCTACACTAACCTATTTGTATACAATTTGTTCCATATTTATGACACTAAAAGTGCTAGAGAGTACCGTAAATGAGTAAAAATTATCTATAAGGAGTGCAAAACTAAGTATAAATGAATACTTAAAGCTAAATAAACAAGGTCTTAAAAGCTTGATAGTCGAAAGAAGAGCGAGTTTTTTCGCACAAATGTTTATGTTTCTGTAGATTTGCAGAAACGTACCAAGCTACGTGCCTGGTGTCAAGCTTAAAATATTCTAATATTTAATTATTACGTTTTGTTGACTTTCTACCTTAACCGAATCCTAGTAGTGTTATTAGTTTATTTTTTATAACCTTATTTTTCATGTAAACAAATTTGTTTCAATTCTTCACTCACTTATAAGAGTAAAAAAAAAAAGAAACTATTTTAAACATAACTACATGTAAAACTTAAAAGAGGTCAAACTTGTACGAAGCCAAAACGGGTTGTAACAAATTTTTTACATTATAGTTTTAAATTGTACTTTAACATTTAAAAAAGTATTTTTAATGATCTTATTTTAAAACAACTTCTACAAAGTTCATTTTTTGAATTATCTAATATAAACTGTACTAATAAATTACGTATTGTACTACTCTAAAAAATTATAATTTTTTCATAATTGAACTAACTCCCTAATCATAAACTAGTTTTATTGTAAGTGGCATAAGGATGTAAATAAATAGTGGTTCTAAACCCAAGGTAATTAAGATACCATTTAAAATTAACTTGTTTGCTTAAGCGTTACTGATTTTTTTTTAACTTTAATTCCAATTTACTCAAAAATAAGAAAAATATTTTAGTTTCCTGAAAATGAGTGCTTATTAAAACTACTTGGTATAAAGTCTTCTCCGTTCTATATCACTATTTGTAGTTGAGAAAATTTATTGTGATTGGCAAGAGATTACAAAACTAATGCGCTTTACTTAATAAATAAGCAGACATCTTTACATTTAAGATTTCATAAATTAAAAAATTTGTTAGTATTGTGTTATAAATGATTAACTTAAATGTTGAAACAAATGTTGTTTATCAATTTGGGTGCACGACTATTCATATTCAGACAATTCAGATTCCTTAAAAAAAAGGAAAAGTATTGTATTTTTGTCAAATATAAATGTACTTATGTAGGTCATATCAATATCTACAAATAGTATTTTTCTTTTTGCAAAACATTGAATACTTTTTGAGATATGGCTTAAATAAAGTAATAAACATAAGTATTTTTAGTAAATTTAAAATATCTTGAAAAGTATCCAAGATTTGCAAGAAGAAAAAGTGACTTGTAAATATTTATAAAATCCACAGATTAATTTTTTGTTTTTTTAAATCGATATTACTTATTGAGAAATAGTCATTTAACTATTTTTTTTAATTTGAGAATTTGAATTGTCCGAATTTGATTTGTACTCTAGATGTAAAAAAGTAATTTTTATGGTATGTAGTTAGCTAAAAAGCAGTTAATAGTTAAAAAAATAAAATTAATAGCACAATTTAGCTTGAAATATTTCTGGAACCATTTTTTCAAGTTTGTGAATAAAATCAGAAATACTTTAGACAGAAAATAAATAGAATTAGTTTTAAAACAAAAAAATCAGTTCGATCCAACTATGTATAACACTGATATCACTGGATTTATAAATTTTGACTTCCATTACGTTTTATTATTCAACATATGATTTTATAAAAGCACAATTTTAAACAAACAAACTATTTTAAAATTGAATATTGATAATTTGTCCCTTGTTAATTTTTTATACAAGTCTGTATTAAAAAAAAAATATTGAAAACTTTTTACCTAATAACAAAACATTATAAAAATAAAATAATTTATTAAAATGTAACAAGTCTTAGAGACTAAAAATTTGGATGATTATTAACAGTTTTTGTAGCTGAAAATTGTACAAACTAAATATACGAATGATTGCATATATATTTAACAAACAGTAGTACAAATACGGCTGAAAACATATGTGATTAACAAATATCCTAAAATCCTTAATTCAACTGACTTCGAACGACTTACAAAGTGAAATGCTAAATATTGTATGGTTTCTTGTACGGATAGCCGGTACACAAATTCATCCTGTCAAGCTTTCTGCAGAGTGCTTCAAACTGTAGCTCTCCAACTTTCCACCCTACTTTCTCTTGCAGTCTGTATTAATAGTATTGTTTTAAGTATAATAATAATACACAAAAAATAAATTAAAGCACAATTAGGATTTATTAAAGCCTTGGTGAACAATTCAGCATACCATATTTAAGTATGGCTCGTTGAAAAAACATGCAAAATTAATTACTGGTTAGAGCTAAAAAACAAGTGATTTGTTATCGAAAAAATGCTATACTTTATCTTAGAAATTAAACTATTTATTATATTGTAGTAGAAATTAATTTGAAAAAAAAAAAAAGTTTTTATAATAATATGTTTTTTAAATACAAACCTAAGTTTTATTCTTTTGAAATTTGTAATCTAATTGATTAAGACTTTACCACTAATGACGCAAATTCATAATTAAAAAACCATATAAATACATCAATTATAACACATTCAATATTATAAAAACAGACAAAAAATCTATTAATATTTTATTTACTTGTTTTAGAACACTCTAAAATTTGTCTAGTTTATACAACAAACTATAACAACAAATAAGTTTAATAAATTGTTTCTTTTTTTTTATGATACTAATTGTAAACAAAATCTTTAAACATTTTTTATTACCTAGCTTTTAATAAAATCATTTGAAAAAACCGAACACTAATTATATTTTCAAAACTATTTTTAACCCAATTAAAACTTTCAAACGTTTACAAAGATTATGTTTATAAAACTGTTATTGATATGATGCAATTAACTTTTTAGCTTAGTATAAAATAGGTTAGAACCTTTTATTTGTTTTTGAGGAGTGTTTTTAGATGATTTTCTATCAAGTATAATAATTGTAATAATACAAATTTTAAAAATTATAACAAATGGAAATTTTTTATTTTTGCTTTTGTAATGCTATAGGATTTAGTAAAGCTTAATTTAGTTCAAAGTATTACTTGATTAATTAAAAATTATTGTTGTTAATTTTGTAAACAATATTTGTTACAAGCTTACAATAAACTCAAGTTTAGTTTAAAAATAAAAAAGTAGTTTATAATCGAATAAAAAACTTTAGAATGCGTTTTCTTGGTAAAGTAAACTTTTAAACTATACACTTGGTGTAGCATTTTTTTTAAATAGTTAAAACAAAGTTAGTATTAACGTCAAAGTATATGGTCAGGGTTCCTAATAAAACTTCAAAAAAAAATTGACAAACTTCCTAACAAAAAGGCATTTTCTTACTTTAACACGGTAAGTTTAAAATAAGTAAATAAAACTAATTTATTATATTATCATAAAATAAGTACAATAACAATTAAATAAAAAAAACTTATCGAAGTTATTTTTGTTGTCATTCATATACTAAAAAACTAAAAAGTAATTAATACAAACTGATAAAGTTATAAAAAAACAGTTTGAACTTTAAAATTCTATTCAAACCTGAATATTTATAAATGATAAACCCTTAAAATCTATCTTAGTACTATATTAAATTCTAAAATATCTGTTTGTACGTTATTTTCTTCAATTTGTCGAGTTTAGAACATTTTGTTTAAAGACAAATCTTAGTCTGTGTTTACTTTATTACAAAATAAATAAGTATATATATACATTTTAGAGATAATAATAATAAATGCATATGAAGTTAAAAATTGGTCCAACACTACACGATAAAAGTAAAATCAAGGAAAAATAAAGTTATTATATAAGGTTTTATTAATTAAGGGAAGTAAAGTGTTTGTTTTACTCAACTTAAAAATAATAATACTAATTAAAATCAATTAAAGTGGAAACCCTGTATGATATACCAGATATATTTTTTATAAATACTAGTTTAAACAAGTTTTGTAGTTATATTTGTATTCATCATCATTTATTAGTATAAACAAAGTGAAAAGATATTAAAGTTCAATAGAACTTGAACAAAAGTATTAAAATACTATTACCTTTTAAAAATATGATATCAAACTAAAAACTGTGAACCACTTATTAAACTATAAAATAGTTAAGGTAAAAATTAAAAATATTTTTTGTTAAATTTTACTTTATTAATTATTTGTAAAAATAACTGAAATATTTTATGCACAAAAACGGTCAATCTCTAAATAAATTAAAAAACCAGAACCAAAACATCTAAGTTTTTTTTGAGTGTTTAAAAATTCAAAGATACAGTAGTAACACAGTTTAAACAGACACCATTAACTAAACAACTTTTTTATGTTTAAGTAATAAGAAACTTTACAGCATCAAATTTTATGTACAAACTGTAAAAACAGAACCGACCCTTTTGTTATGTCTTCTCTTCCAGTTACTTCGGTCCTCATCCTCAATTTTTCCCTGTCCAGCATTATAAGATGGTCCGGGTCGGAAGACTTGAGGGCCTGAACTTGCGTGTTGCAAGCTATTATGATGTGATAGAGAAGATGAAAAGCTTCCTCCACTGTTTCACCGCAAGCAACAAGACCGTGATTTTCGAGTATCATCACCTGAACAAAAGCACTATTTTTTTTATGTTGAAGTTTTTTAAATTAATACAGACAACGTACTCAGTTGCATTTTTTCTCAAATCAATTGAGATTTAAAACAACAAAACTGGAATAATAGACTCAAAACGACCACTTTCATCTTATTTAAAGTGTTAATATTATATATTTTTTGGTTTTAAGAAAACAAATAGAGAGATCTCAACTGCTGGAGGAGAAGTAATATGTTTATTCTTTCAAAAATTAATTTTGCAAACTAAGTTTCGGTCAAAGACCTCGTCAGTGCTTAAATAAATCTAAAAAATATATGTGACAGTCATGGAAAACAACATTTAAACAATTAAATTTAAAAAAAAACAAATTATTACTGAAAATTTTTTACTTAAGAAACTAAACAAATCAAATTTTAATATTAAGACTGAGTTTTAGTAGAAGTTTAAATTTTTAGCTAAGTTTTAAAATCAATGTAACAACAATAATAATAATAATCAAAGCTGTATGTAGCTTTCTTTTTCTTCTAGATAATTTAATTTATTTTTATTTAAAGTGTTATTCAATACAGAGTATTTGCTAACACATATATTTATCCTTTAAAATAAAGATATAATTTTATGATAATTTTATAATTTAAACTAGTTATTACAAATACTAATACTTTTTTCGAAAAAAAGAAGGTTTTTTTAGTTTTTAAACTTGATATTTAGTACCTAAAATGTGTAATTAATATTTTAATTTATAACTGTTTAAGTTTAAACTACTTAAATTATAATATAATTTAAAAACTTCTTTTACAAACGCTAATGTTAAGAAAGCCTTTACAAGCACTTTACAAGGTTTTACAAGGTTTCAAAAAAAAAACTTTACATGTCATTCTAAGCAAATCAAAAAAAAAACTATAAAAAACTTGAAAACCTTGTTTTTAGGTCCTAAATTGTTTTTTATTTTAACTTTTTCTTCATCATCAATGAGAATTCCTTCATACTGATGATACGAAACGTCTCCAACAATCAAGGCTTCCTGAGAAATGGGAAGAAGTCTGCACTTCATTGCAGATACTGCCACCACGTCTCTATTTAATACTTCATTTGTTGTAAAAACAAATATATAAGTTTATTTAATAAACTTTACTGAGCTAAAAATATTTCACCTAAAAGCATCATCAGAGCTTAATAGTAACAATATATAACATGTAGCATACAAATATATCGTAAAGCAAGTTAACAAGAAATCAAAAAGTGAGAAGGTAATTAGTAAGTACTTAATTATTTTATAATGTATTTTAATTAGTCTAAGGGAACAAAGAAAAAAAACTTTTTAAAAACAAATAGAAAACTTGTATTCAAAAAAACAAAATTCACCACATAACATAGCAAAAATTTACTTGGTATGCACGTGAATTACGCAGTTCAGGTCCTCCCTGGCCTCATGAATTGCTGAGTGGAGAGTGAATCCCGCCGGGTTGAATCCAAAAGGAGTGAGATTTTCACCTAGTATATCTCCATTCAGATTTATCTACAAATTATGGTTTGAATGTTTGACATGTGCAGAGTGATTAAAATTATTTAAAGAAGTATGTTAATTGGCCATAGGGAGGGGGGGTAAATCATGATTTTTACAAATTGATCTAATTTTATAGAGTTTTTTCTAAGCTTCAAGATGCTTTTTATCGTTTTAAAAACTCAAAATATTTTCTGAGATATGACCAGTCAAAGTTGGGCCGCATAATAGGTTTCCTATGGGAAGGGAAAACTAAAACAGCGAAAAAAGGCTATTTTATTTAAAATCTATCTCCTCCTACATTTTTCAAGCATTTTTTTTTTTAATTTTAACAGTCTAATCTTTATACAATAACAAAAAATCTTTACTTTGGAATTAAAAAAAAATTATGTAAAAATAAAAAAAAACTTTTTTTTTTTTTTGTGATAAAATTTTTATTTTTTAAAATTACTAAAATTATAAAGTAAAATGTTTTCCTTTTATTATAAGGAACGTTTCCTGAAAATTTGAAGAAGATTGCTTGAAAAATGAAGGAGGAGATAGATTTTAAGTGAGTTTTAAAATTTCCAAGAAAATTGACTCTGAAAAATTTGCAGTCCATACATTTATATTAGAAAATTTTTACAAAAAAATTAAATATCTCAAAAGTTAAATGAAATCTTTGAATTCTATAAAAACTGGCTTGTAGTTTGTACTTGAAGCTTTCATATAAAAGCCAAAGTTAATTTTTGTAAAAAAAAAATGTTGGACCCTCCCCTATGGCCTTAAAATAACTTCATAAAGTAAAACTTATGAAAAAAATATCATAATAAAATGTTTATAAAAACTCTCTAACTATATAAAATTCTCAAAAGAAGAGGTTTTGTAAAAAAAAATTCTTCCTTAATCTTTAAACAACAAAACATTACTTTACAAAAAATTTAAAATTTCATATAGTAAACAGGATGTAAATTGAGCATAAAACAATAAACAAAAAAAAATAGCCATATTTTTATTAAAAAAATTGTTATCAAATTAGAATAAATTTAATTGGAGGTGGTAGCTATTATCAAAGCCTTGTACATAATACAAAAAACTTTGTTTTAACTAAATACTCTCTACAGTTTTTCTTTTATAATGTTTAAAACTATCATCTACTCTGCATTTATAATAAGTTATTAACTTTTTTTGTTAGATATAACTTTTTTCTTTTTTTTAAAGTAACTATTATTTTTTTAATTACTTCAAAAAAAAGTAAAACTAACTATAGATGTTTGACAAGGAACTTTCTGTAGTAAACAAATATTTACGATTAAAATTCAGACCATAAAGTTACATTCTTTGTTTGTTTTTAAAGACTTACTTTTATCAAGTTTGATGCAGTTATTTCTTCATACAAAAGTCCAAAGGTGTTAACATAGTAGTGTTCTGGGTTTTCACTACACCTTAAGCTAATGTGGTTGTAAACCGTTTGAGTCCAGTTAAAATGGTTAACAATTCTGTACAGTGTAGCAAGTTTACATCTACTGTTTTTTTCTTCCAATGATAGCTTGGAGTCTTCTTTTAAGTCATTAATTTTTATACTATTCATATCAAAAATGTAATTCCTAAAGTCTATCAAAAATTAATAGTTGTTAAACAAAAATTAATTAACTATGAAAAAAATCAAGTCATTCATACAAACTTTTAATAGTATGATAATAAAAACAACAAAAAATTTCTAAGTATCAACTTGTTAATTGTATTCTAGCAGCTACTATTCTAGGTTTCTTTTACAATGCTTTTAAATATATTGTTATATCATAAAATTTAGCTCTGTTTGGTATCAATAGGCATGTATTTATAATACATTTATTCTTTCTTATTTTAAAATAATACAACTGTTAGCCAAATTAAGCTCTTTAGTTACTAATTAAATTGGGGCTTGAATAAAAAATTAAAAACGTTTCAAACCAAAACCAAAACAAGAGATTAAAAAGTTATTATTTTATAGAGTAAAAATACTTGTAAAGTGTAGAGTTAGGTAGCTCATTATATCGTATTCAATTACATGCCTCTTATTAGTATTAAAGAGTGCTTATTGGTTTTATAAATAAAGTAAACTGGATATTAAAAATAAATTTAATCAAATATTGTATCAGTAATTTTAAGACAGTTATAACATAAAAAAAGAAGTTGAAATTGATAAAAAGTATATACCAAATTACTTAGTGCTAAAAGTAGTTTTATTTTGAAAATACAATTAAAAACCTATAATAACAGGGCTGCTAGTTTTTGTAGCAAAGTAGTTAGCCTGAATTAAGTTACACTAGCCTGATTATTGTTTATAAAACAATTAATATCAAAATACAGTGGGAGAACTGATAAAGTTACTGTCATGAAGCTACAAGTTGTTTGTAATATTGATTCCTGAATGTTTCCTGAAACTTTGAAGTAAATTGCCTTATAACAGAAAAAAAAAATTTAAGTATAGTTAAACTCAAAAAAATAACTCAAAAAATTAATTTTTTTACCCATTTGTACAAAATTTTGTTTACAAAACCGATTATATCTTAAAAGTTTGTAGAATATTTTTAATTCTATAAAAAAACCTTACACTATATACTAGAAGTTTTAAACAAGATTAAGAGCTAATAATAATTTATTATAAGTTTTAAGTAAAAAAAAAGTTGTACTCTCTTCTGGTATTAACAGTACCGTTGATTCATGCACCTAGATCAGCTAGTCAAAATTTGTGCACTTCATCAAGAATTTATAGTGTAAAATTCAAAATTAGCCTTAAAAACATTTGAAACTTTTTTTTCTTGCTCTTCATCAAAAACTCTAGAATATCTTGTGTAAGTTTAATTTTAACAAAATATTTAATTTTTTTTCTCTTGCTCATATTATTAGTTGCATTTGAAATGTTAATAGTTTTTGCAACCTAAGCCATAGGGGGGGGTACAAAATTAAAAAAAAAATAAGTATGGCTTTTATATCAAAGCTTTAAATACAAACTACAAGCTGTTTTTATAGAATTAAAAGATTTCATTTAACTTTTGAGATATTTATTTTTTGTTAAAAGTTTCCGATACAAGCATATGGACCACAAACTTTTTGGGGTCAATTCTCTTGTAAGTTAAAAAATTCACTAAAAATCTATCTCCTCCTTCATTTTTCAAGCAATCTTCTTCAAATTTTAAGGAAACGTTCCTTATGATAAAAGGAAAAAATGTTATTTTATAATTTTAGTAATTTTAAAAAACAAAAATTTTATCACAAAAAAGAAAAAAAAAGGGTTTTTTTTTTACATAAATTTTTTTTAATTCCTGAGAAAAGTTTTTTTGTTATTGTATAAAGATTAGACTGTGAAAGTTTGAAGAAGATTGCTTGGAAAATGTAGGAGATAGATTTTAAATAAAATAATTTTTTTTTGCTGTTTTAGTTTTCCCTTTCCATAGGGAGCCTATTATGCGGCCCAACTTTGACTTGTCATATCTCAAAAAAATAATTTGATTTTTTTAATACAATAGAAAGCATCTACAAGCTTAGAAAAAACTTTTTAAAATAAGATCAACTTAAAAAAAACATGGCTTATTAGTTAAAAGTTATGCACCTTTGTTTGTATCGTACTTTATTATTATCTTAACATATTTTTTATTAGTGAAAAAAAAAAAAAAAACTTAAAAAAATAGATATGGAGAACAAACTGTGTAGCTGAATTGAAATTGGTGGCTCTAAAAAAAGATCCATTGATCAATGTGGAACATTTAGTAGTTAACATGGAACATCCAGTAGTTAACATAGAAGATCCAATTACCAACACAAATATCAAATGTTTTATGTGGAAAACCCAATGGTAAAAATAAAGATCTAATGGTATTTCAGAAGATCTGACGGTTGCCATTGAAAATACTATGGTTTTTAGAGCAGATCTAGAGGTCAAACTGGAATATATTGAGGAAAAAAATCTATGGGCAATATGGTATATGTGTTAGATGGGTGGCTGTCTAAATTGCAATAGTGTACAAAATTACACAAAGATACTTTTGCAAAAAGGGTCATTTTGCGCAAAGACACTTTTGCACAAGCAGACAATTTTTTTTTACAATCACTGTTACCCCTAACCCTTACCCTTGGTCAGTATTTTTTTTAATAAAATATTTATAGTATTTTTTTTGTTTATTTTTACTTTTTTACTCATGAGCAAAAATGTAACTCCTGCAAAATTGACCCTTGGTGCAGAATTGTCTTCTTACAATTTTTTTCCCTTGTGCAATTTTGGCTTTGTGCAATTTTGTGCACTTGTACAATTTTGTTCTCGTGCAACTTGGTAACTTTGTGCACTTTTGTCTTTGTTTATTTTGTCTTTGTTTATCCTGAAGTAAATAAAATTATCTCAGAAAAATTGTCTAATTTTTACATTTTATTTTTAGTAGCTTTCAATGTAGCAATGTTATTACAGTTTACAAAGTGTTATTAGTAAGCCAAAGTTTAATTCTAAAGTGTAAGCTTTTAGCTCATAGTTGTATGGGGCTGCTACTTTTTAAAGCAACTAGCTTAAGTCATTACACCAAACTAGTTTAAGAGAACCTTAAGTTTGATAAAAAAAGTAGTAAAAGTAAAAACTAAAAAAAAAACTGTTAATTAAGCCAAACACTTTAAAAATCATAATAACTACAAAATGATTCAACTTAAAAACACAATTTATGAGAAAAAAGCTTTGCTAGCCTAAGTGTGCGGCAACTTGCATGACCTTCAGAAAACGTTTATCATTGTAGAGGGGAGAGTGGGTTTCTTTTGATGTTTTTCTGTCTTAAAAAAAAACAGTTGTTGTTATGCTTTGAATTATGCTTTGATAATAATTTTTAAAGTTCATGTAGTTTAAAACTGTCCTAGACATGACATTAAACTGTTCTAGTGTGCAACTCGATAACCAAAAGGTTTTTTCGTGCACCAGATCCTTGGACCAAACTTAATTACTTAAAAGCTTAATGACAAAATTATTCCTTAAAAGCTCATATAAACAACATGCTTTTAAGTAGTATTATGTTGTTTTGTAGTAGCTGTCAACAAGGTTATTAGTTTCTATAGTTTGTAAAAATAAAGCTTAGTTATCATTGTAAATTATTTTAGTACTTTTTAATCAATTATTTGTTTTTAGTTTTAACCTTAGTACATTTATTTATTTTCAATACAATTTTTAAATTTTATGGATAATATTCTGTTTAGGTGAAAACCCTATTTTGAAACAGTTTGTATGTGGTATTCATTAAATATAATATTGGAGACAAATCATAATTAAAATTTCAATTATCAATGATTGTAACAAAACTTTTTAAGATATTAATGATAAATAGAGAGTAGTAGTTTAAAAGCTTGTTTAAAAACTTTTATGTATTGCTTCGTTAATTCAAAAACATAAATTGAATTAAATTTTTATAATAAATTTAAAAGCAATAAATCCCATTTATTGTTCTTACTTTTGAACTTTAAATTTTTTAATTTAAAATAAAAACATCTAACGAAAAAATGTTAATATACATAGCCTAAAAATTTAGCTCAAATGATAAAAAAGTTACTTGAGTTTTTTTTTTTGTAATATAAACAAATGGCTACATAAACTTTAAACTACGATAATTCAATCTCTTAACGGATTTGAAAAACTTAGGTTTTATACAAAAAACTAAAATATATTTCAAAGTCTTAAATTCTTGTCTATACTTGTCATTACTAAAAAGACTTTTATTTAGTATTTAAAAACATGTTGTAAGAAAAGTTTTGAGTTAGGACTTATTTAGCCAAAAGTGACTTTATAATCCATATAGGATTTTGTTTAAGGATTTTAAAATTAAACACTTTAAAAAAACTTATAATTCATTTTTAAAAACAAATCAAGTATCTTACATTTCTAAAATACTTAAAAAAACTATTTTCGTTTGTCAGTCTGTTTTAAAAAGTATTGTTGCAATTATTTTATTAATTTATGTAATAGTTAATAAAACTATTTATAGATGCGTTAAAATATGTGTTTAACTTTTAACCAATAAAAAGTTACTTTAAATAGGTTTAGTTAAAAAGTAAAAAAAACAACCTTATAACCACTTTTTTTTTGTAGATTAAATAACTAATGTAAAAGAATTTTAATTAAACTAATTAAACTAATTTAAAAGAATTTAGATGTTTAGCCTAATTTTTTTTGTTTTAAAACTATTATTTAATGTTAATAAGTTCTACATTTTAATATCAAACAATGTAGAATTAAGAAGTAGTATTTTTTTGTATAAGAAATTAAATTTAGCTGAATTAAAATCACCGTTTAAGTAAACTACAAGTACATATTCTGAATTACTGTATTTACTTAAATATTACATATTAAAACATTAATATGAGTTTTGATTGAACTCTTTAAATATTATTAAGTTATTTTTTATATAAGTAGTGTATTAAATTTAAAGTTTTTTTTTTGATCCCTATTTTGTTTTCTGAGCACTAGATTGCACATTTGAAATTAAATTGACTTATTTCAATAATTCTATGTGTTAGGTACTCAGTATTTAAGTTTTGTTATAATTTAAATTTTACTATGCTCTTAATTTTTCTCACTTTTTTATTAAAATACAGTACCTCACACATGGCTGTGAAAACTAATGGCCTTTTATTTTAGAAAAGTGTCAAAACAATAGTAAAACAGACAATTATTTAAAGTTTGGTTGTTGATTAAAGCTTACACAACACTTTTACATTTGTTAATTATGTTACTTGAATTTTGAAAATTTTGTTTGATGAAAATAAAAAACGGTGAGTTATATCTAAGTTTGTATTAAACACTGAAATTGTTTTGATAACACTTATTTTTACTTTTAATTATTTAGACACATGCTTATAAAAATAAACATTGCTAAAACTTATTTAAATATAAATTCTAAATTCGCGAAAGGAAGTAGGTGAATCATTTTTTTTATAAACTGAAACGCATGTTGTACAGTTTAAGTTTGCTTTTGTTATGTGTGTTTTTGTTTTAAAAGCTCACTATTTCAACTACTTTTTTATGTAAACTGTTTGTTTTACATTATAATTACTTTTACGTTGAAATATTCTCAGTACCTTTTTAAACAATTTAGTACCGCATAAAGTTAAGAGGTATTTTTAAACTTTAATAAATATTTTTACTTAAAATTTTTTATGGTTTATCTGTATAAATATCATATAGTTATTCGTCTTAATTGAAAAATGTTGCTAAAATTTACTGTAGAGTAAAGAACTCATTCAGGTATAACAAGAAATGTGCAAATAAACTGTTTGTTTTTTAATTGGTTTCATTGAGAAAAAATCCAACCTTGTCAAGTATAATAAAAATTTAGACAAACTATTTTAATTCAAATTAATTTAATATTTTATTGTTGTTGACAAGGTCGGATATTTTTCCCACAAAAACCGGACAATAAATAGAATATATAGTTTGCTCCTTTATTATTATATATTATGATCACAACAATGACCAATGTTACTACAAAACTTTTAACTAAAAAAAAATCTTCTGGATAGTTAAAAGGAAATTACTCATTTTTCAATAAGGTTTTTATTAATTATGTTTATAAAATAGTCAGCTAATGATACTTCATATATTTTATTCGGTGCATAATTTTTATACAACATTCAAAAATAAACTTGTTTTTACAACAGTGAAATAGTTCAAAATCATATTTTTATTTGCTATCATCATTAAACAACTATTAAACTATGAATTCATGTAGGTAATGTATTAAATAAGTGAGAAATGCTTAAAAATACGTCAAAGGACCTAATGTATAAAAAAACACTTATATTCATCGAGCTTTGACTCAGTTTATTTATTAAATTTTTTTGAGTTTGTTTGAATAGAGTTTTAATAAAGTGTATTTTCAAATTGTTAAAAATAGGCCTTGCATTAGTTTTTTTATATACCCAGTGGATCGAGTACATTTTATATAAAGTTTGAAAATATTTTTATTTAGATAACAAACGTAAAAAGTTAGAAATTAACTTGTAAACATTACTCTCATTTGCACTAAAATGTAACTTATTTAAAGATTTTTTCTATCATTTTACTACAGTCTTCATACCAAATAGTTTGCCACTAAAACTAAACATATGAATCACGCATAATCTGTTTTACAATAAAAAAGTGAATTGATTACATTACAGATTTAGAAAAAAAAATAAACTACTTGATAAAATGTTGAATAAAATTATAACTATTTAGAAACTATATATAATATTAAAAAAAAAAGACAATTTCTTTTATTTTTTTTGTGTTTTTAATCCGTAATTTACTTTGTTTTTGAAAATTATAATAAAAAACTATTAAGTTCCTAATGAATTTACAAACATATATATAAACATAAAGTAGAAATGATGTAAACTTATCTTTAATGAACTGTAAAGAATTTTTTTATTGAGAAAGTACCAAGATGGCTTAACTGTTTAATTTGAGAAATACTTTTATATTGCAGCTTTATCTAGTTTTTATGCTAGATTAATATTTAAAATGCTTAAAATTGTTTTTTCAGCACTCTTGTTTGGTTGTTTCTCTTCAGGTAAAACTAGTTAAAAAAACTAAAATGTTTTATATTTCTTAACTACAATATATTTAAGTTTTTAAACTAGAAATAAGTATACACATAAAAATCTAAACTTTATAAGTACAATTTAAAGTTAGATTAGTATCTTTATTTAAGCATTAAAAAATACTTTCGGTAGCAATAAATAAAAACCTATTTTGTTTTATGAAATTAATTTAAAACTGTAATGCTTAAGTATTAACTAAGCAAATATTTTTTTTCATTTATTTTAGAATAAATCATGTTCTAGATATTTAAATGAAATCAATGTAAAGAGTTTAAAAAAATTGATACAGTAAAAAAAATTAAAATTTCTTTAAAAAGAATTTCTTATTTAATAGAGTTTATTATTTATTTAAACAACTTTCTAAATTATAACAGTTGATATCTTTAATTGTCATAAATTCTATAGTTGAACAAAAAAGCTTAAATCATATACTCGAATATGTTAAAAATACATTATAGTAATAACTAACTTTGTTTGCGTTTTTGTATTCAAAATATATGTACAATATAACTGTATCTAAAATATTTCAAGGTAACTCATCAAATATTGGAGATGAATTTGACTTTTTCAATTCATCAAATTGGAATGTAGTAGTGACTGGTAGTCCATATAACAACGAACTACAGTATTATAGAGATAATAATGAAAATTATCGTATCGAAAATGGTGCACTAGTAATCACTCCACTTAAACAAAGGTTTGTGTGCAGTTTAAAAAACTTAAAATTAAATTAGTTTTAATTGATATTTTTACTGTTTTAATTATATTTGACATCTTATAATAGTTTAAAACCTATTAAATATAGACAATTCTTTGACTGTTTTTTGTTTGGCCTAATTTCCAATCTATCTTCAGTCAACTTCTGTTTTTAAATCGTCTATTCTAAGTTAAAGCCTAGAAAGCTTACACTAAGAGCTTTATTTAAACAACCTTATATACTTTTTCTTTTTATTCCACGTTTGACTAAAATATTATTTTGTTCTTCTACTAGTTTGAACTTTTACAATTTGTTAATTTTTAGAATACTTACAACGACAATAGTAAACGTACTACCTTGATTTTAAACAAACAATTGAGATAGTTTTAAATCGTTTGATACAATATAAAGTTACAACGGAAAGAACTACACCTCAGCACGCTTGTACAGCGAATTTTCTTGGAAGTACGGTCGCGTTGAAGTCAGAGCAAAGCTTCCAACCGGATTCGGACTGTGGCCTGCTATATGGATGATGTCAAAGTATGAAAAACTCTATAACTTTAGTTTATTGAAATATAATAACAGAAAAAAAACGTTATCACAACAAAACAGCTAATATATTGTTTTATGTACTTTTATTTAGTTCAAGAGTAACAATCAAAGGTCTCTACATACATCCAAGAAGAATAGTTACAAGTTCATTGATTCACGAACTTATTTATAAAACAATGTTTCACGCAATTAATAAATAATATAATTTTATCTAAATATGTAATTACAGAGATGAGAAGTACGGAGGTTGGCCCCAGAGCGGAGAAATTGACATTATTGAAGCGAGAGGGCAGGACCTGGACCACATTGCGAGCACTATTCATTACGGTAATCGTTGTACAAGTAGTTGTGATGAGCACTTTATGGAATCGAGTGGTGATATGAAGTTGGAGTGTTCTATTGATGATTGGCATGTTTACAGTCTCGATTGGACTCCTACTGAACTGGTTATACTTATTTTTCACACAAGCGTTGTTAAAACGTTCGAATTTAAAGAGTTTTAATGGTATTTTTACATAACTGATTAGGTATACAAAATAGACGGTAATGCCTACTACAGGCACAACATCGACAGAAATATAAGCTACATGTATTCGGAAAAAGGTATTCTCTTTAGTTACAGCAAATTTCAAAAAATTTAAACTAAATCAACTACTGTTTTGAAATTTATACTTATAAGTTTAGAACGATAACACTTATTGTTTAACAAATAGTTTTGAACTAACTTTATAAAACTATTAATATATAAAACTTAAACCTACTTTTCATTTAATAAGTTTACAAAACTATTTTTAGGTCAACCTTTTGATCAAGAGTTCCACTTGATTCTCAACGTAGCTGTGGGAGGAGATTATCTTGATAATCCTAAGCCTGAAACAAAATGGGAGTACCCAGACGCTGAAATGTGGGTCGATTACGTGAGAGTCAAACCATTGCAGGTCAGATGCTTTTTTAGCTAACACGATTTACTTACAATACTGTAATAAAACTAAAGTTGAAACAATTACAATAAAACTATCCAAATAATAGCATTTAAAAATCTTGAAACTTTTATTGCTAAAAGTTTGAAAACTTATTTGAATTAAATTTAAATTTTTTTTATAAGCATCATCTCTTTTCTAAGAATCGTAATTTATTTTTTAGTGTCCTTGATATTTATTTTTTATTAGTCTGTTTATTGATAATATGCTTGGTGCTTTAGTTTATAAACTGAATAATTTAAAGATATTATTTTTGTATACATTCTTATTATTTTTACTGTGTTTGTGATACTGTATACAATTCTTATTTATTAATACATCTGCTTTTTAGTATAGAGTTTATTTATTAAAACGATTAGTTTTGTGCTTTATGTTTATCCATGTTTTTTACTAATGTTTTATAATTTCATACAAAAAGAACTTTTTGTGCTTAATCTTCTTTTTGTTCTCTTTTCGTGCGTTTTTTTAGTTCAAACGGCCCAGGCTTTGATGCCCGGGTCCAGCGTTGGACAATAAACTAACAAAAACACTTGTTTTACATTTAAGGAAATAGCAACACCTAAATGTCGAGCGAAGAGCGATGCTGACGCCGATGATATTTGTGGAAGTGCAAAATGGGCGTGTACTGGTCAAAGTTTTGCTGATGTGACAACAAAATGCACTAATGAGTTTTACAGATGTTGCAACAACGTTTCTGCTTGCGAATACAATAAACTTAACGGTTTTTAAATAGTCTTTGTACTGCCAACTTTTGTATTTTCGGTTAAAATAAAAACCTAATATTTCAGCATGCAAACTAATAAAATATATTTTTTGTTGATTATTTTTAATTTTCACAATCGTTTTTTTACGCACAGTACAAAAAATAAAAGTTTTATTCTTACAAAAAAAACCAAAAAAGATAAAGCTTATAAATTTTACCTCTACATACTTCACTTTCAAGTTTTACCACAATAAAAGTTTTTAATTAGAAATTTACGTCAAAACTCATAATTACTACAGACTTGGTGAGCGAAGTATACGAAGAATACGACAAACAAGTCAACAACGACGCTTCTTGCGACTTTAGTGGCACAGCTGCTCGTAAGTACGTGTTGAATGATGGAAATGGAGTGAACAGCGGCAACTGCAGCATAAAGGAAAATGCGAACGCTGTCGACATATGCGGGAGTCTCCAATGGGCTTGTGGAAACCAAAACCATACTGATGTTTGTTGTTATTGAACTAATACCATGCACTTTCAAGTTTCTATGTAAATCTTTTTCCATTTACTTTAGAAAATAAAGTATAAGTATTTTGAAACTTTTCATATCTTTAAGTTGTTATAAGTGTATAAGCATGTCTGTTGTCAATGACCTGATCACGTTGTAAGGAGTTTTGAGCAGCAAAAATAAATTTGATATTTGTTACCTATCTCACTTGAACGTTAAATTTTAATATTTTTTCATAGTTTTATCATAACTTTACCATTTAATTTCTTTTAAACTTAACCGTATAAACTTTTTCAAACAGTATAAATAAGACTCAATATTTAGAACAAAATATATTTCATGCTTCTTTCATCAGTTGTATACTAAGTAATAAAAATAAAGTTTTAAATCTAACTTATATAGTGGAAATGCAATCAACGTAATTAATAATAAAGCAAAGAGTAATAAAAAATACATAAGTACTTCTAATTACAATGCAACTAAAAAATAATAAAACCGAGCAACAACTTATAAAACAAATTAAGAAAACAACGAAACAGTATAATCAAAATCTTTATGTTTACACAACTTAGGTTTTCTTAATAAAATACAAATAGCCTCAAGTTTAACTAAATCCGAAATGTGAAAACAATTTTTAACAATTTTAAATCTTTTTAAATTATAATTACTAGCACAATCAAGGTTATTTACTAAGTGTTCAGAAATAGCAGATCTTTTTGAAGCATTTATTACTCTAATAGACTTAATTTCCTCATTACTCTTACAAAATTCATCAATACTTTTTGGAATATGTTCTTTTATTCTTATGCCAAATTGTCTTGAGGTTATCCCGACATAACTAGCTTCACAGAAGCATTTAAACTGGTAAACTACCAAATTACCACATTATGGTAGTTTACCAGTTTAACTGCTTCTGTGAAGCTAGTTATGTAAGAGTAATGAGGAAATTAAGTCTATTAGAGTAATAAATGCTTCAAAAAGATCTGCTATTTCTGAACACTTAGTAAATAACCTTGATTGTGCTAGTAATTATAATTTAAAAAGATTTAAAATTGTTAAAAACTGTTTTCACATTTCGGATTTAATTAAACTTGAGGCTATTTGTATTTTATTAAGAAAACCTAAGTTGTGTAAACATAAAGATTTTGATTATACTGTTTCGTTGTTTTCTTAAATTGTTTTATAAGTTGTTGCTCGGTTTTATTATTTTTTAGTTGCATTGTAATTAGAAGTACTTATGTATTGTTAATTACTCTTTGTTTATTATTATTAATTACGTTGATTGCATTTCCACTATATAAGTTAGATTTAAAACTTTATTTTTATTGCTTAGTATACAACTGATGAAAGAAGCATGAAATCTATTTTGTTCTAAATATTGAGTCTTATTTATACTGTTTGAAAGAATTTATTTTAATGTCAAATAATGTTTAATTAACCGTATAAAACATTAATAATAATCATAGAGATATTTTTTTAACTGTAGCTTTTATTTTCATACAGTATTAAAAAAAAAAAATCGGATAAAATAAAGTACTATAACTTTGCAAAAGCAAAACAAAAAACAAACTTGCTAAAATTTACAATGAAATTAACCAAAAAAAAAACTTTTAGGTCAGCAATGCGTGCAGTAAAGCAAGTTATGCGTTGTCTTGTTGCTCAACAACTTGTAACTATAACGATCTTAAAAAACAAGCTGAAATTGTGTTCCAGTCATACTTCATTCAAGACCCTCGGTCCTCGTCCT